>NC_086226.1:33085258-33702712 GCF_035770615.1 Melospiza melodia melodia | reverse complement strand
TAGAAAATATCATAAGAATTACATTCCATACCCTTTTTTGCTAGTGATTAGTGAATAAACTTCTTTAAATGTGTTTGCTGTCATTACCAAATCAATAATAACCTTGTATTAATTATTTCTCTCTATTGGCTAGTTTGTCACATTTCTACACATTCTTGGAATAATACCTATATGAGAAAAGTAAATGTGACTTTATTTGCTCTCATCTATTTTCATTTCATTCTAACCTTTACCTGTTAATGATGCTATTGTGTTAAACAACCATGAACTGATTTCTGAAAAAAACCACTTTAAAAAAGTACTGAATGGGATGATAAGGAATGACTAATGTACGTCTTTGTGTCTTTATGCCTGGAACAATTAAATATTCTGGAATTACCTTATGGAGAAAAAAGGGAATATGACAGAGCTCTCTGAAACCCACAGAGGTACAGAGCAGGTAATAGCAAGCAATGTATACTCTTTGTAAGAATATAACAGTGAAGAAAAATAAAATTAAACTATCAGGGGCCAGTTCAAAGGAGCAGTAGATAACAGATAAACTGTGCATATTTAAAGGATATTGTGGGTGGTATGACTCTACAATGGCTTCAAAGACATCATTGTACAATCACAGAAAAAAATTACAAAAGGACTATTGAATATAAATGTATTGCATTTGGATTCATGACAACCACAAATATAATTTTCTATGGTCAGAGAAAGTATCACTGCATGTTTGTCAGTTCACATCTTTTACACAACATACCTACAACACTGCTTGTAGCTATGATCCATAGTGGTATTGCCAGTGTCATGTTATTAACAATAAATTTAAAAAAATCTTCAAAGCAAATATGACAGATTCTGTCCTCATAAAGATTCTGTAATTTTTCTTCAAGGTCAGATCTGAGATCCTAACTATTCCTTCATTCTTTTGTGAACTTTGAGTAGTGCCATGAAAAAGGTACGCAGATGTACCACAGGGCAGTTGTCTCATTCAGCAGACCTCCTCCAACAGTAATGAGATTTATTGTTGGTTCATTTAAACTCCTTGTTTGGGTTACACTTGAGAAAAAGCCAGCACAGTGATTTAAAGAAATGAATGATTACACCTTGTTATTGAACTTTAGGGCCACACTTTTCAGAGAGGTCAGGAGCCAAAAGGAGTCTCCATTTTCCAATAACACTGTTCTCAACAGAACACCATGTTCCCCAGAGGGTTAAACTCCCAGTGCTCTATTTGACCTTCTGAATAGTCACCCCAGAAGGTGCATGTGTTCATTTTCTAGGGACTTCAAATAAACAAGGGCTGAAAATAAAACCACACTTGAGAACAGAAGGTGTCACAGCCTAGTTTTTGTACTAGCACTCATGAATCTTATTGGCTAGCGTCTGTGATCAACACTGTGTTCAAAGGGCTCTCACTTTTAAAATGTCTGCCTGGACAGAAAATCTATATGGTTATCTTTAAAACTTGTCTGTAAGAGATGTTATCAATTTGCTGCCAGAGAAACAAAAGACAGTCCCATGTGTGTAACACAATGGGTGCCTCCAAACCAGCCAGCAAGTCCAGGGCACTTACTGCAGTTAAGGAAAAGTCTTCTGCTGCTCCTGACATCACCTCACCCACTCTCAGGGCAGATTTAAGAAATTACTGTAGCTGTACAGGAAACATGTAAACATTTGTGTGTGCAGTCTGACTACAGTAAATGACTGGATCAGAGACACAAGTCTATCTAATACAATTAATCTACCCTTGAGATAGCCACAGGATATATATCTGAGAAAAGAAACCCCCTGAGAAGATAAATATGGAAATAGAGGATAATCTTCTTCCATAAAGATTGAATTTTAAATCCCAGGAGTTAGAATTTGCTTTAAAGCCTGAAACACGAGTTTTGTTATCTATCTCATTACCCTTTTTTCTTCTTTTCAAGCATTGGTTATTACATCTGAGGATTCCTGACTGTAAAACATGCAAAGTTCCTTCTTGTCTTGATAAATTTATGACTTTGGGATGCCTTGTCAATTCATTGTGTTATTTTCTTTTTTATGATTCAAGGCACTAGAAATTCAGATTTTTTTGTGACTTTAAAACAATTTCAAACTCTATAGTGAAAATTAATGGTTGTTGCTAATGTTTCATCACCTTGTCAAAATTCATGGTAAAAGTATACAGTTAGATTTTTGGGATCTCTTTTTCCAATGAATATATATTCCTATCTCCTAGTGCAATGAGTAAACATTAGAAATGGAAGAACATATATAGAAAAATATATATAAAAATATGACAGGTATTCCTGCAAAGATAAATATCCCTCTGTTAATGGTTTGGTTGCACTCAGTTTTGAGAACTCAATTCTTTACAAATATTGGTAAGTTTTCTGGATATAACCTTCTGTTAAATATTTCCTGCCATCTTTCAAAGACAAGCGTACAGTAATCGTTAACATATTCATTCAAGAAGTTCTTTTACACATATACAGCACTTATAAGACAGTTTCAATAGGAAGGTATGTTACTCTGATAAAATTGTTTACCAGGAAAAGTAATTGTACAAGTGGAAAACAATATTTTTTAAAAATAAGATCATTGAGCCTATGAACATACCATGACTTAAGAACCACCAGCATGAGATTAGATCCCTGATTAAAAACATACTTTCATCTACCTATCTATATAGGAATAGTGACAAGGAGATCTTGGTTACACATATTTTGACCAGACTGAGCTTTTACTACACAGAGTTTTTAAAAACAATAACAAATCCATGCCCATAATTTATGATTCCCTGTACATAAATTGACCTCTAACAATTCCAGAGTTTGATTTACACACCTGCTGAGCTTACTCTCCAGAGATCAGGAAATTTGAAGGAAAAAAGAGCCTAGGTAATAGTATTACAAATGATGCTCTGGAGATTTGCCACTAAAGTTTGACCAGTGTCACTCCAAAAACATTTCGTGGTATGAAAGGATAACACTATTGTGTAGAAACAGAAACAACAAAGGTGCTCACAGCTTGGCAATTTTCTGTGTGTACAGAATTTGCTTCCCAGGAGACAAAATTCATATCTACAGTTCATATCTACAGTTCTGTGAATGTACAGTAGATCAGTGGATGAAGTGTTAGCAGTGGGAGAGCAGCATATTTCTGTTCTGGATTATCGGTATTGCTAATCATAACCCAAATCGACTCAAGTTGCAAAAAGGTTTAGTAAGCTTTTTCTGCAATATCTCCTTTCTTCTCTCTTGTTTTTTTTTTTTTTTTTTTTTTTGAGGGGACAGGAAAAAAACACCATTACTGGGGTTTTCTGAATTACTTGTCTTCTTGCTCCATTTCAAAAAGGCTGTAGAAATAAAAGGGAAGGAGTGTGTGACTATTCCTTTACAATGAATGTGTCATGAATATGTATTTGCAAGTTCTGTAAGCTATAAATTGAATTAATTTTTGCATTCTCACAAACAACCACAAAGCTTTTGTTGTGTCATTTCTTACCAAGTTGCTCTGCTAAATGTTTTCCCCCTCTCAGTGAAGACTACCCGTTCATCCTCCATGTCACATTTGTTGCCAACCAAAATAACCTGGGCATTATCCCAAGAGTACGTTTTGATTTGAGTTGACCTTAAAAGAGAAAGGGAGCGAAAGGAGTCAAAGCAAAGCAAATTCCCCTTAATTTCAGGAAGAGTTGCAAAAAGACAAAAGAGACAGACAATACTGATTTTGACAAACCAGGGTAACATGACTGTTTAATTACAGATTTCAAATAAGCTAAGGATTATCTGTCAGGTTTTACTGTTACAGAGATAGTATCAACACAGGGTTTAACTTTTGCTTGCTGAAAATAGTAATTTTCTCCTGCCCTCAACATTCTTCCTTTACCTTTTAGAAAGAAACAGATTATATTTTTTCCCATTTTCACATTTTAATACAAACCTTACAATCTAAAAACAGAGCTCTGAAAGAAAATCAACAATGTATTAATTCTTATCTTTTACTTTTGAGATCAGGATGTAAATTTAGCAGGAAAACTTCAAAAATTTCTGAGCTAGTCTGTCTTCATCTCCATCACATTTCTCTGCAAGTATTTTATCTACCAGAAGGTCAGCAACACTTCCATTGTGCATTAAGCCATGGGCAGGGCTGAGTTTGAACTCTGACTTACCTTCTGTTTAAATTGCACAAGCCTTAGCCATGACTGCAGCTGAATGGAAGTGTCTGAGGCCTTAAAACACCATAGGGACCATGAGTGCTGGTGGTGAAACAGCTTACAGTGGTTTCTTTTGAGCAGGAGCAATAATGGGTGACTTGGAACTATAACTCGTGGTGCCTGTCAGTTTCTGCCTGCCACCGATTCTGCTGGTACCCCATGTCTGCTCTGTAGAAGGAAAGCTCCTGGCTCAGCCAAGAGTGATGCTGCTGGTTACCACTTTCTGACTGGGAGCAGTATGTGTCCTTGATGGTGACACAGGATGCAGGAAACTTCCTCCAAGCACTTAGGCTTTGGTCTTGAACTTGTGACTAAGTCTGGCTCTAGGCTTGAAGTTTTTGGGGGATCAATGATCAATGGAGAGAGAAAAAGACAGAGAGTATACCTCTTTCTGCCAGCCTGTCCCACACCATTTCCTCCCTCCCTCCCTCCCTACTTGGACAATACAGGGGTGCTTAGGAAAAATAGAATAGAAACTAACTTCTCTAACGACATGATTATGAGAGGACACCCTGGAAAGGGATCCTGTGGCATATGATGGACTTTTTTTCTCAAAGTCTCTTTGACAAAGATGAAATAGCTTCAAAAATCTGTCACCTAAATATTTTGAGCTGGTCTGCATCGGTACGTTTACTAGTGACCCCGTTCATAACACAGCCATCATCTACTTATTGAGACCCCGATCTGCAAAGTCTTACATTAATAAAAAAGATCATGATCTTTTCTAATCTTAGTCTGACAACTGATTCTAGTGAAAGACACAAAATGGATCACATCTCCCCAGTTGGCTTTGCTTATTGCATGCCATGGGCAAAAGCTTGCTAGAGCTATCACTGTGACCCTGAGTCCAATGCCATTGCCTACAGGTTCCCTGCATGAGTGAAAAAAAACCTCTAGGCAATGTCTGATGGGTTTGCAGTGACAGGCAGAGAAATTTAAAGGAAGAATCACTGCTTTTAGGAATGTTTTACTTTATCTCAACAACTGAAAAGAAGTTGAGGCAAGTCCCAGACTTTTTGTTCTACAGATTGTTCCCTTGGGCTGACCTGATCTTTTCTTCAATCTTTTCTTCACTGTGCTATTTTAAATGTTTTAATAGTAAATTTGAGTAGGTGTAGGGTACTGTGACCAAAAAGAAGTCAAACTTCCCCATATACTTATATTTACTAAAGATACCATTTCTCAGGAAAAAAGGAAAACATGTATTCATTTTGGCAGAAATGTCCTTTTGGAATCATGCTGAGTGGTTAAGCAAAGTAGAATTATTATTGTGATTTTTAACCCGAACTACATTTGTCACCACAGCAACTTTGCAAATACTAGTACCTCAAATGTCAGAGTATGTTAGTCCATTAAGGACCCTAAAAGAGCTTAGCTCTGAACAATTATTAGCTGGGAGCCAATTTATTCCCTTTATGTCAGCAGGAAATCAAATACATTATGAAAGCAAAATATAAAGATATTAAGCTTTACTTATTAAGGAATTATTTACATAATCTGTAAAGTCGAAATAGAATAAACTGATGAAGAAATACAGCCTGAAGAAATATCATCACACAACTGTTAAAGAGCATTCATTCAGCCATGTTTTGCAGACTTTGCCTCCAGAGCTTTACATTAGTTTCTTTCATTAAGAATGTAAGGTCCCTTCATTTTACTGCAGCCAGATTATTTGTTCTACAACTACAAATCTGTACATTTAAATTCTTCTCATTACTTAAGCAACTTATTTTATTAATAGACATTTTTGTAATCTGTCTTACTTTTGTCTCATCTTCTAGTTATTTTTTTTTTAAGTAACAAGAAGAGATCTTGTCCCTGCAAACAAATCCCAAGGCTTATATTTTGCAAACGACTCAGTAGAGCAGAAATATAACTGACTGAAAATTAGTCAAATGTATTCACACCCAACACCACATCAGCAGATGCTTGATTCAAAGGCTATAATAGGCTTATCACTGTTATGTTTTCTTTTATACATATACATATAGTTCCACTATTGGCCTCTGTAGGTTTTGATTCCCACAACTCTCCACCAAAGCCAACACATAGGTCACTTGAAAAAAAAAGAGATGTTGCTGTTCCTGGCATACAAGGAACAAATGTCCAAGGCTTCTGATTAGTCCAAAACACAAACTGTTGTCCTTGTAAAGAACTTCAGCTTGAGGAAGATTGAAGACATGAAAAGGCAAAGATGGTGTTTGCAGTAAGCTGAAAAGGACATTTCTTGTTCACTTTCATGACCTGGTGTATGTCAATAGTAATTTACCCTGTATATGTTTCTCTTTCTAGTTTTATGGTAGGCAGGCAATCTGCATCATGCTTGAATTTTTATAATGTATAGACTCCAGAGGGGCAATTAATGGAGGAGTGCAATGATCCATTGCTTTCCATGATCAACACCATGCTTGTGCTCACTGTACTGCACTTCTACCAGCCCCTTGTCAAAAAAGAGCTGAATGCAAACAAAAAATGCTTTTGGCTTATCTTAAAACAGAGAGATCTTCAAATAACTTCCCAGGCAGCAATGGCAAGGGGCCTGTGTGTGCTGTTGTCAGCTTGCAAGGAATGCTGTGCAGTGTGACAGAGTTGGCTTCAGGAACATGCAGCCCCAGCTGGCTGAGGCAGCTGAGATGCTGGAAAACAAGGAAGATAGCACAGAGCAGTATGGGGGAGCTGCTCTGATGTCACTGCTGTGGAAACCAGACTGTTCACATTGGATTAGGTGATAAAAGCTTATCCAAAAGAAGCACAGAGAGATTGTGGCAGGAGAGAGAGCCCAAATAATTTCCTGGGTCCTGGGTGCTCTCAGGCCTATTGCAGGAAACATCAGATTATCCAAAGCCTATGTACACTATCCTGGTGGAGCAGGAGTGTGATTACCAAATTA
Organism: Melospiza melodia melodia; assembly: GCF_035770615.1. NCBI lineage: Eukaryota > Metazoa > Chordata > Aves > Passeriformes > Passerellidae > Melospiza > Melospiza melodia. Next base: position 33,695,630 of record NC_086226.1, on the reverse strand, counting down.
AGACTCAGAAAAATACTGGGACACCACATCCAGGTCCCTTTCAGGGTTGTTCCAAGTAAAATCCCAGCATGAAACCATCACTGCCAAGTCAATACTGGAGGCTTATGTCCAGGTGCCAGGAAATTGAGGAGATTGGGATCCAGGGGCAGCTACTGGCAGATTGAGGTTATGAGCCCAACTGATGGAGGGAGCCACAATGTGTATACCTGCACAGATACACATTCTCATGAATGGACCTTGATGCTGCACTGTTTTGGAGGGGGGAGAGTGTGAGGATGATGATGCTCTTGGTGTTTATGGGAGCCCCTCTGGGGGGTCCTAGGTGGTTTTTTCTGCAATGTGTTTGTACGTGGTCATGTATATATGCATAAAAATGTGCTGTATGTTTGTGAGTTATGTGCACATGGCCTGCTGGGAATAGATCTCCAACCTCACTACTCAATATATTTCAGGTTGCACCCACTGACGATATATCTTGAGTTTACTCTGAATATCTCTTCAGATCATGCCTTTTTACTAACTCACCAATGTCCAGGGCAAATATTCATATAACCTATGATGTCTTCACCCACAGACCATATGGAAGGCAAGAAAATATATTCAGTAAAGACATGTCCATGGAGTAAATATACCAGGAATATGAACTTCCAGATAGCCTCAATCTATTCACCATATTTTGGACCAAGTCCTCCAAGGTTGCTTGCCTACCACAGAGAGGCCGATTTTACAGACTTTTAGATTAATATGTAGTAATTCACATGCACAAACAGCAAGACAAACACCCTAACCAAAATGCTCCAGAGGGGGCTATGTATAATGTTTATTCCAGCAATTTCAGGAAACATGTTGTACTTCTGATGTTTTTGATTTATGAAAGGAATACTCAATGAACTGGGGTGCATCATCTTGCCAGGAAAATGAAATAAGAAAACACCAAACCTATGCAAAAAACTTCTACCAAACCAAAACCACATTAAAAAACCTCTATGAAACTTTTTTTTTTTTTTTAAGTTACTGTTGATGTGCACTGATTAGTCCTTAAAAATAATTCTCCTGTCTTTATCTACAGCATGGTCACTGCAAAGTCCTTTAGCTGAATTATTAGAGGTCACAGCATAGTGGTGGGATCTTAGGTGGAGCCCAGGTTATCTCTTCTTTCTCAGTTTATTTACTTGGTAAGAGGCAGTATCAGAGAAGCAACTATGAGTTTGGAGGTGTTTCTAAAAGTGTTCAGCGTCCCCAGGTGAACTTCCTGCCTTTATTTTCTAAAGAGTGCGCCAAGTGTCCATGCCTCTCTGAGCAGGAAGGGTTGCTCTCCAGCTTTGTCAGGAGACATTGTTTTCCTTCTGTAATTGAAGCAAGGAAGGATCTCTTTCCCTCTTGCCCAGTATCCTTCCTGTGAAATGGAAGACACACCACTGCCCTCTCAAACCCCTAATGCAGACAGGGATGGTAAGGGGAAGCTCTGTCATTGACATCTTTTCAGATGATGGAATTATGCCACGAATCCTTTCCCACTCTCCTTGTCTGTGAAGACACTGACACACTTCCCATTCAAGCCAGCTTTTCCACAGAGTGAGCCTGAGGTCTCTTTCATACAGCCAAGTGATTTTACACTTCAGTGTACACCATATGCTTCATTCTTTTTCCCATGCCCTCTATGTCACCTAAACTCTTATTGTTCCCTGCAATACTGATAGGTTATGTGCCTAAAGGATGCCCCAGGATCTTGGAGTTTACATATTCCTCTCTCTTTCAAGCTTATCTTTTGGATATGATGAAAATGAGGCATATGTAAGATTATTCTCTATGGCACATTAAAGGACTGCAATGCTCAGTCTTGATGGCCATTTGGAATCTGGCTCTGTACCAGCTGCTCTGCACTGGGTGCTTAGACCTTGCTGCGGGCTGGGCAGGGAGAGAGGTGGCCTCAGGCTTTTCATCTGTTCTCCAGTAAACAATCTAGTATTAGTGGGAGACAAGTAACTCAAAATAGACAAACCACCAACCAAAACCCCAACTCAGCTCTCTAACTGGAATTCTGAAGAGAGTATTAAGCAATCTTAGCAAAAAACAAGGCAAATGTCCTGGTGTACTTGAAGACTAGACTTTTGTGGCCACAGTTATTGACATAGTAGGAATATACTAGAATTACCTAGTAATAATTTCAGTAATAATAAAAAGAATATGCTAACATTTGCCAGATTTTAATTGAATTGACACAGAAATAGAACTATCTTTAAGAAACTGCTCAGGATCTTTACTCCTCTACTGACAAGGAAAATCTGGATATTTGCAACTTTTGAAAATTTTCTACTTGTGTCATCGTTCTGGTGTGCTCTACCTGCAGGCCATAAAACTTTCAGGATTGTGGCTAATACAAATAGTTTTATCTCTTCCATTTATGAACCCCTTAATAATTATTGAAGCCATTATTCAAAAACCTGGGAAGCAATGGATAAATGAAATAATTATAAAAATAAAGAGCTGATGTAGATGAACATGTGACCAGAATGAAGAAATAACACCTCAATCATTCTCAAGGAGGGTTTAGAACCTAGTGGACATTGTAGCATCTTCACTTCTCTCCAGAATTAATGATATATTGAATTTGTGATGTTTATTTTTAGTGGTGCCACTGACACCCACTGACTGCAAATGCTTATTAACATATGAGAGAGAATAGGCAAAAACATCCCAGCAGCCCAGAAAATGTATGGAGAAGTGCAATGAAAAGGGGACAAAAATGAGAAAAATAAACTTGCTCCACCCTTAATATCACAACATAGCAAGAGGAAAAGGATCTGGTTAGAAGTGGATGTGCTAAGGATATGTTTAGTGTGGACAACTTGGTAAGCAGGGCAGTTCAAGCTGCAGATTGTACTCTGGGCAGCAGGAGCTCAAGGAAAAGTAAACCTGAGCTACTCATTGCACAACAAAAGGCCCAGGAACCTGTGGTGTCAGCCAGGTGACTGGACATTTAGACACAGCAGGAACTGATGACCCCAGATTTTGAGAGCTTAGACTCTGAGGGTGTAAAAGTCCAGTGCATTTTTATTAGGCATCCCTTCTCAAAGGCGCCAGCTTGAGCTGTTAATTTGCTGCTGCACCATGATTAAATCATGGGATACATCAACCCCTCCATGATTGCAACAGAGCAGGATATATGAATATTGCTCAAGACTGACTGTATCTCATGTGTCAGTTGTTGTTTATACAATACTGTGTTTGCTGTCTGGATTGAAGGGCAAATGAAGAAAAATGCCTATTGATTGTGAAAAAAACCACCGATACTGAAGGAACCAGAACAATGCCAATTATTCACCACTTCTTCTGACAGGCTTTATCTTCCTTGTGCAGAGCCAAAGAGTGCGCACCATGCAAAGAAAGGCTACACATTTAACCTTTCCTTGGAGGAAGATAGACCGATGATGCGGAAGCTGCATGACAGGTGTGACACTAACAAATTTCTGGTTCATTATCAGCCAGAAAGCTAGTCAAAATGCACATTACCCAGAGCACCACAGGTTTTTGTTGCTCTGGTAAGAATTGGATCTACTTTAATGAAAAAATCTTTCACTACATGTTTCTGAGGCCATAACTTCATTTTAGAAAACCTGGAGTTACATTTGAGTTTTGACAGGCTCTAAAGATATTTAAAATTAATCCAGTTCTTTTGGACATAAAACTGGGTTGATCTCTAATATGTGCATTTTTATAACCTTATGCAAGGAAATATGAAATTTTACAAAAAGTTTAGTTACTTACAAACATATAAAAGAAGATGGAAAGCAGGGATAACATTTAAGATGCAAGAGCTGATGTTCTTTGTGTGTTTATGACATTTATTATTATTTATTCTTGGTGATATACCATTACCATAGTTGTAATGAGGAAGTATATGCTTACCCAGTGATGTCCACTCTGAGTCCGCATTTAGTAGAATGCAATAACAACTGACATAGCATTAATAATGACACAATTCTATGTGGTAATTAGGATGAGAGGTAAGGCATTATAGATGTTCATCAATCAGAATTGTCTTCCCAGTCAACCATCTCTAGCTATTCCTACTCTGCCTATGGAAGCGTCTTCCCATCCAGAGTTCTCTGCTGAGAACTCTGAGTTACATATGAGTTACATTTTACCTTTCATGTAATATACAAATATTTTTTAGAAGAGTCCATGTATTAGCTTTGGTGCCTTTTCTGTTACAGTGTTGTTTCAAATAAGAATACCAAGTGTCTGTTATTGTCTGAAAATTCTTTTCTGACATTAAAATTCAAATCCGTTGGATAATAGTCTATGATGTCAAATTAATATATTGTTGGCAAAAGACATCAAGTTTAAACTTTAATTTTTACATAATTTACATAAAATATAGCTATTCCATACTTTAGTTGGAGTTACAATGAGGGGCCAGAAGCCCACAGGCATGCTTCATTTGTGTTAATCAGATTGTAGATGTCCTCAGTTTTTGCATCTTTGGCACAATCTTTGCAAACTGCTTTCTTGACAGCTGTCAAATACACCTTGAAACTGCTTTCCAATACCAGTGTAGCAAGAGCCCAGTATGAAATTATTGCATTACTAAAAATAAAAACTGACTATTCTCTAAGTTAGTAGTGTGCTCTCTATCCCTCCTCCCCAGTACCTCCTGTGCTTGAGTTCTGATGGCCCTCTCTTTAGAGAAAAAGCTCTCCAGGTGAGGTGTTTTTCTGTACCTACACAGCCAGCACACCTCAGCCCTAAGCAGAGTAACCACATACAGTACACCTGGCATTGCATACATGGCAGACTCTTTTGTCACAGAGATAGATAACAGACAATTTGTGGAGGAGTTCATGACCTAATCCAAGGCAAGGTGGGCTTTGGCTGAAGGTATGCTGAATTCATAAAAGAGAGTAAATTCCTTGTCAGTCAATCTCATTTCTTCCTTTTCTGGTGTGTACTATATACTGGTTTCCCAGGCTTTTTCCTTAGAAAATTAGAATGGATATTTTAAAAAAACAGTGAATAATAGATAAAAATAATGTGTTAGACACTAAGGGCAAAGAGATCTTCCAAGCAACTTCCTTGTATTTTTTGTAAAGATAAAACAATATAAAGTTTTAATAAACAATATTTAATTCTTATTCACAGGAGTACAAAATCCTCTCTTGCAACAAGGTTTACTTATGGGCAGGCCAACTAATATACCACATTTTTCACAGTAGGACACATGTTAATGAAGAGTTTTTATGTCATGTATAATGCCACAAGCTGTGTCATATTGTGGGAAGTGATTTAACAACTCGCCACACAGACAAAAGGCTGTACATTTTAATTTTCTCCCCACTGAGAAACCCACCATTAAATTATCATCCTTCAAAGCTGCTACCACACATGCACAGCGAAAACAATTCAAAAAAAAAAAAAGGGTTTGAAAAGAGATGGAAAAAGTCTTTATAGGAAAATAATATTCATGGAAACAATAAAAGGCAAAATACAGACTGCACTTGCACATCCTTTGATTATCCCCTTGTTTTCATGTTCCAGATGCTTCCACATAAATGATTCTGTTTATCACCAATTTACATTGATTGCCCAGACTGTCACTGGAATTCCAAGTAATGACCCTAATCAATCCAGCTGATCCTAACTCTGGTATTTGAAAAACAGAGCTATAAAACAAGGGAGTTATGAAAAAAATTACTAAAACAACTACAGCATCTGCTTGAGTATATTGCACTTTTAAGTAAATGAGCAATTTTCTGTCACTTAAAAATTTTTTGCTTGCTATTTTGTATTCTTATATATAAGAATATCTATATAAGGAAACAGATACAGACAGATACGCATGTGTCCTCATTTCCTTTTTTCTTTCTTACACTGATGGGCTTTTAATAGTATAAAAAATATAGCTAAGCAAGCAATACTGATGCTGAACAAATTCTTTTGGTCCTAGACTCTCATATCTAATACTTTCCTCTTCACCACACCTAGGACAGTTCCCTAAGCCAGGACTGCCCTGCCTGCCAAAGAGGTTCTTGCACCTGGGATTACTGACTAGCATCTCATCTCCAGCCCCAAAGAGCACCTACCCAACAGTGGCATTTTGGAAGTAGTGAAGATCTTAAAGGTGTGGTCAAGTTCTTTTGTTTTGTACCAATATTGAAAGTTTTACAGCCATCTGGATCACTCAGGATTATTTATTTTTTCATCTTTTAAATAGCAAATTGAGATTTATATGTACAATATATATGGCAAATATCTGCCAACAGGACATCCCTATTTTAAGGAACTTCTGATTAATCAACTCTCAAGAACTCTGAGTTAACCCTGACATTTTACTGTCAAATCTCATTATAAAATGCATTGCACATTTGTTGCTCTTAATCCTTTTCTACCTATTTCATAAGGAATGACTTCCAAGTTTCTCTCACTTGTCAAATTCACTCCTTTGGACTTCATTTCCTCTATTGTTTTAGCATTCATTTTTTTTTCAAGTTTAAATGAACTGTGCTATTGCTTCTTTTATTTCCTGTAGTCCTAGATAATTTTGGGTTATATTTCTCATTTGGTATTTTGCATTAACTCTTTCAGTCTTATATGCACATAAATTGAGTCCTGAAATGCCTGTGTTTGAGTATTAGAGATGGAGTTGAAACAAATCATACCTAAATGTAATCACTGAAAAATCTTACCAGGTTATTGAGGCCACTTGTGGTACATTATCATGACCTATCCTTGTTAAGGATTCATGAAGCCTGCAAGTACCAGGACAATTATGTGAATTATTTTAGCTCTTCTTCGTAAGAGAGACAGCATTGTTTTATTAAAACATCAAAGAATGTTTCTTCTGTTACTATACTTTGACACAAACTTGATATAAATCCTAATAGTATTTTGTCTTTAATGTTGGTTATCCTGTTATTCTCTGGAAGCAGAGCAATGGAAACATCCAGTACTGTACTGAGGCATTAAATTTTGATTCTCCCACTGTGTTCTAGCAATCATACCTCTTTGGAAGCAATTTCCCTGTGTGGCTATACACTTGCAAACACAAGAGATTGAGGTCCAAAATTTTGAAATGTGGCCTAGTTTTCAGTTGAACATGTGAGCTTCTGACTTTTGTCACAGATACCTGGAACTAGATTGGCAAAATAGCAACTATCTTTATATCCTGGTTAACTAACGTTAACTGGTAAACTAGTTGAGTAGGAGTTATGCAATTGTACTGGGGGTTTTGGAGAGGTTGGTTGTTGGTTTTTTTTTTCCTTTGAGCTCATGAGAGTAAATTTTCAATTTTAATTTAATTTTGTCTGACCACATTTTGCTTTTGGGGTACTACTGAGCAAAATTCATTCTGTGAGAGCTGACAGTAGCCAAAGACAACAGTAAAAACCATTTCCCTGTCTACATCCTGCCTGGCACAGGGTGGCAGGATTGTCTTGCTGACTCACACTGCAAGCAAGTAAACTGCAGGTTTATTCCTGCTGACTCACAGAAGATGGAGGGAGGCATGAGACTTCAGATTTTATTTCTACAATTAAAAAGAAAGATTTTTTTTAAAGGGGAAACAAAAGGATTGTGTATTCATTCAGAATGTCAGTAGTGCTGCTACATTATTCACAAATCAAAAGACTGGGTATATAGATTCATATGGGTACACATATATATATATATATATCTTTGCCTCTCAAGCCATAGCTAGTATATATTTGGATTTTCTTCTCTGTCACAGTTCTGGAAACCAAAATATAGTGGTTTTCCCTGACCTCAAAAGCCTGAGTATTGCAAATGTTAACAGCAACACATGCAGGCATAAATACAACATTCTAGTAAATCATAGAGATTGGATGTAAAACTTTTTAACACTACTGAAAACTGAACACAGTGGCATTTCAACAAACTACAGCCCTCTCTCCTAGGGCTTATGTTGAACTTTCAAAAATTAAAGTTTATCTCGCTTTGCCTGTGAGGTCTTTAAAGCATACTGTTTGAACCATGTTCACTAACATATTACAAAGGTTACAACTTCCTTCTGGTAAAAACAAACAAACAAACAAACAAAACAACAAAAAAAACCCACAAACAAACAAAAACCCCCCCAAAAACAGTTTAATGTTGTTTTATTGGGAGTTTGCCACTGACTTCAGTGGGTAAGTACTCCTCTCAGAGGACACAACCATGTTCATTAAACAGGTGTTTGGGTAGATAGTAATCTTTGTATGGAAAGATTATCAGGACAAGCATCAGAAAATCAAAAATTCATCAGTAGAATTGCTCTGTATCGTGGAGCAGAGTGAAGTAACATACTGAAAGATCAAAAGAATAAAACATTTCCTATGTATGGCCAGAAATTATTGTCTGCAATTTGAAACAAGTAATTGTGAATGAATGAGGTGGTCACCAGGTGTTTATAAGGTAGGGAGCAGAGGAAGAAGGAAAAATGCTGGGCTTGGCTTGTGGCAGACTCTGAGGTCAGCTGAGTACACCTCTGTGTACATGGCAGAACTGTGGAAGGGTTTTTGGAAGGCAGGCTCCTGCCATCCTGCCTCCTTTCATCACTTGATCCCTTTGGCCAAAACTGTGCCTTAATCACAGTGAGTATGTCTGGGGGAATAACCCTGTGTTTTCCTACACTGACCAGCAGAGCTAAGAAAGACTGAAAAGGAAGAGCATAAAATCTGAAAAGCCTGATGGTATTAACCACCAGGTCCCCCAACAAAGAGTGCCTTTGGCTGATGTAATCTAGAAAAATTCCTGTATTTCAATGAAGCTAAAATCTGCATAGCAACATTTGAAAGTGAGGTCTTTGTTGTTCGCAGATGAATGGGAGGTTACAGCAAACCTGGCTTCATTTATACATGTCTTTGTATGTATACACAGCATCTGCTGGGATTAGAGTAAGAAACCATAGCGTATAAAACATTTACACCTCAGAAACTTCAGCTAGCCCTCACTGTCTTCATAGCAGGATGTGCTAATCTGAGCTCATTTAACCCTGTAAGCATGGAGGTCGCTGATCACAGACACTGACAGAAGTTGAAGCGGTCAGTTCCTTCAGTTTGGCTCTGCCAAATCTTACTGCGGTGTGAGGGTAGATTTCAAGATTTAACTAAGGCTGCTAAGATCACCTCCAGATTGTTCTCTATAACAAAGTCTTAGCTGATGGCTCTGCACAGAGGCACAAGCTGCCCTTGGTGAGTAGGCTTTTGTACAACGGATTCAGGATTTACAGACTGGGGAATTGCCAGTGGGACACATCAAGGGGTGAAGAGATCAATGGTGCTCTTTTAACACCAAAAAAACCCCCAAAATCAAAAAAGAGAATAACTTTCAAAGAGGGTGTAAATTCTTATCAAGGCTTGTCTTCAAAGACACAAATGATGACTACCTCTTTCAGACAGACAACCCATATAAATGAACTGATGCAATCCAAGGCCAACCTGAAGCACACATGTGGGAGGTTTGGGAGGGGAAGCAGAGTGCAAGTGAACTACTCTCTTCTCTTGAGAGGCACAGATCTCCTGGGGGACATGCAGAGTACATTCAGAGTAACAAAGCGGGTCTCATGGACCTAGCACTCCTCATGACAGCCCCCTGGCCTCTCTAGGTGAGCACTGATAGCTTCAGTCCTCCACTTGAAAAAAGAGAAGATAATTTGAACAGCAAGGCTTAAATCTGTATCCTCCTTTCCCATTTGTCACCGTAGCACTGAATAGATCAATCATTCCATAAACAAATTTTAACTTTTTTTTATGCATATCTGGAAGGGGAAGAACTTAGAATGGAAGAGAGGATGTGACTGAAGCAAATTATGGGTTGTCTGAAAACCATTCAGTTAAAAAGGGCATGAAGAGATGCTAAGTAACAATCAAGTACCTTTTCTAACATTTGTGGTAGATAATCTCTGAAGGCTCTGAAGCACCTTACTGCACTTAAACAATTATGAATATGAAGGTAAATTGCATTAAAAAAAAATAAAGACAACTGAAAGTGACTCAAAAGATCCAATTGATTTTTTTGAAAATTACAGGTTACATATTTATGTATCATGTGTGAGTGAGTGAGGCTGAGAGAAAAAATAGATAGCCTTAATCTTGGAACAAATATGCTCTATTTTTTCTTAATATAATATGATTGCTAAACAGGAAATATTTTTCCCCTCTCCTCAGTTACTCCCTGAAGGTTTTTCTAAAATTTTTGCATAGCATTAGAAAATCCTCATTGCACTCTAAACAATGGCTGCTTAAAGAGAAATGTGATGAATTAACAGTAATAAACAAAATGAAATATCTAAAGGTAGAAGACACTTAAAAATTATATAAATTCTTAATATAACCAGAACTCAGTTTGCTGATTCTCTTCCCACTTAGTTACACAGTGCAAAGATAAATATTTAAAAGCAAGATAAATTAAGAACATGCTCTCAGTCAGTGTGAAGGAAAAAAAAAAAAAAAGAAAGGAAGCAACCTTGAATATAAACAACTCACCTGAAAAGAAGAGATATACAAGAAGGAGGTAGCTGCTACATTGTATACCAAAAAGGAGTTGGGCCTATAGCATATATATAAGCAATATGCACAAAGCCATCTTTGGCTGCTTGAAGAAGAGAGGCAGGGGTGCTGCAGGAAGATACCACAGAATCCTTATATGGAAAGAAGACAGTGTGGCACAGCATGCAAAGCAGGATGAATTAAATGTGCTGATTAAATGAACAGCTTGCTTCTTTTACTTCACTGAAGTTCAAAGCTTTCTAGCCAACCACTTTAAGCATACCTAGCAATCAAATAAACGACTTATACTATAAAAGCCTCATGCAGAGAAACAATAGGTAATGCACAATTGATCCCTACAGGCCTCTATCCCTCACCTTTGTTCAGGGTTCTAAAAAGAATGTATAATACATTCTAATGTAGGTATAAAGGCTAAAAGGCGAAGAGAAGAGAGACTGTCCATTACAACAGCGTAAAAGGAAACTGAGGAAAATGCCCTCTATCTTGATTCTGAAAGATGGTGCAAAAAGCTTTTCTCCCAAATTATACCTCAGGTATGCTGCACACTCATTCCTTGTGGGCAGATCTTTAGCTAAAAGATTAATGGTAAAACAGTCAGTGTTGCTTGCCCTGTTAAATGTCAGTCTGCAAGCATCAGGAGGACATCTGGGCTCTAATTCCATATGTAACAGGGTCTCACTGCTTCCTACAAATTCATGGCAGGGAGTAAGGTGGCACAGGTAGTCCCTAGGCCTCATTGTGAGAAGCAGGAGGCCTAATACCTTTGATCAGAGAGGTCAAAGAAAAAGCAGACACATCTAACTCTTCATTCTCAGAGCAGGACAAGAGGAAGAGAAGAATTTTGGTTTGTAATCTGAAGTATTACTATATAAAACACTGACAGACACTAACTGTAGTGTCTGAACAGGGGTTGGTTGCAATGTATACTGTGCTGCAATACTACAAAGTTGATGACATCTTCAGAGAAAGGACACCTAGAATTTAGAGTCATGCTATCCTGAGCTGTGAATTTGGGTGTTGAGTTCTGCTAAACTACCTTGATTCTTCAAGTGTCAGAATGTGGATTTATGAATCTATCTTTGGACTATGAATTAGAATAGATCAATTTAATTCTCCATTTAATCTTGACCACAAGCCATGAGAAGAACTGAAATCTTCTCATTTTCACAGCTTCCTGAAGGCCTTCAGCATAGCATGTGATATTTGGACATCAAACATGCACATATTTGACCTTGAAATGATCTTGATAGGATCTGGCTCAATCTTTAGGCCCAAAGAAAATATATGGAAGAAAGATTTTGTTCTTTCTCTGAAACCCCAGGTAACTGCTACTGGTTGGAACATTTCTGTACAAACCACATCACATTTCTTATGTGTAAAGACACCACCAAACCTCACCTCTGATGTAAGTCAGAAGCATAGACTGGCAACATGTTTCATTATTCTAATAGTAACATCTACACATTCTCCCAATCTATCTTTCGTAAAAAAAGCATTACATTATCCTCCTTTAAATCTCTGATGATAAATAACCTGTGTAGTCATGTCCCTCTTACTGTTTCACTGGCATCCTGTGGGTTTTTTCTGTATGCTTGTGCTCATGCTTCACTCAGACTCTTTTAGTCAGAATTTTTTTTGTTGTACTAATGTTAGTGATTAACATAATGGTATGTCACATTCTACACCAGATTTGAAAATAACAAAGAGAGCTGCAAACACTGAAGAAAAGGCCAAGGACTAAGCCAGACTGCAGGTTAGAGCAAAGCACATGGGAATACAATATAGTATTGGTTTGTAGCTGTTTTGTTCTTTGGGACAAATAGGAGCAAGAGAGGTAACCAGAGCCAGATATAGATGCAGGAGGAAGATGGGCAATTTCGTGTACTGACGCACATGAAGAACTGTGGCTACTGCTTGCTTCTGTTGTGTTCATGGAAACAGGACATTTCATGAGTACTTGTAAATGAAATAGCTATTACATTAACTATTTAATGGGCATAGGGAGCGAGTCTCTTCATCACAGAGAAACAGCCATGCTAAAGGATGAATATAAACTATGTAGGATGCTTATGCAGGCGTGATAAAATAAACATACACAGACCCCCACCCTTAGCATTCTGAAGTGTTGGTAGTAAAATAAAAGCAGAATGTAAACTCTTGGTATTTATTGTACTTTCTTGATGTTTATTGTACTTTCTATGTCAGATTATAGAGGGTTAAATAGAATAAGATTTCTTTTGTACAAAAAACAATGATGGAAAATTTATATGCAGCTGAAGTACTCTAAAGAAATTCATAAAGCTCAGTAATTGCTTTCCTATTAGTTATGAACCATTTGGTTCACACAGTTTCTTTGGACTCTTAAAATTTTGCAATTTTTAAAAGAAGTTCAAGGATTTGGACACTGAAACCTCACTCACCTAGCTATTTTTCTGCCAGAGGTTTAGTGTAAGAGACTAAACATAACAGATATTTTCACCCACAGCAATATATAAACTTAACAGAGGATGAACTACGGATCTGGGCTATGGCCTGGTTGAGCTGCTGTGTTGTCCTGCTGAGCTGTGTATAGCAACAATATAAAAGAAGAGCAGCTAAAGATAGGTGATGGAGGGAAGATGTTCTCAGGAACATCTCAGGCTATTTCAGATGTTTGTGCAGTAAACCCAAGTAAATGACTAAAGTACAAGCCCTAAAATGCCATTATCAAATAAGAGATGGATGTTTTCTCTTTCAAAACAAAGAGAAAACATTTAATTTGGTGAAAAAAAAGCAGCAATGTCTTCAATTTTACTGTGAAACAGTAAAAATAACATTGTGAAAAACAACATAAAATGAAAACACGTGGAAAATCCGTGATTAGATTGTCAGGATGAAAAATGACTGAGATATTTCTGCATGAGTGAAGGAATCGAACTGAATGGACAGAGTCATGGTTACTAAAATTTTGTGTGTGTGTTTATTTAAAAACATGCACACTAGAAGGTATAATCTAGAGATGATTCTTCTACTAACTTTCTCTAATGAAGTCTAAATGTTCTACAATCACTTAGTAAAAACCTAAAGTGTCATTGCAAGGTGCCTAACAAAAAACAGTGTTCAATACAGTACAATAGTTAAACAACCAAGCAAGATGCTAGCTGCATGCATAACATGATTGAAAGTACTAAAAAAATCCTCTTGTCCAAGGTCATTAGACAATTTCATGGGTTTGTCAGCAATGTTCTTTTGGGTGTTTTTTTGTTTTATTTATTTTTTCATTTTTTTAGGAGAGTATCTCATGTATATTTGAGGCAGTTTCTTTACATACAAAAAATGTTCTCAAAGCTGAGGCCACAACAGAAATCCAATTGGAGATATTAATTTTTCTCACAGTTCCCAAATGTCATAAACCCAATGTATTCCCAAAAGAAATCCTTACTTAAAGAACTCCTTGAATTTTCTTGGAGGTCAAATTTTCTTATTTGGAGGTGGGGGAGTGTTTGTTTTGGCTATTTCTCTGTCTTCTGTCTTTAAATACACAGAGCAGGCTCCATCTTGCATAAATTGAGATATTTACAGTGTAAAAGCCCAGTAGTTCCAATACATAAACTTTTTTTTGCAGAAGCTTGCTCAGAACAGTCCATCTGGCACAGAAAAGTATAAATAAAATCAGCCTTGAGATACAAACAAGACCTGAGAAAAAGCACACTGTATGACATGGAAATTGGAATTTTTGTGTCCTGTGAACTGATAATGTCCTACCTACCTATAACAAATGATTATTACATTTGCATTTAATTTTGGTTAAAAGAAAGGAATTTATTGGTTTCACTGAGAGATGCCTGCCTTATTCTGAAAACTGTTTAGCTATTTTTCAAGTTTTCAAAATGTACAAAAAAAAAAAATCATTCCGTTGCTTTACAGTGGAATTAATAGCTGAGTAGTGGAATTAATAGCCTGGTACTTGGAGGAAAGACTGCTCTGGGGTTTCAGGTGTCTTAGCTGCAAGTCAGAATTATGTCCAGTTTAGGGCATACGAGCACAAGCCGAAAGTCTTAATTAAGCTAGCATGTTGTAACTAATGGATGTAAATAGCAACAACAAAAAAGAAATAAAATGTAGCAGATAGAAGCCAAAAAACAATGATTTTATCCAAGAAAATCATATAAGACTTAAAAATTTGTAGGCCTAATAAAAAGAGTATTTAAATTTTTTTTCCAGACTTCAGCATTTTACATGGCATGAACACTTTTATTCATGCTCAACATGTAATTTTCTCATTAAATCTGATACCAACTGCCACACAAAAAGTGGAAATGTCTACATGGGTACATAATTAAGTAAATCAAGTTTTTCTGACAAATATAAATGATAGATATGTTTTCAACCCCCCTCCCCCCCTCCCCCCCCCCACCATAGCCAAGTAGTTCTTATAAAAACCCAAAACACTGAAGGTACAAGTTTGCAAATAATGGTAGATTAATAGAAAAGGACGTTTAATAGTCCTTGAATCCATGCAAAATAGAAACATGATGTTCTCTGAAGATGTTAGGAAGGATAGCTTGAACAGCTCATGAGGTTAGTCAGTGCCTTCTTCAGCCATTTCTCATAGGTAATTATGGGGTCAGGGAAACACAGCAAAATATATCCTGCAGGGACTTGTTCAATGCCAGAACATTTTTAGGGTGCTTTACAGCACAAAACAAATATGTACTGGGAGAAGGTCGTTCTGATCTAGTTGTTATGTAAACAGACAAAGAATGTTCTGGGTTTTTGCTGGTCAACAACCCTTCCCTATAAAAATATTTGTAACAATATTGTGCATTTTAAACATACCAGTTTGTATCCCACCTTACTGTGTCTTGACTTCAAGCAGCAAGTCTATTCAAGGCAATACAAAGTCTCTCTGTTTTTTTAAATACACTGAGTGACTCAATAAAACTAAGACCTTTGCATATGTCTCTCTTCTTATGTCTTTAGATCATCACAAATACAATACCACTTGCACCATCCCTTCTGTATGCTGGCAATTTTGGTATTTGACTTTTGTATAAAAATGAAGGATTTGGTTTTTCAGTTTGGATAACACAAATTATTCTAATAATTATGCAAAGAATCATGGTATCATAGAATGGTTTGGATTGCAAGGGGCCTTAAAAATCTTCTAGTTCCAACTTGTGGACCGTGCACTTGATCCCACTGTCTGTGTCATTGATAAAGACATTAAAGGGTCCTGGCCCCAAGACAGCCCTGAGGGATACCACCCGTCACTAGCTGCCCCCCAGACACAGAGACATTGACTGCAACTCTCTGGCTCTGTCCAACCAGCCAATTCCTTATCTGTGAATTAAGTCACTCTTCAGAGCCATATCTCTCCAGTTTGGAGATCAGGATGTTGTGACTGATCTTTATGACTGTGTCAAAGGACTTAGGGAAGGCTAGGTAGATGACATCTGTCAATCTTCAAGTGAAATGAAGAAATGGTCTTCATTTCACATGCTGACCATTGCAGTCACTCCAGAATAAAAGGCCCCAAATTTGTCAAGCACAATTTTCTCTTAGTGAAGGGGTGTTGGCTGTCTCAGATCTCTGCATTGTTCCGTATGCTCCTTAACATTGCTTCCATGAAGATCTGCTTTACGATCTTCCCAGGGACAGAGTTGAGGCTCACTGCTCTGTAGTTCCCTGGATTTTCCATTCTTCATTTTTAATAATTTTTCCCCTTTTTCTGGTCCCCAGGGAAATCCCTTGAGTCCTGTAACTTTTCAAGTATGATGGAGAGTGGCTTGGCAACAACATCAACTAGACAATCAAAGTTGCCTCAAAACTGTGGGATATAAGGCCTGTGTCCCTGTGGTCAGGCAGTTTTATCAACTGGAACCAAAGGTGTCTCACTTAGAGTGAGAGAGACTTCACTGCCCCAGTTCAGGGACTTAGAGTCCTGGGAAGCCTGACTGCCAGTGAATACTGAGATCAAGAACCCACTGACTCAGCCTTCTCCATAACTGTAATCAGTTCTCTTCTTGTTTATCAGAGGGAGTACAGTCTCTTTGTCCTTTCTCTTCTACCCTATGTAGTCATAAAGTCCCTTCTTTTTCTTGTCACATTCTTTGCAAAGTTCTGTTCCAGCTGCAGCTCAGCTTTCCTTGTCCCCTCCATACACATCTGAACCATATCCCTGTACTCCACCCTGGTCGCCTGTCCCTGCTTCCACCGGCTGTGCGTTTCTTTCCTATTCCTCAGTCTGAGGAGCAGGTTCTTGCTCAGCCATGAGCTGTTTCCTGCTTTCCCTACTTGATTTAGGGAACAGACAAATGCATAAATAAAGGGGTTATCTGTAGGAGAAGTAAGATATTTTGAAATTAACAGTTTGATGTAACATATGTAGACTTTTTCCAAAATAATTTGCTTAGGGTATTTCTGTTTAAGTTATAACATTGCTACCCAGAGAAATTTTTGAAGGAAAAACTGATAGTAGGATGATGAGAGATATAGCAGCAATGTCAATTCTCTCATAACTAGTATGTAAAATTCTTCCAGCATCTTGGTTAAATTGTCTTTGTTAAATCATGAAGTTTTGCAGACTAAAGAGTATTGCTCAGAAAAGTGATCAATACACACTAGTCCAGGCATTGTTGTCCTGCCCAACCCATCATATATAATTGTTTTATAATATCCCTTGGCAAGAGCCTTCGAAATCAGTCATTTCAAAGGTTTAACATTTTGCTAAGAATTTATGTACAATGTAGGACCATTTTTTCATCTCAGTCAAAATCCATTTTTATCAATACATTTAACTCATTCATATTTCTCTGTGAAGACACTTGCTAATAAAATATATGTCTCTCAAAATTGGATGGATTTGAGGAGCAGACTGCTAGATGGATAAGAAATTGGTTGGATGTTTTCATCCAGAGGGTTGTGGTCAAGGATGCAGAGTCCCAATGGACATCAGTGACAAGTGGTGCCCTCAGGAGTCTGTACGGGGACCTGAGTTATTTAATATCTTCATCAGTGACATAAGACAAAGGAATCGAGTGCACCCTCAGCAAATTTGCAGATGACCCCAAGCTGGGTGGTGCTGTTGACACACCCGAAGGATGGGATGTCATCCAGAGGGACCTGGACAAGCTGGATATGTGGGACTATGTGTTTTAACAAGACCAAGCACAAAGCACTGCACCTGGAACTGGGGCAAGCCCCACTGTCAACACAGGCTGGGGTTGAACAGACCCAGAGCAGCCCTGCCCAGAAGGGCTTGGGGCTGTGGTGGCTGAGAGGCTGCACATGGCCCAGCCATGGCACCGCCAGCCCAGAGAGCCACACGTGTCCTGGGCTGCACCCAGAGCAGGGTGGGCAGCAGGGCAGGGAGGGGATTCTGCCCCTCTGCTCTGCTGAGATCCCACTGGGAGCACTGCATCCAATTCTGGGGTCCTCAGCACAGAAATGACATGGAAATGCTGGAGCAAATCCAGGGGAGGCCACCAAATTGATGTAGAGGGATGGATCACCTCTCCTATGAGGAAGGACTGAGAGAGCTGAGTTTGTACAGCCTGGAAAAGAGGCAGCTTCAGGATGTCCTAACTCTGGCCTTCCAACACCTGAAAGGAGTTTACAAGGAAGATGGACAGGGACTTTTTACAAGGGCATGTAATGACAGGACACAGGGGAATGTTTTCAAACTGAAAGAAAGAGGGTTTAGATAAGATATTAGGAAGAAATTCTTTACAGTGAGGGTGGTGAGGCACCCAGAGAAGTTGTGGATGTTCCATCCTTGGAAATGGAAGGCCAGGCTGGATGGGGTTTTGAGTTACATGGAGCTCTAAACAACCTGATCTAGAGGAAGGTGTTCCTGTCCACAGAGGAGGGTGTGAACTGGACAATCTTGAAGGTTTCTTCCAACCCAAACATAAGAGTCTAGGATTTAGTGTATTCCATTTACAGTCTTTACTGTAGTCCTTTTACAATAGCAGAGGAGGCAATTCTCAGACACTCAGGCAAACAGTTGCTGGTTGGGGAATTAAATACAGCACAGAGTTGTCATTTGTGTCTGAAGACAAAAAAATGTTCCTAATTTAGGTAGTGCATGTTGCTATAGGACACGAAATAACACAACATGCACACACAGCTCTCTCAAGATAAAAAAGCACTTAATTTCCGACTTCAACATTTATAGATTTCTAAAAGTGACAGTGGAGGGTTGACAGTGCCACCTCTCTAATGACACTGGACAAACCAACAGTCTATCAAATTCCTCCTTCTCCATAAAAGAATGCAAAATAATAAGTTATTTACATAAAGTGTGTGAGAAAGTTAGTTACAAGAATGTAAACATCAGAAGGCTTCCAGAAATTTAAAAAATCAGGGTGACAAGTTCATCATGGGGATTTTGGTATACCTTATTGAAAGGGCTTAGCTCCCCAGTTTGTTTTCCAGAACCAGCAAAAAGTAGGATATATCCACACAGAAACTAAGGTCAAGTGATTGGTTATAAACAGAAAGGTGTTTTCTATGGAACAAAGCTATGAGTAGCTTTGGGTGGGAAAGGAGGGAGTATTAAAAAAAAAATCTATATATGTATTAGAAATAAGCAGAAACTCATCTGTACTGATGTCCTGATGAAGTCCAAGTGTTCAATATATTCTATTTGATAACTTATTTATTCTTTAAAATAAAGACTAGTTTTCATGCATAATAAAAGATTAGTAACAGGAGAGAAATGCATGTCAAAACAGCCAAGATGTTAATGAATGTCCAGGATATTTAGAGATATATTTATGTAAGCAGAGAATGATTCTGTTTCAGGCATTAAGGAACCTGTTGAAGTGATCTCTAAATTATTAGCTATTATCTTTGAGTGCTCCTAGAGTATTCACCCAATAATGTAAAACCAGGAATGCATAGAAATAATATTCAAAAAGAAAAAAAAAGGTTAAAAGCAGAATCTGAGGAATTACAGGCAAATAATTCCATTTAATGCCTGGAAATAAAAAGCACCTGAACTCACATTGCTAAAAAAGACTATCCAGGCCAATTTTGTTGCCTTCACTAATAGCCTAAATAAGCTGGCAGGTACAGGGGAGGAAATGACTGAGATTTTAGTAAGATTAACACGTGAAAAGTATTTTCTGCATAGCACTAAAGTAAACATGCAGAGAAGATTCTGAAAAAAAATTAAATTTAAAAAATTTAAATTAATTTTAAAATTTAAAACTTGTTCTCAGGTTAGCAGGAATTATTCACTGAAGCTAGAAAGGCAGTCTGAACATGTCATGTCAATTCCATTTGTTATACTAATGATCTGAATAACAAAATAGGAAATACACTGATTAATTCTGTAGAGGCCATGCTGGACAGAAGTATCTGCAAGAATTTCAGTGAACAGGATCTGAATTCTAAGTGGCTTTTTTAGACTGATGGAGCAATCTGAAATCAATGAGACGGAATTTAATACAAGTGAGTGCAAGGTGCTTCCTTCTGGAAAAAGAGACAAAATACATAAATATGAGCTTAGAGATAACTGACTAGATAGTGTTTCTAAAGAAAAGACTGGTGCTGCAGTGACCAAAAGCAGGTTACAAAGTGACAAAACAAATCTGATGCCTGACAGGATTAAGAGGTATTATAAAGAACAAGGATTATTCATTCCACTTAGCATTCTCTGGACTTTTGCTATATTTTAATGCCACAGTTTTGAGACAAATTAGGAGATTATAGAGGACAGAAACAAGAGGGAACAAAGGATTAGAATCTTGGGAAAAATAATAAAGGATTATAATCTTAGATTATAATCTGAATTTAGAAATTATGATAGATGAAGTAACAGTAGAGAATACTCTAAGACATTTTTTTAAAACTCCAAACAGATTAAAAAAAAAAAAAAAAGTACCCTAAATCCAAAATAAAGTATGGCAAGGCTAGAATTCAATATTTTAAATTCAGCATCTGAAAGCCTCAACATCCAATGGAATCCAGGTGCTTTGAGTCCTTCCTCAGTCATAGCAAATACAGCAGTTCAACCCACTGCATAGTCACTATAAAGCCTCCCAGGTTCTTATTTCTCTTATTTGCTTTTCATAGAGACTTGGTGGCAAGCTTGGACTAAAACCTAAATTAAGAGAGATTCAAAGTTAAGAAGGATTGATTCTATTATTAGAAAAAACAACACATTATATTGCTTAATCATCTAACTTTACACAGATTTGAAGGGTCAAAGACAAATGAACATTGATTAATGTGCAACACCAACAGAAAGTAAATAGATTTTTAAGAGTTTGAAGGTGCTAGGCATGAGAAGAGACAAAAATTAACTTTGGACTAGAAGTATAAATAGAGATCAAAAGTGAAAAAAACCTCATCCAGTAGTGACCTGAGTACTCACCAACAGCAATGCTTACTGGTAAGCAGCAAAACTTCCTTAAAAGAGGAATTTCCTGAACACAAATTGCATTTTTCTGTATGACCAAGATAATAAGCAGTTTTTAAAATAACACAATGTGTCCTGCAGCCAAAATGTGTAAGGTTATTATACAAGACATAAAGAGGCCATGGCAATATGAACAGCTTTAATTAAATAAAATTGCAATATAAATAATATTAAAATAAATATGCCTATGTAGAATGTTGTATTTTGCATTCCCAATGATACAGGCAGATATGTTTCATGCTAGTTGGTAAAAGACATTTTACAGAAGAGGCAGAGAAATATGATTTCTTATAAAATTAACATGAATTAACTTCACTGCTTCTCCTTGAACTGTGCACTTTGTACTGAAACTGTGCACAGCTTCAGTTGCAGAGGTAAATGCTTCTAAAGGTCATGTTCATTAGTTACCCAGAGCAATATCAGGTCTTGATGTTTACTTATGGCAGTGGCTTTCTGCTCCTAATTCTGTCAATAGAAAACAAATCATAACTTCCTCCCTGCTGTGTTTTAGGTTCAGTGCTCTCAGTGAGATTCTCCAAAACTACATATCACTGTCTCTGGCATCTCTTCACCTCCTGCTTCCTGCTGCAGTGGGATGGAGTTGGGAACTGGAGACACAAAAGGCAAAGGTTACAGGGTGAGATAAAAGCAATTTACTGGAAACTGAAATGAGATGAGAAAATGAACAAGAACAGCCATACTAATGACAAAGGGTATAAGAAAATAAACAAATTCTGTGGGGGAAAAAACCAAAACAAAGCAACCAATAATAAACGATAATGGTTGGCTACATCCATCGTGTTTTCCTTACCAGAGGGAATCCCTTCTGCCTAGAAGAGACTCCCCCAGCAATGACCTGTGAGCTTGTACAGAATAAATTTCATGTGTCAGCTATGCCCCTCCTGACTACAGCAAAAAAAAACAAACTCTAGTCCTGGCTGGAACCAGGACACTCTCAAACCTTAAGATCATCCTTGGTGTAACAAGCTAAACGGAAGGCATGGAAGAACAGTGTATTCACTCCTGCAGTTGTAGAATTGAATTTAGTGAATCGCCTGTTTCCTTCATTTGAGACACTCTCTCACAGGGAGTCTAAGCTTATTTATCTAGGCGATACAATTTGTCACCTTTCAGGTAACAAATTAAATTTCCAAAAGCAAAATCAAAAGTGTGTATCACACTTCAAGGAAGTGTATTAGCAATAACTGAAGACAGACAGAAATTCCTTGGTTAATACTAGTATTAATACTAGTATATTAATAGATTAGTAGATCAACAATGTTCTATATCATTATTAAGTCCTCCATTAAAAATTAGCTATAGAGTTGATCCTAACGATCCTATTGATCAGAGCAGAAGCAGTTAGTTTTCATCTTGCAGCAATTACTTTGTTTTACTTTACTCTGCCAACCATTTAGGAAACTCTAAACTGCCTGTGTGGTCAATAAGTAAATAAATAAGGCAAAAGAAATATTAAGTTGAATATGCTTTCTTTAATATATTGGGAATACTCAGAACATCCTCAGTGAGGTATCATGTTCACAGTTTTTCCAGATTAAAGAAGATATTTTTGCAAGAAGTTTTTTAGTGCCTGACACATCTCCTTTATTCTATACTATGTTCTACGGCCACATACTTTGTGTTCCAATCCTCTCAAAGACTTGCTGTCTCAAAATAAACCATACCTTTAAAACAAAAAATGATCTTTCTGAACTTCTGCAGAAAATGTTTTAATGTGTGTCAATGTACTTAGAATGTGCAAAGAAAACTTGATAAAATAAATGTTCTGCCTTTATATGCAGATGTGTGGAGCAACTACCTAGCATGATAGAGACATGGCAGTTTATGCACCAAATGGTATTACTGAATATCATTTGCCTCTACTGACACATCCTCATTACTCTCCACAGAATAGAGTATCCTTCCTAGTGTGTGTGGAGAGCAGAGAACAAAGGAGACAATGTTGACCTGATGGCCAGGTACCCAGAAATTCATCCAAAATTAATCTGCCATTCCTGTAAAAGCTGTTTGTTCAAGGCCTGCTTGGCACTCCTTACAAAATCTCTATGAATGTGCTACTGAGCCACCTGCATTAACAGTTTAAATATTAACTAACTCCTATTTACTTTTGTTGTCTCTTTCATCACAGTGGAAACAAAGCAGCATGTGGTGTGCGCGTACGTGCGTGTGTTAAAGTTCAAGCTATACCTCAGGAAATGAGAAAAGCATTCAGCTTCACAAAACAGGTAGGAGCACGGCAGAGATTTGCAGAGGATGGGATTGGTTACCTTGGAAACAGGTTTGAATTCTTTCATAAAACAACAAGATGCTCAGTGTTGACCTATTTCCAGCTGCTGTATGGATTTAAGGTGGAACTATATATGCAAAGTTTATAGAAAAAGTCTTCCTATCAACACTGAATCTTTATTTACTGATTAAATGCATTACTTTGTTTCCTCTATACCTCTAAGCCTTTCAAGTGAAAAAAATAGTTGAGAACAGAAAAGAAAATGGGAAGAAGGATGTCATCATCTTCTCAATAAGAATTTGTTTCCAATGTATTTGTTTCCAGCGTTCACAACTACCTGTGAACACTAAAAACATTTTGGTCAATGTATTATCTTCTTTCAAATAACTATTTAATTAATATAGGTAAAAAATTTTTTATGGAAACAGCCACTCCCCATCCCATTACAAAACTTTAAACTGCAGATAGAATTCCTGAGATAAGTGCAGATGTTTAGTTTATTTTGTCTTCCACCATCTCAGCTCTAAGGGTTTGTTTTATTTTTGTGAGAACTGACATTTTTCACAGTATTTTTTCATGAAGCCTAATACAACCAGCAGTCGTATCTGTGAAGACCTTGAATGCAGTGCATTAGCATGAGAAGGGTAACTGTAACTAAATCAATATACCTTTCTCATCATATTCTACAAAACTTCAGCATATAGGAAAATGGAAAAAGGATCATTATTGTAGGGTTGATAAACACACAAATACAGATGGACAGCAGGTGTACAGCACCATGTGTTACTAATTTAGGGAACCTCCTAGATAGTCTGGATGTCTAAATAATACAGTGCAACGCAGCATCACACAAAGGGACATGATATTGAATCCCAGAAGCAGTCAGATTGCCTGCCTGGTGCATATATCAATTATCTGGTCCAAACTATTTTGGTTGTATTCATTTTATATTCCTTGGAATCACTGAAAGCCCAAGCTTTCCAAGCAAGGCGAGGAGCAGAAAGAAAGCAAGGCAAAAGAACTCACAAATTAAATTCAACCTTCACTGGAGAGTGAAGGAAATAATTGAAAACTTCATGAAGTTACTTCATATCATCATATCTAATGATAACATAATCTTAAGAGTCATTGTTAAGCTCATTGTATATATCATATGTCTGAAGCCATACATTTTTTAGTAATTTCCAGGGAGAATTGTAATATTTGTTTGTGGTAGGATATGTTTCTTTCTAGGAAATATATTAAAGGTTATATTTTTGCATATTCTCTTTAAGAATATCATAAACCTTAGCATTTCTTTCTACTTGCTCTTGAGATTGTGATATTACATGCATTTTTTAAAAAAGAGGATATTTTTTGGCTATCAAGGTATTGATCTGAAAACAAAATGAAAAAAAAAAGGTATTTCTGAACCTCAGCCTATGGAAACAAAACAAAATTGAGTCCTTTGAAAGCTACACAATCTCTTTCATCAATAAGTGTTTCCAGTTTTAAGAGAAAACAAAATATTTATTTCACTCTGGTATTTCACACTAACCTCTCCCCATTCTTCCCTTCTTACTCAGGTAAAAATACTCTTTTGGAGGTATAAAGATGCTCAGACAGACTAATATTTTTTTACTTTTTTTTTTTTTGTTCAGTTTGGACACAGGATCAGAACTTTCCCAGCCAAGCTATGTATCCAGCTGCTAGTCCAATAGAATGTGCTCCCTATCTGTGTACAGGGACCCACCTGTCTTTAAAACACTGGGCACGTATCTGGCAGAGCACAACTTAATGTTATTATCAGAGCATTTATTTCTTTGTCCTTCTTCAGTGTGTACTGGGTTCTGACCAGATAATTGTTGACACTCTTACAAAAGGGTCTGAAAATCCACCATAAAAATCATTCATATGGATAAATTGTCAACAATTAGGCTATAATCTCTTTGCAGTTCATAATGTCCCAAAGCTAGTCTGCTTTTCCTGTTAGGTATTGACCTATAAGTACTATATTTTAGAGCCCTCATCCACATATGCTTCTATTAGTCTAATTAAATCTGTCTCACTGAAGATTAACACTTTCTCTCCTAAAACATCTGTCAATGGCGTATGAATTTTATGTAAAACTTTTTTTTTTCATGCTTCTGAACCCATTCTTCCCTAGACTTTTTTTTTCCTCATGGCTCAATACAGATCAGCAACAGCAAAAATCATGTTGAAATGTACCAGGGAAAAATGACAGTGGACATCAAAAGCAGAGTTAATTAAGCTGAAGAGATGAAACTCAATTATTTCTTCAATTCTAGACAGTGAAAAATGGTGTTCCACTGCTAATTTTCCAAGTACTCCTTTAAAAATGACAATGAAGCACTCTGAATGCACTCCTTGCATCATTCACATCACACTCTTTCGCAACAGAGAGGTATAGCCAAAAAAACAACAGTACTAATGCTGATCTGCAAATGACCTAAGAAGTTTGTGGAAGGAATGTGGCCACATCCTTTTGGTTACCATGAAAAGTAACATGCTGGCTGCAGTTTTTCAAGATGCTTTAAAACCCAGTGTCTCTCTCTTCAATGCATGTAAGACACCAAATGTTTGGATGTGCTTTGCTCAACACATTCTCCAGTGTTTGCTGTGTTACCAGCTTATAATACATTTGCTAGCTGTTCACTAAGTTACAGACACATGATCACATATTGTGGTTAAAAAAATGAATCTTCACTGCTGCTGCAGTGAATATTAATACACAGAGAAGAGGAAAAAATATTTGGAGAAAGAAAACAGGCTCACTGTATTTTATTTTTCTTTTTCATCTCCACAGTTTTATATGTGGGAGTCATATGTTTTTTTCCCTGAACATTATATTTTTCCTTATAATTTTTCTGGAATTCATCTACACCTTGATTTATTATTAAGCCTCATTCCATGGAGGTCTAAAGTTCTGGTGGCAGCATCAAGGATGCTGCCAGTCCAGGAAGCTTGGCAAGTCCTTGTATTGCCCTGGCTGAACAGAAAAACTTTTGTCGCTTCTAAGCATGGTAGCTTGCTCTCCTTAAAATCTTCCTTGGCTACAAGCTGAGCAGCACTGACCTTTTGCATCATGGTCAGCAAAAGGTGCACAAATGCACAAAATGTGCACTGCTTGTCAGACATCCATGGGGACACTGGGGTTTCACACAAAGGGGAGTGTCTGGAATGAGAACAGGCAGTGCTGCAGCCCTGATAACAGCCCACCAGAACAACTCTATTTCTTAATTCTCTTTCCTCAAAAGAGTGATTCTTACTATGTTTTTTCTATGCTTCTTAAGTATAGTTCTCACTATCTCACTCTTAACACACATGCCACCCCCGCACCCTCATTCTTTAGACATTTAATTTGGGCCTCTTATTTTGCAGTCAGGCTTTTTTCTTCTTTGTTATATAGCCATCTTCCCAAAAGCCAGAGCCCAAACAATCTTCATCCACCAAATATCCTGGTTTACACTTTTATGCGAACAGAAATTAATCAGAATAAAACCACAACAAAATAGTCACCTGATATAACAGCAAAGATTTCGTCTCAATTTTTTCATGTCTTTTGATTCCCCTTACCCCACCCCCATTTCTCCCATGTTTTAGATGCTAAACAAAACCAGAGGACATTCCCAGCAGATTTCATTGCTTAGGCTCAGAAGAAAATTACATACTTCATGGTAAGGTGTGTACATGTTCTTTACAAAAATGAAAATAATCTCTCCTTTCATTTCCTTAGATTCCTGAGGTTTTTTATGAATACAGAATTCAATTTAAAATAATAGATTGTGAAATGGCAACCAAAAGAAATGCAAAAAATGCTGATTAAATGATAATTATTAAATAAGTAATACTCCAAGCATTCATATTTTCAGGCACACAGTTAAGAGGGACTGGCTGATTCCATCCTTGATGGCCTTAGTTATAGCTGAAAAAGTAAAAGCAAAAGATATTTAAGATCTGATTTTTAAGTGTGGAGGACTTCAGCTCTGTCTACCATGTTTTTATGTATATGGAACTGGCCATGATTGTGAAAAAGAAAAAATAAAAAAGGAGAACAACCAATGTAATGAATCAATAGTTTTCAATTAAGTCAACCCAGTAAAGTGCAACAATGCCTTCAGCATAAACAAAAACCTCCAAAAACCAATGTAATATAAAATGAAGGTTATGAAATCTGTATTGAATGATTGACTTTATAATGCTGAAAAGTGAAGCCAAACATTTTTGTTATTAAGTTTTTCCCTTCCCAAGATTCTCATGATGAATGTACAGAACTTGTTCTTCTGTTGAAATATTACCACATAAGAAAGCAGCTCCAATTTTCTGAGAGTTTTTAGTTAATAGTAATATGAGTAATCCCAAATTAAAAAAAAACTCAGATATATTCAAATATCACAACAGTTACTTTATCATGCCATTCACAACCTTATGGCTTTTACTGATAGAATATTATTCTTTTTTTGCAAAATTGAAGTCAAAATTTTAGTCCAAGTCAGTCCAAGTCTAGAAGAGATCAGTGTTCACTCTGCTTGACTCTTAAAAAGGTGAATAAACATAGAAAATATAGAAACATATTGTACACACATATACATCATAGAATAAGGTAATTAAATATTCTACAAAACAAGAATCAGTCTACATTTTAATTCACCTTGACAGGTCTTGCAGTTTAATTTTAATTCATTTTCTCCAACATCTTCATTAAATAAATCTATAAACGGTTCCAATAGACTGTATATTGGTGAGAATGCTGCACACAAGGAGACTTTTGCCTTAACAAAGGCAAAAATTACCTTTGCAGGAAATGAAGTTGTGACAGGGATCTGTGCAATCTGTGGGGTGATACAAGAGCATCTTAATCCAACATGTGCATACAATGCAACTTGACACTTCAAAACACTACCTCAGCTCTTTCCGTCTGTCTGAGTTGCAAGAGAAAACAGCAAGCTCTGTGTGTGCCTAGGGAATAAGGTAGCTCCAGATGAGGAAGCTTTAGTCTGGAAGCCATAAAAGAAAACTTAAACATTTCCTCTGCACAGGACAACGGGCTAGAGAAGACAGTGTCCAGCTGTCCTCACTTAGCCCACCTTATGGAAATATAAACTGCACTAAGCTGCACGCTATTCAACACAAGCCTTTGTGTTCATCATCTTCCAGTAGCTCATGGGATGAACACCAGCACTTGAAACTGTTCCTTCAGAGCAGTGTGGGTTATTATTGCCCAGGGAGAAGAGCTGACAATGTTCTTACAGCAGGGAGCTGCCTGTACAAGGAGGATAGCTGTGCTTTTCCAAGCCATTCCTGCAATTCTGGGAGAACACAGCTCTCTGTTGTTTGGAGATGAGTGTTCTTTGAAAGTGCCTGCTAGCTGTCAGTGCTAAGGTAACAATTTTGTGGAGAAAGGACCGTCATTATCAGCTTCTGATTTGTGGTACGAATATACCAGATCAATATTGAAATACTGTAGTTTGGTCTTTTGTTGCATTGTTTTCAAGATAACCTTTGCAGTTAGAAAAGTAAACTTCAACAATTTATTATTTTAAAAAATCAGACTGAAATGCAAAAAATCTGTGTCAGAAACTTTCCAGAAATACACGTGTTCATGAGTGGGCTCTGGCAGACTCTAAGTAAAAACAGAAAAAAATTCAAGATTTGTTTAAATGTATTTTACAAATCTACTTCTATTTTATGAAGTATTCACAGTCTCAGAATTTTTCTTTCTAGCAAAAGCCTTTTTCCTTCCTCCTCTGAGTCTTCCCACAATATCTTTCACCAGTTAAGTGAGGAGAGGATAAACCTCTTTTTTTGGAAGATGCTTCCCAAGAAAAGGTTGGTGTTCTGGACTCAGGAGAAAAACTAACCGCAACAAAAACAGAGAATATGGAAGACAGCCAGAAAACAGTGAAAAATTATTTTTAAAGTGATGCAATAGAGACTAAGGAGGAAAATCAGCATGATGCTACATATGAATTAAATAAAGATCTATAAAATAAATACCAAACAAAGACAAGTTTCTAGCAACTATTCCTCAGTGATTTTAGTGTGTGAGCCCACCTTCCTCATCCCAATCACAGTGGGTGCTCAAGCTGCCTCATTCCACAGCTCTCACTAAACTCCCTCTGATTAATGACATTTTCTGCTTCCCACAGGTCCCTGTGATATCTCCCACAGGTCTGTGATCCCCATTCCTCTGCAAGTACTGTGGCCCTCAGCAAGTTTCTGCCCTTCACCCACTACAGAATCTGACTAGAGGAAAGCTCAGAAGGATGTCTGATTACATTCTGGTTCTTCTCTACAAAACAAAACAAAATAAAACAAAAAACAAGCAAAGAAACAAATATAAAAAAACCCACAAAAGAAAACAAACCCAAACCCCACCAAACTCTTCAGCATAACTCACTCTGGACAAACATCTTTGCTTCCCTTTGGCTGACTATTTATTTTTTCAGATGCCTTCTTTAAAAATTTCCTTTCTGTTCATTTGGGAATTTGCCATCTTCTCCAACAAGGAGACAGGGCCTCAGACCATTCACTTTCTCTGTCTGTACTCCCTGTCTGCTGAGTAGATCAGCATCACTTTTTGGAATCTTAAAGAGAATCACAGTTTGTCACTCTCTTCCACACCTCCCTTCTTCCTCCTGGAATACTTCAAATAAAACTGGCAGGACAGCTATTGTAATCTCTGAATAGATTTCCTTGTATAACTTCACTGTGAAAGAGAGAACAGAACTGGAATTAAAACAAATCAGCTTTAGTTCAAAGCTTGCAATTTAGATAGTCTCATAAACAGCTTGTAACATATCCCAAAATTCTTGAAAATATGAAAGTTCTTTCTTTTGGGAAAGCAAATTGAAAACACCAAATTAACTATTTAAAATATAAAATCCAAACTTAAATGTGAGAAAAAGATTAGGTTTTGGATTTTTAATAGCCCAGTGGATTGGAAGACTGGTTTGCTATGGTAGACACTGTGAAAAGCCCTTTAATCTCAGATAAACGCAGACTTTCCCTCTAGCCATCATACCCTTGCTTTTGTTTATATATCTAAGCTGTGACTGCAGTAACTAACTCAGTAGAGTTTCCATGGAGACTGGAAAGTCATTTTAAACACCCATGACATTCAGAATATAAATGTCTATTAGCAGATATTGTATGAGTTGCTAGAGGCAACATTTCCTAATCATTCTTAGTTACTTCTCTATATTTTTTGTAATCTACTCACTCAAGTATGCATAGAGAACAAAACTCTGAGAAGATTTTAAAAACTGAATAAGCATTTGTAGTTCAGATAAACTACCAACACTTATTTTCCTTGATCTATGAAGGAAATCTCTTTAAATCTGCTTAGAATTATAACTTTAACTTCTATGCAAAGAATTGAGCATTTGTAGTTTAAAAGCTCGGAAAATATAATTTAAAAGGATGTAATAAATAAGGACAGAGGCTAAAATTGCAAATTTCAATTTTTCCATCTAAAAATACAATGCAAAATTTATATTTCTATATATCTATATATAAAAATATATCTATATATATATCTTATGTATATATATTTTTTTTTAATATATGCATCAAAGTTATATCTATGTAATCAGTAAAATATGAATTATTTTGGCTCAACTTTACCACAGTTTACGTAAACAATTTTAATCTATGCATTTCTTTTTCCCTTTTTGTTTTTTTTTTAATTGCAGGTGCAGGTTTCTTGTCATTGAGTCTTAATGTGTGTTTGCTGATTCTTTCCAAGCAAGCAAAACCAAAAGGATTGGTACTAAATATTGCATCAAAGGAAGGCTTGCATTGCCATCCATTCTGCCTGGCTCATATTTTGTTCTCTCCCTTTCTCCCAGCGGCCGTAACACTCAGCTCTGTTATACTGAAAGGACTAATGCTAAATATTACATCAAAGGAGGGCCTGCGTTCCCGCCCATTCTGCCTGGCTCATATTTTTCTCTCTCTCTTTCTCCCAGAGGCTGTAACAGTCAATTCTGCTGCTCTCTGGCTTGTAACAAGCGAGCTGTAATACACAGGCTCCTCTCACTGACCAGCAAAAGAAACTGCTAGAGTCTTGTCCTTTCTTCAGGATTGTTTTGAAGCAGAATTAACTTCATTTTTCTCCTTTATTTTTGCTTTCTTTAGCACACTTTGGCTCTGCTAATGTACACACATATCTAAGTAAGAATTCAATGTGTTCAATTAATATGGATTTATTACAGCGTTTTTCCCTCCAGGAACAACAGGAAAAAGCAACCACCTCATGACAGATGAAGTGGTGACAGACGCTCATTTTCTCACTCAATGTACTGTAAGATTTTAACTTTAATATTTTCAGATCCTGTACTGGACTCTGAACTCCATAGAGAGTAAGATCTCTTCGCATTTTGGACAGACAAACCAATCCTTGCAAGCCTCAGAACCAAGGACACCCTCTGTCCCAGGCCCTGAAATGTATAAACAAAAGTGAATAGCAGTAGGGGGAGCAAACTGGGGGAATACGACTTCATTACCTGAAGCAAAAATTGGAGAATGAACCCCTGATATGAAAATAGACTAAATTTATATCTGTCTGAAAAACTCATGTCCATTGTCCATTTTGGGTGTAGCCCCTTGGGGAGGCTTTGTCTGCCCTTAATATACCTGAAGGTCCTTTGTTAAATATATCTGTTTTTATCTTTTTAACTTTGTTTTGCCTTTGTCTCTAGGTAAGCCTGTTCCAGGCATTATCTAAATGGCCTCTTTTAAAAAACAAAACTGGGGATATCATGCAGATATAGAAAAACTGAAAATGTCATGCAGTTTTATCTGCCAAACTGGGCCTGAAATCAGTTTTGTCAGTATTATGGTTTTCCAAGGGAGCTGTTCTGTATGAATTGCTTTTTAATTGATATAACATTTGTTTTCTCTTGCTGTGTACAAAGCACTGTAAATAGAGATGTATCATATGAGTGGGAGAAGGCAATTGAAGATAAAAGGCATTGATTTATTTTTCTCCTTGGAGTTTTTCATGATGTGAACTTATGGCAGAGCATGTTTACTACAAGTAGAGAGATATGAGGAGCTTAGGAGAGCCTTCCCTGCTTCCCCAATATCTGAACATTGGACAGATACAATTTTTCTCATCTTTTCATGTGGGAATTGACTTTTAGTTTGATTTTTTAAAATTCCAATGGGATCAAGAAATAAGACAGGATAAAGTCACTACTGTCCTTGGTAGAGTTAAAACTAATCTGCTGTGCAGTAGTATCTGCTTTTCCATGCTTTTCTTGTGGAAACGCAGATACCTTGTTTCCCGGAGTTGTGCACAGACCAGTGCCTTCTACTTCCCTCTCCCCAACTTAAATAAAACCATATCCCCAACTCCAGTTAAACTATAGCTGTCAGTCTCCTTCTAAAGCAATGATTTAGCGATTAAATATTTCACACATGTTATCACTGCGTGGCCATTGCGTGACCCCTTGCGATGGTCAGTCCTAAATTGCTAAAGCAAGCTGTGCTGGGTCTAATCTCAGGGGCAATGCATAACTTTGCAAGAATAATTTGTATGCAGAACTGAGCACTGCACCGTGATATCCAAGTATGGGTGAGACAATTTAATTTCTGTATTGGAAACACTGTTATCCCAAATTCTCCCTGAGCATCTCAGCTTGGTTGCAGGCTTCTGTGGTGCTTCATTATTTGCGAAAGGTAACGTCAACAAATTCAGCCACTGAGGCAGTCCTCATTTGTTTGGTGGCCACCACAGAGAAGGATTAAAGTCTAAAGACAGTCCCTCCTCTGGTCCCTGTGGGGAGTTTGAACACCAGTTTGTGACTTGGAAGGTTCAGTTTTTATTGCCAGTTTTCACAATATCTAGATAAATTCATCCTTTGAAAGCATATTTTCTGCTAAAGCACATTTAATAAGCATGCAAAATCTTGGTCCAAATAGTTGGCAAGATTTTTTTGTTGTACTTAGAGAGACTGTAATGCCTCTTGTACTCTGGAAAATAAGAACAAGCATCAGGTAAAAGTAAAAACGTTAATTTGGAATGAAAATATTTTTTCCTTTTCTTTCCCTTATTTTATAATGACTTTATATTCATATCCAATCAGAAATGTTTATTTGTCTTTAACATACTGTCATCTGACACTAAAAGGACAGAAAAGTTCTTTTAGGGATCCTTGGTCAAATGATGATGGTACTAAGCTGTATTTACAATTAAGGCTTTATTTTCTTAGTATTTTCTTAATTAACAATTTTATTATTAGCATAACAGCACAACAAATGACATTAGGAAAGAAATTGACTTAAAAAGAAGGCTAAAACCTGCCATTATGGAGAATTCATTATAAATGCCTTTGGTTTAATGGTCAAGGCCTTGCAATGATCTGATGAAAGACAACCTAAATCCCCTAACTAGCATTTGGATATGCTTTGATAAGAACCACTACCAGCAGGTCATATTGCTGTGTCTCATTGCAGTTAATGTTTCAATGCAAGAACATTAATGGCAGTTTTTGAGCATAGGGATCAATTTCAATAAATCTTGTTGTACTCCCCCACATATAGACTGTATCTCACATAGCTGATATACTCCCACACCTGCCAAGGCTTGACACTCGAAACAGGGCATCTT
This sequence comes from Melospiza melodia melodia, assembly GCF_035770615.1. Lineage (NCBI taxonomy): Eukaryota > Metazoa > Chordata > Aves > Passeriformes > Passerellidae > Melospiza > Melospiza melodia. Next base: position 33,661,854 of record NC_086226.1, on the reverse strand, counting down.
GATGTGCAGAGGAAAGGAGGGGAGAGGGGAGCAGAGGTAAGAAAGTTCATAAGGGAGAAGGACTCAGTTAAACTTCATACTGCCTGCAAAGTTGTACACTGCTTTACTACTGACTCACACAGTCTGGTTTTTTTTTGAGATTTTGAACAAAAATCATCCAGGCTGCATGACTGAAACTGCAGTCTTAATGCTATTGAAATATCCCAACTTGCAAAAGGTAAATGCAAAATTGAAACCCCAAAGGAACAGCTCCATCAGCAAATTTCAAGCTTTAACTGTAGTACAGGGATCGTGATATTCCTCTGAAGAGTAACAGATTCAGAATATTAGAGTTCTGAGAAAAATTAATAACCTGCAGCTTCAGATGAGAACGGAAATTGTTCAGGAACATTATTAAGTCCCTGATTGGACTTGTGTTGGCTGGCAGCAGAGCTTTCATTTGGGAATGCTGAGCAACTTTGTAACTCTGTCAATAAACAGTTACAGGGAGATAAGAGTGTGTTAGTTACTGCCCAGCCAGTAAAAACTATTATTGTCACAAGATTGTAAGACTTTTATTATTAACAAATATAAACATTGTGAGTTAATTATAACATACCAGGGTTTGTTTCTTTTACTATTGTCAGTATGTAACTATAAAATGGACAGACTTGCTAAATATTAAACTCAGCGTTTCATGTACCTTCTTTAGCATACTGTTATATTTTACCATCCCTAAGTTTGTTTATCTTCTTGATAAACTCCAGCAGCTCACCACTAGCCTGTCAGAGGTATTTTCCACTTTAACCTTTTGAAAAATAAAAGCTTTATCATATGAAAAAACAGACAAAACTGAAACTCTCATTAAGAGTACCTTAACATGATCTAATTAATGGACAGAAGTTCAGCCCAGCAGCATTCAGATACTTATCTGATCATCTGGTTTGCTTTTATCCACCTCAGTGTAACTCCCAGCCATCATATCTGAAGAAGAGCAGGATGTGGTACAGATTGGAAGACATATCCTTTAATGAACAACAGTCCTCTGAATGGCTATTTGCATTACCTCATCAAATGGACAATAATTCTCCACTGTGAAATTTCCAGTCCAACAAAGCAAGTTTATGGGGATAGTTAAGCCAGAGCGGTCCTCTTGCCAGATGTAGGTAGCCGCAAGGCATAATTTGCTAGCTTTTTATGTTTTCTCAGACAAAAGATTCTGGCCATTTTGTATCAGACAGACCTCCACATTTCTATGACTGAGGAAAAGGGTCTTAGGAAAGGAGTGATGCATCCTTCCTTACCACAGACCAGGTATACCATGAAAAGATCAATCCCCAGAACTTCAGCCCTTATCTGCAGGGGTGGCAGCTGTAGAGAAAGGTGTAGCTACTCTCATTTTAGAAGCTGCAGCCACACTTATGATGTAGCTGCCAGTGTGCCGCTGCTGCTAACAAGAAGACTGCAATGTGGTGGTAATAGTTCATGTCTGGTTATGGCCAACAGCTGCCCTAATCAACAAGCATGTCAGCTGATACATATAGATATAGATATATAAAAAGTTATTTAAGCCAATTAGGTCCAGTGGAAGTCAAGAGTGACTTAATCCTGAAGCTTGTTGTTGAGACAAGCTCCACTGAGGAACTGCACTCACCAGCTGGTGACTGAGCAGGACCTGGTGTGTGATTGCTGTCAGTGACTTACTGACTGTACTGCCTGAGTTCACATTAGAGGGAAAAGAAAGACATAGTGCACTCTGAGGGAACTCTGTCACTATTTACTTCTCTTTCTTATTAGACTTCCCACTGGCAGCATTGATGCAGCAGAGGGCAGCCGAATGGACACCCTGATACTGGGTGGCTGCCTAGAATCTAAGAAAATGTCACATTTATAGTGAAGGAGGTTCAAGTGAGTGGTGTAAAACCTACAGAAGCCCTTAAGCCCACAACAAAACAAATGGAAGGAGCAAGTGAGAGTAAGAGCCAATAGGACCAAGGACCACGTACAAAAAATTTCTGTTCCACAAACATGTTTCTTTCTGTGGTTTAAGAGCATAAAGACAGGAACAAATGAAAAATGCCATGAAAACATCTGTCTTTCTTGATTAACTTATAATACATTAATTAGTTTTTGGACAGTAAACCCACAGAAAATGTTTTCTCTTTTCAAGACACAAACCACTTTGATAAGGATTTGCAGAAATTCTTATTTGTAATGTGCATATTTTAATTCAAGGTTTAGTAGGAAGAATAATATAAGTATCTTTATCAAGGCAAGTAGTTCAGGCCAGAGTGATGCTTAATCCTAACATCAAATGTTGTCAAGAAAAGTCTTTAGAAAAACAAGTTTATGTTTGTCCTTTTTCATGGAGAGTTTTCCTAAAGCTATGCATTGGCAGTGTCAGTGATAAGAGAGGATAATACTTTATGGCACATAAAAAACTTTGATTCAGCAGTGCCCTTGCAGCCAGAGACATTTATTTCTGTGGAACTTCTACAGAACTCAGCATATTGAGTAGTACTAGTAGCAAAGACAGTTACACAGCCTTCACCCTCTCCTTTCTACCATAAGGAACCACTGCCATTAAGGAGACAACTTATGCACCCTGAACACTAAGATGAAAAGTGGCATAGCACCTCCAAGTGAAATGTATAGAGAGAAAAGGCTAGCAAATGTAGATGCTACAGGTGCTAGGATAAAACAGGAATTAATGCAAGCACTGTGAACTGAACTAAAAATTACACATTGAGGTGGCATCAAGCCACTCTCAACATTCACCTATTTCTCCTTCAAATTTAATTAGGAGGAATTTCTAAAGAAAAAAGATCCCACTAGGCCACTTTCTTGAAACATATAGATGCTGTCTTAAAAAATCAACTAAATGGGAATTTTAGGCTATTTGGTTATAACTTTTTTCTACTTTAAAACTCAGGCAAGCAGAAAATAATGCTCTACAACTGATTCCTATTTAAAGGAAATATATCCATTTCCAAAATCTTCATATTTTCAGGATGACAAGACCAAAGTGCATCAAGCTATTTCAAGGTACACATCTTGCAGCATTAGCTGCATTGCTGATAGAAAAAGCCTCTTAGTAAAGGCAGATTCAGACCCTGGGGAGAGTTCCATAGAACTGCTGAGTCAAAGCATGTTTGATTTGCTCTTTTTGCTAGCAGCCAGACTTTCAGCACAAATCCACTCTCTCTGAATTCTTGGCTACATATTACACATATAGGTGCTAATAGAAAAAAATTATGGATACCGATTTTTTTAATATAAAATCTTAATAGTAGCATTGAATAGAGAATTTTTCACAGTTGAATAGATACATGCTAACTTAGATATGGTTTCTAGAGGTGCAACTATTATTTATCTATATCTGTAGTTAAAAAGGAGTAACGTCAGTCATATTTTCAGGCAGCAAAAAAATTATTTCAATATAAAAAATAATCCCAACACACATTTTAAACCAAAGTCCTTTATCCAAACCTAAAATGTACCTTTAGATTCATTGTCCTGACTGCAGTGCCGTTTCTAGATCAAGCCTTGAAGCTGATGTGATGTGATTTGAAGTTGGACTTGATCTGCTGTCCATGCATATGAAAAGGCACCACTGCTTAGAGAGGCACATTTATCACAGAGAAAAGCACTTTCAGCCCCAAAAGGACTTAAAAGCCCCTGCTTTCTCTGCCTGTAACTTTCAGAAAGACATAGATACCTGCACATGGCCACGTTTGCATTTCTGCAGCATTGGTAACTGCCAGTTTTCTTTAACTTTTCTCACATTCAGAAGCAAGCTGTGCAATTACTATAAAAATTGAAGCCAGGGCTGATCAAAATTAATTATGAACTGTGAGATGGGAGAAATGAAAAAAGGAAGAACAGCAGAACAGCAACTGAGCTTATGACATTAAAAATACAAATAACAGGCAAATCTATGTCTCATCCTGACAAGTGAGGCACTCAGCATATCTGTCATTTCCTTTCATCATGCAGATTACTTCTCAGTACCTCTCGACACATAATACTGCAACCCTTTCTTTCTACCAAATTTCTGCAAGAGCTGTCAACTCTTTGTAAAACTTCTAGATAAAACTGGTTGGAAAATCATATTTCATAATTAATCTATTTAAGAACTCCATAGCTCTAAAATATTTTCTTATTTTACAGTGACTTTTTTCTTTTTAATTAGCATGAAGCCTAGTTACTTTTTACCAGGAGAGACAAAGTGCCAAACATAACAGATCTAGGAGAGTGGAAAACAAACAGGTGGGAAAATTAATAATAAGTATTCATATTTACACTTGCTATGAAAGGAGTCTTTGTGTTAGAGGAAGAGAGATAATACATGGTATGCCATCTGGTTTGCCTGGAGATGAGACAATGAAATTTTCAGACCACAGCTGGTCCCAGACAAGACATTATCAACCCAGTGCTAGAATAGAATCAGCCCATGGACAATGAAAAACAGGACAAAACAAGAAGGTGCTTCATCTGGCAGGGCCAGAAAGCAGTGCCACTGGCAGTCACATCTGCAGGTTCAGATGGGAGATTGATGTACTCCTTGATTTCATGTTTTTGTTAAGCTTTTGCAGCAGGATCTATGAATTAACACTTTCAGCCACCTCCTGCTAGGAGGTGTCTTATGCTGTTGAACAGAGCTGTAGTCACAAATGTGTAATAGCAAGTAATTATACCATGTTTCCAGCTTGTAAAACATGGGGAAAATATCCCTTTGTCATAACTCAGGGAGAGCAAAGGTTCCTTCCTCTTGAAGTATCAAACAGACTCCACTCAGATACAGTCAATTGTCCAAAGATAGTTAATCTATACTACTCATGCAAGCTTATAGATTCTCTCAAAAATGGAAGGAGTTGCTCACACATGTGCCTCTGTAGAGGCATAGAGATAACTTGATGAAGAAATGATGGGACACAGTCTGGAGTTGGCTCTTTCCCCTGGAGGACTGTAAATGACTACATCCCTGGTGCTTACATGGGAAGCGTTAGTCAACCCAAGATCCCATTTCACTGCAGCAGAGTCAAGCTAAGGTTTTCAGTTATTATTTTCAGAGTGATAAATGACCAATCTCATCTTATACAGACCAAGAAAAATACTAGGTGTGGAGAGGGAAAGTGTTCCATGGGTTTGGTGACACCTTCTACCACAATGATAATTAGAAGAGCATGAAAGAGAGAAAATTATTTTTCTTGGATGGCTTAATGCTGGGCAATAATTTCTGTTAAAAACAGGCATCACAGCATCATTACATTTTAAATTTGAATTCTGAACTTGTCTGTCCTGAAAGAAGTACACACTAGAACATATCTTAAAATAAATTTTAAAAAGCCAAATAAACATACTGAACAAGCCACACAAACTCAAAACAAAATCCTCTTTCAAACTCAGTTGTCCCGTGGGAACTATATGCAAGACAGCATGTAGAGCACACATGACAAATGTTATTCATATCACTCAGAAAACTGCTGAGAGGGTTATGGATATTAAAATAATTCATAAAGGAAAAAAAAATCACTGAAAGAAACTCTGACTTTCCTTTTATGTTAGCTTTACTTAAAAACGATTTAAATTTTCTGGATGCTGACTGACTCATGTGATTAAAATGATATCTCCACTTTCATGGAGACATCTGTACATTCACATAACACCAGGTTAATACAAATTCCATCCACTCTAGGGGTTCTGCTATTCTGATAAAGTTCACTCACTTCAACAATTGATTAACAGGATGGACAGAACAATGTATATGTAGCTACAGATAAAAAAATTAAATTCAAAAATTATGCTCAAACATGGTATCTCATTTTATTCCATAAAGTATGGAAACACTTTCTGGTATTTTAGCAGTTAATCTCCATATTAGCATATTTCTGGTTTTAGTAGCATCAATATTGGACATGAACTGAAATTAGAGAAAACACAATGGTTACAATTAATTATATGCAAAACATTTAAAAATATTTATTGTCTTTCCTGACTGATAAAAACCCCACCACCATATATTCAGGTATAGGAATGCTTGAGCATTTAACTGGAAGTCTTCCAAAACAATTTACACTATCACAGCAGATAAGTGATATCATACATACTCTCTGAGTATTTATTTAATATAAATTCCAATTTTTACTTACCAATCCTGCACAGCATTGAAAGAGTCTTCATTTGTGATGTCATACATTAAAATGAAGCCCATTGCACCCCGGTAGTAAGCTGTGGTAATTGTTCTGTACCTCTCCTGGCCTGCTGTGTCCTGAAACAATAACAAACAAAATTTTTACATTGCACACAAATTGACAACTTTTTTTCTTTTATAGAAAAGCAAGAGTTGTTGTGCAGCTCTGTAATCCTGAGAATAAGTAGAAATAGGAGAACTCTGCACTGGATCATAACAGGAGTGACATATCAACTCTGTTATGAAGGTAGAGTGTAGAGCAGCAGAAAGGCATGGCCCCCTGTCAGCCCAAATATTCTGAATCATTAGTGGTTCATTTTATTCACCCTGAGAGCTGGGTAAGAACTTTCTCTTCTGATCCTGCCTTGTACCTTTCCAGTGTGACAAAAGTAAAATCTCGATAAAATGCTGGAACAAAATAGCATCCTTAGGACCTTCATTACAGAAAAGGATGGTTCCTGAAGCCAGGAAATATCTGGAACAAAAAGGCAATGGCTAATTGCTCTGTTCTTGTAATTTTATTCCACAGGTGCTCATGTCAGTGAGCACCAATAAGCTTTTTGCTGACCAAAAAAATAAAAAAGAAAAAAGACTGCCAGTGCTCTTAAAACAAGGATGATATCTGGCAAAAAAAAAAAAAAAAAAATTGCTAGCAGTCCCTTACCTCAACCCAGTTTTCTCCCTCATCTTAATCAACTGTCTTTAAAGCAAGAAGTGTGGAAATATAAGTCTTATCTCCTACTCCTTGCTTTCCTTATTTCCATTAAAAATTTTTCAGGGTAGCAACTAGCTTTTAATATATTTAATGCAATATCCAGAATAGTGTTTAGTCTAGAGAAAAAAAGGCTGGCAGCAGGTCTCATTAATGCTTTTATTAAGTTAATATAAATATTTCAAGACAGGTGGCAAGAAGATGGTACCAAACTCTTTTCAGTGGTGCCCAGTGACAGGATAAGGAACAGTGGCCGTAAATAAATTAAGCATGAAAAGTTTCACCTCAGCTTGATGAAGAACTTCTTTACATTGAGGGTGGCACTGCAGCAGGCTGCCCAGGGTGGTTTTGGAGGCTCCCTCCCTCAGGAGATGCTCAACCCCCACCTGGATGTGTTCCTGTGTCACCTGCTCTGGGGGACCCCACACTAGACCAGGGGTTGCACACTGATCTCCAGGGGTCTTTCCCAACACTAAGTATTCTCTGCTTCTGTAACACAACCACCTATGTCTGCACTAAAATTGAGACATAACAGCAATAATTGAAATACAGGAAATACATAACTATTTCATGTTCCAACCTATCTATTTAATATTTTAAGCCATTAATATTAAGAGTACTACAGGAAACATATTTCAGTGCAATCCTGTAATTAAGAGATCATCTGTGCACATTCAATTTTAACAAACTTTGAAAATTAATATAATTATTTCCAACGTTTTTTTCAATAGCTAGAAAATTAAACAGATAAATCCATTTAATTTGTCTTTCTACAAAGAAGACTAACCAGTAACAAACATATTTGGTATGTTTTGTGAAATAGTTTCCAGTCTAGAAGTACTCCCTTGTGAACAAAAGAAAAATAGGTTAGGTAGGCCTCCATTTCTGCATATATATCATCTATTTGATAAACTAATGAAATAATAAAAGGAGATTCCACATGCAACAGAAAAGACTTTTAGATTAAAAAAAAAATCCAAGATCATCACTGAAACTAACAACATTAGGTAGAATATATGATTCCTGTTCATCCTGGATTACAGTAAGTGCTGCTTTGATGTAGTTTTCAGTGATTCAAGATGGAAAGCTAAAGTAGTAGTTAGACTTTAGCAGGTCTCACATGACGTTTGGTTACATCTTTGTGGGAAAGGCCAGACAGATCTAAACTGTTTCTGTTTATGCTGTGAACAGCCTGAGCCTCTACCAGCTGTGGTCTGGAGCTTGGATAGCTGCTCCCAGATGTTCTGGTGTCCCTGAATATAAAGATATGCACTAAACCTGAGCATATTTCATTTATGAAAAAAGTGGGATTTTTCCACTTTTTTTTTTTTTTTTTGTTTGTTGGTTTGTTGTTTTGGGTTTTGGGGTTTTTTGTAGTTGTTGGTTTCATTTATTTGATTTTTTTTATTAGAGAAAACATCTGGGATGCACAGACACAAAATATGGCCCACAGCAAGCATTCAGCCTGTCCAGGAGAAGATTTTCAAATTTTATCAGTGTCTATCTGCTTGTTTTTTAGTCAGAGACATGCTTGATTAGAATGTATGATAGTGTGAAAAGCAGGAGGCCACTCTTACTGAAGACAATTTTATTTTGCTCTGGGTAGTTTCCACTGAAGCCCACCTGCAGATAAGAGTGAAAAGTCCTAGCAATAAAGTCATTAGTCAATGAGGCTTTCTGTCCCAGACACCAACTATTTTCTGTTCAGTGTAAAGCCACGTAGGGTGGGCTTCAGAACCCTTGATTATAAAAATAAATAAGGAAAATTAAAAATTAGCTTAAAGGATATCAAATCAAGATGATAAAATCCTTAAATGATTTTACACAAACGGGTAGGAAGCTGCAGATGAAGATCCAAACACATACTGACTTTGGGACAGAAGATCTTTGTCTAGACCCAAGTTTGTCAGTCTGGGAAGGAACTAGGTATTTGGAGTTGTTCTCAAATTCTAATTCATAATTCTAAATTCATAGCTAATGCTATGTTAATAGGATGATATAAAAAGATTTTCTAAAGTTATATTTCAGTATACATGACATAGATGGATGACCATTAATAAAGGGGAGAATATTAGTTCCAAATACAGATAATCACATTCTTCTTTTTATTATATTATATTCACTTCCTATGGAGAAGCAATTAAAATTTTAATAGACCAAATGAGAAATTTATGCAGTAAAGTTTTTAGGGTCATGTAAGAAATGAACCCAAATATAAATAACCAATGTGCCACAACTTTCATGTCCCACACATTCATAAGCATGTTCTTTGTACTCAGACTAGAATATCTTCATAACTGCCCTAAGGATAGGTCCTTTCATATGATCATCAAGGAACTTAAATACCATTTGACAGGAGAGATAGTATACTAGAAAAATAATAAACTTAAACATTAAATATTATATTTTACTACACTAATTTTGTTTATTTCAAACAGATAATATTATGTACATCTGTTTATTAGCTTTTATTCTTATGGAAGAACTAAGCAGAAAAGAATTGATTTCCCAATTTTATCATATTTCTAGTTGTACATCACAATGATTGTATCCTCAGATACTGTTATATACTTGTACTTGAAGAAAACCTTTTCCAATTCAGGTAGGGTCACTGCCTGCTGCTATGTTTTCTTAGTCTATTTGGCAAGACCATAGAATTGGTCTAAGATGACTGTCTTCTTAGATTTAAATTCTAAAATACAGCATCTGTACTTCCACTGACTGATGTTTATTTCTAAGCAAATGAAATAAAATAAGCCCGAGGAAGAATATTATTGACTGGCATTTTAAACAAGGCAGGTCATTTTTATCTTTGATGAGCAGAAAACAAGACACATATATCATGTTGGTGTCTTCTTCATTCATGTGGTTAATGTCTGGTAAGACCAGATGATTGTTCATTAAATGAGTGGAAATGCAGAGAGGCATGAATGAGGATGAGGGAATGCTTTATGAAAACTACCACACACAAATGACAAAAAAAAGTATTTTAGAAATCTTAGACAAAACACACATACACAGAGAAAACTCAGCAGCTACAATAAATATTTTCAAATATTACATTCACTTTCATAAATTCAATTTTAATTCAGCTGCACTATTCCATTCACTTCTGGTTAGCTGATCCTATCTTTGTGGATCTTTTTAGTAAGCATCAGATTTTAATTAATAAATCACATTATTATAAGGTTTAGTGGTCACAGTACTTCAGAAATTGTCCATACAATTGTGCATTGTATACAGCACATTAGCTAATAGCCCACAGTCTTGATTATTTGGAAGACTGATACTTGCACAGATTTCCTTTTCATGTTTTGATGCCTATAGTATGCTTTGTTGGGCTTCTTTTCTTAATTGATTTTTTAAATGTATAATAGAAATTAGTCATCTGCAAATATTTTTGTGCTCCAGATCCCAATATATATGATTTCATATTTAAAAAATTCATTGTTTTTTGCGAGTCATTCAATAGCTAAAAGGACCAGTAGAAGTCTTGAACAGGGCACATACATCTGTAGAAGGGAAAGAAGAACAGTAGAGGTATAGATTGAATGTAAAATACCTGGTTCTGCCTCTTAATGAAGATACCAATTTGGTATGCTTTTGGCCAACTCTCCTTTCATTCTTCCTGATCATATATGTATCAAATGATAGGCAAACAAATAATTCCATATTACCTTGGCTCTTCATTTGAGTTAAACTGAAAGCTGTGGAATTTGACATACAATAAAACAATAAGCAAAGATCTGATGTTTATACAGTAACTACATGAATCAGTGTTTGTCCTGTGCTCCTCTCTTTAATAATGCCATGATTCTGATTGTTGCTGTGGAACTGCTACATAATTGGAGGCTTTATTGTATGGGGAATGCACCAGCTGCTGACAATGTTCCCAGAGGAATGGAGAGATATCATGTAATAGCCATCTGTGAAAGTAGAAACACTTGAGGAGAGGAAGCTGGCTGACTCAAGAGGAAATCATATGTTTCACATGAAGTTAAGAGTTCAGGGAGCTGGAAAATCTCAAAATACAAACCAAGGTTCTGATAGTAATCCTGGATATTGTATATCTTACTTGCAAAGTACGGTTATCTAACTCAACAGAAGTAAACCCCTCCTACTGTCAAGTGCTGCTAAGCTAGATTTCATCAAGAATGTTCCATACCAGCTTAGACTACACCAGTGTTTTTGCAATGGGTTAAATCAGACACTTGAATTCATCTGCTGTGTGCCCTCCCTCTCATCCTCACCTAGCACTGCACCACTGACAGGAACAATACTTTATGCAAATAACTTGCAAGGGGAGTTGCTCATTATTAACATTGGCTGTTCTGAAGGTGGAAACAAACAGCATTTGGCAGCAAGAACTTTTAATGAGCCTGTCATGAGAGTTCAGCCTGCAAAACAAAAATTTATTTTTTAGCATGCTTAAGTGATTCTGTGCCTCTGCATTTCTGTTCTGTATGCCAAACATACAAATATCTTATTTAGATCCCCTTTCTCACTACAAGTTTTACTCATTTCATAATTCAGCTTGTTCTATGTGCCATAAACCTGGCATGAGTAGAGAAGGATTTCTTGGGTGGTGTTTATATCTCTGTTTCACATCCACATCATTTGAAGGCAAGGCAAACAGAAAGATAAAATTAGAAATATGAGTTGGGTGAATCCTCAATTTGCAGGCCAAATTTTTCTAATTCAAATTACTCTTAGAAGATAAAGAAAACTGGCACAGCAATCAAGAACCTTAGCTGCCTAACAAGTTTCATTTTTCGTTCCTGCTGTTGCTACCTTGAGGTGATTTATATACTCAATCAAAGAGATTATGTAGTTCTCTAATTTTTCTCATCTCTCCTCAGGTATTTCTGGAGTCTCAGGGGGAAAAAGGATAAAAATAAAAGTACGACAAACCATAACCCCTCCCAATCAGTCAGCCAATCAATCAAAAACCACCAAAAGAAACCCCAAAAGCCAAATATTCACCCCCCACTCCTTAGAACCAACTAAAGAAAAAAATTTCACCCCAAAAAACCACCACAAAACAAACAAACAAACTCTAAAAAATAAAAACAGACAAAAAACCAATCAACAATCAAAGAAGTTATTCAAGGAGGAGTAAAAGAGGATCTCTGCAAAAATCCTATTGAGATAACACCCAGGAACAGCAGCTGTGGGTTTATATCAGAAGCAACAGGGCAGGGCACAGAGAAAGAGGACAGGGAGAAAAGCTGCTGGAGCAGGAGGAGCTGATGATCTCGGGAGCCCTGTTTCTCAACAAACAGGCACACAGAAATACAGACAGATGAGCCCTTACAACAAGGAAAGGAAAACACACGTTCAAAACATTTATTTTAGCTAAAGTACAATAAAAAAGATGTAACACAGTGAATTGTCAATTCAGTTTTTGTTTATGTACATATTCTCTGTCAGCAGCTCTTTCCAAATTTCTCATGGCTTTTGTCTCCCTGGAAGTCTGCCTTTTATATTCATGTGTGTATGTATATATATACACACACGTATTTATAGTTGTATAAATATATGACTGTAACCATGAATGCACACATGTGTTTGCAGAAATATATACAAGCATTTGGAGCTTGAAAAGTCAGCTACTGAGCTTGCCAACACATACCTGCAAACCTTATGTGCTAACCCTTATAACTCGCCACAAAATCAGAGCTGACAGCTCCTTCCTCAAACAGGAAGGATGCAGGAACATGGCATGGCTAGCTGGAAATATCTGGGATCAGAGCAGTGGGGAGAGATATTATTCCAATGTGCCTGGGAAAAAGGGGCCTGAGGGGCTGGCAGGACAAAGGTACAGCAGAGCCTGCATTGAGACACTGGCTCCTAGAAAGGAGGAATGCCCTCCTAGAAGAGCTGGCACTGGAAAAGTATTTTACTGACATATTAACTTCCTCCATCTGTGGAGCTGCTCATTGCACCTGAAATTAATATAATTTTAAATTTACTTTTTTTCTCCTTTCCTGTTCATTCTTCTCCTTTATTTTTAAGATTCACATATACGTCCATTCTCTGCAGATCAGCTATCATGCCTTCCTGACGCACAAAGTTGAGGAAAGCAGTGTGGCACTGTCTCCTTTCTAGCCCAGTGGAACTTGACCCCAGCTGCCATCAGTTCTGGCCTCAATTTTTGAACCCTGCTGCCATTCCAGTGCATGGCCCCCTCTTTTCCCACCACAGGCCGTAGCTTTATCCGGTCTTCACTTTGACTGTCATCTGTCCTAATTTGCTGGATGTGAGGATTAATTCCTCCGGTGCTTCTTCCCCATCTTTGGACATGCATTGGATCAGTATAACTTGGCATTATCCATAAAAGCAAAACAAATTAAAATACCCCTTTATATTTTTACCAAAGTTCCTTTTAAGTTTTAAGAAGAGTCTCTCTTTGGAAAGGCTCAGCTTTTGCTTTCAAGATATTTTTTTTTTTTTGTATTTTATGACAAGTGTTACAAAATCAAGGGTTATATACTACTACCAAAACCACATAGTGAAAATAATGACCTTATAAAATCTAATTTTCACTTCATGTAGTAGTAGTACCATGTAGTAGTAGTACACTTCATGTAGCAAGTATATTTAAGAGTCACATTAAAGGGTAAGTGGATATTGAAATGCAGTTTGTCATCACATCTACAGGGAACAAAAAGAGATAACTTTCTATTTGTATTATTTTGAAACACTTGTAAATCAAAATGTAAAAATTTCCTCACCTTTTCCAGTAAAATAATGAACTAACAGAGAACCATTCTGAAACAAAATGGTTCTATACAATCCAAACCAACAAAGTTGTAACAACTATCTTTGTTTCACAGGCAGTCATTACCATTTGGGAAGGAGCACATGAAAAAAATGTGATATTCTTAGTTTTGTCATGTTTTGTTTTTTAAAACTCCTGCTCCCAGTCCTGAGATTGTATAAGAACAGCAATGGTTTTTTTTTTGTTTTTAATCCTTATATTCAGATACCAAAAATGTGTCATGGTGCATAATGAAAAAAAAAAACCAACAAAACTTTTAATATAAACTGAAATTAATGTATTACCAATAAAATATTTGCTAAACCCAAAATAATTTCAGAATACTGAAATTGCATTGAATTTTAGAAAGGCCTAAGCTGATCAGAACGACATGCATTTCAATGAAAAGAAGAAGAAATGTAAGATCTGTGATAACATTACAAGGAACAGTAATCTTAAAAACCTTACACTCAACTACAGACAAGCTTCAGACTTTAGAGAGTGTCCTTAAACTCCAGGAGTGTATGTGGCAACTTGGACACTAAACAGTGGCTGTCACACAGTGGGATGGGTATGGCTGGAAAGGTCATTCCTAATGCTGTGAGACCTATGCCTATTCCTATTAGAAGAATAAGAAGTAGAGCTGTTTCATCCACAGATGAAACATACAAAGGCATAGATGCCTTTCATTTAGCAGTGAGCAGAAAAAAATCACTGATCTACATTAGAAGTTAACAGTCTTAGAGACAAGTTGACTACTATCATATAAAAACAATGTTGAGGGATATTGGAATGCCAGAGTATACTGCTCTTCCCATTTCTACACTTTGATATATACTTACAAATCTTTTTTATTAACTGCTTTTCTCTAGAACTTTTTATTCACAAAATAATAACCTTTCATCTTTCTCTTCCCCTTGTTATTCATTCCTGTTCAGCATCTTTAACAGCTTTTTCTATTAATATTCATTATTCATATTTAATTAACTTACCCTTATTATTCAGGATGAATTAGGATCCACTGATAGCAAAAAGTTTGACCAGCCATTTTGATAACAGTTCTATGTTAGTGGCTCATTGCACTGAAAAAATTTCCATAATAGTACCATCATATTACAATATTATGCAAATATTCGTGCCCTGATTAGCTAACAGCACCACTTGGCTATTGAGAGCTAAGAAAATAATTCTTTCCTCATTGCAACAGTGAGCTTAGCATATTTTGTTCTGGATGCTCTTTAGAAGCACTGTCTTATAACACTCCAACTCTTAGAGAAAAATGACCTCATAGTAAAAAGGACATTTTAAAACCATAAACCAAGCCTTCTTGCCAGAAAATCTCTCCCCACCTCTACTCTTTCTTGTGATAAGCCTCTCTGTTTAAATCTGCAGTGAGGTTTCTCTCATTGGGAACAAATTACAGAAACATTCCTATTAAATATTAATAACCTTCCAAACCTCCCCAGGAGTAAATGAATGCACTTCAAGTCAGAATATTAAGTTTAAAAACATTTTTAAAGGCTCACTGGAATTACTATGAACTTGTACTTTTACAATATTTTCTTTGTATTTAAAATCTATAAAACTGAAAGGAGACAATTTGCAACACAGAACTAGACACATTTTGCCCACTTTAATTAAAAAACTATAAATGCATTATTTATTGAAGGGTTCAGGCATGGCAGAATTCCAATCCATCCAGAACTTATATAAGGGCTGCTAAAAGGCAGAACTTGGTGCTTGAGAATAAAAATACTGGGCTACAGTGCTAGAGTGCTACAACAGCTTCTTTCTACCTTGAGAACAAAATGCTGCTTTAGAGCTGTCTGGAAGATTCCTAGTAGAGGATCTACAGGTAACTTCTGCATGTTCTCCGTCTGTGGCACCATTGTTTCCTGGGGAAAGCATAAAGATACCAAAGGAAATTCTGGAAGTTCTTTGTTTATCAGACCTTAGGCAGGTATTTTATGTTCTAAGGCTCAGCTGAAAAAGTACTTGTTATTTTCTGGACAACCTCACCAGTGATGCATCCAAAGCACAGAATGCACCACCCTCTGTCCACCAGCAGCACAGTTCCTTCATGTACTTCCTGGGACTCTTCCCTCCACTGACTCAGAGCTATTGAGAGGTGTGTTTTCAGGATTCTCTCCATCAACCTCTCCCACTTTTGAATCCTTTGTTTTCCAACAGTTTGTTATCCCTTTTTTACTGCACAGGAGTCCACCATGGCTTTCAGACAGTTATTGACACAAACACGATTTAAGAAAGACCACGAATCTGGCTCCAAGTCTTTTAGACTTGGAATGACTACTCTAGTTCTTTCAAGCCAATCTTTAATTACCGAATCTTTCAATCTTTCTTATCCTTAATTATTTTGGTTTCCTTGTGCTAGAATTAAGAGGACACATTTGCTACAATATAAAGATACTTTTGTTATCAATATGCTGCCAGAATTATCTACATGTAAGATTTATCTACCAGTTTGGGGAAACTCTAAATTGGATCAAAGTCACAAAAAAAGTCTCATCAAAGCAAGATGGAACTCTTAGATACACTATAAGCACTCCTAAAATCTCTTCACTAAGTAAAGAAAGTTTAGAGATGTCAAATAGATCTAACAATTTAATCTACTACATTATGTGAGAGTGGGGTTTTGTGCAAAAATATATCATTTTCAACCAAAACAAAAGGACATTTTGTTCTTTTGCTTGTCAATAAATACTTCTGAACTATGGCTGCATATCCAAAGGTCATGCTTAGAACACTTCTCTATTGTCCTGATATTTGGTGAGAGACATGTAAGTGAAGAGAGCACAGGTTTTCCTCACAAGAAAATAGTTATTGAGCATGAAAATGTGTCAGCAGCTGACACTGTTTAATGCACACCCACCAATCATGTCTGTTATTTTGTTATGGTTTAAAACAGTAAACTATTAAAGAGTGAGTTATAAAAAGAAGTTAAATATGTCAGGTGTGGTTAATCTATGAATCTTGAATTATTTCAAGTACAGTGCCCTTATATTTGCATTCTCTTTGTAGGGAATTCTGTCATAAAGTGGCGTAATTAAATCAGATATCATCTAAATTGCTGTTTAATTTGGCCCTTGGTCTCTCTTTTTCTTTTAGGTCAGACTGTTTGAGAGCTGTGTGTCTAGCATATGCATAAGCATATTTAGCAATTCAAATGACTTTGTAATTTTAAAATCAAACTTTGGAGAAAAAACCACAATCTTACCAGAAAGTGTAACTGCCAAGCCTGGGAAGGGAAGGGAAAGGGAAAGGGAAAGGGAAAGGGAAAGGGAAAGGGAAAAAGGTGAAAGGAATTTCATTTGGAAGGGATAGTCCCAAGAAAATTTCAGTTGAAAGAGATTGTACAACTGTCTGAGCATCTCAGGCCTGTCCAAAAGCTACAGCATGATCTAATGAGCATTGTCCAAATGACTCTCAAACACTGACACGTTTAGGGGTATGGACCTCATCTCTAGGAGAGAAGGAAATATTATTCAAGAGTTTTCTCAATAGACTGAGCAATAAGTGAAGCAAATAAAAGGTATCCAAGGTCAAGTTTATTAACTAGGAAATTTTCCTCCTATATTTATATTTTAAAAAGCACCAGGCAAACAAAACAGCAGCAAGACCTCTACACTTCAAGGAAAAGCCTTTGAAGTTTTAGGAGTGTCCATGGAACCTGGCAAGAAAATATGGACTGATTCTTAACATAAAAGTATGTCACAAACTTTATAAATGCATAGGCAGGCTGATGCACTTTGATTAAGAGACATTTCCAAAAATCTTGATGAAGAGAAGTAATTTTTATAAGAAATTCAAGCTGCAGGTGCTTTGCTGGATGATGACTAGAACAGTAATCACATTCTGGATTAGATAATCACAAATATTAGATGAGCTAACAGTACTCCTTGGACTTCTAAGAAAATTTAATTTTTTAGACATAGGTAAAGAAACAGAGGTGATGGCTAACAAAATATGAAAAACTAATATTTTACATTTAGAATTTAAGAAAAAAGTGAAGTTCCTAATTCTTTATCATTTAAAAGTGATTAACATCTTTACTTTTTACATATGAATAACAGTTTGCTGTGACTCACAGACAGTAAATAATAAGATTTATTATTATTATTATTAAATGAAATAGATCACATAAAAAGTTCATTATTTTACTGCTAAATTAACTGAAGAAATAATACTAGCAGTTGGGATTATTGATGCAAGGTTATTTCACTGGAAAATGCTGGACTACTCAAATCAACTTTTGCTGAAGTTTATGTTTGTGTGAAAGATTTTATTACAGCAGGTAATTGGATCAAAGTCCATCAAGGAATTACTGCCCAAAATCTTAAAATAACTCCCTCTAGAAATATGTCAAAGGATGTGTCCCTGGATCTATAGAGATCCAGGGAGTAGAAGAATCATAAAAACGTTTCCTGAAAGACATTCTTGGACATGGAAAACATGCCTTTTGCTGTCTGGTTTGGGGTTCACATTTAGAGGTTTATAAATCACAACATCCACAAAGGCCTGAGATGCTCTGCCACTTTACACCTGAGAATTTATGCAATTATTTTGATGACTCTCTTTTAATGTGTGATCCAAAAATGACAGATCCTTTTAGAATCCAAGGAGATAGATCTCTCAGTTTTCTGAGGAGCTCACAGTGTTTTTTATTTCACAGAACAAACTTTATCTTCCTTTGCCTTGTTTTTTAAGCAAGTGAAACAGTTAATTATGAGATCAATTAACATGACATTTTCAAGCGGAACACAATCGGAGAAAAAAAGTCTCCTTGCTTTTGTAAATACATAGTTGCACCGTATCCATTCTTAATTTTATTTTTGGTAACAAAATGTATATTTAAAGACAGAAAAACAGAATCCTTAATTGTAAATTAATTAACTATTTAGAAAAAACCAAAACCATTTATGCTGATATAAGTGAAGGCATCGAATCCTATTCATCCTGAAACTGCAATGTCATCATAAGAGCTCAAATCAAATACCATATCAAAACAACGAAGAAATTTAGACTTGTCAGGGTAGAAGGGCCTGAGTGAAATGCATAATTCCTTCCTAAATATTATATAATTCTTTTATTTATTAGAGGGCAGAATGATTGCCACAGTTTATTTGAAGTTTTGAATGCAAATATTTCAATAAAATGAAATGTTCTGGTATAAATAATTTCTAGAGGTAGGATTTAGATCATATATGATGAACTATAATTAGTGTTATTCTTCTGCTGAGATTCTTGAACGACAGGTGTTCTTTCAGAAATCAGAATTATTCTGTCTTAATGCATCATAAAGGAATAGGAAATTACTGTCTAATGGAAGCAAAAAAATGACCAGCTGTGAAATCTGTAGCAAGTGTAATTATAATCAGAGCTACATTAAAGCACTAGCTACTTCAAAACCAGACATTGGGCTTATATACAGTCAAAGAACAATCTAAAAGCAAATTGAGTGTAAATAACTTTGAAAGGGCTTTGCTGCCTACAGTGCACCACTGACTACATTGAAGTAGTGGATGTCTGATCACAAGAATTCTACTTTAATTTATACACTGTGATATTTTTCCTATAATTTAAAATATCAGTAAAATTAAGAGACAGCTTCCCGAAAACCACCATATTCTACTACATCTCTATTCCATTCCTTCCTGGGAAACCTCTTGTAACTCTCACATAATAGTGGTTTTAGAGTAGTAGTAGGAGTAATAGTAGTAGGGTTTACTAATTTGTCAAAAATATAGTCCCAAATGTGAGTGCTCCTGTGTACATACGGCAATTTATAAGTATATATACATATAATATGACCATATGTATATAACACAAATAATAAATATTTACTATTCCTATTGTGATATAAAGAGGTGTGGTTTTTTGTAAGCATGCCTTACAAAATGTCTTTATGTTAGGGAAGAAGAAAGCAAATTTTTCACATTGCAAATTTGTGTCTACAGTCCAAGAATTCTTACTGACCTCCTCAAAGCATGAGGAGAAGGAAATACATTTCTCTATAATTGTTCCTTTATACATTTGCATTTCATTAACTATAAACAAAGAGATGAATTACCTAAGAGAAGAACTAAATTCAGGAGTGTGAATCAGATCTGCAAGCATACTAAGACATTGGAATTATTTTGGATTCATATATTATTTACCAAAGAAATTTTTAAGTTAAGTGCAAAAGGTAGCAAATTAAATTACTCTTTTTCAAATACAGATTAGACTAAAAATATTTCAAAAGCCATGCCAATAAATCCCCTGATAGAGCAGCTTTTAAGTACACAGCAGAGAACATAATACAGGTTCCTTAACAATGCCTCTCCAGGCTTCTTTCATTGCAAAAGACACCTTTTTTGGGTGGATCTGTATTTTTCCTTGATGCAAACTGTGTCTTTGCTGTAACCTGAATAGAAAGCCCAGCAATCTGTTCACTGATTCTAGTACTGACCAGCATATTAACTGGAAATTGCATTTACAGACATTAAGCCACATATTCTTTGATCCTAGATAAAAACTGGAAATTTTTTCTACCCTGATTTGATTAAATTGTGGGACATGCTATTTCATTGTGCAGACATAACTGAATAATCATCCATCAGCTGACAAAATGCTTCTGTGACTGAAAAGGCAGACTGACAGCCAAAGGGGAGACTTGAATAAAGATCTAAGTGAGAACTGATCCCAGAAAGGAGGGTTGGGGCTTTTTCCTAACATATAGTTTCTACTATACTGTGATGGGAAGAAAAGTCTGCTCATTTTACATGTAAGCATACTCAAAGATTGTTGCTTTGAAGATAATTTGCCAGGGTTGTTTACTAGGAGTCTCCATATAGGCTCCCAGGGGTCTCTGTTTCAGCCCACAGCACACAGCTCAAACAGAAGTTAATAATTTTCCTAAACCAAACTGCTTTGAATTTCACAATCACATTTATGGATGAGCAGGGGCAACAAATGAATGTGAGGAGCACATGATATTTTTTCCCATTCCTTCCCTTTTAATTTTCAATGTGATGAAAATATGTTCTTTGTGACACATAACTTTGTCTAAGATGGATATACTACAACCTTTTGGTTTCACATTACATTTTATTTGATGCCAGGTACCATCAAAGTTACTGGATGCTGCAGGAAGTATATGTTCTCCAAAACTGTGAAACCAAACTTCTCTAATGTACAGGAGTTCCTGAGTACTTTAGGTACTTAGTCTTCAAAACTGTGAATGACTTACAGCTCTGTAAGTCATCATTAGGTGTTCAAGAATATTGAACAGGTTCAGGTGGTTCCAGTATAGATGTTCAGGATGAAGTAAAACATGTACTTTATTATGCAATGTATAGAAATATTAAGTTCAAACAATAATTAATTTATATTTTTAAATCACAAATTCAAACAAAATGCACTCAATTTAGCCACTTCATACACCCAAGAAGGATCTTAATCTCACAGAACAATTTAACTGAACTTGGAGCAAAATTACCAACAACAAAAATTACTGTCTGCCCTCAAATCTTTTATTAGACTTGCCATATGCTTATCTAAAATAGAATAACTAGAACATCAGAGTCACCCTGTATTTTATCAGAACATCTTGTGAATTAACAAGTCTTTGGAAACACTGCTGAAAATAACTCATTAAGTCCATTTCAATAATGTGTACCACAAAATCGTTTAATAACAAACCTATAATATTTAATTATACACTAAATATAAATTCTCCTTTAAAAAAAACAACGTATACAGATTCAAGCATAAAAATGTAAATTCCATTTTTTATAGAATATTTTAGACTAAATCTTAACAAAGAAAGCATATACGGCAGAAATATACTGTTTAAGATGGGTGATATACTTTCAACTCATGACACTCAAACATCTCTCTTCTCTGCTGACCATCACCCCAGGACTTGGGCAGCATGATCAGGGCTAGTGAAGTCTGAACTGACTCAAGTGTGGCAGGAAGTGTGAGCAAGCGTCTGAGATCATGATGCATTAGTTACAATAAATGATCTTGGGTCCTGACTGATGACCTAAGATCATTCATACTCTATTGTGGTCTCCTATTAAAACTTCACTGAATTGAGAAAGTTCAGAATTGTTTGGAGGTTGAATTGTTTGTTTATATTTTAATTCTCTAATTTGTATAACAGAATGCTGAAGACTAAAGCTAGAAAAATCTCTTTAGGCTGCCTTTTTTCTTTCTCAGTGCTCAACACAACTCCTACACTTTGCTTTTAAACATTATGTATTTTCCCCTCTGTCTTCTCTTTGACTCTTAAAGCTCCTTTGAGCATTTATAACCTGTTCATCTGTAAAGAACAAAGAAATAGGTAAACTGCATACCTCCCAGGTGGAGTGTTTGAAACTATTATCCATGCAGAGTGACACAGAATGTTAAATCCAAGACCTTTTATAATTGTGCCAGTTTTTCTCTTCCCTTTCAACTTTCCTTCTGAGAAGTGACTACATCCTTAGTACAGCACTCATTTGCCCCTAAAATAGTAAAATCTGCTGCATAGTATCATTCCATCCTTTCCTCATAAAAAAAGCAATTGAAACACAATGTCTGACTGAAAAAAAAGATGCCTGACACTAGTATATTACTTACTTTAATTCTCAGAGATGTGTAATGGGTATTTCATTAGTACACAAAAAAAATTTCTAGTATTATTAAAAATTAATTGACATAGGGCTAAGCACTAGATTTTATGAAAGATACAGTTAAAAGGGTTTACTTCTGTAAGTATAGATAACTTTTTCTAACAAGTATCATGTATTTTGCATCTAATAAGTATCTGTGGTTTATATATTACATACCATACAGAATAAACTTATGAATTGGATCTGTGTCATTAGGACACAACAACATAGTTAATGTCCTCTGACATTTAGCATATAAAAATGCATTCCATATCAATTCAATTTATAACTTCAACAAAAATTTAGATAAAGATTAGATTATATTGCATTACAAAGCTTTTAAGAATCAATCATGACTTTGCCAATTAAAAACCTATCACATTCAAATAGCTTTTTAGTTAAGCAGTGGCCAGGATCATAAATGCTGCATATTTTTAGGGGGATTCTCATGCGTTTCCAAGAAAATCAAAAGGATCATTTACCCAAGTTGCTGAAAATTGAAAATTTAGCATGAAAACTAGTAACTTCAAAAAGTAATTACCTGCCACAGTAATGAGGATGTGCTACAGAGTGAATTCAAGACCTATCAGCAGAAGGGGAATCTGCAAACATGCTGCTGATGAGGCTTTCTGGTTCAGCTCCACTGCAGCATCTTAGGCCTTCAGGCCTGCTGAAAGTTACCCTCTTCATTTTCGGAATCTCTTGTCCCAGCTGGTGGCCACTGCCAATACGTGACAGCACAGCATTTGTCAGTTTGGGGATGGCCAGCTGGATGCTCTGCTCTGGCTGTTCATCACACCTCAGTGCACTGAGAAGAGCTGTGCATTGCACAGCCCCACAGCACCGGCTTCTGTTTACTACCTATGGCACTTCATCCACTCCCTCGTCCACTCTACTATATTTTTATCTCATTTTCTCCCTGTCTGCTTGTACTGTGCATGAGGCAGCTTCCTTAGCTCTGCATTTAGCTCCATCTCACCTCAGTTTTTTGCTGTACTTCTGCTATACTATACTGCTTACTGTTAGCCACTGGCCTCCCATAATAACCTGTAGTGAGGTGCCCCGTTCCAGCTCTAATTAGTATCACACTGAACTGCTCAGAGCCAGAGCCAGGCACACCCCTGAAAAACAGGAAGCACAGTATGGAGAGTGCTGCAAATAAAGAGCAGCACTATAATTGTGATTCACATTTTCTGTGCAAAGGTGTACAACATGAGTCATATGAAGTGGTGCTCTGAAAGTCATCTAATAGTTTGTTCTATGCTCTTTCCAACCCCTGATGAATGCTGCCAGAAGGCAATCTATAAATTACATTAACGTAAGTAAGGTCATTTGAACTACACAATATGTAGCTGAACACAAAAAAGATGGCCTAATTTGAAGAAATTCCCCACATTTAATAAAAGCTGTGGATACAGCTAATATCTATTTGGATATTCAAATACATGTTCATGTGTTTTGTGGTAATTTAGTTGTTAATACTTCAGTATTTGCTATTAGCCATTTCTTTTTTGTAGATACAACACATAAATACATGGTTGTGACCTCTCTCCCAAAACCCAGGGACCATCAGGTATCTCTTCAGTTGTACCACCGCTGTGTGGACACGTATGAAAGAGAATTCAAATGTCGCTATACAATCCACACCTTTCTTGCCTGGCTAACAAGACATATGCCCACCTTACCATTTTTAATAGTCCTCTTAATGATGCAATTATATGTGTGTAAAACTTTCCCCTACTGTCTAGGTCAAGCCTCTCTATTGTTATTGTAAATATATTTGGAAATGACAAACCAGGAATGCCGATAATTAAACCCCAAGGAGTTTCCCTTAATAACAGCTTTTGATGTGCTGACAGTATTGAGCTCAGCACAAAACACTGCAGCTACTGCCACCTTTCTCATGGAAACCTCAGTTCTGTGGTGGTTATGGTGTCAGTCACCATTTTTACATGGTAACCTCACAGATCCAGGCAGGACATAAAAGAGATCAAAGCCTGGAGGGTCCAATTAATTAATACCCACCTTTCAGGAAAGTGCTCTTATCACTTGACTCTCCACACCTAGTGAATGCCCTTACTCATCTCTGGCCTTAGGAACACAGACAGACATTAAAGGAGACTTAATGTCTTCTACAGATAAACACAAGACTTACCTCCAGAGCCTAGAGGTTGGACTCTTTGTATGAAGAAGAGAACCATGTCTCTGACTCCTGGCAGCAGTTAGCACTGATTTTGACTCCATAGATTAGGAATAAGCTGGTTATTCAACATGTATAGATAAAGAAAATAAAAGCCACTTAAATCTAGCAATGTTTTAATGCATTTATTGAGTTAGAGGAATGGATTTCTGAGCTAGACTTTGCTGACATCTACTTTTTAAAAAAATCTGTTCCTAACACTAATACTATTTTATATATCCTACAGAGAATTCTGGGAATCTAGGGAAAAATTAAAAATAATAACTATAATAAAATTCCTTTAAATTTCCAATTCCTCAATTTATTTTTAACAATTTAATACATTTTTTTAACCAAATCTAGGCTCTCTTTTCCATGAAAGGTTAAACCAGACAATCTTTTATGTTTTCTGTTTTTATGCTATGACTTGTGTAATAAATTCATGTAAATGCAAGCACTAAAAAAAAAGTTATAAACCTCTGCTGCAGATTAACAGCAAAAAACCCAATAGCACATCCCAGCGTCTATATGCTGGTGAATAGCCACTGAGCTTGGCAGAGAGTTCTTTCATAATCACTTCATTAAATTGGCCGTGTTTTCACCACAACTGACATGTGCTACTGTACCATGGTTATTTAAATTTTGAATAAAAGCAGAAAGAGTCAGTCCCTAATTTAATCAGGAAAAAACAGCAGAGATCTTGAATATGTGACAGTGCCACTAGCTTACAAAAAAAACAAAAAAATAAAATCAAAGGAGGCCAACATTTTGACTGTTTACAAAGACATGAGTTACTGAAACTTTTGTTTTGTAATAGGAAATTTGAGCTGCCAATAGTAGATAAGCATTGAAATTCACTATTTATTCTTTAAATAGACTAACTTCTGAGCTGAAGCTCTTTGTAAATTAGAGAAATATCAGTAGCTCATAAAATACCTATTTGATTTTTAACATTAAGGATAAAAAACCCCCAAAATCTGCATGGAAGATTAACTCTTAAATCTTCCCTTTTTTCTTTTTATTTTGTGTTGGATTTGTATTGTTTCCATGGTGGATATTTACATCACTAGCACACCAAATATTGTATTGCAAGTTTAGCCTGAGCTAAAGAGGTCTGTAAGTCACTACTCTGTAGAGTCTAGTAAATGAATTAAAATAGAGAAGGTTTTTCCCACATATATGTAAGCTATCATAAGAAATTTTTTATA
This sequence comes from Melospiza melodia melodia, assembly GCF_035770615.1. NCBI lineage: Eukaryota > Metazoa > Chordata > Aves > Passeriformes > Passerellidae > Melospiza > Melospiza melodia. The sequence goes on along the minus strand of NC_086226.1, from coordinate 33,636,166 downwards.
ATTCATTTGATTGACAGCTTTCTTTCTAAGCTATTACAAATATATACTTTTCTACATTGTGCCGTGAGGTAGAGAACTGAGTGAAAAATACTGTAACATATTTAATTTATGTGATTGTAATTCCACACTTTCTACTGGAATTGCACTTCAAACCCAGATAATGAATAAATGTTTCTTACCTAAGATAAACAGCTAATATTAGCTTGGTTCTTGGTTTTGTTCATGACCCTCAAGGCTGACAATCTGTCAGCATGAAGGTTTTCATCACTTACATTAAGGGGGTGCTTTGTTTCTTGTCTGTATAGTTCTTCTAACAATTAATAAGAGATTTATTTTCCATTTAGTTAAAATGGAAAATTCTGTGATTTAAGTCATACAGCCAACATATGTCTAAGAAGCACTGACCAAGTCTGCTACAGTTTACGAGATTAAAAAAAATACTTACCTCTGGTTTTTAAGTTGAGAGCCAACTATTTTTCCCTTTGTGGAGGCCCTAGGCACCCAGAGCAGTGAATTTTAATTATTTATGTTTCTAAACACAGCACAGGCAGACTACCTTATTTAAATTTATCTCTCTGTACATTTTTAATTTCCTTCTTGTCATGAGTTATTGCAAGGTTTTATATTTATATGGATTTCCAGAAAGATCATCAAGCCTGCTGCAACAGATGGATCATTTGGAAAGGGCTGTAGAATTAAGCTTACTGTACCTCCAGAATAATTTTAATGATAACAAAATGAAGTGACACCAACTGCTTTGCACTTTTTTATTCTTTTAGAATAATCTAATTCCTCAAACAACAGATCAAATTATTGTGAATTCTAGCAGAAAAGCATACATTGATTTTAATTCTTTACTTTCCTAATGAATTTTTGTAAAGGTGGATCGCATTACAACATTTGTATTAACATTTGCATTACCAGCTACATATTTTTAATCGTCAAGTATTGCTTATTTACTGTTTATTATGTAAATCACTAATGAAATTATTGTAACACCAGACATTAAAAGAAAGAGCCTTTCATGTCCATTAAACTAGCCACATATGATAGGTCAGACATCAGAGAAATTACAACTATTTGTAGCAATATTCCCACATTATCTATCCTGAGAAACTCATCTGACAAGAAAAACAGAAAGCACCTTTCCAGGAAGAAAGCAATATCTTTGTATCTTGAACTCCTACAAAAATGAGACAAGGACTGATTTCTTCATGCTACAAGGTATCTACCCATAGCTTCCTGCTAAGGGAGAGGAAATAATTTATACAGTCTCCTTTAAATATGGATAATTTATTCAAATTTAGCACTTACTCAAAAGCTCATAGGTAAAAATCTGAAAACTGCTTCAATTTCATGAAAAACACATCAACACAATCTTCAGCTTTAATATTATGGCTATTTAACTGAAATATTAAAGTTTTATATTTCCCTTTTATGAAGGAAACCTCTATTTAAACAATTTTAAGATAATAACATGCATTTGAAGCCTTTTTTTTTTTTTTGAGGGTTTTGGGATTTTTTCTTTGTTTGTTTTGTTTATGAGGAGTTGGTTGTTGCTGGTTTTGTTTTAGACAAAACCCCTGAAGGTGATACAGCTTGTATTATACCTCAGTACAGAAAATATTCATCTTCTCTGCATTTGTCCATGTGTCAAGAATAATAGATAATAACAAATCAATACAGGTCCACTGCTTTCCATTGAAACAACTTAAATACTAAAAAAGTAGTCTTTTGGTGTATTATAGATTGATTTTTAAATAAAGCATGTCTAGTGAAGACTTGTGGAAAATACATTAAGTTATCAGAAGAACAGGATTCTGCTAGAAATTTTGTCTTTTTCAGCTGTATTTTAGGAACTTCTGAGTTATTTGCTAATGACATTTATGGTTCCATTAATATAAGAGAACACATGGGAGTATAAAACTGATCCAGATCCAGAACAGGCACTTTGGCAATCTTTTACTCAATTACCCGGAATGTACGTTTATAGAATTAATTTGGCATCATAGTTGTACATAACTTGCTGGATGGCAGACACTACTGATTTAATTTAAGATTAAAGCAACTTGGGTAAATATGACATAAAGCTTTTGTATGCAATGGGTTCTCAAACATTTATCAAGCAAATTTGATACAGTGAAAGTTTTTACAACATCAGTGCTTTCTATATGCAGTGGTGTGGTCATGACTGCGATTCAAAACTCAGTGCTGTACACAGAGTATTGTATTCTCAGAAATCCACAGTGTCTGAAGCATTTCCGGTGCAATAGAATTAGATGTTCCACTTGAAGTTGGTCTAAAATAAGCTCTGAAGTGTACTGAAAATGCATAAGAGCCCATCCATATTAAAAGACTGTCTTGCACAGGTCTGCTGGGCCTTAAAAACAAAGCTGTATAATAAATGTTAAGAACACTTATGGGTTGCTGCTATGAGACTACAAAGGCCTGAAGAAGATCTCATGAATAACTAGTCAATTCATAGATATCTGAATGTAAACGCTCCTTCTCTATACAAATTTCATACACTTGGTTTACCTCTTAAATATTGATATTCTCTGATTTTCATCCTCAGTTACTGTTTGAGTTGGATCCTGGAGGCTAGCTAAAAACACAAATTAAGTTGGCACTTGGGGATGGGGAACTTTGAGTTGCGATTTCCTCCAACTTTAACAGAGGTTGTAGGGAGAAGAAGCAGTAGTAAAAGTGTAGCCAAATCAGAAAGAACACCTAGAAGGTGAAGCAAAAGAGTTAAGAAAGGTCTGGCTAGGCGCACAAGGAGAAGTAAACACATGCTCCAAGGCAAGATACAGTTTGAAGACAGATAAAACAAGAAACCACAGAATCACACAGGTTCCCCAGCTTGAAGCAGGTGTGACAGAAGAAAGGCCCCGAAGTCAGCCAGAGAACACAGAAGCTGATATACAGATCAGGACAGAGCCAAAGACAGGGGCAATAAAAAAAAATCTGAAAAGACTATCAACTGACTAAATAACAACAGAAAACAGCTGAGGTTCCCTTATACATTAGCAGGAAAACAAAGTCAGGGGTACAGGCGAGGGATTTGCTAGACTGTCAGCTGCTTAGGATGACAACTGAAGCTATCTGAAAGACTGACAGCTGGGCTAAAGCCTGATGGAGAGTCTTTAAATGACACACAGCTTTCATGTTCCACAAAGTATTGTAAAATTATTCTTCTGAGAGTTTCTTTTTATTGCTGTAATAAAACAAGGATGGTCTATAAAGAGAATATTGTATCCTATTATTACATTAACTTCAAAGAATGATGCTGTTTCCTCTTAAGGCCCATACACTGGCCTCCTTATGGGAAAAGAATGCCCCACATTAACTAGTCATTCAAAAGAACCCCTGAACTATCGTATGCAAAAGATTAAGGGCAAAGAAGGTCCTGGTTCATTGAGACAGCTGGCAGCAGAAAGTCTGCAGAGAAGTTTAAGAAATAAAGGCGAAGTTTCCACTGACCTTGAAGTTTAAGCATATGCCTTGCTGATAAACTCATCTATGCAGCAAGAGTTGCAGGTCACGATGTTATTGCAAATTGGTGGACATAAAATATCCAGATAGTATTGCACATAATGGGTTCACAGTACATCAAAGCTATGGCCGGTGGGCGGTAGCATAGAGAAGCAGTACCTCAGCCCATAACATGTAAAACAGCTAAGTTAGCAAAGTTCATTACGAAGAAAAGCAGGGAAAAACTGTCATGACTCTCATGTGATTTCTCCCAGCTAAAAAAGTCTGTTACTTGCCTTAAATCATCAACAGTTACTTGTGAAAATTATACTCCTTATTTATGATCTTGTTGTTTCATGCACCCCTTAGGATTTGAAAATTAAAATTCTGAAATTATATAAGTATAGAGATAAAAAAGTGTTTTATAAATCTAGATTCTCATTGTTCCTGTCCTGTAGGACTGCAAGAAGTGAAGAGATCTGATAATACTCCATTGCTAAAATACAGGCTTTTTAAAACTGATCTAAGTCATATCCTTTTATATGTTCTAAAGAAGAGAAACCTAAATTTAACACAGAAACACAATGAAAGTATCTTCTGGAGGGTTCTTTAGTAAGGCAAATTATTTTCCACCTAGGACTCATGGGAACACAGAAACCAGAATATGGAATTTCTGATACATATATGACAATAGGAACCTATGATTCATTAAAACTCAGTAGTTACTCTGTGGTTGGAATCCTACAGGAAGACATCACTGTGAGAAAAACTCTTCCTTCTCTCTTCTGCCCAGGAAGGAGGTCTTGGCACTCATGTCAGTAGAGTGAACCACCAGTATGAGACTTGTTGGGCTCTACACTAAGGTAGGAAATCCAAACTTGGGCACTTGTTCACCTTGTGTGTCTGCAATGTAAGGCAAACAAGAGCAGCAGTTAATCTTTGAGACTTTCAGTCTTGGACATCAGAAGAATTTTCAGGATCTGCTGCTTCCTGTTCATATCAGTCACTCACAGGACATGAATAATTAGTTTTACCTTCTTTTATGCCAGAAAGACAACTATTGTAATCTCAGTGCCCACAGAGACATTTATATTCCAGTGGAGTCATTCTCTATTTTTCCATTTAAACTAAATAATAGTTCACAGTGAAGATGACCATCTGCACATGCAGAGTTAGTATTCAATTTTGTAATATATTAATTAAAAGATTAGGAATCTCCTCAGTTTTTTAATTACTGACAAGCAGATCTGGAACAATAGTGAAAACAGTTACTTAAAAACAAGTTACATTTAATCTGGTTGGAATAGGAATGCAAATGTTCCTGTTTTCCTTTTACTGCTTCTTCCAGACTGCTTCTTCTTCTGCCCTTGAACTACTTTTTTGGGGGAAAGAAATGTCATTGCTATGAAAAAAAATGTAGTATCATAGAAATCTGTGTGAAAAAGATTGCTTATATATGAACTATGTTATTGTTCTCTTAGCTACATTTGTGTCTTCAGTCATGTCCTTATTACAAAATGACCATTTGAGGAAAGCAGAACTTTATCAGTATCTCTGGAAGAAATAAAACCACAAAACAAAAAAAAAAATCAAAAACAGCAAAGCAAAACCAAAACCAAGGCAGCAAAAAAAGCAATCCCCACAAAAGCCACAAAACCAAATCAAATTTTAAAAAAAGGACCACAAAAAACAAACAACAAACAAAATCAAACAAATTACAGGAAATCCCCCCACTAAACCAAAAAAAAAAAAAAAAAAAAAAACAAAACCAAAAAAAACAAACCCCAAAAAGAACAAGCTCAGAAAGAGAACATGCACAAGATCCCTAATTTCAAGAACTGATCTGGACTGGCTCCATCAATGGGCTGAGGCCAACGGTGTGAGGTTCAACAAGGCCCAGTGCTGGGTCCTGCCCTTGGGTCACAACAGCCCCAGGCAGCTCCACAGGCTGGGGCAGAGTGGCTGGAAAGGAGCTGGGGGTGCTGGTGGCAGCAGCTGGACATGAGCCAGGCTGTGCCCAGGGGGCCAAGAAGACACCAACAGTTATTGAAGAACTCAAATCAATTTTTGAGTTATTTTCAGCAGTGATGCCTCATGGAATGATGTTTGCCAAACAGAGAATGGAGGTCACTAAGAGTATTCCTGAAGCGTTTGAAAAGAAGACAACATCAGTCAAGGAAAGAGATTTAATACATACAGCATATTTCTGGTCATAGTGAATTAGGAACATCAATTTCATCCAGAATGCATTTCACCTATTTATGAACAGGGGTTATGCAGAATATACTTCTGGATCAAAAAAATATACAAAGTTTAGCTTTTGAAAGATATTACTGGTCTGTATTGTTAGTGTTCTTGGGAATGTTTGGCATCTGAAACAATGCAATAAAATGGGGGATTTGTCTTCTGTCCCCAAAAGACCATTTTTTGCAGCATTATCTTCGGTAAATGCCTCTGTCTCAAAACTGACTAGATAGCACAGATGAATCAGCATGAATAATGCTGCCTTGATGAAAAGTACTTTTTACATCTACTAGTAGAGGGGAAATATTTTAAAAGTTTCATAAATGAAAGATTAATAGTTCTCCACCAATATAAAGATAATATAGAAAAACATCAAGAATAAAAAAATTAGATAAAGCTGAATACTTTTGATTCAAAGGATCCCTTGTACAGTGGAAAAAAAAGGCATTTTAACTGCATTTTTAACAAAGCCCATTTTTAACTGCTTTCAAATAATTTAAAATTTTCTCAGGTAGTGTGAAGAAAAAAAAAGGCCTTTAATCAGAATGACTACTTTTTTCAAAAATTAAAGCATTTTTTATTCCTGGGCCATTGATGCAATCAGAGATTTAGAATATAATTTTCACTGATTGCATTGATTGCTTCTTGCTCTATACATGCTACCTCAGAAAAGTTTTCTGATACACTGGGAGGGAGAGGTTTGGAAAATATTTTTTATGAAAGAATATTTTTATTTGTGAACATTAAATAATGGCATTTTCATCTACATAAACCACTACAGAAGACAGCATGAATGCCTTTAAAAATACCCTAACCTGAAATAAATCTACAGATAATCCACCTTAAATAAGGAGTCAAGAAAGAGAAGTAAATGGAATCTTAGCAGAGAAGTAGGTCTTCGTCAGCCAGGGCAGGTGGTTTAAAATTTATCCGCTATTGCCTGCACATTTACAACTCTTGTGTTGAATGCCTGACTGCTGAAGTGTTTGGGTATTTTTCTGTTCCTCTCATCAGGCCCCTTTTCTTTAAACACATAGATTAATTGTAGGGCCATTAACTATTTCAGATTGGAAGGCTCCTTAGAAGATCATCAAACACAGCCTTCAGCTCTGTGCAGGGTCATCTCCAAGAACAGGTTGCTTAGAGCTCTATTCAATTGGATATTGAAAAACCTCAAAAAAAAAAGTTTGCACAAGCTCTCAGATCAATCTCTTTCACTACTTTACTGTTGCTATTGTGGAGAAAAACCTTCCCTTATACAGAGAAATAGATTTCTTCCTGGCAGACACTCAATGGCTGGACTTAATGAACACAAAGGTCTTTTCCAACCTTAACAATTTTATGATTCTGTGACATACAGCCTGATACCTCCTTACATGTATGGGAAGGATGCTCTGAGGTCCTTCTGAGCCTACCACACTCCAGCTAGCTCAGATCACTGTTTCTCCTTACAATGCAAGAGCTCCAGCTTTCTGGGCAGCCTGGAAACCCTCTGCTGACCTTGCTCCAGGATGTCATACATGGGTAAGGTGGGAGGGCAGGGAAAACACAGTATCATGTGTGCAGTTTAATGAAGAGGGTTTTGCTAGTAAGAGTCCCCCGATGCCATAGAATTCTTCTATAAATTTTCCAGCAGCATCAAGAGTGAATTTAGTCTGTATGTTATTAAAGATCACACCACATGCATGCGTATATAAGTGCTTATATAGAGCAATTTAACTTAAGCAATAGATAAAATTTATTTCAGTTGTTAAAAAGATATAATGAATTGAAGATAGCTAAGGAATCCAGTTCCACTTGAATCTAAAGGACTTTCCTAGCCACTGAAAGGCAACCCATATAGATGAGGCCCATCCAGCACCATACTCAGCAACACTATCCCTTGATTTTTTTATTTTAGATGATAAAAACAACTATTTCCCAGCTGTCAGCACCCTTGCACTAATCGCTGCATTGCTGTCTCAAGTTCAACAGTGCCATGAAACATCCCGAGGCACCAGTACCATCTGCACACCAAGTTTATTCCAGTTGCTGCTTCCTCGAAGACAGTGAATACAAAAATGTACCCACGTCATTCACAGCACACACATCACTCCATACCGCAGTGATAGAAGAGAGGCTTCATAGAAAAACCAAAGAAAGCTGTGCTTAAAAATGGAGATAATTTTAAAATTACTAGCTGTGACCTTTTACCTGTTCTAAGTTCCCTATTTAAAATCCAGTCCCTGCAAATGCAGAGATCCAATGGATATCAGCACAATGACAGGAGGAACATAATGAGCTAATTACTGAAAATGGAGCAGACTAAATCAGCTACCCCTAGTTTCCATCCAAAGGGGATGATTAATGCTGTTAGTTACAGTTAATTCCTACCACTGCGTAGTTTGGCCCTTAAGAAGGAAAAACTTGAGGCACAACAATCATGCTTAGCTTACAGTGAAGTGCCAAACTAAATTGAATCACACACTAAGAAGTCTTGAAAGCCAGAAGGGAAAGAAGCACATGCAAACAAAGCAAAACACATGAATGCAAAATTACTGTTTTCTAGAAAGAATAAGATTTTCCAGTTTACCAGCTGCCCCTTTTTACAGGTACTGGCAGACACAGTTTTTTTTGTTTTTCTTTTTTTTAAACCATAAAAACAGTTAAGTGACTTCCATTCTACGGTAAATCTTTGGAAATTTTGCTAGAAATTCTGTACTATTTAAATAGTCCCTTATGCTGTGATATCAAGCCATCATTTTAAGATACAAGAATGATGTTTATCCCTATGCAACAAGCTAGCACAAAACCTAGATACTGTTTTGCTACTCCTAACTTCCACAGAACCCATTGTTTTACTGTTAGGATTGTCATTTAGTGTTTCTCTACAGCAAAGATCTGAGGAGAAATGCTACTTAAAGTAAAAGTTACCCAGATTTTTTTTTTAAGCGAAGGACACCCTATCCCCTGAATTCCCTATTTTAAAATAATATCAGAGAATAATATTGCAAAGTTATTAAGCTCTGAAATATTGCAATTAAAAGCCCAGTGTAGAGTAAGGCAAAAATCAGATACAACTGTAATTTTATGTTGCAACTTCTAATAAATTTATTTGCAAGCATACAGGAAACCCATAATATGCTGATTTCTTCACAGATGCACTCAGACCTTATGGTAAAAGACAAGAAACCTCAAGAAGCAAGAGGAAAGCTGAAGAATTAAAGCTTTGATCTGTAATCCTGATGCAAGTTGTGGACACTCTTTTGTTGTTTGTCAATGTCGTTGGGAAGACATTATTGCCAAAAGCACATTCCCAGCAACCACAACGATAATCTCTCCTCATCCAGAGTAACATGAAATTACATTAATAGAAAGAGATAGTAACAAGAGAGGAGACACTTCAATATTTAAGTATATTTTAAGAGAGGAAAATTTTCATAGTAAGCTTCTAACCCCAAATTTATTTTTTCTCTCCTATGTAATTCTACACCAGCTGCTATTTTCACTTTTTTTACCTCTTTTTTGTGAAAAAAGGTCTTACCTCAACATACCTGACAAGAATAGGTGATGTGTGTACAAACAAGAAGATTAAAGAGTCCTGAGGACATGACATTCAGCTGTAAAAAGAAGAGGTTTCTTAAGCCTGTAAGGGCACCCTTCATCTAATGTTATTCCTCCTCCTTCCTTCCTTCCTCAAAAACTCAGTAGGGAATAAAAGAGCATTAGCATTCCTCAGAAATAATAGCAATTTTTTATGACAAGGTAATTTTTTATAACAAGAAGAAAGGAACATATGCACTCATCTAACATCAGTATTTCAGATATTCCACCACAAATTAGACTATTCTGAAATATCAATATGAAATTTTCTCCTATTTTTGAAGATCCTTAGGCAATATTCTCCTCATCAGAGTAAAATATAGATGCTTTCTTTCTACATGTTAGTTCTCATGATTTTTTCTCTGTGCAGACTCAACAGTACACAGATGATGCTCAGTGTCCAATATAACTAATCAAAGGTAGCCCTGCACACAATTAATGAGGGGTTTTGAGTGGTTGGACTCTAATAACATTTCCAGGTCCTCTGTCATAATTAACTACATGTGTTACAGGCACATGGGTACAAAATGTGATTTGAGAACAGGCAGCTGCCCCTAGGAATTAGTTGCTACCAGAGAGAGATATATTTAGCCATGAGATAAACTGATGGTAACATCTGAAGCTGAACGATTTCATTCAATGAGGGCCCCACTTTAGCGAGTAAACAATATAGTCCTATCTGTCAGTCTCTATTTACCCAAGTTAACTATTTTGCAATAGTCCTATTTGTGTGAGCAGGAATCATTCTCATAGAGGATGCAGAATGAGGTCTAAAGCTGAAAATTAAGATTTTCACTTGCAAGTGATTTCAATTCTGGAAGCTCCTGACAACAGGAAGAAGTACAAAGACAACTGAGTTTCTTCTGAACATGTTCTCGTGCATGGTAGAGGGAAGCATGCTATTTTCATGCACATAAGCAGCATACTGGCATGGAAGCCAAATCACAGAAATCACTTATGACTCCCATTTTTGAAGAACCCCAGAAATAATTTAGAAAAAACACAGAAAAGTACAGATTTGTGCCAAAGCCTGTTAGAGACTGAAAGAGACAAAACCAAAATGATTAGTATCACATGCAGCTCATTTACGTAAGTCATATGCTGCAATATCTTGGCTTAGGTTCAAGGGAAATGCCTGGCTTTTAGGAAATAAACTATTTAAGATTTCTAATGCAGAACACTACAAAGGACAATTAAATTATGGTCCAGATAATTAACAGTAAGAGGAATGGCAGCAAGCATTACACAGTGTTCTCTGACAAATATAAACAAATGAGAAAATGGATTGGTGAGCAGAACTTTCTACTGAGAAAACTAATTACGTATCTTTCTCCTAAGCTATGGTTATGAAGCACAGATTCCTGCCCCCATAAATAACAGGAGAAAACAAAGACATTCTTGCCAGTTTGTTCTGAAGTTCTTTCCCGATCTATCGTATAGCCCCAATGGACCTTTTGCTGCCTGGACCATGTCCCATTGGGGTCTATGTAGTCCTTTTCCCAACATGAAAACAAAAGAAATTGTAGAATATTTTGGGAAAAGAAGACAAATTTTAAAAGCATTATAGAAATTGACCAATCAAAAATTCTAAGACTTAAAAGGATAATAAAAATTCCGCAGCAATTTTTTTATAAGGCACTGTGTTACAGATGATAAAGCAGCTTTTGCTTATGGAAAATCATGGCCAGAAATGCTTATAAAATATCAACCTTATGAAGTGTAGCCTCTTTCTCCATAGAAAGGGTTAATCACAAACAACACATGGTGGCATGGGCATTGGGATCAATTGGACCCTCTGTGTATGGAACCAAGCTGAGTGGTGCTTTTGACACACCCGAAGGATGGGATGGCATCCAGAGGTGCCTAGATAGGCTTGGCAGGATGGTCCATTGGTATCTCATGAAGTTCAAAAAGGCCAAGTGCAAAGTCCTGTACATGGGCCACAGCAATCCCAACATATACAGGCTGGGCAGTGCGAGCAGCCCTGAGCAGAAGGACTTGGGGGTGCCAGTGGGTGAGAGGCTGGACACGACACAGCCATGGGCACTCACAGCTCCAAAAGGACAAACATGTCCTGGGCTGCATCCAAAGAAGTGTGGCCAGCAAGTTCCAGTTTGGGCTGCCAAAATAAGGATTTGGATCTTTTGAAGCAAGTATACATGAGACAAAATGATGAGAGGTCTTGAGCACCTATTCTTAAGGAAAGGCTGAGAGAGCTAGGGTTGTTCAGCCTGGAGAAGAGAAGGCTTTGGGGTGATCTTATTGCACCTTCCCATTACCTAAAGAGGAGTCTATAAGAAGGCTGGAAAGAGAATGTTTACAAGGTCAGGTAGTGATAGGAAAAGGGGGCTTTAAATTGAACAATGGTCTAAACTGAACTAGGGCAGATTTAGATTAGATACATGAAAGAAATTCTTTACTTTGGAAAAAGGATGGTGAGGCACTGGAACAGCTTGCCCAGAAAAGCCTCAAAATTGTTCAAAACAAATTCAGGCTGGATGGTGCTTCGAACAACCTGGTGTTGTTGAAGGTGCCCCTCTCCATGGCAGAGGTGTTGAAACTAGATGATCTTAAAGGTCTCCTCAAATACTCAGCCCAAAACATTCCATGATTCTATAAACACTTTGGAAACTAGAAGTGGCCTACAGAAGATCTTAAACCTATCAGCCTGAAACAGGTATCACAACCAAATTTCAAAGGATTAGAAAATGGAACCTCACACCAAAACAAATTGGTGAATATTTCTACAAATATAGCATCAGCACCATTTCCTGGACCAAAAAGTATAGATATCCTAGAATAGTCTGGATTCTGCTGCAAAGGTTTTCCAATAAATATCCATGATTAAAATAAAATTCAAACCATCATTTGGTCTCCACAGAGACATCAGATTAAATAATCAATATAGCTCTATTTTTTCCCTAAAATACACAGTGGGATTAGGATGTATTCTTTCATCTGAAATTTCTGCCTTGATGGCTGTGCTTTTTCTCAAAGTATTTCTGAAAAATTAACAAAGCTGGCATATTCACATCTTTGAGTTCTAAACTTTCCTGAATGATAGTTATTAACACCCATCTTAGTATTCCATCCTTTCTTTTCACCAGACAGTGAAATTCAGAATGTGAACAAAGGCACCTGGCTTTAATAAACAAACAAACAAACAGACAGACATTACTTCTCAATGGAGGATTGTGCATTTTGGACAAAATTAGGTGTGTTTGTGGAAAAAAAAAACCCAAACCAAACCAAACCAAACCAAACCAACCAAACCAAACCAAACCAAACCAACTACAAACTTTATAAAAAACTAAAGCACTAGTCTTGCCTTTTATTCTGGAGAAAGAAACTTACATTATTTGTCTCCTATTTTCTTTAGTTCCTCTATGTAGTACAGAAGGGTTTTTCTTTACCTGTTGTCAGTTTGAACTTCTTTCTCCATATGAAGTATCTCCAGCACAGAAAATAATGAAATAGTCCCATTTCCTCTGCAAATATTTCACCAGGCAAATGCAAAAACCATATAAACTGTTTTTTCTTGGATGGTAAGTAGTAATTCCTTTGTTTTCTCATATACCCAGATCATGCCTTTATTCAGTGGCTCTTAAAAACTTATACTTTAAAAAGTACTTTGTTATTCTTGTTCCTGAAGTGTCCAGTTTGATATCATTAAATTAAATTCCAATTCTGTTACCTGACATTTGAAAGCTAGTAGGGTTTTTTAATGTATTATATACTGATCTCCTCTTCTGTACTGGTAACACCTTCCAATTTCCCATAATTTATTAACATATACCTACTATGTGTTAAGTTTATTAAGTATTTGAGTCCTAAAACCTTTACACAATGCATTTGAAGTCTGATGCCCTCTCCTGAGAAAACAGCTTGTTATTAGTTCCTCACCCTCTCTTCTTTCCAGTACTGAAACCAGTGCTCTCCAGGAAATTACTTTGATTCATTTTGTTCATACAGTAGAAGAATCTTACATTTACATCCAGCCAGCTAAGATGCTGTCGTACTTCAGCTCGTATCTTTTTAATTCACTGTTAGCATATGTGATACTATATCATGTGTGATCATATCCACTAAAATCTAGAAACCCTAATCACAGAATTCTCTGAAGAAATTGCACATGAAGTAAATTGCAATAATGGCTGCTAAGATTTATAAGATTACTAGAATTTGAATAACTTTTGGAGAAGAGGTCAGAAATAATCAGTCCCAGAAGATTTAAGGACATTGCAGAAAGTACATGTCCTAATTTTAGGTGAATTCTGAGATATTACATACCCAGGTGTTTTTTATTTAGCTCAGCTCATTCTGGAATGCTTCATTAAGATGAACAAATATAGGCCTTAGTAGTCAGCATCACAAACCAAACCATCTATAAAGAAAAACCATAAACCCCTAGGAGAGTTTACTTCATATTCATTTTTGCAGAGTGGCCTGTACTTGCAAATAAAATAAACCAAAATCAATAGCATCTAATCTATAAGGGGCAAAAATGCCCACTGAGTATCATTCTTGCTGTCACAAGAGAAAAATTTATTTCCTATGGCAGACCTAAATTCCTTTTTCTTTCCATAAATATACAAAAATAATGATCTGATGGCCAGAAAAGTAAGAATTTTCTTCATATATATACAGCGACCATCATATATAGATAGATACTACACTAATTTTAGAGTAAAGAAGTCAGCAAATTACACCATTGACAACTTCTGAGTTATTGACTGAATTCATTGAGGTATAATTTCTCTGTACTTCTCAAACTGCAATTAATGAATAAACAAAGTCATAAGAGGTAAAAATTGGGGAAAGAATTTGTTTATGAAGAGTGAGTAATAAAACAATCTGGGTTAAATCAGAAAATACCAAGATGATTATGATAGAACAATATGTTTATTCAGGAAAGATTGAAGGAGATTAGCCTTAAACTACACTGAAAAGAAAGAAAAGTGGAAAAAGCAGTTTTCCTAGTAGAAAAAAAAAATTGCAATTGATATGCTAACTGCTTTTTCTTATCTGACCAACAGATATCAAAGTAAATACAGAGCTAAATTCTACAGAGATGCTGTTTTGTTTGATACCATAATTTCACATGTAAAATCTGTATGCACTGCCCATTATATACGCTACTATGCAAGCTACTACAAACATCCTCATGTGACTCAGAGACCCTGATGGCTCTGTGCTCTTACAAAATGCAATGAAGCTTACTTCCTGAAAAAAATGCAAATTGACTAGCATTAAGTAGAAATTAGCTCCTTTTGTGTGACCCCCATATCCTCTCTAAGTCACTTGGGTCCCTTTCAACCCAACATAATTTCAGAATGACTTCAAGATGTTCTAACATAGTTCAGGGAAACAGCTTGTATTGAGCAGCAGGAGAGGGCAAAAGTAAGCTTTAAATATTATCTCTACACTCCAGTTTTCATGGTATTTACATTATGGCTCCTGTCCAAGGCTCTGGTCCTGTGATTTCAAAGCAACAACTGCACAGCAAGAGTGCAACATTTTGCTCTAATCTACAACATGAATCTTATTAAAATTCAGCAAAGAGCCTGTATGGGCTTCACTTATTTTGTTTTTCTTTGTAGATTCACTGCAACTGTATAGATATTATCATTTACTGCTAAAGTGGTTCATAGAACCTCACAGCACAGTTGATTTCACTGTTAGGAATGCTGTCAACATTAATTTCATTTTAGAAATAGGCTCAGTTTTTCTTATTAAAATGATAACTTCATAAGTATAAGTTACATTGACAGTTTAAAAGTATACTGCTAGATTCTCTGAATTCAGTTGAACTTGTACAAATAAAATAGCTTATTTATTTTTCAAATTTAGTCCAATGTAACTGTTATTGATCCAGATCCCATAGCAAAATCATTCCTTTTATTATTTCTATCCCACCCTGAGTCCTCTGTTGAAAAAAACAAGACAAAACAAAAATCTTGATGTTCAGATACACAGCTATTAAATACTCTTCTATCTTCTTTTTCCTTTTCTCATCTCCAGCTTTTATGGGGCCCATGTAACATTTATATGACATCTGCATGTGTGCAAGTGCTGGTTCATGACAGTTCTTCCACTGCTATATGCTTTCTGACAGCCACAAGCTGGTGACTTGCAGATCATTACATGGCAGGCAAAGGCAGCTATAAAAAGGTTGTACCAGAAGGCAATCTGGTCACAGGTCAGGAGCTGCAATACCTTGAAGTGTGGCAGTTTGATGATTTGCTGGCCTAGAACATGGCAGGATGCATTTCCCTGGAGTTCAATGAAGAAAACTGCCTAAGATACATTTTCCAGAACACTAGAAGTGTTCTAGAAAGGATCTTACACTAGCTAAGTTTCTCTTAAAGAATTTCCACATAGGCTTGAAGTTAAACAGTGAGATAAGCCTTATTTGGAATCTCAATTATGCTAAATGACACCTTTTCTTTCCAATTAATATAGGCCTTTGAATACAGATGTATCATTTTTCTAATAACAGGATTCTTCATCAAAGACTATTTTAAATCCAGCAATGTGAAGTATCGGAGGGTTCTGTAAAGCACAGGACTTCCTAAAAGAGTGAAATCCTTGACCCAAGACTCTACAGAAGGCTTTCAAAAAAACTGTTGGAATATTGAGAAAAATAGTGGAACTTAATGCTGGTTGCAGTTGCAGAACTGACACTGCAGAACTGACTCACATTTCCTCTCCAGACTATTTGAGGCCAGGAATTCGCAACCACTTTGGTGTGCATTTTAGAGCAAACATGCTGCAAAGACAAAGGACTACCTAGATAGGGTGCTGAACTTATGGTCACCATTCTTTTTTTTGAGTTGGGTTTAGAGACAGTGCTTAAAACCTTTAAGACAGGCACTTTTTAATAGCAATAAAACTGTACTATCTCATAAATATTTGAAAAGCCAGTGCTGCATTTTAAATAAATTGCATATGAATTTTTAAAAGTACAATCACTGGCCAACATGGCCTGTCCGATAAAGTGTACAACATGTGTTCTTTGGACTGAAGTCTGAATGGAATGTACCTTTCACATGACCAAGGTCTCTGGTACTGAAGATTGAACCCTGGTTCCATACAAGAAATGCAGTTTGTTTTACAAGATATGTATTGTTTATAAAGGATGCATCTATATTTTTACACACTGAATATCTCCCAAGGCAGCATTTGTTGCAAAAAAATTATAGTGAGTACAGTTCAGGGTTTTCCAGTAAAGGACTGCAGTACCACATCTTTTAGCACTTTTACAGTGTGATTTTGTAGTGTTTTGTTGTGTGCAAAGAAATAATACCAACTCTCATGTGTAGTATCTCATTTTTCACACTGTTTATGGTGCCTTCTATTCATAAACTCTTGGTCCCATTTTCACTCAGATTCTTAGTGCTTTCTCTCACATCCTGCCCCATAGTATGAGCTATTGCAGTCAAACTTCCAATAGCAGCACACATATCTTTCCAGTCTCTGCTTGTATTTCCCTCTGCTCTGCTGCCTCTAACATTTAATCTACAGTAGTTATTTATATTTTATACATTATATAGATTATTTATATTACCAGTATGTACTAAAGTTTGGAGAAAAGACAAACTGTCTTGTCTTCTTTTAGGTAAGCAGTATCTCCCCTTCCTACTGTTCATTGCCACTTGAATGGCTGAAAGTGAACTCTTCCAACAATTTCTTTTTAGGCTACCTACCTAAGATGATGGAAAATTGTAACTGAATTGGACCCATGGGTGCAGTTTTAATATAAACAGAAAAACAAGTACAGGAAACAGAACACAGAATAAACAGGGAAAGGTAAAGAGAGGACTAATAATCACTACTTTCAGGAAATATACAATTTCTGAAATTAACTCCTTTAAAGCTATACAGAGATTAAAAACTCCTGGTGGTTGTCAGATAGATCTGAATACAATAGTTCTGTCTGTACTATAATAGGCTTTCCTTTGACTGTACAAATTTTCAATATCTGTTGTTGACAATTCCAGATGCTATGGAAAATAAAGGTAAAAAAATTAAGCAAAAATAGTCATTAATAAATTTCACAAGTATTTCTGAAAAATAAAGTCTACCAAATATGACTTGCAAATAAGTGGAAGTAGTCTCAATGAATTTGTAAGAAGTACCATATGAAATACTGTAACATGAAAATAGGATCCTACCCCAAAACTTTCAGGCTCTTCAGTGATTCATATTGTGTAGAAATAAGCAAAATAGGAGAAATAAAATAATTCAGGAAAACCATATCCAGCTACAACTGGATAACATTTCCCCATTGAAGAGAATCTTCGAAATTAAACAAAAGCTTCCCAGAATTTCCCCTTGTTTCAGCTAACAGGAAAAGTCCAGAAAGACTACAGCATTTGACAGACAGCATTCTGTCTGTCAAAACTACATTACCAATTAACCATCTTTTCTTGGGGATGGTTCCTTCAGGACCTTCTAACAGACCAACTTTTGTGAACATATTGCGCTGCTTATCACAGTGGACAGCTCAGCCCTACTTGTGTCTGCCTGGAGGTGCTGCTCTTTCAGGCCATGTCTGTGACAGCAAATTAAGTTGTAACAAGAAGCACTTCAAAGCTATCAAATTTGTCTATGCTGTGAAATTGCCATCATGTTTAATCAAACTGCTTTGCCCCAGTTCACAAGCACTAGCAGCTCCTGGGCAGAGTCCAGGACTTAGCACAGGACAGAGACCTTTCCCATACAAGATCAGGATGTGTTCATTCTCTTTCAGAGACTGAAAGAATTTATACATACTGACAAAAATTATTCCATACCACCTGAATACCAGTGCCTAAGGTCAGTCTTAGAATGTTTCATTTACTAATACAGCTGAATCCAGAGAAATCTCAAAATCCAGCACTGGAATGGTGTCCCCATGGAAGTGGTCACACCACCACTTGGACAGTGCTCTCAAGCATGTGATGGAACTCTTGAGGTGTCCTGAGCAGGGCCAGGAGTTGGACTTGACAATCTTGAGGGGTTCTTTCCAACTCAGCACATTCTATGATTCTATATTACTCTCATCAAATTACTTTGTTTGATGTATTACAGTATACACATTTGATTTTCATGCTGAGATGAGGAAGTTTCAATTTCAATAATAGATTTACTATCATTATCTAAAAAGATTGTGTATTCAAAGTAGGAGCTACACATTGACACCAGCAGCTGAGAAAAGAATAAAGAAATACAGTTTGCACTGGTCATCATACGAATTAAAAACACTCAGATGAGACAGATGTGACTGAAAATCCTGTGATGAAATACTTGCAATATTTGCTATCCTCTTTCTCCACATGCTACTCCTACCTCCACTTTTATTGCTTCATATATTTATATTGCTTCAGATATTTATATCTTTCTATTGAACCAGTGTATTTAGTGACTCTTGAACTGATTCTTATAGCCCCAGTCAGTGTTTCAGGGTATTTCTGCAATATTGCACTGCCCCCACACTTTTAAGTTACTGGAGAATATCCCGCAAAGACTTCAGTATCAAGACAATATTTATGCATATTGGTACTCTACACACCCTTCTACCACACACACACATACACACACACACACACATATACTCTACACTCTTTTTTTTTTCTTTTTTTTTAATCTGAATTCTGTGTACTGCTAAAGGACTGTTAGGAAGTTTGTAGAGAAAAAATCAGGTGCCTAATATTTATAGATTTTTTTAATAGTTCTAATAATTTTAGTTACTGAATGATGACATTGCATTTTCTCAGTCAGCTCACACAACTTAGTCCTCGCTTAGTCCCTAAGCCCTATGATGATTTATAGAAGCTGTTGATGTGAAGGAAGCAACATTTTGGGTATCAAATGAAACTGTCACAGACACTTCTGAGAAGGAAATGCTGACACAAGCAGTGCTTATCCTGTCTTCTCTAGGAGGATATCTTTCTATGTGATTATTGCACCCAGTCCTTGAAGTCTACGGCTAGTCCCAGAAAAAAGCCACCTAAGTAGCAAAAGGCAGCGCAGTGCTCTTATTTGATCTTTGCACCAAAGTGCTACAATCAGATATCATTGTATGAATGCAGGTATAACTCTTTTGTGCAATAAACAAATCACAGAGGGAAAACTTGTTACTTTACTCCTCAGCCAAAATTTGGACTGAAATCAGTTTGAAATCACTGAGGCATCTGGTCATGTAAATTTCAAAAATGAGCAAAAGACAAGGTATGGATAAACTGTCAGCTAACCATATTGACCTGTCTTGGCAAATTTTATGCTTTCTTCTAAGAGCCAGTATCTGGACTTTATTTTTCCTTAGTTTTTCCTCCCTATTCTATGGTTTATTTTGACATGTTAGCTAAAAAATTCTACTATTTAGAATAAGCCTATAATTTGTCCATAAACTATTGCAGGCTGTTATTTGTATTACATCATTGACAGTTCACAAAAGTAATGCAAGGCTTTACAACACTACAGCTACATATAGATTTAAAAGGTTCTTATTTTTATTTTCTGATTTAGACACATTTGAGATTTTAATAGTTTTAGTTATAATGTATTTTTGTCTGAATTAATATTCAGAAATCATTTTTTAAAATTCAATGTAAGTTTGAAAGTCAGAAAATCTTATAGCTTCTACTTTCAGCTCTTTCCTTTAATATTACTAATTCAAAACAAAAGGAAGAAAAATATATTACTTTTTATTATTTGACATTGTAAAATATCCTAAAGTCCTTTAATGGACTTTTATCCTGTGTTGGTATGTGCTGCATACAGACAACTTTTCTTTACAAATTTTTGTATTGTTTCAATGGAGAAATCAATGCCTACTGAGGTAAAGCACATTTTTTTTTTTTATTCCTTTCCTCTAAAATAGACATGTTAATGTTCTGTCTTCCTAATGTCCATAGGAAATTGTCACACTTATAACATGCTGTGAAACAAAATTTCAGGCCCAGATGGTGGTCCTATGACAAGGTAATGTGCTACCACTAATCAATATAGCACTTGAACTCTGAACTTTTTTCGATTCCAGTAGTAAATACTGTGGAAGGAAGATGTTTGGCTCAGAAGAAAAAGAAGCAAATGTTACAGTTCTCCCAGCAGGCTCTTTCTGACCATTTGAAAATGATATTACAGCAAGGACTAGATGAAGCCCTTCTCCCTGACGTGAAAAATGAAAGAAGACAGTTCAAGAATAAGACACTATTGCCTCCAAGCAAGAAAAAACCTCAAATAAAGGAAAGACTTGCAGGGCATCCCAGTGTGTAAACACCACCTACCTCATTCCCATAACCCTTCCTAATTCATCCATGATAATACACTGTGAATTTTATTATTAAATAATGGCTCTGCTTCCTTGAGTGCCCATGCCGACTTTAAAAAAACTTGTAACCTTCACTAGCAAACACATGAGAACCTCATTCTGATGGAATCTGCAAACTCCAACAGGCTTCAAGTTGAACACAAAGTATCTTGTTGAAAGCGCCATTAAACAGGAACGTTAACCTGGAAGAATATGTACAAAATTCTAACAGGAAAAATTGGATTGGATTGATTGTGTGTCTACATAGGGAATTTCAGTGACTTAAAGCATTACTATTTACATATTTCTGCATTTTACTGTCAAGCAAGAATAGCAGAGCAGCATCATTCCATGTATTTCTTCACTTAAGTGCATGGCAAAGTAATTCAGTTCTAATTTTGTCATTCAAAACACATTTTAAAGTTGCATCTGCAGTCTTCTGAGTTTACAAAACTGTGAGATTTTCAATAATATTTTATTTCACACATGCTGAACATCAGCTATCATATGATGCCACCAAATAGTTTGTCACTGATTTTGAGGGAATTGCTATAACTTCAGGTAAGTATTATAACCTCATACTTCTACTCAGATTTAACATCAAATCCCACTTGCTATGATCAATTTGATTTTATATTCTATCTAATATAAATTGTCTTTCATTAATAAATTAATTAATTAAATGGAAATGGATATTCTGCAAGAGCACTATTCATTTTAGAATATTATTTGCATAATCAATAAAAATTAAAGCATAATATAATATAGACACAAGCTACAAATATAGACAATGCCTATTTAGAATAATTCTGCTCTGGATATAACTTAGGAGACAGGATAATAGTGCTCTATTTCAGATTTTTTGCATCCCTTACTAATTTTATTGAGGGTCTCAGAGGTCCAACAATCAAAGAATTTACTGCAAGTTTAACTGCAACGCAGTGCTCCAACACAGAACACTCCATCTAAAAAGCACAGAGAAATTTGAGTTAATTTGTCAATGACAAGGCCTTTTAAGAACTGGCTTTAGAAATCTAGTGGAACACTATAAAATACAACCAATACAAATAAAGATGCAGTACTGGCTTGGATTAAAACTCTTTCCTATGCAAGTGTGATCTGAAGTCTTGTCTCTAACCCCACATCCTGGCACACGACCCTTCAAATAGGAAGGTCTCTCCTAGGCTCTGATCCTCTGTTTCCTCTTCCTTAAGGAACACAGAGCTCTTGGGTTTGTTTCAATCCTTTTGGTTTTTTCAGGCAAGAACTGTCATAGCCTCTTTGGATTCTGATTTTAATGCGATGCAAAGAACAACAAAATACATTTTGCTACAACTGGGAAGAATACAGCTGCTACATCCCATCTATGCCAGGGATAGACCATAACACATCTAGATCACCGGACAGCTTTGAGATAAGCACATATTTGTGACATGGAGAGGCGAAAAATATTCTGGTGTCAAACGAATCACATGACAACCTTGTAAACTAACATTGCTGCTTTTGCTAGGAAAGACATGAGCAATAAAACCTACCTTAATGGTTACTTGTTAATTAAAAGAAGAACAGTGTAAAAACTGTAATATGAACACAGTTTTATTGCTCCATTATAAAAAAATAATAAGGTTCTGTCATTGCAATCTCCAACATTAAACTACTAAAATGAAATCAGCATGTTATTTTTTTTAAGTGTTTGAAGTGTTTTTTATATATATACATCACTGTTGTAATAATGACAATAGTGATAACCTATGCATAAAATCATTGAGAGTCGAAAAGTCTATGTTCTAGTTCCTAGAGGGGACAGAACAATAAATGATTTGAGATACCAAGGGCTGATACCTAATGAGATAGAGCCTAGAGAACCCTGGGAAATTCTCCATTGTACTATATTAAGAAAATATTCAATTTATCTGCTGTTTAAATCATGTTAGATGAACTGGTCAGATTTGAATGAAGATTTTCTGAGACTAAATGGCTGCCTATTGTTAAATTAATTTTAAATTATTCCTATTCATTAAAAAAAATTAAATGGAAAATCTGGGGTTTAAGGCTCTTACAAACACTTCACAAAGGAAACATTGCTCTAAGTCCTTAAGCACACCAGGAAGATCTGCAGCTCTAGCTCCACACTACTAAACGTTTTGCTATTTCTCCCTCTCCTTTTAGTATCACCTTATCACCCACAAATGAGGGGATGTATCAGTGAATCTGTCCTAAATCCAGCCAGGGGTGCACCAGGCACAGCTGGGCAAGGGAAGAGATTGTCCTACTTTGCTCTGCATTCCTCTGGCCTAGAGGAATTGTAGCTTTCAGCGGAATGACGCCTTAGGATTTTAGCTTATAAATTTTTCAAATTCTGTAGTGCTTTAATGTATAACTCTAAAACTTTATATAGAGTGTTAGCTACTGTCTTCAGATTTTGCTCAGAGAAAACAACTCCCCTAGGCCTGAAGCTGAAGGACATCTTACTGTCTCAGGCCCTGAAAGTACAAACAAAAGTGAGTTGGGGGCAGGAGCAAATTGGGGGTATATGACTTCATTACCTGAAGCTGTAATTGGAGGATTAACCCCTGATATGTAAATGGACCAACATATCTGTCTGAAAAACAGATCCTGACCGGTGTCCATCTTGGGTGTAGCCTCTGGGAGGCGTCTGACCGCCCAAGGTACACCCTTTGAAGGCCTTCAATAAATACTTGCTTTTACTCTCTTAATCTGGTCTAGCCTCTCTTCCAGGTAGCCACTCCAAGGCATATGCACTGGCCAGCTTCGCCTCAAGTCCTGTGTGTGGTTTTGGCCACCATAATACAAAAAGGACAGAAAGGTATTAGAAAGCATACAAAGAAGAAAGGGTGAAGGGCCTTGAGGGGAAGCCATAAGAGGAACAGCTGAGGTCACCTGGTCTGCTCAGTCTGTAGGAGACAGAGGGGAGACCTCACTGCATTACAACCTCCTTGTGAGAGGAAGAGGAGGGGCAAGCACAGACCTCTTCTCTCTGTGACCTGTGACAGAGCCCAAGGGAATGGCATGAAGCTGTATCACGGGAGCTTTAGGTTGAATATCAGGAAAAGGTTTTTCACCTTTTCCAGAGGGTGCTTGGGTGTTGGAATAGGCTCTCCAGGGAAGTGGTCACAGCACCAAATCTGCCAGAATTCAAGAAGTTTTTGACAGAACTATCAGGCACATGGAGTGATTGTTGTGTTGGTTCTGTGCAGGCCCAGGAGTGGGGTACCTCCCAACTCAGGATATTTTATTATTCTATGGAATAAGTTTTTGCTATCATTTATTTTTGATGAGAACTGGTGGAAAAGGAAACCTATTCCCTCTCATCTCTTTTCTCCACTGAGTATCTTTCTACTGTCTCTAAGGCATAGGCAAGGAATGACAGGGTTTGTATGCCTGGGCAACACTATCTCTTTGCACAAGTTTCCTGCCTCAACAGAAGATGGAAGATGTTTCAGGTGATCAGGATGACAGTGCAAAAAATGATGCTTTCTGTTATGCATCCACTATTACAGCTCACACATGCATTCATGATTTTTTATGGGAAGACACTAGATCTTAAAATTGGTATTTCAAGGTACTTCAATATAACATGTATCAGTTTAAATAGTCTACATATTGCACAGACGTTTATAGCTTACTACACAGGTATTAATATGTGTCGACCTGTATTATTTCCAAAAGGAATTGAATTAATGATTTAGAATTGTACTTCAATACCTTAAAAATACTGTTTACACTCTAATATTCAAGATAGAAAAACTATGCAAGAAATAATTAACTACTATTTCATTCCTATGCTCTCACTCTCTAAATATATGAATTATGACACTCACTGCAAACTTGCAGTTGTGTAAATGCTATCAAAACTACAACAGTTTGCTTAATTCACAGAATTATTTTTTAGCTTACCCAAATCTGTAGCTTAATTCTTTTCTCATTTTTGAAAACGGTTTTTACTTTGAAATCGATCCCAACCGTGCTTACAAATGCAGATGTAAAGGAATCATCAGCGTATCGGAACAAAAAGGAGGTTTTTCCAACACTGCTGTTGCCGATAATGAGCAGTTTGAACATGTAGTCAAAGTTCTGGTCAGATGTATCTTTCTGGCCATATCTGGAATCTTGAACGGATGCCATCTGTAATTCAAAATAAAAAAGAAATATCTTATTGTCTCTTTTATAATAAAAAATGGAAACATTTCAATTTTATTGGAGTTTTTTTGTACCAGGTATCAATGAAGCTGAAGAAGAATATCTTCTTGAAAGACTTGTCATGTGTATGCTTCAATGTGAACTTCAAGTAATGCACAGAGATCTAATTATTTTTTGTAATTCTTGTAACTAGTAGTAGTTCTGCTAGCAATAGTGGATGTAAAAATGACTGGTGACGGGTACCAAAACAAAAATAATATGAATTCTAAAAGTCTGGGACAATTCTTGGTATATCACTAAAAATACTTGTTTTCAGAAAATGTGATTAATTGATGGTGCAAAAAACAATCACATTTCATTTGTGTAAGAGAGAAATAAGAGATCAATGCTTCCTTTTGACACAGTAGGTATATTTTCAAACAGAAGCTTAGCAATTTTTACATCTAATAAAATTCTTGAACCATTTATTTTACTGTAAGTATGTTGCTATCTTTTGCCATCCCTAAAAATTTATTCAAAGTATTTTTCCTCCTTCACCAGCTTTTAGTTACCATACCATTCAATAGTGAGTATATACACATCTGAAATAAAGTCTTGATATTTTTCCAGTACTAGTATATTCTGTAGTTTTTTGATCTTGCAATATTAATGCAACATCATCATAAGTGGCAGTTAGATTAATATAATATTAAGGTTTGGAAGGGATGTTAAAGATCATCTAGTCCCAATCCTGCTGCCAGGAACACCTCCCACCAGACAAGGTTGTTCTAGGCCTTGTCTAATTTGGCTTTGAACCAGACTGGAGCATCCACCACCTCTCTGGGCAACCTGTGCCAGTGTCTCACTACTCTCACAGTAAATAATTTTTTCCTAGTATCTAATCTAAACTTCCCCTCTTTCAGAGTGTACCCATTCCTCCTTGCCCCGTCACTCCAGTTCCTGTCAGAGAATCCCTCTCCAGCGTCCCTGTAGGCCCTTTCAGGTACTGGAAGGTGTCTCTGAGGTCCCCACACAATCCTCTCTTCCCCAGGCTGCACAGCCCCAGCTTGCTCAGCCCATCCTCATAGCAGGGGTGCTCCAGCCCTCACCGACCTCCGGGCCCTCCTCTGGACTTGTTCTAACAACTCCTTGTCATCGTGCTGGGAACCCCAGAGCTGGATGCAGTGCTGCAGGTGGGGTCTCAGCAGAGCAGAGCAGAGCAGAGGGGTAGAACTCCTCTCTCATCTGCTGGCCAATGCTGCTTTGGATGCAGCCCAGGATTTCCTTGGCTTTCTGGGCTGGGAGCACTCACTGCTGGCTCATGGTGAGTTTTCATCAGCCACCACCGCCAAGTCCCTCCCCTCAGGGCTGCTCTGGATCACTTCTCTGCCCAGCCTGTGGGTGTGCCTGGGATTGCCATGAACCAGGTGTAAGATTTTGTATTTGGCCTTGTTGAGGTTTGCAGTGGCCCATCTCCCAACTGTGTCAAGGTCCTACCAATGACATCAAAATTTGAAATCTGAGTCCTTAAAATACAGTTTTTAATCCATATAAAACATCTGAATAAGCACTTATAAAACATCTGAGTAAGCAGATTACTGAGTACTGTTAAAGAGCAACCTATTTTACTCCAGGGACTTCAAAGATCATGGATTCTATTTATGAAAAGTATACCTTAGGCTTTCATGAAAAGCAGAGATTAGAGTGAAAATGTGACCCAAGTTCTACCTAGGTTGCTCAAAAAGAAATGGCAAAAATAAAGAACTTAGAGTGTTTCAGCCAAGTTTTCAAGAAAAATTATCAAGTATTTTGAGAGTCTGTGGACGTTCTTTGATTATGATTGTTCTAAGAACAACACTTTTGCATGCTGATTTGAGACAGAACAGCAGACACCATAACCTAACATAAAGGCTTACAGAAAAGCAGCTCATGTAAAAGCTTTCTAATTTAGGCATCTCAGAATGCATTTGGGCAATCAGAAAGGACAACTGGAACCAGGATGACAGCTGTGCACTAACCCACATTCTCAGCAAAATTTTAGTCACTGTATAATGTTTTAGATAATTCTGCTACCTCAAAGCATCAAAAACATGATGCCAGCTTCTTTAGGCTACTGAAGAGGCACACAGGAGTGAAGACCAAAATCTCTGAAGAAGACATTGGAAGTAGCAATGAATTTTCTAACAAAGTTTTTAATAGAAAATTCAGTTTCAGATCTATATTTCATAAATCATGGAGTAGGGAGTATTTTATTTCAGAATTCTATTTCAGCATTACCTTCTTCATTACATGTAGTATTGGGTACCTACACATTTCAACCTGAGTGTTTGCATTGGCCTTAAAATTTATTCACTTCTTCCACAGCTATGCAATGAATATTTAGAATTAAAACCTGAATACTGTCAAACATACACATTACTAATCTTTCAGCTTTATTATTTCTATAGAAAAGAGAGAAACTTTCATTACTGTCCTGTATTGTGTAACTATTTGGGGATTCTTTGCTTAGAACACAAGAAAAAGGAAATCAAATATTGATTAAATCTACTCACAAGTTGCTGTAAAGCAGCATAACATAGGGCATGCTGATGTTACATAGAGTTTGCAACAACAAGTCAATGAGGTCTATCCGATCAAAGACTGCAGTGGCTGTGGGTTCCAGATGTGTGACCACTACAGCAGGCCGTTCCACTGCGCTTATGGCTCCCCTCTCTTGTGCTGCAGCTGAAAGCAGTAGTTGCCCCTTGTAGCAAGGAGAAATATCGTATTCTTTCCTGAACCTCCTAGGAAGCCTATCACATCTTTCCACATCTCCTAGGAAGCCTTTCACATAGCTTCTTCAACCAGCTTAAGATTTACAAAAAGAGGTTTAAGCTTTCATCCATTTGCTGCCCTGAATCCTATGAAGCTTCCAACTCATCCCCACGTACTTTAATGCCTAACACTTCAGAAACAGTATGATTCAGTGAGCAAGGAAATCAGGAGACCTGGATTCTAATAATAGTCTTGCTAAACCATGTACATTGTGCAGCCTTCCTGAGTAATAATGTATTTCCTGTGGATAGTTTTAAATACAGATTTCACCCACAGGAATTTCAATGCCCCTCTATATAAGTGTGGTTATCTGCATTACTCATTCAGCAGTTTCCTTAACATTTCTGAAAAAAAAAATTTAAAACTCAACACTTTCACTGTGCTGTAAACTTACAGAGTCGTTACTTGCGGTATCACAGGCAGAATTACAGGCATGTTGAACATAAAATTGAAGCTATTCTTATTTCAGGGGCAGGGGTATGTCCACTTATTACAGGACACAAAAGGCATAGGAAAGGCATAGGAAAGGAATAATTTCTCCAAGAGGATTAGTGAGGTAATAATTGAAATTGTTTGGAGAAATTGTTCACTTCAGCTAGTGAACCAGTCTCCCTGTCCAAAACCCCAATGAGCCTGCACTAGTGTAAAGAAACATCAAACTCTGTGCAGTTGCTAAGACTTTGCCATTATTCCCAAACTCACTCATTCTGTAGTAAGCAAACAAGGCAAATTCTTCCAAGTACAATCCACACTATGCTCACAATCTAAATGATATCCTAAAGAAATACATCGGTATTTCCGCTGACTGTAAGATGCTTGGTCCTCTTGAACTTTTTGAATAAGCCTGTAGCGCTTCTCTTTCTTAAATGCAAGCTGCTGACTTAAAAATTAAGTATGCAATGCACTGTAATCTACTTCCCAAGGTAAGAATATGACAGTTCACTCCTGACAGTACTTTTCCCTACTATTGGAGGTATATGTAAAATATGAAGAAGATTGTGACAATGCTATGTTCCACCTTTGGAAGTTATGTTGGAAGCAATCACTAAGAATGCTGTGTTCCCACATGTAATTAAACATTACACATGGATGAGAACCAAATAAACCTTAATGTTACGATATTCTGTTTTCAATAAAGTAAAATGCATATCTTTATGTTGATCAAGTTTTTTTCCCAAAGGTTAAATGGATATATTTAACAAGCATCACTTTCAACAAAACACGCTGAGTTTTGTCTTCAGTACAATTTTGCCCTTATTTGGTAAAATTGAAGAGAAAATGCAAATTATTTTGATTAGCGCCAAAAGCAGTCAAACCATTTCCTACAGGACTTAGGACAGACTTGAGAGTCAACTGAGAACTCTAAGCTCAAGACAATGAACAGAAAACTGATAGACAGGAGATTTCACATGCTTGCTCCTTATCAAAGGAGGAGTTATGTTGCCAGCTTGAATATGGTGCAAGGACAAATAAAGGATAGCTTTGTATGCTTTCCTGCTTACAGCACATCTCTAAACTCCTTAAACATGGATTATTTAATGGCATAGGCAAGTCCAATCATTAAGAAGTTTTCTGTTCAGACCCAGGTGCTTTCCAAGTCTCATGTTTAGCTGTTTCCTTGATCCCAAAAGAAGAGGTGAAAATAGAGCAGGGTTGAGAACAAATGACAGAAAAACTGTGTTTACCTGCCACTTCCATGATTATAACAAAACATTTGGCTATGCGACTCTTTATGCCTTGGCAGGCCTCATTCTCTGGCAGAATCAATTTGGACAGATTTCTTACTTGAGCACCGCAGGATGCTGTGGCATTCCTGGCCTGCACACAACTTTAGTTTGCATTTACATATGCACCCCACTCTGCATGCTTAGTATAGGATGATTGGCCCCTGGAAAATATGGTGCAAAAGGCAAAAAAGCCTGACATTGAAAACATTGAGATTTATTCCTTCACGCCTTTAGTAAATAGGGTGGTTCCTTTTAAAAACTCTAATAACAGTCATGTCTTGAAGGAAAAGATCATTAGGAAGTCCAGAGAACATGTCTTCCTTCTATGCACAGTGAGGATAGAGACAGATAAGCGAACTTTAAGTTGTTTAAAAGTGCAACACTCTCTTTCAGTCTAGTGTTCTTAGGCCCGCCACTGAAAGTGGGGTAACTGAGGTCCTTTTTAACAGATCACTTTGGTCAGATGAGAGTGGAACAGCACTGACTGACCAGCCTTTATACACACATAGGCGCAGTGGAAAGAGAAATGATTCTTTCCTACATACAGGGTAGAAATACATACATTTCTTTCCATACAGCAGCTGACTTTAGTTGATATTTTAGTAAAAACAGAGTTTCCTGCATATGCAGCCTTTTTCAAGGCAATCTTTCTGCCTTTTGCAAAATATTATTAGCCAAACATAATCAATGGATATTGAAACAAGGAAGTACAATGGAAAAATTCAATTATTCTAACTTACCAAACTGTATGTAGAATGTGCAAGTGAGTGAAACTCACCGCACATCATTGTCTTTCAAGCGTAGATCAACTTACATCACCAGAGTAGTTAAAATATTACCAAAATCCCTATGTATAAGAACACTGTGACAAATAACCCAGCCATGAAGAAATTAATTACTTTTGAGGTGAAATATCAGACTAATCTAGAGACTGGATTGTAATCTTAACTCTTTCAGAGGCGTCCTATGGTTTTTGTTTTCTTCTTTTCTACATCTCGGGCAAGCTGCTTACTCTCTTGTATTTTTAGTGTGATCTCAACATTGTTATCCACAGATGCAGACCTGAGCCAATTCTCACAAATCTTAATCATTTATTTTTTAACCAATTAATGAGAATTAGCAAGGTTCAGTAGACAATGCACCGGCCACTTATTTGGAATTTACTGATTGCCAGCCATCTGCAGAGCACAGCTTGTAAACTAACGTACTTGGCAGCATTAGGAAAAGCCTATCTGCTTGAAGGTATTATGGGGTCAGAATCATGTATATATGTAAATGTATCCCAGCACTATTAGAAACATGTAGTTACAAATGCAAAGGGGTTTTTTAAGCAGAACACTGAAAGGCGAAGTTGGGGAATACCAAGGAGAAACTGGGATGTTAGGTTTAAAATACTTCAGAAAAACTCTACCTGCTTCATATCAACAAAACTAGCATGAATATGGCCACACTGCCAGGAGCTGCCCAGAAGAGTAGAATGTAAGGTAGTAAAAAACAGTTTTGACAACTTGGATTCTTGTGGTGAGCTCGTGAATTATCCCTCATTTCTCTTTCTTTAACCCAAATTTACTTTGTCTATAAAAAGAGTATCTTAGGAAGCATATTTCTAATTCCCACTCTAGGTAGCATTAGTGGCAAAATGAGATACAGTCCTAAGAGGGTTAGTATAACACAGAATATTAGGAGGCCACCCAAACAGTGCTGCTGTGAAATGAAAAAAATAAATGTTGTGTCAGCCCAGTGCTCCGGAAGAAATACATTTAGATTTACTAGGGAATATGAAAGAATGAAAATGAGATGGCTAAAGCTTTCTGCCATTTACCCTATTTAGCACAGCATTCAGAGTCATGAGACTAGGAAAGACAGTGTACCTTTTTGTTTGCCAAAGAAGCTGCATCAGACTAAGAGACTAAGTGAAATACCAATGCTACTGTCCAGGGCACTGATGAGACAGCATTAGTGACAATTCTGATCAAGTGTGTTTATGAAAGCCACGTTAAAATGGGAAAACACCCAGAAAGGTTAACAGGAGTATTATCTTGTGGCAGAAATAAAAACAAAACGGAACCAAACACAAATCCAGTGAACAAAACATTAGCTTATTTCTCTGGACAGTAATCTGGTCATGATGCTGTAAGAGCTATTTAGACTGATATATCTTGGAGCAGACAGTGGATCTTATCAATAGCATAAACTGAGTGCCTCTGAGCTGGAGGTTAGTAAGCATCTAACTAGCAAGTGAAGGAAGTATCTAACTTCCACAGTAAACTTCCAAAAAGGGGGAGTGGCAGAAGGAGGACTACAGACTCGAGATGCAGCTAGATTACTTACCTTAAAGGTATATTTAAGATTCTCTGTGGACTTAGTGGCTCTTGTGCTCCAGTGCTTCTACTATGAACTCACATTGACATATCTAATAATTCTGATGAATGATAGGAGTTGAATTGTCATGCAAACTCCTGTATCTAATAGCTTTATTTGGTCTTTTTTACCATAATTTTATAATAACTTCTTAAATATCTGTAAGCAGCAGCCCACTGTAAGGGCTTGCTATTGCCCATCTCCATTGTGTTTGGACATGTCTGCTATAAATATACCTTGTCTAGACATACCTACTGCCAGTGACAACAGGATATGAAAAACTAAGGAAAATTGTTTTCACTTCTTTCCTTGGGAAAGGAGATAATTTACAAATTATGTCCCACTTCTTAATTTTTTCCTCCCCTCAGCCACCTTTGAAATGATCTTTCCATACATAAAAACTGAGAAGGGGCCCCTCTTTTCCACTCCCCCAGCTCTAGCCATGAGCCACCTCTCCCCGGTGCAGGTGGACAACTGCTCCATGACTACCCAGGTGGAGGATCGTGGCAACTTCCCGTGCACCTCGGCGGGCCCTCGGTACAGCTCACCACCCAGCCTGACAGCCAGGCGGTCCCAGGAGAGCTGCGCCCGGCGCTCGGGGGGCAGTATCTGAAAATCACCACTCCATGTGCCCCAGTGTGACTCGAAACCCACCCGCTGCCCCGCGACGGGCCCTCCCTGCTGGGGACACGACCCCTCGCACACGCCCCGGGCCCCCTACACGGGCAGAGGGTGTCCCTCACCCTCTGCCCGCAGCAGCAGAGGCGGCCCGGCGGCCCGGGCGGAGGGGCTCTTGCCCCGTCCCGGCTCTCGGTACACCGCGCCCGCCGCACCCCTCGCTGCGCTCCAGCCCGGAGACCGACCTGCATGGGCGCTTCGTGCCTCATCGCCGGGCGCGGCCCCGCCGCCCGCCCGCTGCCGCTCGCTGCCGCACGCCAACAGCCGCCGCCGCCCGCCCGGCTCTGGCGGCAAACCCGCGTCGAGATCAGCACCGGAGCTGTCCCCGCTCCGCCCCCGGCCTGCCCCGCCCTCTCTCCCGTGACCTCCCGGGAGCCGTAGTCCTGTTGCCCGAGTCCCCCGCCCTCGCCTCTGGGTGAAGGGACTACAGCTCCCGAGGTGCTCGGCGTCAGGCCGCGAGCGGGCGGGGCCGAGCGGGCAGCGCGGCGGGCGCGCAGCTCCGCGATCCCGGCTCGAGGCCGCAGAGGGCGGCGGGGCCGAAGAGCGGGAGCCCTGTGGTGGGGCGGGGGCGCGGCGCGCTGTGCCCGTGCTGAGGCGGAAAGCGGAGATCGAGCGGGCCGAGCAGGCACCGCCGGCTCGGCGGAGGCGCTGTCCTCCCGGCCCGACCGCCCACAGCCAGGAGGAGCAGCGCCGGCCGGCGGAGCAGCTCGGGGGGCTGCGGAAGCCGCCCGATGGAGCGGAGCGGGCTCACCCGGGCCCGGGCGCGGAGCTGCACAGCGCCCTCTGTGGGCAGGGGGAGGCCGCGCCCGCAGGCTCCGGGGCCCGGGGCCGCTCCCGCCCCGTTATCCCGCTCTGTTATCCCGCTCCCGCCCCGTTATCCCGCCCCCGCATTCGGGCTGATCCCGTTCTCACGTGGCCCACCTGCAGCGCTGGGGCTGGGGGACCGAGCACCCTTCAGCTTGAGGACTGCTGGTCAGTGACCTTGCTGTGCACAGTGACTGTCCCTGGGCTGTCTCCTCATCGCATACCGCTGTCCTGTTTTCTCTTGTCTCGCTTGGCCTTTGTCCGATGGCTGGCAAACAGGGTCGGGCCGCTCCGCGTCGTGCTGCTGGGCCATGGACATGTGGCCATCGCTTCTGGATAGTGGCAGCCGCTTTTGATGTCATTATGAGGTGGTGTTTAACCATCCAAGAAGATGTTTTAAATATCTGTATCAGCACTTTTGCTTAACCCCATCCTCTTAATGCAGAGTCCATTTACCTTAGGTTCAAATGGACAGGTCCATACAGGGTAGAAAAATGTATAAAGGGTGTTGGAGTCAGATTTCAGATTTGGCAAGTTCTGCTCTAATGAAAGAGTCAAGATGAGCCAGGGGTGACTCTGGAGATGTCTGCCCAAGGTTTGAGAGCTAGACGCATTCCAAGCAGAGGAAAGGGCAGGAGAAGGCAGCAGTGGTGGCTGAGGCAGCATGGGAACAGCAGTTTGCCCTGTGGGTTATCCACTTTACACATGTGGTATACATTGCATGAAGTGAAGCACCCATAGGAGCTGTGCTAACAAAAAAATTATGTCATGGAGACATGAATATGGATTAAAGTGTGTACCAGAAGAAATTTCATCCTAGCTTTGCAAGTTTTTGATTTTATTTGCAGCTGTTTATACCTACCCCACTATGATACAAAGATAGGATGTATTTTTCAAAGATGTGCATTTTTTGGAGTTCACCCTTCTTTCCTGCATGAAACACAGAATGTTGCTGTTTCTGCCATTGTAGATATCTTGAATTTGCTCAGTATTTTAGACCCACCTGCATAGGTGTTAAGAATTACTTTTGTGTTTTCTTAATGCATGCAATTTAGTCTTACTATTGATTTTAAGTGAATACCTCCCAAAAATCATGAGTAACAACCCATTTCCCTCTAAAATCAGGGCACGTTATATGTGTTATCAATTGCAGTTAGGGAAAAACAGAGAGCTTTTTTCTCCTATGAAAGCTTTGTTTCATGGAGTTTTGGTTTTAGAAACTATTATAAATTTACCACATAGTCCTGAATATATATTAAAATATAGTTTTCCATAAAACACTTCTCATTCTGAAATGTCACTTTAAATCCTAGCTGAATAGTTGTTTGAAAAGTAGATTCAAGTGTTCTGAGAAGTTTTTGATTATGGAATTGAGAAAATAGATACTATGGATTTACTATTATATTAAACTTTTAAAGTTTACAGATACATTAGAAATTTAAGACTTAAATGGTGCCAGGTTCCCAAATTTATACCAAGACAAAGATCCTCCACAGCTTTCAATTATATGTGCATTTATCTTAACACTGAACTCTTGAAGCAGTCTCTTACCTAAAATCTCCATACAGGCAACTATTAATAGAACATGAAGTTGTGTTACTTCTACATTATCATATGTACTTTTATGAAGCATGGGGTTTATTTTCTTCTAGTGCAAATGTTAAAGTAAACAGACATATGCATAGACAATACTTTTTTTTTTTTTAATTTTCAAATGCATAAAAATGCACAAATAACACTGATTTTGTAGAATCACAGAGTGGTTTGTGTTGGAAGGGATCATCTGGTTCTAACTTCTCAGTGCTGAGCAGGGACTCCACTCACTAGACCGGGTTGCTCAGAGCTCCATCCAGTCTGGCCCTGTCAATTTACATTGTGTCTTGGTTGAAGACATGATGCTGGGGTAGTTTTTTATTTCTCTGTTTTTGTCCTTTTTTTGTCTGGAAGAAACTTCATCTTTTTCTTTCTGTCTTCTTCAGAGGCTTTTGAAGACAGTTTTGGGGTGGAATGAACCAGAATGAAATAGTATAGTGCTATACACTAGCAAGCTTCTGTACCTCAAGCATGGTAGTCCAGTGGCCTGCTGTGATGATTCTCCTGAATACTCTTGTCCACAGAGCACTGGGTTCATGGGTCAACAGTTTCTGTTGATCAGTAATCACCACAATATATTAATATTTTTGAAGCACAGTGTATTTGAAGCTCTTTTAAACCTAATTTCTATGAATTATGTATTTTCACCAGGTGTTAATCTACAGGGGATCCAGTTTAATAAAATGCCTCATTCTTTTAAGCAGGTGTAGTAGAAGCACCAGAGGAATAGTCATGAATATTAATTCTGATTTTCAGGTGTATTGATTATACCACCTTCTTTTCATTTGTTTTTCCTACAATCACAGAAATTATTTTTTCCCCCATACCAAATGGGATTCACAGAACAAGCTGGGTATTATTTGCTGACTGAAACTAAAGTAAGAGAAGTATTAGTTTTCCTTAGGCTATGGCAAAAAGCCATTCAAACAACATAAGTCATCACAAAGGCTAACCCAGAATGAACATGCTGCATGTAAGATAATGATAGCTAGGTGTGAATATATTTGTATGTAGCATGTAAGAGTTATGTAGATGTAGAACTGTGGGATTTTGGGAAACTTTTTAATCTTTGTAACACAGTTTGGGTTGTGCCCAAAACATTCTACAGCATATAGAAGATAACAATGACTTTCAGAGCTGCATATGAAATGTAAGAAAACATGTAATAATAAAGGCACCAGGAGGCAGCTGGTTTGTAACCAAGTGAGTTGTTCTGAATGCATAAATTCTGGAATTATGGAGAATATTAACAAAGCTGTTTCTCAACTTTGCACTAGAGGTTTACATAAGTAAAGATAACACAGATGTGTTATCTTATGTGGTATAGGTTATATGGTATAGCTTACATGACAATGTGACTTAAGTTCAGTGCATGTATTGGGAGCAAATATTCTCTGTGCTTTCAAAACTTTCAAAGTATAGGCCATGCTGCAATATTAGCGAGTAAGAGAGATTCAGAAGTAGAAGAAATCTGAGTTAATATGGAGAATAATAAGGCAAAGACAGTTAACTAAGGATCGTATTTCCTTTCTTGTAATTCTTAGATCAACATACAAATACTTTAATTTTTTGATTTAAGAAAATAGAGGTTCTTACTAGGTACATAATTCTAACTATTATGAAAGATCAGTGCCATCTGACAATGTTTTCTGTCATGTTCTCTTCCATAAGGTCAAATAGCTTTCTTTTTTTCTGCTGACCTTTTAGAAAACAGTGTTTCTTTTGCTCCAGCATGCCATTTGTCTTATCCTGAGATTGGACTTTGGATGCAGAGAACAGAAAAAAAAGAGAGTCATGAGGATTTCACAAAGCAATAAAGGTCGTTCACTCTCGCTCAGTCTGTCATGTTTTCAAATCTGGCTTATGATTGCAAAATGTAAATGTTGAGGTGTCCCTTCTTCAGATATTTCTTCAAAAATAAAAAAAAAAGTATGAGATCTTTTGACTAGGTAAACAGGAAATGTAGAGAGCAAGAAAATGGTGATTAGAGACCTCAGGAATGTTTATTTCCAGTTTTAAACATTATTTCATCATGAAGCCAAGCACAAACTAACAAAATACAGTTCTGAAATTAAGCTAGAAATTGATAATGGATTTGGCCCTGAGACAAGATCAGTCTCAAGCACAGATCTCCAATACACAGCCATTGAAAAATAATCTGTGGGGAGTTCTTGTCAGGCTAGAAGACAGATAAAGTACATAGAATCTTGTCATAAGGTAAACCATGTTGTATTTGCAACAGATGAAGATTCTTCACTGCTATATAAATGCTTGGCTTTGTGACTTTGGCAGATTCTGCAAATCCTTAAAATCCCAACAGACCAGACTCACACGTCAGGCCGCATGACAGCACACTGCTGATGCGTGAACTGGAGATGCCACAGTAGGGAATGAGAAAGCAGTTGGTAAAAGACCAAGTCTGATGCTCATCACATGGGACTTGACAGGCCTGCATTACAATGAAAGACAAGCAAACAGCTCTGTCAGGGATTTTTTTATTTTTCTTCTTCTGATTCTCAGAACAGAAGATACTGTTGGTCTATTCACTATTAAACTTTGCTACCACAAGACCTGTAACATAGAACTGAAATGCAGCTTTTCATCTTGTGGATAAAGTTCCAGCATAAATCACCACAGTTTTGCTGTTGATGGAAAAGAGCATTGGGTTAATCTGGGTTTGCACTGTTGTCATAGCTACTGGGTCAGAGCACCACATACACCATCACGCTTCATGCAGCCTCATAGTCTACATGCAATGGCTTCATTGCTGTGTAGAAAAGGGAGAACTTGTGATTTTCACTTTCTATTGCACAGCACCATGGTCTTGTCTGCAGTAAGGTCACTCAGGTCTGTGGAGATCCAACAGGCATTTCACACTCCTCCCTTTGAAGGCATCTCTCTATGCTCTGGGTCTCTGGGCTGAAGAACAGAGACATCTAACTCTTGACTCACCACCACCTAATGTGATCACTAACACCACTATGCATCTGCCTGTTCAGTGACCTGTCCAGGCAAAGGAGAAAATGCCACCTGTAGCTGAATGTGGCAGTAAAATGTCTTCTGGCACAGATTTTGTTACTAACTCTAACTTCAAAAATCTTAAAAATATCTGCTTAGCTCTTTCACGAAAAAGGGACTTAAAGACATTGGACTCTGCTAGCCATTCAAGAGGAGTTCAAAGTGATGCATTCTCATGATAGGCAGATTGTGGTTAAAGATTATAGAAATTATGGAACTAAGGTCCATGCTTGAAGTTGTCCATATACCTGTAGAGATATTTTCCAGCAGCACATGCATAGTCAAATTTCAAAAATGCACTTAAATTACATGCCAAATGTATTGCTCATGGATTGCTTTTGCAACAGGACTTCTATTCATGGTGAAATATCATCAATATAAACTTTCTGTATGTCAGAAGAATGGTTCTTGTGCATGCATTTCTATACCATTATTCACAAGATTTGGCCCAGACAAGAGGAAGCTCTGATAGCAGAAAAGAACATACATGAATTTATACAAAGCAGAGCAATTTTTAAATATGGCTAAGTTTTGTCAGGTCTGTGGTGATGCCACATTACCAATCTGAATGGTATGACATTTCTAGATGACATTGATGGCTCAGTGCTGACAACAACTCAGATCAATCAGATGACCTAGAGAGAGGAGTTCTGGGACTGCTGCTCTGGTAGGAATTTTCACAGTTTGTCCTGTCAAATAACTTCTGCACTGCCAAAAAGATAGTTAAAACAGAATAGTAGCAAATGCTCTGTAATGAATTAATATGTTTAAGGTTTTGCAGAATGGTCAAGGGAATTTGCAGCCATAAACAGTGGAGTTTCAGCTCTCAAACCAAGCAGTCCGATTTTTTTTTCTACTCTTGATGAGAGGTTGATTGGTTAAAGAAAGAATCTGACCAGTTTTATCAGATATACACATAGTCAGTGAGATGTATGGAAGCTGTGTTCATTCATTTTGCATCTGACTTGTCTGTCTTCCCTCAGTATGATGTTAGCATAAACCTCCCAGTAATTAACGGAAAATACAGAAATAGCTACAGTTCCTTAATTCTTCTACACTTCCCTAGATTTTATTTTGAAAGTTTCTGCTATAGTAACTATAGACTTAAGTTAAAAAAAAAAGGTGAAAAGCAGAAACAGTTTAAAAAAACACATATAGTGTTTTTTTTAGCTTGTATATTTTTCAGACAGAAATATAAAAATTAATGAGGAAGAAATATATTCACATCTAGCTCTAATATAATTTAACTTTTCTTGTTTTTTCTCCTCTGATAGGCATTTCAAGACAGAAACACAGTTGCTGCTAATGATATCATAGTGATTTTATCAAGTACTTCCCATGAATACTCTGCAGCTGTGTTAGAAGAGGCTGTTGTGGCAGGAAACAACCTAATAGATATTTTTGGGTCCCTTAGCTATGCATGACTCAGGAAGAAAAAGAATTATTGCTTGATTTTCTATTCTGCATAGGTACTTAAAACACCAATCATCCGACCTACTCAGACATCAGTCCTATTTCATCAGGGATATTAAGAATAAGCCTCTGGAGGTCAAATGTGAAGATGTAATTTTGTGAGATGCTGATCCCCTGTAGATCTCATTAGCTTTCAGTTAGAGGCATCCACCCTCTCTCAGATCTGAAAACTTAGGGTGAAAATCAAAACCAAGGAAGGAGCTCCAACTCAGCCTTTAATGTCAGATCAACTTCATGATTATTCTTGAGTCTTTAAAAGCAGGTAGTAATTTGTTCACTGGAGTAGAGATGTTGAGTGGTTGGCAGATTCCATACATGATTAATGACATATTGTCTATCTACATTTTACTCCTTTTTTCCAAGTTAAATGCTTCCACAGTTCCCAGTCATCCTTGTTATACATGCAGTAGATTTTTATGCTAGGGAGCTGGCAGTAGCCTCCAGCATTAGGTCACAATTATTTCCATTAAAGGGGGACATTTTCACTGTTTCAGAGAAATCATCACATCCCATCTCAAACATCTGCAACTGCCTCTGAATCTATTTGGTACATTCATATTGGATGTCTGTTTCCTTCTCTTGCTTTTACTTATGCCAAAATTTTACACACCTCACCAAAATGAGAAAGACCTGAGTACAACCATAAGTGAAAGTTCAGCCATGGTATTTTGGTTTAGCTCACTGTGCCTGGCACTCTATGGGCAAGTTCCTTTGGTATGCAGGGCTGACAGTGCAGAGGAGTTAATCAGGAGGGGAATTAATCAGTCTGTTTGCATAGTCTGTCCCAAGTGCTCTGGAACTTGCAAATTTGTGCAGAAAATGAGAGCATAAATGCAGGTAGATAAAGACAGGATGTGCTGAATTGATGTTTGCAAATGAACCCAGTTATGTCATCATGACTTCTGCATAAGGAACTGAGCAAAATTCTGGCAGCTGGCCATAGAGTGCGCAGTTGGATGTTCACTGCAGAAACCATTGTGTCATTTAAAGACATTTCACAGGCCGGTTTCCAGCCAGAGTCGATGCTGGGTCACAAGTGATTTCATTTGCTGTTCCTCTGCAGTAGCATTTTCTAGCAAGGAGGAATAACAGACAATCCTCAGGAAAGGATGCCTTACCCTGCCACAATGCAGAGAAACTCTCACTACTGTCAGCTTCCATGTTTCTCATTTTTAACCTGCCTAATTGAAATCTAATCTGCATACATTCTCACAAGTGCAATCAAAACGCCAAGCTGCTTGTTATGGAAATGTAAGAGTGGTCACAAATTTGCCTGAAAGTAGATGTGGATTCTGCCTTTCCCACTGAGTCATTGGCTTAAGAAAGTCCTTTAGTCCCTGTTTCTTTTCTCTAAAATAATATTGTTATGTCATTATAGTTGCTGCTCTGATAGGAATGTTAGGAACAGAAAAAAACCCTAAAAGTTGGAATAACAAAATATGACAGAATTAATTAGATTGTATTATTTGATTGTGCATATTAGGATCCAACAAAAGTGAGATACTTACGAGTAAGAACAGAAAAAATAAGTGGACAATTAGTCCTAAAGAAGCATATGTCTATATATGATGAAGAAAATAAATTAAATATTTAGATGGAACTCTATTCTCTGAGAAGCTTCTGCCCATATTTTTGGTAACCATAACAAAATGCAGACAATTAGTGCTGTGCTGGCAATATAAATGTTAATCTTGCTTTGAATTCTCTAGCATTCACTGATATAGCTTTTCAGACAGTATTTTGCCTGTTCAAATAACTACAAGTAAAAATATTACTTAAAAAATATTCAATATTCTAGAGAATATTCTATTTTTAATAGTTATCAAAGTTTAGCTACTTTCTCTGCACACCAGAAGGAAAACAAAAGTCTCTATGGTATCCACAGCTCAAAATTTAGCACTGAGCTATTCTGATTAGCTTCTAGCAGGTCCTGATGCCTTTGTGTTTACAATTTCTTCTAACTTAAGAACCATTCTTTATGTTCTTGGTTTAGGTACAATCAGAAAGAAGGATTTCATTTAGGCAGTACCTGCTTCCTCAGGTTTTAGTACAGTATATTCTCATCTGGTTAGAAACAAAAAACAAGGTCATATGGCTCAAGTTTCAAGAATATGAAATGCAGGTTTGTGCATAATAATCTAATTTGCCGCTGGGATTGCCTTCATAATTACTCATCCATAAATCTTCTAAAGCAAAAAACAAAAGGAATGTGGTAAAGTCAACTTTTTTGTATTCATCAAGTGTATCAGATCATTCCAGTCCTATGACAACTACTTAAATATATAACAAGTTCAGCAAGCAAAAAATAGTAAGAAACACTCTGATTATGGACATGCAGCCAAAGAATTATATCAAGAGCTCTAATATTCAAATATGTATTTTTAGAGTGGTCAGAGTGCAGTGTCAGACATCAGTAAAGAGGAAGGAAAAATGCATTTATGGGACAAACACATGCTTTCTTGCATTGGTCTTTTGTCACCATTCCTCTGAGCTATAATGGCTTGCAAGAAGACAGTGCAAAGGGTTCCTCTGAGCAGAGATGGAGAAAGAAGTCATCTGCTAGATTCAGATGGTCTTTATTTTTTTCCTAAAGAAATATGACAAATAACCACATATTTTATATTTTATTTTAAACGTTTAGTACCAAAAAGTTTGGAGTGTAACAAAGCAGAAAACTTTTTTCCATGTATTTTAAAGTATTTTTATTTCATTTCTACTGGAAATAATGAGAAGACTGAACTTATTATTCTGCCTGAGACTTACATCCATGTAAATTCTGTCATGGTGTCCTGGTTTAGGGTAAATCTGAGAGAAAACCTCCAAAGGGGTCCCTCTAGAAAGCAGATTCAAGTGGTCCCTCCTCCAGATGGTTCAGGAAATAATTTTCCTGAAGAAAAATTTTGGAGGAAAGAGGGAACAAACTGAACAAACGGTTTATTTAACAGGCAAAGCATTCACCAGCACAAAAAAAAAAAAAAAAAAAAAAAAACAACAACAAAAAAACCACAGCCAAAAAAACCCTAATATTAAACAATAAAAGCTCTCTCTTGCCAATCCAAGAGATGACAACCTCAGAAACCTTGGTGGGCTGTAGCTCTGTCCCTCCGGCGCTGGAAATGCCACGGACCTGGCCCAGCCCGGTGGGCCCGATGTGCGAGCTGCCAGTGCTCTTCTGGGTGTTCCCAGCAGGTTTAAGTAGGTCCAAGAAAAAGAAAAACCACAGTCTGGGGAACTTGTCTGCCTCAGCTAGATAAAAACTTACTCAAGCAAAGAAAAGCTCCGTCCTGCCGTCTGTCCGTGCTGCAGAGAGTGCAGTCTGTGAGGAGGATGCAGGGAGCAAGGGCAGTCCCTGAGAACAAACTCTGTGCTTCTTCTGCCCCCTCAGCTCTCAGAACCAGTCTTAA
The DNA here is from genome assembly GCF_035770615.1 of Melospiza melodia melodia. Classification (NCBI taxonomy): domain Eukaryota; kingdom Metazoa; phylum Chordata; class Aves; order Passeriformes; family Passerellidae; genus Melospiza; species Melospiza melodia. The sequence continues at coordinate 33,593,561 of NC_086226.1, read as the reverse complement.
AGGTGCAAAACTTATTTCTGGGCTAAAGAGACGAATGGGGATACAAGCATCATAAAGTCACCCCAGGACCCATCGGTACTTAATGACTTTTGCAGCATGTGCTTCTCAAATGGGAATAGTTCCACTGCATGAACAGTCGGTTTTGCCCAGGGAGCAAACATAATGCTGCTTTCTAAAAGCAATACAACAGGAAGTGAAGATTAGAGCCAATAGGAACTCCTTTTATACAGAAGAAAAGCAGGTGTATCAGTCACTGCACTGCATGCATGTAGCAGCTCTTCAGTCAGCCATTCCAAAAAGCATTCAAGAAGCTGGCTTTTCTTGCTTTAGAGTGAAGATTTATCACAGAGATAGCACCTGCTCCTATTCTTCAGTACAAAGTTGCTATATAATCTATTTGATTTGCAGCAACAATATTTACCAAAAGGGGGGGGCGGTCATGGGGGGAAGAATTGCAAGAAACCTCTCTGACCTGCCTCCATAGCTCAGGAAAGAACAGTGGTGCAGAGCCCACACTCTGAATAACAGTGAGATTGAGAAGAACAAGTTTCAGCATCATGAGCAACTGAGGCACTGGAAATTCATGTAAAAGTGGACAATCAGGGGAAACTGATTTTCTGCAATGACTTCAGGCAGAAGTTGATTTTGTTTGCCTTTGTGTGTGCAGATGAGGGGTGGGGGAATAATAACGAAAAAAGGAAAGAAACTTTCCTTCCCATAGACTGGTGAGCACTTTACACATATTTCCAGGAGAGAGAAGATCTCTCACAAACTTTTCATGATTGCAGACTTATTCCTTAGAAGAATCTTTAATGCTTTCTGGAACAAAACAATACCAGTTGAAGCTGACAACAAACATAGTTTCTAAGTGCCACACATCATAAGTAAAGCCTACTCAAGTTCAAATCCAAGTACTTACACTAGTGCCTCATGCTATGCACTTTTCCATAAGAGAGGAAATCTAGTTACCCAGCGAATGCTTTTCTTTGCTCCTGCAAAGCTACTTCAGACTACTTCACCTACCTGAAGTAGTCCACTTTCCCTAAGTCCCTGGCTCTGCGCTCCACGGTTTTAACATGCAGTCTACACCAATATTTCAGGCCCCAGGCAGTGTAGGCAATCTTGTTGAGTATGTTTATCAATAAAAGACACTTAGTATTGAAGCACAGGAAGAATGCTTAGTATTGGCAAAGGAAGAATGAGTGACTACTTCCCCTGAACCGCTTTGGCCTAAATGGTGAACTCCAGCCATGACCTCTAGGCTTTCTTCATTAATCTTCCAGGTCATCTCTCTGATAATCACCTTCAGTGAGTGATTTTTTCGAAAATTTTTGATTAAAAAAGACAATATTATTAACTTTGTATCATTTAAACTGACTTCACTTAAAGACAGGACAACTGAGTACACAAATAAAGTCTATGTTTCCTTTCTCCTATAATTACTTTGACTAAGGTTATAATTATAGGTGACTAAGGAACAGGGGTGCTCATTTGGGATCAAGAGCCAAGCCATTACATTGTGGTAAACATGTGAGTGGTATCAGTATATTTTTGTCACATAAAACCTAGTTGTTTTGATGAGAGACGCCTTATTTAAGCCTCGTGGAGTGACTGCAGGAAAATTTAGTTTCTTTAGGATACTTTAAAACACATTCTTTATCCTCCACATTCCCTTCCTGCCCAGAGCTTGGGTAAATGGTGATGCCACATCTGAGCTGGCTAATATCATGATACAACTCTTTCAGATTGCTCACAGACTCTTCTTACTCCTTTTCCTCTACCATCTCTTTCTGCATTTGCTAACAGAAAACATTTCTGTATACTTTCAAATGGATGCTGGAAAAGCTGGGAAGTCCCTTCTCAATGACTTTCTCTGAGGAAACAATGTCAACAGCATAGATCTCATGTATAAAAAAAGAAATTGAATTAAACAGTGCTGTATCATGTGTGCTGCTTCTTTAAATGGTCTCACCCAGCAGGAAATGAAAACAGAGCTTAATATTAGTATTCTTGAACACAATGAAATATTTTTCTTTATAATCATCAACTTAATTCTCAGCAAATTAGCAAGCCAGGCCATTAATATATCCACCTATCATTCACTCCATGCAATCAGAATTGACTTCTCATATGTAATTATGTCCAGCAAATATATTTATCTGTTGTGTGCCTTGAATGGCTGCAACTCAACCTCTAATGCTGTATCTCCTTAAGCAGACTCTCTCATAGATGCCAGAGGGAAATTAGTTGCAGCAGTGAACAAGAAAATATCAAGAAGGTAAGTAAAGTCTTGGCTTTTGCTAACAAATATAATTTGGCGCTAGAAAATGTTCCCTGCTGAAGATTTTTCCTCCAGAAACTGAGGTAGCTGGAGGAAAAAATCCATGAGTATTTTAATCTCATTATACTTCAATGATGACTTTCTCCATTTTCTTCTTTCTAGGATCCTGAACTTGGTGCTCAAATGTTGTATAACATTTTCAGACTCCAGTTTGGCAGTTTGCTTTGTTTACAGTTTTTTACACAAGGAATCTGGCCGGTATAAGCCGAGTGAATGCTTAGTTTTATATAGGCCACACTATAGCTTGGCTACTTAGTGGTGGGCCAGTAGAACAGGTTGCCCAGATAGCTGGTGGATGTCTCCTAGAATCACAGAATAACAGAATATGCTGAGTTGGAAGGGACCCACAAGGATCATCGATTCCAAGTCCCAGCCCTGCACAGGCCACAAGAGAGTCACACCATGTGCCTGAGAGCATTGTCCAAGTGCTTCTTGAACTCTTGTCAGGCTGCTGCTGTGACCACTGTCCTGGGAGCCAGGGCCTGTTCCAGTGCCCGGCTACCCTCTGGGTGCAGAACCTTTTCCTGATACCCTACCTAACACAACTTCAGACACAACTTCACGCCATTCCCTCAGGTCCTGGCCCTGGTCACCACAGAGAAAAGATCAGTGTCTGCCTCTCCCTTGTGTATTCTCTAATAGTTTAATGTCTTTCTCATGTTGAAGTGTCCAAAACTCCCCCAGCACTCCAGGTGAGGCCATCCCAATGCAAAGCAGAATAGGACACTGTGAGAGACAGTATTGAAAGCTTTACTGAAACACAGAAAGATCACATAAAGTGGCTTCCCTTGATCAACTAGGTAGACCACCTTGTCAGAGAAGGAATTAAGATTTTATGAGCTTTATCCAGGATGACTTTTTCCATGATTTTACAGGGCACTGAACTGAGATTGACAGAACTGTAGTTTCCAGGGTCCTTTTTCTTGCCCTTCTTGAAAACTGGGACAAGCTCAAGTTGCACACTTCCAGTCAGCTGGGACCTCCCTGGATTCCCATAACCACGCAAAAATCATCAAGAGAGTTTTAGCAGTGGCATCACCCAGGTCTTCAAGAATTCATGGATTAATACCATCAGACCCCACAAATTTGTAAGGATGCAGCCAGAGCAGCAGATCTTGCATAATTTAATGGTCAGCCGATCATTCACACAGTCATGGTCCTCCAGCTCAGGGCACTGAGACCCTGTTGCTCCTTCATCCATGTTGAAGAAAGAGGCAAAGAATGTGTCAAACACTTCTGTCTCATCCAAGCTCCTGTGTTTTGAGGTGACCATCCTCATCCTCTAATGATTTTTACATTGCCTTTTGCCCTTCAACTCCAGCTGAGCTTTGGCTCATGAATTTTCTCTCTACAGTGGTGAGCAGCGTCTCTGTATTATTCCCATGTCACCAGACCTTGCTTCCCCTGGGCAGAAGCCTTCCTTTATTACCTTATTTCCATGAGAACGTTCCTGTTCGGCCAAGGCGGCCTTCTGCCTCACCCTCTTGACTTCTGACATTTGGGAATTTCCTGTTTCTATGTAACAAGGAGGTGATGTTTAAAAAATGGTCAGCTCTGACAGAGCCCCCCACCTGTAGAAACTTCTTCCCAGGAGGACTTTACTTATTAATTCCCTGAGCAGCCTGAAGTCTGTTTTCCTCATGTCCAGAGTTAGGTTTTGCTGGCACTTTTCCTCATGTCAACAGAGATTTTAATCTCTTTGTGGTTGCTGTGGACAAGATGGCCCCTCTCTCCACTTAGTTCACAAATCCAGCCTGTTGACAAGCAGCAGATCAAGGACAGTGTCTGAGTCAACTCTTTTAGGACTAGTTCAATAAATAAAGTTATCATCCAGGTTTTTTTTTAACCTTTTGGCTCAGGTTGTACCAGCTGTGTAACACTCCTAGCTGATTTCTAGCAAGTTGAATTCACCCAAATTGATCCAAAGGGACAAGGGCCTTTAACATGGAAGCATCTCTTATTTCCTCATACAATAATTCATCAGTGCTATTGTCCTGGCCAGGAGGTCTATAGTAGATTCCCCCAATGACATTCAGATTAATTATTTGTGTTGAAGATTGCAATGCAAGTTGTTTTCCATTACCGTCTGTATGGCAGATTACCTTTGTCAAACGGGCAGTTTGCTTTATCTCTCTCTTCCAGTGACCACATTCACACCTCCCTCAGGAGGGGACATCTGCTGATAACAGATTATTGAATGTCACTGCATGACTGATAACAACTATAACATCCCATTGTGAGATGCTCCGCCCAGAGGAAGGAGCCAAGCATTGCTACCCAGATATAATCCAGAAATTTTTTAGACACCAGCACGGCTTTCTCCATGGGATTCCCCAGAGAAACAGCAGCTGCGTCTCCTTCCACGGGATCTTCAGAGGAAGAATACATCCTTCTCTACAGGACTCCCTGCTCCAACAGAACTACACCTGACACTCCAGGAGGCCTGCAGCCACATTTCCAATTGGACTGCCACCAACGCCCTGGCCCACAGGGTGTCAGGTTGGGTTCTGACTCTGTCACTGTTGTTCTAGTGTAGTGCATTGTTTATTTTATCCTTTATTTTTTTTTTCCCTGTTAAAGAACTGTTATTTCCTGCTCCCATATTTTTGCCTGAGAGCCCCTTAACTTAGTATTTATAGCAATTCGGAGGGGTGTGGAGGGTTTACATTCTCCATGTCAGGGGAGGCTCCTGCCTTCCTTAGCAGACCCCTGTCTTTCCAAACCAAGACAATTTGGACTTTGAGTCTGACCCAGAGGTTCTCAACAGTGCTATTGTCACCTGTGATCTCCATATATTCTACCCCTTCCATTACACACAGTGCCACCTCTGTCCCTTTTCTGCCCTGCCTATCCCCCCTGAAGAGCCTGTAATCATCCAACAAGGCACTTCAGTCACAGGACTCATCCCACCACATTTCACTTTTGCCAAATCCGTGGGAGTGAGCCAAAGCCACAAGCTCCTCTTCTTTGTCCATCTCCTGCATGCATTAGTGTAGAAACAATTCCACATGTGGTACTTTGTAGCCAAAACACTGTGAAGAAAGTTGAGGGTTCTCATTAGTGCTCATTTCCTCAAGATTTGGCACACCATCACTGGCAAGCCTGGTTTTCTTCCTTTCCCCCTTCCAAGATAGTCTAGAGCTCTGTGGATGAGAGCCTCTAGCTCCTGTGCTAGTGTCACACAATTAAATTAAGCAATGACTTTTCACTTTTTCTACTAAGCTGTTTTGGACATTAAAAGTAATTTGCACTGCTTCCTCAAGCTGCTTGATCCTTCTTTGATCAGAGACTCTTACAGGCTAGAAACACTTTTTGGACAAGATACCTTTGGCATAATTGGCCCCTTGATTTCTCATATGCCTCAGTCCCCTTGGTTTGCTTGTTATGCAGAGATTATTCTCTTAACAAGAAAAGTTAAAAAGCATATGGCATTCTGTTTTTGAACTAGTTCAAGAATTTCTTCAGGTAGGCAGCTGAACTAATTTCAAGTTTATAAAAGCCAATAGTTTTCCCACTAATTTCCATGAGCTCTGCATGAACAGCATATTTTTAAGTGGACTCAGGACTTGTTTTCTTTTACTTCTAATCAGCCCTGCAGAATAATTTTACAGAATTCATGTTGTTCATATTGTTTTCCCTTTGCGACCACAGAGATCCCTTTCACAAGGGATTCATATCTAACTTATTCTGTGGATTTATGAGTTATTTTCTGCATAGGAGTCCCCAAATGCACAGAAAGGAAAAAGAAACACTTCCCACAGCCTCCCATTATATTTTACTCAATTTCAATATCCAACTTGTTTACATTGTTTCAAATTAAACACTTGCTAAACTGAAACCTAATCTCGAACACAATTTTAATGTATCTGCTAGCATTCACGGCATTTTAGCTGCACACCAAATGTTTTCATCTTGAAAATATACCCTCAGAATACTCAGGCTTCATGGCAATTATCATCAGTAGGGCTACTTATAACCTTCTCTTGCCATATGTTACTTTCAAATACTCATGTTGCTCTCTTCTTCAGAATAATCCCCATTTACTTTAGAATATTTTCTTATTTCTTATTCAGTGTTCTTGGTTACAAGTGTATGAAAAGGTCAATATTAGTACTGTGACACCACATCACATTTTAAATACACACTGAGGCAGCTTTCTAACTTCCTAGTACAGTTTCTTCCAAGTTTGGTGATTAAAACGCCTAAGTAGCTACTCTTCCTCCATCCCACACTATGCAGCCAGGTGGAAATCAAAGGGAGTGAACATCTGTTCCTCTTGCTTCTTTGAGCTCTTTGACATGTTAACATTTCATCTGAAGTTCTTACACATAGATGTTTCACATCATAATATTTTCTCAAGAGTTCTTGGGGTTTTGAGCAGATTTATGCCCTGTGACCAATTAGACAGTGTTTCTCAGGTTTCCCTTCCAGTAGCTTTGTTGCTGTAGTTACATGGGATCAAGAAAGGAATCTCAATGCAGAAATATGATGTTAATGGAAAATCAATGGCATTAAACTCCAAACTGGGAAAATACATTAACATATGTTATATGTTATAGCAAGGCTATACTGGCTGGGTTTCCACTTTTCTTCATATGTTTTAATTGACTAGTTTAGCAGCAACCTAATACCTCAGCACCTTTGTTCTATTTCTCCTCTTGCAGTTGATGTGTTGTCTCATTTCTCCTTTGTGAGTAATTACCATTCTAGTGAATCTTAGTTAGGAAACTGATGTTTCACAAATTAGTATTAGTAAATGTTTTCTGGGTTTATTAATTTCTTACTGGAAGGTAAATGTGCACAGGGAGTTATGCCAGTACAATACTTGTTAAAAAATTACTCCATCTCCTGGATCAATCACTAACAAAGAAGTGAAGTTTGGCTTGGCATAGCAGTCTTTTGGAAGAGAATGTTTTTCACACACCCACATATTCACATACACTCTCATCCAAGCAGCTCCCCCTACTGTCACCATCATTTCTTTACAGACATGAAGACAATTTCTTTTGTTTTAACACTGCTCTTTTTTGAGGTGTTCTTAATTAAGTTTTCTGTTAAGTTTTTGTGAAGCACTGAACCAAATCACTAGTCCAATCCAGATTTCACTGACTGCTATCACTCCTTTCATTTCTCATGGTTGACCTCATGTGTTCTTAATACAGTAATTCTTCATACACTGATGCAGTTATTTTTTCAGTTCTGTTAAATTTCATAAACTCATCTTCCTACTGTCTTTTGTGCCTTAAGGTAAGGTAAGTACACCTTTTATGAAGGTGTACTTAATAAAAGGTAATAATAATAAGGTAAGGTAATTACACCTTTTATTAAATTTTCTTCATCCTAATTTCCTCATCACAATTAATTCAATAACTTTAAAAATGCTAATCTTGCCTAGTCCATGCTATCTTTATTCTTTTTCAGTTATTGCTTTACTTTCTTAATTTAAACAGTGATTCTTGCCCTTGCAGCTTGACCTTCTACATGGACAGTTCTCTGCTCTCCATACTTATTACTTTCTTCCCTTGACTTTGCTCTGACCACAGACCCTGACACAACTTCAGTTCCTTCCTGGCTGAGCTTCAGTTCTCAGTCTTTGATTCTGCCCCTCCTTTGTGCCCTTTGTAAGCCTCTCAGGCCTTCCAGCCCTGTGCCTGAACTAGTCGCATTATAGAAAACTGTGTAAGATAGTGAAACTTTTGAATCATTTCTCACCGCAAGAAAATCCAGGAAGTCGATTACAGAGGAACAGGCGAAATACTATGCACACCATTTTCTCGGAAACACTCAGCTAAAAGAGTTCAATACAATCATTACGTGACGGGACACAGTATCACATTCTAGCTCAAAATATCCTTACCAGGAAAACACTTAGTGCATGTTTTTCAACCTGAAGTGTATCTCAACAATTCTTGGAAAAGAGAGTCTCTTTTAAAAATAACTTAATTAACAGCAGATTTTAACTCCCTGTAAGGCAGTTTAATCACCCATTAAACAATGCTGAGGTGGTCCGAAACATAAAAAATTTGAAAGGTAAGAATGATCAGCTGTATTCTGTAGGGATAATCCTTTTTTTTTCTTACACTGATCAAGAATTTTTAATATAAGACAAGAAATTTATTTTCAATAGAAAATCATGAACGCTTCAGAATCTATCATTTTAGCAAGCCAAAAGACCTAGACAATTAAAATATAGGCTAAAAAGATTATTATATTCATTTGATCATAAAGGATTTAAATCCATCTAATTTCCTACAGTTTTTCAGAGTACTGCCTGGTTTTGTTTTCCAGCTTGCATCGTGGCAACAACAAACACACCTTTCATTTACCTAACAGCTATTGTTGATCATTAGGGACTTTGCACAATGGTTTGGGGTTTGGTGTGTTTTTTTAACTGTTCATTAAATATGTTGCTTAAAAGACTGTTCAATTAAATGATAACTTTATCAACAAAGAATAGGCACAATATTCTTACTGAATGCAAGAATACAGTTGTGTATGAAGCCATTCTCAGTAATTGTTAATTTATGTAAATCTGAGCCCTTGAGGAAAGAATATTAAGGAAAATTGCTTTTAAAAGAAATACCTTAAAGATCAGAAGTCAACATAAGTAGAAGGGTCTGACATGCGCTATCAAAGTTCTAGCAGCTGCAGTAATTTGAAGAGATAAAGACTGAGAGCTTGTAAATAAAAACCTTTTTATTCTTTCCTTCCTAACAACCATGGATTTCACAACAGGCAGCAAGTTTTTAAAGTGCGACTTATCCAGAAAGGGTCTAGCAAGATTATGATAAAAGGGTAATCAATTTTTTGATCAAACTCTTGATTTTTGCCCCTGTTCTAATATTTCTTTTACTTAGAATAACCATTCAAAAAAGAAAAAAAAAAAAACAAATAATAAGGAAAGTTATGCTACCCTCCCTGCTTCACAGCAAGTTCTGCACTCACAGCAAGTGGGACTGACAGCTTACTCTGGTACTGCCAGACACCCACATTTTAGGACAGTTGTCAGCAGCTTCTAATTTTCATGAAATTCTGCTAAATTTTCCAGTTTCTGTGGGCAGAAAGTATCTCAAAATAATGTTACACTTCCCTGTTGAAATGTATTAAAAATCTGGTGTTCCCCAGTAACATTGTGATGTTGTCAAATTGAATGTTATTGAATAACAGTTATCTGTTAACTTCATGAATACAGAATCTGCTCAGCAGCAGCACTGACTGGAGGAAGCCATCTAGGTCACAAGAATTGAATAGTGCTACTTTTCTTTAGGTTACATCTAAGAGATCTGAAATTAGTTATACAAAAAAAAAAAAAGTGTTCTCTTATCTGAGACTTTGTCCTGCCAGCAATAAAAATGGATGGCCAAAATCTGTCAGCTTTTTTTTTTTTTTTTTTGGGGGGGGTGGGGGCAGGTAAAATGTCTCAAGTTCATGTAATTTGACAAGAACTATTGTAAAGCAAGGAAAAAATGCACTGTATTTACTTCAAGGCAGACTGATTTGTGGGGTATAATTACTGCTTGGTAGGTCATTAACTGAGTGCTACTTACACCTATCCCATACAAAGAGAGTGGAAAATACACATGCAGTCTGAAACAGAAGATTATCATAAATACAGCTTCACAAAGAGATTGAATGATATTGTATAGACAGCCTTAATTTTGCCATTTTGGAGTACATTATATGTATTATTAATAATATTTTCTGGTACTTATTCCATGCAATTTGGTATTGCAAATGTTCCTAAATATATACATTTGTACAAACTGATTTGAAAAATAAAATCCATTGAGATACCGGATCCCCGAAAAGATTTTTATTATACTGAGAGTGAATCTTGCTCCTTTCCTCTTGCCCACAATGAGGACCATGTAACAATTATTTTCTGCAAGTGTTATATGAGATATTGTCACCTCTCTTCTAGGAGATCTTGTGAAGCCAAGATATGAATTTTTCCCAGTTCTTCTGTCCAGTATTAACATGCCTCACCTCAACTTGTGTTGAAAAAGAGTCCAAAGGAAAAAAGGAAATTTGCCCGAGACTTCAAACACCCTTAAGATGTGCTCATTTTTCCCTAGGTTAGACTTACGCAGAAAAACCCAGGGCAAGGAAAAGCACCGAGATGGAAAGGGATGGAGAAAATTATCTCAGGCTTTCTTTCACAGCGCCATGTCTGCCTGCAATGGAAAATCACAGCAGAGATTTTATAATGATACAGAAAAAATGAATAGTCCACTCCATCACCTAAGGGCCTGAATTTTCATCAGGCCACATCGACTTGATTTTCCAGGAAAATGTCCCTCAGAAGCTCACAGAGTGATAAAGCAAAGAAAAACACAAGAGCCACCCCCACCTTCATTGAGGTATGAACCTCAGAAACTCTCTGGGGATCTGCTGACTGCCCTCCAGGCACCAACACTTCTCAGCTCATGACAAGTTTCACACACAGGTTTGCCTCATCTGATCATTAAAGCTCCATGTGCTCCTGCACTGAGTGCCAAGGGCTTTGTGCTGACCACCAAGGCTGAAGGAGGAGTGCTGATAGTCCTTCAACTCTTTCATGCCCTCCTCCAACTATGCCCTGTCATGATAATCTGTGAGAAAAACTGGAGAGCAGCCCAACTATTTCACAAATGTTTTCCCTCCCTTTTTGAAAATTCATAGATGCAAAGAGCAGCATAATAAAGGGAAGGGAAAAGAAAGATTAGGGTAGAGCTGCACTGCATAGATGTAGATTGCAGTGAAATCAAAATAATAGATATACTCCACCATGATTTTTTTTTCCTCTGCAATTAGGAAATTTTAAAGTATCAAAAGCCTCTTCTCTGCTTTTCTTTTCTCCCCACAGTTACGCATTTTCACTGACACTCTGCTTTCTGCAGTCAGTGAGCATGTCTCAGCAAATCATAGTCCATTTTGTGGCTTCTGTTTTCTTCCTACTACTCTGCAATAGTAGTAAACATTTTGTCTTCCTTTCTAATCAGCCAGCGTCTGGTGCACCACATTAATAGGCAAGTACAAGAAAAGGCTCTCTTTAAAATACACTCATTTTAAAAGTGTAAATAGGGAATCTAGACTAATGAAAAACACAAAGCTGGGAACATCACAGTCACAGAACTGTTTGTTTGTTATAAAGCTCTAAAGCTGGTAATCTCTAAGAGGCTCTCCATATTAATCACTCTGTTTACAGCTCACAGTCTGTACACCCTAGACAGAATCCTGGATTCATTACAACTTCTTAGAGTATTACTGAACAATGTGTTTCTTGTCCTTCTGAAACTCAGTGTCCTTCTTTCACACAGATCTGCTTTCCTTTGTGGTGGTGTTAGCACAGTGAGAACTGGCTTTGTTGTTCATACATTACAACATTCCAAATAACACATAACTCTTCTGCTCCTTACTGATTATCTGAGTAGCTCAAGAACTCTTCTGATCTTACCAGCCTTTCAAAGTTTTGCTAGACCATTTTAAAGAGTTATTTTCATCCTGAGCAAGGTGTGAGTTGTTTAAAAGAACTCCTTTCTCACTTAACTTCAATTTTGAAATGTCATTAATTCTCCAATTGCGATGCTATTATTTTAATTTTTGTGTGACCAAAGACCTCAGCAGTGATAAATAATTTCCATAGAGACAAACTCATTTTAAAAAACCCTTCTGGTGACAGCACCAGGTTTTCCTAATTGTCCAGTGTGGTGTTGTGAAGAGGCAATGGGCCAGGCATAACTACTGACCTTCAGGAAGCAGATCTGCAGAATATGTTAGATTTTTTACAAGGCAAAGGATCATTTTTCTTCTGGCAACCACTTTTCTCAATATATCATTATATCCCAAGCCCTGCTTTCTAGGGTTGAGAGCTGGACCACCATCATATGCTGACAATATGACTCATTATTTGGGAAAACATCAAGAACAAAAAAACCCCCCAATTCCTACTGGAGCTCTGGCAAAGTAGTAACATAAATAATTGTTATTCACAGTGAATGCTCTTTCCCGGGAAGACATAAAAAGAGCCATAAAAGAGCTGTTACACTTCCATCTAAGCACTAACAATAAATATTTGTAGTTCTGAGTCCTCTGCCTCTTAGTGGCAGATCTAACCTAATTTACTTTGTCTGTTTGAACTGGGGGGCACATACATACAGCAGTGTGGCCTATGTGCCCTGTTGATGCTTCTCTCACCTGTGTGCCAGGGTCCCCTTCTGCTTTTTAGACCAGGTGCCTTTGGCATTAACACCAGAACCAGTATAAAAGATCGGTGTCTGTATTTCAGTTTAACCAACTGAGAAAACTAGATGAAGAGAAGGGAAATAAAATACATGCCTGAGTGAAGGGACTTTCATTTCAAGAGTGTTTTTTGAGTAACTCATCAGCTGAGAAGAGACCAAATCCTCTCAGAGGTACCTAATACTGACAGTCTGTATGTTGCTTCTCAGCTGGGTGGTTTATAATTTCCCTCCTAGGTGTACTAAATCTAACCAGAGAAATGCTCTATGGTTTCTTGGCTCAGCCAGTCTCCTAGACATGAAGGGCCTCTAGTGGCTGATGCTCTACTTCTAGTAAGAATAACTCATAACTCAGGCTTTTAAGGTATTAAAACATCAGAGATTTTAAGAATATGCTTTGTATATCATCTTTTATGCAGTCTTGATAAATAAAGGTAAAAGGATACTGAACCATAGGATGCTGATGCTATTCCATATGTGACAGAGCACTATTGTAGGTCAGAGTCTGAGCCTTGCCACTTAAAGTCACAACAGTGACCTCCATATGCATCTCCCTTATATATTCTTCCTGTGTCCTTAACATCCCTCAATCACACAGAGTTAGAAGACCTTTCTTTCTTTTCAGAAAGGTCCAAAAAAACTGAGGCTTTTTCTTTTAACAGTTGACAGATTCCTAATTGAGTTAGCTAGTGAGAAACAGGGTAAGAATGCTTTACTTGCACTCTGCAGACATTGCTAAAAGACAGCTGAGAGTAGCACTTTATTTCAGTATAGCAGAGAAAGGCAAGATGCAAGAAGTTTGAAGTTGAAGTCAGCAAGGCTCAAACTGAAAACCATGCAATATTAACAGAAAGAACAATTAAACATTTAAGGAGATAACAGAATTCCAAGTGGTGGAAAACAAACATCAACACCAGTTGACTTTCCACATTAAAGATAGCAGGTCAAGCAGAAGTTTGTTAGGGCTAAATGTATCATCACTAGGTGAAATTCTCTGATCCATATTTCTCGGACAGAAGATACTAAATTACTTCCTCTGGACTAAAAAATCATAAGAAAATGGCTAGTATTGTTTGATATGTGAGATCAATAGTAAGAGAGGAAGAAAATGAAAACAGAGGGAGCACAAAACAGATAAGCCATCTGTCTGAGAAAGGCTTCAGGATGTCATTACTGGATGGTAGACACTGTTTTATGCATTGAAGGGTATTCACTTTGAGACGGCCTATAGGACTCATCATCCTAGGATACAAAAGTCAACAAATCTGATGTAAATATCTTATAGGTCAAAGTGTAAAATTAGAACTCACCTCTTGCCATTATTATTGACATTAAGATAAGAGATAAGGTTGATAAAGGTCGAGATAAGCTCAACCTTTCACACATGATGATCTTACTTGACAGCTGCTCTGGGGCAACCTTTGAATCAGTTACTCAGAAAGTGTACGAAGAAACCATAACCAACAAGAAAAGAGTAACTGGCTCCATTAACCTTGTTTTAAATGTTCCCTCGCTTGCAAAAGGCTTTTAAGTTGAAAGGTGTATTGGCTATGTAGGGCAAGGTTTTGGTTGGGGGTGGTGCTACAGGGGTGGCTTCTGTGAACAACTTCCTCCACTTCCCCCTGTTTCAAAGCCAGCTGGCCCCAGGACAGACATGCCCCTGGCGAAGTCTAGGCCCATCCCAAATTGTGGTAATGCCCCTGTGGTGACATATATTTAAGAATTAAAACAAAACGTTATTTCACAGATGTAATTGCCACCAGAGATCAGAGTTGAGAACATGTGAGAGGAACAGCCCCACAGACACGCAAGTCAGCACAGAAGGAAGGGCAGGAGGTGCTTCAGGGCCCAGAGCTGAGGTTCCCCTGCAGCCCATGGTGCAGACATGGGGAGCAGCTGTGGCCCTGCAGCCCCTGGAATGCAGAGATCCACTGGCAGCCCATGAAGGAGACCCACACTGGAGCAGGTGGATTCCGGAGAGGAGGCTGTGACCCTGTGGGAGGCCTGTGCTGGAGCAGGGTCCTGGCAGAGCCATGGAGAGAGGAGCCCACGTTGTACGGCGCTTCCTGGAAGGAACTGGGCAACGTGTGACGCCAAGGGACTCACCCCAGAGCAGGCTATGGCCGAAGGTCTGTGGAAGAACAACACACATTGCAGCAGTTTGTGGAGAACTGCTGTCCATGGGAAGCTTATTCACATGGAATAAGTTCATGGAGAACTATCTCCTGTGGGAGGCGGCCCATGCTGCATCAGGGGAAGGACTCCTCTCCCTGAGCAGAGGCAGGGACTGTGTGATGAACTGACCACAACACCCGTTCCCTGTCTCCCCTCACCACTGGGTGGGAGTAGAGCTGGAAGGGAGGGAGGGGTAGGAGGAAGGTGTTTTTAAGGTCTTATTTGATTCCAATTAACCTGGTCCAATTTTGCTAGTAATAAATCCAATTAATTTACCGAATTCTAGCTTGTTTTGCCTGAGACAGTATTTGGTGAGTGATCTCTCTCTAACCTTATCTCAAATCATGAACTCTTTGTTATATTTTCTCTCCCCTGTTCAGCTGCAGAGGGCAGTGATATGTTTGGTGGGTGCCTGGCATCCACCCAGGGTCAACCTACTGAAAAAGGGCAAGTGAAGTTTAACCATTATTACTTGTTTCTGATCAAATGCTTTGGTCATTCCAGTACAGGACTGCTCTTTTCTTCTTAAAAAGAGACAGAATCCTGTTGAATGCAGTACCTGTTAAAAACCAGCTTATGCGTTACAGATGAATAAGGTATTATGGCAGCCATAATGTGAAATCCTGAAAGTTTCAGTAAAATTTTCTTGTTCATAAATACAATTTCTTTCCAAAAAGCACACTCAAAATGACATAATGGACTTACATGTTTACATATACATATTTACATATCCATATACATATGTAAATGAATTCTCATTTACTAATCTGGTAGCTGCTGTGACACTTTTGTCATTTCAGCGGGGACATTTTTCTGCCCTTTTTTTCTGCACATCTGCTAAATTAGCAGTGTCCTTCACAGAAACTAAATTACTAGCATGGTTCTCAGTAGGAATGACAGTAATTGGCAGACTATAGGGGATATAACAGTCCTCTACCTATTTCTGGGACTTTAAATGGTTAATGGCTGCTAAGTGCACTCTTACAGCAAGTCACTCTGGGCTTTCATTGCAAATGCAAGGAAAATCATGTCCTATGATAGTGTGGTTCCAGGGAAATTGACGTTGCATCTTTAAATTGGTCCAGAGGGCTCCAGACAACAAATACTGGCAGGGCTATAGAAATTGTGTGAGGGAAAACAAAATTAAAAAAAGATTTATTTAACCCAGAAGAGAGTGGAAGACAATACAACATTCTTAAAATATTTGAAAAGCAGTAAAATTAGAAATACTTCTCTATCTTCACCGTACACGGAGTTGGGAATGATGGGGTTATACTGCAGGAAACTTTTGACCACAAAAAAAGTCTAATGGAAGGTTAATGAAGCATTAGCAATACCTGTCTATGAATAGGATGGACAGTAACTTGCAAAGAACAGTCTTGGTGCCACCGAATCTCTTCCTAATTGCAAGAGATTGTAGCTCAGAGTTACCCACTACAGCTCTCTCACAAGGCACAAGTTTGAAATGTGTCCTACAGATGGCACCCTGGACACTCACATAAAAAACATTACTACTTGCCTCTTTTGAACTTATTTTCACCCTTAGGAGATATTTACAGTATTCCACATCCTAGACCATGGAAAAAAAAGCCTGTATTCCTCCAAAGGAGGACTCGCCAGTTGAGACTGGAAGGGAAGACCCCTCAAGGTGCAGTGTTTAACCAGGTTTGCTCTTGTCATGGAGTGAAAGATGCTGTCAAAGACAAGCAGTAATTGGTCATCCTTTCAGTCCCTGATCTTTAGGCTAAAATCCTATTTTTTGTGATTTTCATGCTACACACACTTTTCTGGAAATAGAAAATGAAGCTATAGTGGAAGCCAATTAATTTGTCTCATAATAGTATATATAAAGGGACAAGAATACAAATTTATTTTTGCTTTCAGTAGCCAAACACTTTTTTTTTTAAATTTCTTTTCTAACCCTGTTTCACTGTCTTTTTTCTTTTTTAGCATTATAACCTACTGCTGAAATGAGATGTTTACCTCAGTACTCTTTGCCTATGATCTGAAAGCTTGGAGAACTCTGCTTGTTAAAGTGGGTCTTCATCACTGTCAAGGTGTTGAAACTTTAACAAATTCACTCAATTTTTCTCTTATCCTAAAGGAAGGCACACACAGAAGGAACAATTGGAGCCACAGAACTGAAGTACATGATCCAAGATAGAGGTCAAACTATTTATCACATTTTGACATAGAATATGAGCAGATCTGTTCTTGTCATAATTTTAAATCTGAGTCACTTTGTAACCTTAGTAAAAACAGAGAAAAACAAAGTTGGTGCTGTCTTCAAATGCTCTATTGAAATTTCTATCCAACAAAAGCAACTAATACTCTTTTGTCCAGTATTTCTTTGTGAATTTCCAAAGAGGAGAAGATTAAAATCTTATTTATATCTTTTAGCATCAAACAAACATGTACCATCTGCAGATGTAAATGTAGGGAAGTCTGGGGAATATGCAAAGTTTAATTCAGGGTGAATTAATCGAAGCCCATTTTCATATCATTTGCTCTTCTCCATATGCCAAGCAAAACCAAAGAATGTAATTGGCACAGTTGTCCTGCCCGCTATTCATAAAAGTGCTCCCACAAGGGGCTGGAATTTTTTTAAACATCTAGAATCAGGGCAAAGGGCTCATGATCTGCACTTCACAGTTGTAGCTGTTATTCCACTCTCAGGCAACAAAAGCAAATGTAAATCCAATGAGGAATCTGGGTCATTGCTGGGTTTAGGTAAAAATGAAAAATTCCCAATGGAAAAAAAGACTTGAATATTTCATATACTTAATTGTGTTTCATAGCTGCCAATGCTTTCAAAGTAATCAGGGACTTGGAAGCTGCTTGTGAATAAACAACTTGGCCAGTGCAAGCCACAGAGCTCTGCATCAGGGGTCCATCTTGTATCAGCAAATCCACCAAAACTTCTGGGCTGAATTTTCCCTGCAGGGAGCTTTTCTTTTCAAAGCAACTCAGACATAAACATTTGCAACAATTATCAAATTTCTTTAAGGAGAAAATAAGAAACTTTCTTCTTGAGAGCTTCAGGTATATAGCCCAATCGTGTAATGTCAGAAAGTAGAATTGGTGTTGGCACTGAGGGTGTTTTAGGAGGAAAGGTAGGGACTGATAAACAGTGAATTTCTGCCATTAGAATAGGACAAACAATAGAGATACCACTGATGATTGCACCTGTACAATGTGGGGAGTAGTTAAATCATCATGCACCTTAAAATATCTAGCTTTCTTTTTTAAACTGATTGGCACTGTGAAAATGCCTGTGAAGGGCTGGTGTTTGGCAAGACTAGGGTGTTGAAGAATGTTAGAAACAGGAACTGGAAGGGAGCTGAGGCCCAGGGAAGGTTATGGTGCTCTTCAGAGATCTGTTGCTATTGAAAGACTTCTCAAGTACCAAGTGTTGCAATTACTAACCAAAAAAAAAAAAAAAAAACAAAAAAAAAAAACCAAAAAAAAAAAAAAAAACCAAAAAAAAAAAAAACAAAAAACAAAAAAAAAAAAAACGGATGCAGGAGAATTGTAGCATTTGAAAGGGTTACAGAAGCACATGTATTCTCTCTTTAATTTTCCAATTAACACCATCTTTTGAAATAGATTAGACTTTAGAATCTTCTAGCAACTCTTTCCTGATGATTTACCTATTCCTTTAATTAATACCATTTTAAGTAAGGCACTTACTAATCCTGCTAAATGAAACAATGCATTACTAACATACACTGCATCTTCTGTAGTAATCAGATGATATAGCCTTCATTTCCTACCTAATTAAGACCACCCAGATAGCCTGGTTTTCCCAACCAAAGATTTCTGTTTTGTGATAGGTTCTGTTCCATATGCAGCAGGGGAGGTGGGTGCATTATGGACACAAGATTTCAATGTCTTTTGATCTGTGACCTATATTTTTATGCACTGTAGAAGTCTGGCAAAATACTGAACTAGCTAACAAAATAATGGCATCATAGTTAAGTCTCCAGATTAATTTATTGGTTCTTTCTTCTCTACCCTGATTTGTTTATTGTATACAGACAGCATGCATTACAACTTACAAAGTTTGTTGACAATTCCTTTTTCTTTCCTTCAGGCTTAGCTGCCATTTTTTTGAAGTAAACTTTGGCTTCTTCATACAATTTGACCCCAAAAGCACCAAATTGAGTGAATTTCACCTATATGGGGTGAAAACACCACATCGTGATGTAGATATGGATCCAGTGTGAAACAGTGGATTATTTATACATGACTTTTTCAGAGGTCAGCCAGAAATAAGATATCAGACAAATGCTACCAGTTATGAAAGCTGCTACTCAAACCATTTCTATCCAGAAGATTAAGTAACTGCCTGAAATGGCATGAAGACCTTCTTTACAATTTGTTCCTCAGGAGAAGCATGAAATGGAGGTATGAGAAGGCTGGCCAGATGTGCCACACAGCCTGTCATGGCCAAGTGGCAAGGGGCCCACTTTCTGTCACTGGATCCTTAATGGTCTCTGCATGCATCCCGTCTCTCCTCTTGGGAAAATATCCATTATTTCACAAACTTCCATTTCACTCTCAAACCTGTCCAAGTGAGGAAGGGCTCAGAATAGCAAAAATCAATGCCAAACTCTCCTCCATAACACTATGGGAGTGTAAACTTACATCCACAGGACCCTGAATGCTCACAAGCTGTAAAATCCTATTGAGAGAATTCATTGTATTATGACAACAAAAAAAACCTCTGCACAACTGAGTGTTAGAAGTGGTAGACACTGACCTTCTTTGATTATATTTCTTCTGCTCTGTAATGTGGCTTCAAAACCTCTTTCTTCCTTGTGCTCTCCTGCTAACTGCTGCTTCAGGTGTTTGCCACTTTCAGCAAGTGATCTGTGAGGCAAGTGCTCCCCTCTCTGCCTCCTTCATCTTGTTGCTTTTGTACTAAAAATCAGCATTCTCTGACAACTCTCCAGAGCATTTACTTTGTGCATCCCTGTGCACCATGTGGAATACAAACACAAGGCACCATACCCTACCTGAAGGGCATATCGGGTTGTCCACCAAATGTTTAGTTCTGCAAAAGAGAGAGTTTGGAGCAGCTCTGAATAAGATTTCCAGCTAGTGAAGGCATTTTAAGGTTGCATGCGGTGGGTCCTCTCCCAGCCTGTGATCAATACATTTCAATAATTTAAGGCATGCTGAAAAAAAATCAGCTGTTGGTTATGTGCTGTTTTCTTAACTTGTGAAGACAACATAAGCATGCCAATGTATTGGCACAATAGCAGTGACATCTGACATTCTAGTTATACCTGAACTATTTTATATGACATACTTTGGTAGAAGAAATAGCTTGATTCAGAGACTGGTTTTACTGTCTACTTAAAACAGGAGACAGCTCCTCAAGGAGTATTTGTATCGGAAAATAAGGAAAAGATTTTGAATTTGTCTCTTCCTTGCCTAGCTTCAACTACAACATAAATTTACAAAATATATTTTCCTGTTAATTATTCAAAATATAAGTTGTCTAATTCACAGGAGGAGCTATAGAAAGACAAAATGCTACCTTGGTACTTGTTACATACAGATTTCTGCTTTTGTTTTACTTTACGACACACCTCCACTTCGATAAGTCACATTCAGCCTTGCCTTTGCATCAGAAAGAAAAAAGAATTAACATTATATCTTTGATGGGGTTTTTTGTGTTTTGAGGGTTGGGTTTGGATTTTTTAATATAAAAATACAGCAAACACACAAACTGCTCAGGACAACAGAATATGCAGTTCAAACCATAAATTTAGTGTTTGCAGCCTAGAAGTATCAATGTTCATGCATTATTTCACTGTTCACATAGGATAAACATGATCTCCCTTTGTTACCTTGTTATGAGAGCACCAACAATTCTCACCATGACTGCCATCTTAGAAAAACAACCTGCAACAACAGAGTAGAGGATCCCTGAACAGGGTAAGAAGGAAGGAGTGTGAGCACTCCAATTGAAACAGAAACCTCAATGTAATGCTGTTTTTTCCCTGAAAAGATGAGCTGATGCAAAGGCAGTGAATCAATGTCTATAGCATGGAGATCTCTTTTGAAGCACTGAGCAAACCAGGACCCCTCACATGAGTGAAAGCTGTCTTAAACAAAGTAATTTGTGTTAAGTCAGCTTTTCCTGCCATCCAGAGAGGCATGAGCAAGGTTGAGAAGTAGGCCCATGTGAACTAATTTACACTGAGAAGGGTCAAGTGCAAGGTGCTGCACCAGGGTCAGGGCAACCCCTGGTATCCACACAGACTGGGGGAATGAGAGCAACCCTGCAGAAAAGGACTTGAAGGACACTGGTAGACAAAAACCTAGATGTGACTTGGCAATGTGTGCTAACAGCACAGAAAGACAGCTGTATTTTAGATTGCATCCAATGCACCATGGCCAGCAGGGCAGGGAGGGATTCTGCCCCTCTGCTCTGCTCTGCTGAGACCCCACCTGCAGGGCTGCATCAGCTCTGGGGGCACAGCACAGGAAGGACAGGGACCTGCTGGAGTAAGTCCAGAGAAGGCCACAAAGATGATTAGAGAGAAGAAGCATCTCTCCTAGGAAGAAAGGTTTGAGAGTGCTGGGATTATTTAGCCCAGAAAAGAGAAGGCTTGAGGGAAACCTTATTAAAGTCTCTCATTACTTAGAGGGGTCTGCTAAGAAAGATGGAGACTCACTTTTTAGTAAAGCCTGCTGTGGTAGGACAGTGATGCCTTAGGTTTTAACTTTTATATGTTTCAGATTCTGTGCTGCTTTATTGTGTGGTTCTGAGCTTCATATTAAGGGATGGTAAGCTCTCTTACAGAACAGGCAGACAAAACATTTCCTTTCCTAGCTTGGGACCAAGGACAACCAACCCAAATTTCAGGCCCAAGAGCTTAAACAACAGCAGAAGGAAGAGAGAAAAAAAAAAGAAGGATGGGACTTCATATATATAATTGGACAATTAACTCCAATACGCAATGGACCAGAACTTGTAAAAGTGAGAGACCTCATGTCTGGTCATGCAATTTATTACCATTTTGCATTCATCTTGTGTGTAGCCCTGGCTGGGCTCTTGTACTGCCCAAGGTGCATCCATTGAGGCCTTTTAATAAATACCTATTTTATTCTTTAACTCTATCTAGCCTCTGACTAGGTCAGCCTTCTCAAGGTATCAACAGAGTGCAATAGTTTTGAACTAAAGAGGGTAGATTCAGACTAGGATATTAGGAAGACATTTTTCATTATGAGAGTGATTAAACACCCTCAATGGTACATTGCCCCAGAAGATGTTAGATGCCTGGAAGTGTTAAGGATCAGGTTGGTCTATGCTCTGAGTAACCTGATCTATTTGAAGATGCCCCTGCTCATTTTCAGGGGTGTTGGACTCAACAACCTTTAAAGGTCCCTTCCAACACAAATTACTCTATGATTCTGTGCCCAACCTCTACCTTGCCCCAATATACCATTAAAAAAAATACTCTTGGATTCAGCATCATCATGCAGAGACAATAAATCATGATGCTGCCCAGTGTTAAGAAGAGACACTGTTTTTGCAACTCGCAGCCAGTCTGGGGAAACTCTCAGAATGCTAATGCATTCTGTTAAGGAAACTTTATGTCTGACCATTCAGGAGCCACTTTAGCTCCCTATACACCCTGCTCTCACCCTGTCAGGCAAAGCTTTGTCACTCAACCCTGTCTCCCATAGCTGAGTCTCATATGTCCGGATCTTTAGAGTAATTTAACCGTGGTGCAACAGCAGCATAACATCTCAAGCTGGTATTTCCAAGGACAAGCCCTGAACAAAGGAGACCCTAAGCTTTTATGCCCTCACAGTCTAAGTGCGTGACAATCTAGGGTTACAGGCTCCTGCTGTGCCTCTGAGTGTCCAGTCACCTGGCTGGTGCCACAAATCCCCATGCCCTCTGCTCTGCAAAGGCTCAGTACCAGCTCACTATCCCTTGCTTCAGGCTCCAGGCCCCCAGAGCTCAATCTGCAGCCCATACTGCAGCTGCACACCAAGCTCCCTGCATTAGACATATTCCGCAATAGCCAGTGTGGCAATATTGATGCAAGAATAAAACAAGTAGTGCTTAAACTCAAAGCTAGATTTTTATTTCCCTCACATTGAGATTCATGAATTTCAAGCCTCTAGGCTTATCCTTGTGAACAGAAAGTGCTGTTGGTTATAAGTACCATTCAGACTGCTACGAAGTTTTTGGCTTTTGGCAGCTAGGCTTTGGAAGAAGGCAACAGATAAACCAGTTTTGACTACATATAACCCTCCTGCTAGGTGCTGCTGGTAGTTAAAGAAATCTGCTTCCCACTCCCCAAAATCTCATTTAGATGCTAGAAAGTCTTATACGCAGTTTCTTTGAAATACGGTAGAAACAATCTCATTGTATCTTTGATTTTTCTTAGTATTATCAAGATAATCAACTTATGTACTTGGGCTGCAACAATAAAAGCAATCAACCTATTCTGGAACAGTCACTGATGCAGCACGTATCTTTCTCTCTGCGCATCCTTCATTACAAATAGTCTATACTGAAGACAAATAGAAAGCTTATTTAACCATTTTTCCATGCAGGGTACACACTAATACTGTGAACACAAACACCATCTCGTCTTAAAGATTATGAGTCACTTCTGCGTCAAAAGAAGAAAAAAACCCCATGTATTAGCACATTCTGAGAAACAAGGCACTTTAGAAATTGTTAGACTAGGATTTAGATGTAACCAAATGTTTTTTTCTTTTTTTCTCCAAGGTTGCCTGAGGAAAATATTACAATCCTTCTTTTCTTCTTCAAAGTTTTTACCATAATGTAAAAGCTTTGAAGAAGAAAAGACTTTTTACCAGATGTAACCCAATCTACCTGAGAGTGCACATCAGTACATTGCTAAACACCCCCCTCAAAAAAACAACCCCCCCACCCTCTTTCTAGAGCAGACACCAGCTCTCAGCTCTCTTTCTTTATATGCCTGCTCACCAGCTCTCTTTCTCTATATGTCTGCTTTGCATGCATGTAATAACTACTCAAGCTGTTAATTGAAAAACATCAGTTGTACTAATTGACAAACATATAAAATGCCCTTAATAGGCTCCATATGGAATGATATATTGGAGGCAACCTGGCAAATAAGTCTCTGTTACTGTTAAACATTTTATCAGCTTTGTATTTGATCAAGACTACTTATTCTCTAATAAATAAACTTATTAAAAGCTGCAGTTGCAAAAGACAGGTTTTTATGTTTCAGCAGACAATCAGTAGAAGAACACAGGTGAGCTTGGCAAGCCTAGGAATAGAACCTGCCTGAGCTGCCTCCTCAGGCCAGTGTCATGTAGCAACTGAACCAAGCATGCTTGCATTTAAATCTTTAATGCTAGCACAGAGAATGCCTTGACTTAAATTATGAACTGCATTTAAGAGACTCAGAGGGGCAGGAAGCTTGCATGGATGAAAAAGGAGCTCCTGTCAAAGCTCAAGCATGGGATATATATGAAAGGGAAGCAGGGACAAGCCACCTGGGATGAATATAGGGATATGTTCAAAGTATGCAGAAATGCAATGAAGGCGACCCAGACCAGGCTGGTGAAAGTCCCATCCATCCTTGTCTCAACATCCCACTGTGAATGGGATGTCCACAGCTTCTCTCAGCAACCTGTTCCTGTCCATCACCATCCTTGCAGTAAAAAATCTCTTTCTAATATCTAATATAAGCTGATCTCTTTCAGTTTAAGGCCAATCCCCCTTGTCCTGTCACTGCATGCCCTTATAAAATAATACTACTCTCCATCTTCATTGCAGATTCCCTTCAAGTACTGGAAGGTTACAATTGGATCATGCTGAAGCTTTCTCTTTTCCAGGCTGAACAACTACAACTCTCAGTCTTTCCACATAGGAGAGTTGTTCCATCTCTTTGGTTTTTTTCAGACCCTCCTCTAGACTTGCTCCAATAGGTCCATGTCCTTCCTGTGCTGGGACCCCAGAGCTGGATGCAGGACTGCAGGTGGGGTCTCAACAGAGCAGAGCAGAGGGACAGAATTCTCTCCCTTGCCCTGCTGGTCACATCGCTTTGGATGGAACCCTTTTAAAATATGGGCACAATGTTTCCCCTTTTCCAGTCACCTGGGACTCCACCATTGGACTGTCAGGAATTTTCAGATATGGAAAGTGGGTTGCCACCTACAGCTGCCATTTCCCTCAGGACTCTGGGGTGCATCTCACCAGGTCCCACTGACTGATGTACATTCAGGTTCCTCAGGTGGTCACCAATCTGATCTTTTCTTACAGTGGGAGGGACTTTGCTCCACAAGTCCCCATCCTTCTGTCCATCCACTTGAGAAGTGTGGGAAGAGAGACTATCACTGAAGCATGAGGCAAAAATATTGTTGAGTATCTCAGCTTTTTCCTCATCCTTGCTACCAGTTTTACAGCCTTGTTCAAGAGGGGCCATTGCTCCTTCTTTGACCTTCCTTTTCTGATTAACTTACCCATAGAAACCCTTCTTGGTATTCCTTGTGTTCCTTGCCAAGTTCAGCTCCAGCTTTGCCTCGGTCTTTTGGACCCCATCCCTGCACAACTGTGCCTCATGTCTACACTTTTCCCAGGACATTTGTCCTAGCTTCAGTGCCTGTCCCTTTGCTTCTTTCCTTTTGGTTTCTCCAGCAGGTCCCTACTCAGCCGTGCTGGTCTCTTTCCTTCCTTGCTCAATATGTTCCTGGGGATTGTCAGCTCCTGCACTCCCTGGAAGATTTCCTCAAAGATTTGTCAGCTCTGTTCCACTCCCTTGTATCTGAGGGCAGCCTCCCAGAAGATCCCACTGATTATCCCTCTGTAAATCTGGAAACCTGCTTTCCTAAGGTTCAGTGACCTAATTTTACACCTCAGCTGACCCATATCCTTCAGAACTGCAGACTCCACCAGTGCCTGATTGCTGCAGCCCTGGCTGCTCCAATCTTGGGGTCCCCAGTTTGCTCACTGGCACTGGTGACCCTCAGCTCCAGCAATGCAACCCCTCCAGTAGAGCTGTCCATCACCTGGGTCAAGAAGTTGTGCTCCACGCATTCCAGCATCCCCTGGATTGTCTGCAGCTCACAATGCTTCTTTTTCAGCAGATGTTGGGATAGTTGAAGTTCCCCAGCAGGACAAGGGCCTGTGAAGAGGCTTCTCCTGTCACTGGAGCAGGAAGGCCTCATCCATAGGCTCCCCTTGGGCAGGCAGCCTGTAGTGGATGCTGACCACAAGGTTCCCTTTTTTACCTGGTCTCTGATTCTTAGCACAGGCTTTAAATCAGCTCAAGGCTATTCTTCAGACACAATTTTCCACACTCAATCCCACTCTTTATGTGGAGGGCAACCCTTCTGCCTCTCCTTTGTCTCCTGTCCCTTCTGAACAGCCTGTACTCACTGATAGTCACACTCCAGCAATGGGACTCATCCCACCAGGTTCCAGTAATGTCAAGAAGGTCACACTTTCTAGCAACCTGGTGTCTTCCAGTTTACAATGGCAACTTCACCTCAGCTGGGCTTCTCAACCTCAGCTGGGCTGTCAACTATGTCACCTTCCTAGAGGAACATTTCTTAATCTCTGTGGTATGTTTCCCTGATCTTTCCCTGCTGGCTTCCTGGGCTCATCTCCATAAGTGTGTTCCAGTGAGGCCAGCAAATTTAAGAGTCACTGACAGAGTAATCCCACTAGCACCCTGTCTCTCTAACCTTTACATATTATCCCACAGACTTGCCCCCCTCCCCCATCACACCTGATTTAAAGCTCTGCCAGTGAGCCCTGATATTTTCTGAACAAAGACTCTCCTCTCTTAGTGAGTAAAGAGAGTTCAGTCTGAAAATCACCATGCATTGTGCTATGTAGACCATTCCATTGTTTAAAAAACCAAAAATTTCCAGTGACATCAGCCACAGAGGCACTTATTAATAGCTTCAGCCCATCTGTTTCTTTCTGTGTAGCTGCCTTCAAATGGAAATACAGGAGAGAGCATAAGTGGTGTTCCAGATTCCCTTACCAACCCAACAATGACATAAGGAATACCAGGGAATGTGTACCACTGGAACTTGAATGGAACATGGTCCCTCTCAACAGAGGCTGCAGAGAAGGCTGAGATACTGAGCACATTCCTTCTTTCAGTCTTCATTACCAAGACCAGCCCTTGGTAATCCATGCCTCAGAAGATCAGGAAGAAAGTTTGGAGCAAGAGGAGGAAATCTGCTTTGGTTGATGAGGATAGGGTTAGACACCATTCACAAAACTTGACATCTACAAGTCCACGGGCCTTAATGGAATCCATTCAGGGGTGTCACTGCTAGACCACTGTCAATCATCATTAAAAGGTCATAGCACTCAGGAGAGGTGCCTGAAGACTACAAGAAAGAAATTGTCACGCCAGTCTTAAAACAAGGCAGGACAGAGGGCCCAGGGTACTACTGGCCAGTCAGTCTCACCTAAGTCTCTGGAAAGTGATGGATTGGTTCATAGCATCCATCTCTAAGCTTGGGGAAGACAAGAAGGTGGTCAGGAATAGTCCACCTGAACTTGAGGGAGCCCTTCTTTACTGTGAGGGTGACAGCACTGGGAAAGATTGCCCCAAGGGACTGTGGACTCTCCTTCCCTGTAGATACTCAAAAGCCATCTGGACACATTTCTGAGCCATTTCTCTGAGGGACCCTATTTGAGAAGGGAGGCTGGACCAGGTGACCTGCAGTAGTCCCTTCCAACCTCGCCCCTTCTGTGAGTGTGTACAGAGATAACAGAGCCTAGCTGTGTTGTACATACTGTATTTCTGGATCATCATCTAAACTGCCTTTTCTTACTGAAAATTGCATCAGAAAGGTGTGTATATTCCTTCTTTCTTAACAGAGCAATCTATAGTCTTCAGTGATAAGACATTAATCATATTTAAGTCTGCTTTATTTCTTATTTCTCTGGAGCAGCAATCTGCTAGATATCACTAATGCCAGGCAATATAGGGGGAATGTTGTTACCAGGAGAGTGGAAGCTGGAAAATGTTATTTTAAAATGCAGATGTTAAACAATGTGAAGCCTGATAAGGAACATTGTACGATGAATATTAGTGTATATCTCCTAACAACAGGTTCTTATGTCAGTGTCCAAATGTTTACCTGCTAAAAATAGTCTCTCTTCTGCTTTAGCTTTCTTATTAAAAAAAGGATGTTTACTTTAGCTTTACTTTCCCCTCCTACCACTGATGGAGCAGCAAATCTCATTCACAGGTATGCCATCTCAGCTGCCTCTGTGCTGGTTGCTTCAGGGAGGGGAAGATGGGGGTGGCAGTTCCCAGAAGGTTCTAGCAAATGGGAATCACTGAGCTCACCCTCCCAGGGAAGATGTACTTCTTAGTGGGTCTGTAATGCTGGCATAAGTAGAATTTTCTCTAAAATGGAATAAATTTTTTCTGCTAGTTTTGGATCAAAACAAAAAGAAACAATTTAAAAAAGAAAAAAAAACCTAAAACAAAACAAAAAACCACATCAGGGTACTGGAGCTTTGATTAATGTTTGTACATTGTATTCAATAGCTCACCAAAACTGGCCACCCAAAAGCAGATGGTTATGCTCCAGTCCTCATTCTCATTTATAATCCACCTCAATAAACAGGACTGCACAGGTCAAACGGTGATTATCTTCTCAGATAACACCTTTTTAATAACATGCATTGAAACTGCTCTGTTTTGACAAACAAGGGACATTGCATGAACATTGTAACTTTATGTCAGTCAATGTTTCCCAAAGTGCTTGAGAACACAGGTGGAAAAAAGCTGTTAAGGTCATCATATGTAGGAATAGTTGCTGTGACTGCTGTGATTGTTTTGGGCCCAGACTAAAAGGTAATCCCTTTTAATGTCACCTATTCCAGTTTCACACGGAGACTCCAGATATGGGATCCTTTAGTCCACTGCCCCTCTCCATCTGTGCCATGTCTTCCTGATAGCAATATTCAAATATTGTGTCAGGGCCTCTAAATCTTGCATATATTTTTTCTCCTGGTATATGTTAAACCATATGAGAACTATTGGAGCACCAAATATGTTCAGATAGACAGATATTCAAAACAGAAGTTAGCCTGCTACTATCTTTCATGTATTAAGAAACATAAATGTGGTCAACTATGAGCCAAAATACAGCTGTAACACTAAGCTACACCTTTTAATACTGATGATTGTAAAAATTTCCCTTCGTATTGCTTGTGCACATAACCATTACTGACTAAGAAAAGACAGTAAACCATTATGTTGCTTTGGCAATAATCAGTCACAGTTTACATAATTCATGTGAAGAGATGGATAACATCTGTTGAACCCTTTAGAGGCACTACAATTAGAGACATACCTGACCCATGGGCACTGGGACTATTAATTACACAAGAATGAACCATTTGTTGAGAGTAGGAATATACCTTCATCCCTCAGCCCTGCCAACCATATAGCAGGAAGGGAACTACCTGCTTTGGGGGAGCACAACAGGTTCTGCCTCTCAGTGCAAAGTTCCACTTGAATGTATAGAGGTAAAACTAACTCTATAGAGAAAAAGTGAGAATAAAAGGTATTTATTCATGCCTTGAAATGGATTTGAACTCAGGAAGTTAAAGATGATTGTTTGACTACTGTTAGTCATGAATGAGTGATCTAGGTAGCCTAAAGAATCACTGGCAAAGGTGACAGGAAAAGGAGGCTTAATAAAGATTTAAGAGCTGTGACAAAGTTCAATGGAAAGGTTCACTGTATTACTTCACAGAGGAAATAGGAGTAGAATCAATTTAGAACAATTTTCACAGAGACCAGTGATGCAAAGGCTAAGGGTAAATGAGGGATTTAGCAGCACTTAATCATTGACTAATTTAACATTTATTAAAAGATTCAACAGGATTTACTATAAGTAATGATAAAAATCTTAAATTATGATAATCATACTGGACTCAGCATCTTGCATTTAAATTAATTGACACATGCATGCACACAGACACAGAGAGATATGTGTGTATATATCTATATGTGCAAAGATTCCTGTCAAAAATTCCCATCAAATTTAGTGAAATACCTGTGCATTTCTCAACAGGCAAGGATTGAGCTTTGAGGACTGGAGAGGTGTCAGACCAGGCCTCATCATCAGCTTTTGCCAACAGTCCTCTGAGTATCACAACACTGAGAGCTGGTAAGCTCTGAGAGGCACCCCAGAAAGATGAGATTGCTGGCTACAGTCCTCTGTGGCCCAAGAGAGTTGGAGGTGCCTATGAGGCTGGGAGATGACTGGCTTTAGTCATCAGTCAATCTGTTCCCTGGCTGCAATCCAAGCCAAAAATTTTACTCAGAAGTCAAAAACAGTAACATTGTCCCACTCAGGTTCCC
Source organism: Melospiza melodia melodia (assembly GCF_035770615.1). Classification (NCBI taxonomy): domain Eukaryota; kingdom Metazoa; phylum Chordata; class Aves; order Passeriformes; family Passerellidae; genus Melospiza; species Melospiza melodia. The sequence goes on along the minus strand of NC_086226.1, from coordinate 33,563,448 downwards.
ATTCAGAGAAAAATAACATTCCAAGGCTATCTGTTGGAAAGCGGGAGCTCGTTAAGCAACAGAAGTTCTGGGGAATAGATGGCTTCTGATGAGTTCAAGGGGAGTGACCTGTCCAGGAGCTATTAATCAGGGAAGGCCTCACAAGCAGTCCTGACATCTCAGAGTGGGGGAGAAGAAGCATGACCACACTATCATGGGATTATTTTTTTTATTTTGAGGATTCCATAAGGCGTTCCTCCAGTCCTGGACTGGCAGTTGTTCATGTATTTGTGCTTCACAGCATGGAGAAACATTGGGCTCCATTTTGGAAATAGGCATCTGAAAGTACTCAAGCTTTGCTTAAGCTGCCTACCTTCCTTTACTGTTTCTTGGAGCCAGAGAGGGAGAATGAAAGCTGGCTCTCTTGCTCACAGGCAAGCGCTGAGAAAGGGAAATTTCTAGTGTCCTAACCCTGAAAGTACTTATCCTTTCTGATGAGCTGCAGAAGGGGAGGGTGGGCTAACAGAGGTACTCAACATCTCTTTGGAATGAATAATGGCAAGACAGTTTTTAGAAAATTACTAGTAGCTCTGTTCTGTGCACTTAGTCCCAGGGAAAAAAATAAAGTATATTCATCACACTGGTGGGAGAGAAAATATTGGCTCACATTTGCTGTTGTGGTTTTCAAAAGAATTTGTATGTTCTTTGGAGCTGAGCACAGATTAAATTCTTGTGCCTGAGTGAGTTTATGCAAATGTAGAGCTTTGTGGCATGCCTTAATGGCTTTTTAGTTACATGTTAAGGGTAATGTTAATGACAAGATTTTGAATGGTAGCTGGATATGTTTATGATGAATGTAGGACTTGTTTGGAAATAGAATTGCCAAGTTTCATTCACCTAGAGCTGGAGGTGAAATGTCATACATTCCTCTTAGGAAACACTTAAAAAACATGTCAGGTCAGCTGATTTTAAAGCCATTAAGTCCAACATGGGAGATTATTGTTAGGAGGGAATCTGCAGAAACATCAATATGAATCACTGTCTTGGGGAATGGGAATTACTCTTTTGGAGATTTTTGTACCCCATAAGGGTGGGGGTAAAAATTACAACTATTTACCTTTCAGATATAAGGAAGAATCTCTTGTTATTCTTTTCTTCACAAGCAGAATCTCTTGTTATTCTTTTCTTCTCTTTCCCTTTGCATTATGCACTTTTTATATTTTTCTGCAAAAGCATTTTTTAGTATGCTTTAAGCAGGCTCTTGGGAATTGCTGGCCACTGCCTGTTGAGGGAATGAGCTGTGAGGGAATGGAGCTGTGAGGAAGCAGCTGAGAGGTGCCAGTGTACATCAGTTCAGTTGCAGGGAGAGGATGGGGTGGTCATAGCTCTGAATCTGGAAGAAGCAATGCCTGAAGGAAAGAGCAGAAGTTTGCCTGGTCTGGAGCTCAAAACAGCTATGGAAAGAGTTATCATTAGTTATTCCTGACTCATACTGTTTGAAACAGGGTCCTATTTAATGATAAAAAAGAATATTTTTCACCCATCACAAAGACCTGTCATATCCTTCCACTGCTCAGCACATGAACTCTGCCAATGTTAACTCCAAACAGTGAGAAGTTTCATGATTAATTCTTTTATACCCTCCTTGTGTGGGGAGCTGTGCCCCAGTTGCACTGCACACACTCTCTGGCCCTGGTGCAATGTATCTTAAATGCCTGAGCAGATTGGTCAGCACCACTCTGCAGGGGCAAAGATTTTTCAACAGTTTAAGAAAATACTGGTTTAAGTCACAAAGCATGCATACAATGAAATGAAACTATAGATAAGCACCTTAGAACTTTCATTTCTGAAAGAAACTGTCTTTTGCAGTCTCCAAGTTCATAATTTCTCATAAGATCATAAAGCAAGTGACAGATTTTATTACCCCTGTGACTAACTTGAACTTTAACAAATCAAAAATGTTGAGAGAGCATTGGTGAGCATTGTCATAACTGTTATCTGGAGAGTCTCAGCTCCCTCACAGGCACTGCTTTGCTCCCTTGATGAAATGGCTGTTTCACAGGGAACAGGATGATGCCCACAGATAAAGCAGCTGCATATTTAGGGTTCATAGAACACAGGGTTTTCCAGTTCTTCAGCCTATTGCTGCTCACTGAAGTGTTCCCCCTCTCTCATCATAATATTCTCCTTCTTCTAAATCCATTGTAATTCAGTAAATGCCAGTTCGTACAGCATGACAGAAGGACTGTTGAAAATATTGTTCCTTCTCAAACAGCAGTGAGGGAGAAAGCAATTAGGAGTTACTTCAGGCAAGATGACTGATCACCCATTTGATCCCAAATTTAAAATGCATCTGGCTTAGTCTTTGGCATCAACTTCTTGCAAAGCAATAACTGATACAATCTCTCTTCTGTATTTATTGCATTGTTTTGTTCTTTCAATTGACTATACTATTTGTTACTCACTCTTCCTCTCACCATAAGATTTGCTGTTTGCTTCCACATGTTCTGCTTCCTGATGCTTGAAAAGTCAGTTCTGATCTTTTCCTCAAGAGTCTTCTGTGTTACTTTCTTTCCAGTAAAAGACGGTGATTCTTTTCAAGCTTTGCCCCAGAGCAAAGTGAACAGAATTAATGAAAGTGAAGAAATCCCAAGGCTTTTGGGAAAGGTTTAGGCTGTAGAGGATGGTTTGAGAGCTGCCCAAGAGGCTGACTCATGGAGGCCATCTTAATCTAAGAAATCAGTGAAGTAGAGAATACCCAACTAAAAATCATAAGACACAGTTACTAAGAGAAGGTAAGGCCTCTCTTAGTAGATAACGAGAGGAGAGGAGAGGAGAGGAGAGGAGAGGAGAGGAGAGGAGAGGAGAGGAGAGGAGAGGAGAGGAGAGGAGAGGAGAGGAGAGGAGAGGAGAGGAGAGGAGAGGAGAGGAGAGGAGAGGAGAGGAGAGGAGAGGAGAGGAGAGGAGAGGAGAGGAGAGGAGAGGAGAGGAGAGGAGAGGAGAGGAGAGGAGAGGAGAGGAGAGGAGAGGAGAGGAGAGGAGAGGAGAGGAGAGGAGAGGAGAGGAGAGGAGAGGAGAGGAGAGGAGAGGAGAATCAAATTTACAAGAGAGAAACAAGTCTGGGTCTAATGAAGTCCAACAAAGTCTGCAGTTCTTAATGCCTTTGGATTGGGGCATTTGCACTTCCGGATCAGAGAAACTTGTTAAGTAGTTCATCTGCTTTGTTTCTTTCTGTGCAAAGACATGCTCGGGGACTAGTCTTACTGAAATGGGGATAACTCTGAATCATTGAGTCATGAGTGTTGGAAGAGACATTCAAGATCATTCAGCCTAACTGTCAACCCAGTACTACTACTGGTAATCTCTAAACCACTAAACTTCACTCACCACCAGACCCAGACACCTCTAAAACACCTCCAGGGATTGTGACTCCACCATCTCCCTGGACAACCTGTTCCAGTGCCTGACCACCCTAACAGTGAAAAAATTGTTTCTAATATCTAATGTGAATGTCCCCTGTTTAAGGCCACTTCCTTTTCTCTCACTGCAGGGATAGCTGAAGGTACTGGACCTCACCTCAGTAACAGCCTCCTTTTAGGCAGTTGTAGAGGGCAGTGAGGATTCCCCTGAGCCTCCACTTCTCGAGGATAAACACTCCCAACTCCCTCAGGTGTTTCTTGTAAGACATGACCTCTGGATGCTGCATGAGCCTTGCTGTCCTCTCGACACAGTCCAGAACTTCTTGAGGTGAGGGCCCAGCCCTGGACACAGCCCTGGAGGTGTGGCCTCAGCAGGGCCCAGCACAGGGGGACAATCCCTGCCCTGGCCCTGCTGGCCACAGCATTGCTGATCCAGGCCAGGATGCCATTGGCCTTCTTGGCCCCCTGGGCACAGCCTGGCTCATGTCCAGCTGCTGTCACCAGCACCCCCAGGTCCCTTGCTGCTGAACTTTCAAGCCACACCTCCTCAAGCCTGTAAAGCTGCATGGGGTTTGAAAACATTTGTTCCAACCACAAATGCACTTTTTAAAGCACTCTAAGGTATTTAAAAAATAACTCTTACCACACTGTTTTCCTCTTAGATTACCTTTTCCTGTTTTCTTGCAAAGGAAGTGTGAACTGCCTGCCTTACTGCTGAAAGAATAGGAACCAGAGTTTCTCACAACTGCTCACTCTCTGCCTCTCTAAACCAGGACTGCTCTTCTAGAAGCAGCCATGTTTCCTTAACTACCATACATCTAACCAGATGCGCCATCACCAAGGAGCCCAAGGGCAGTAAAACAAAATTCTGGTTTTTCAAAACCAAATCTATTTTATGTGTGTATTGGATAATTTCCTTCATACATCTCAATTATCGATTGGATATTGATTTTGAAAATTTTGAATGCTGATCATGCCTCTCTGTCACTACTTGACAGATAAGTGAAAACTGTTCCTGTCTCTTAAAGTCAGAAGTTGGCTGATTCTATGAGTCTTAAATCTGTCATCTAATGCTAACAGTAATGAGATAACTAAGACAAAAATCAGGTAACTTCTAGTGGCAGAATCTCTGCCATGAAAATCTAAATATATAAACCAGACAAGGGAGTGGTAATATTTTTCATAAACTTGAGCTGACATATCTACAAAGAGAGATAGTTTTTTAGCAAACCGGCCCTTCTGAAAGTCAAAAATAGAAGCAGACACTTTTGAAGCTAAAGGCAGACTCCAACAGGAGAAACCTCACAGTTCACTGTGAAGGTCATTGCTATACATTCACTGAAGGAAGTGATCTCCTTACTTGAAATGAGAGTTAAAATTAGCTCAGATCCATCCCAAAAATCCAATAATACATGTTGTAGGCCGAGCCATCACATCCTGTTTGTATTTGCAGTGTTTTACTTCCTTTCCAAAGGCTCACCCTTTGCCAGATGCCAAAGCTTCTCTTTACATTGCTGATCTGCAATAACTGCTTGTATTCTTTTTACCCTGTGGTAAATTCTGTTTAGTGTTATCTTTCTACAATATTTTACATTTGCTGTGGGGCATTACTATGCACTTCAGACATGAAAGTGCAGTGTGCATGCGTGTTACACAATAAATTTTCTATGGTCAATCTGTGCCAATAATAACTGCTTTCAAAACTTAAAACTTGTCCCATGTCAAGTAATACAGAATATTAAAAGCTGACTGAGAATCCTCAAGCCAAACCAGCATAAAATGTAATTTGAAATAGAACTAAGGATTTGCTAGAACTAAAATTTTCCCAAAATGGCCTCTGTGTTGGACAAAATGTTGAGTCAGTCTGTAGCTGTGGAGCTGAATTTTTGTGCTCCCTTTGGGCAGTCCTAACTGCCTCCTCTCAGCACAGATGTGCAGAAAAGCATCTGCTGTGGTGCTGGGAGGTTTACAGATTTTTTACTTCCCAGTGTGTGTCTAGCCTGTCAGAGCAATGACAACACCCAAAGAGATATCCCATGGTCAGAGGGCAATATTTACCCTTCTGGCTAGTGTATTTATCATTTTGCCACCAGTTTTTTTTTTTCTCTCATATTTCTGCCTTTGTTTGCATTTGTCAAATATGTTCCCCAGTAGGGTTTTTTCCACTGATGAGTAGCTTTATTCAAGGTACTGGCTTCCATGGTTTAAAAAGCAGATGTCCAGTAACTGCCTGCGGTCTTTGGTCACTGGTGGATCATACAGCTAAATTCAGGAAAAGGAAAGTACAGCACTGGCCTACCTACCTTCCCTGGGTGGCTGATGTTAACAATACCTTTAATCAGAAAAGCATGCTGGAATGAAAGGATCAAAGTGAGTTGCTGAAAAAAAATCTAGTGGGGATTTTCATTTTCACATCTAGTTATTTAGGGCATCCTTTTTGTTCATCTTTTCTTTTATCCATTCTGTTTTAAATATCACTTGCTCTCATTTCTATTCTTAAAGAGGCCAGCAGACCAGACTTTATATGTCTCTCTTTCCTAGATGTCTTAACTTTCCTTAGAGGCCATTGATCAGTGTGTGTTCTATTTTTATTTGGTACACTGACTTTACTAATGACTTGCTTCAACTCTTCAGGTCAGCAGTCAGGACAGGTGTAACTCCAATAAATTAAATTTAGTGCCAGCCACTTTTAAATATTTACGTAAATGTAGAAAGTACTTTCACCTGGAGAAACTGGAGATATCAATATATAACACAAGGTAAGGAACACAGAAAAGCTTCTGATGTAAGACAGAGAAGAGCTTATTGAAAAGTGTGGTTCTCAGCTCTCCACAGACTCTCTGAATGCATGCTGCTGTCATGTCAAAATTTTGATGGTATCATATGGTGTTAAGCCTCCTTACTACATGCTTTTTTAATCTTACTGTTTTTATCTTACAGCAGTGTATAGAAGAAATCTATGAAAAATAATGATTGTTAATTTAGTTTAATAAAATTCCAATGAGAAAGAGAGGACAGGATGCCCTTGTTTCACAGATGAGTTGTTTGCTTCCCTTGACTCTGACACTGGCAGCTTTCAGCTCACCTTTTATTCCTGAGCAGACTCTATTCTGCTCTATTCAGGATTGATTCTGGCACATCTTGCCTTGGTAGCAATGAGCTCCTCTCGTACCTACAGCACTAACAGGGTGTGCATATCTAATTATGCACTAACTCATTTTTCCATAGACCCTCAACTCTCCTATGTTCAACTTTAATTTCCCAGAGTTTCTCTATATCCAAGCCTTGTTAAGACAGGCATCACTTAAGATTAATGACTGGTACTCCTGTTTGCCAGAACATTTGATTCTTTGTATCTGTTTTGTTCTACAATCCCAGTTAATTACAGAAAATAAGACAACAAAAGTTCAATAAATGTTCTCCTCTCTTGTCCTTCATGTTTATAATACATAGTCAGAAGTGGCCTGTACAAGTCTAGTTACTGGCACGTGCATAAAAAACAGGTATGGTTGTTCTGGATAGAAGAGAGTATCATAGAGACTGATAACCTATGACATAGACTCTTATACCATGTATCTCATAACTCCATTCCTGTGTTGTCTGTGTCATCTGAGCCCTAGTAACACTGACTTCTGCCTATAGGATTCAGGAAGCTGCTATTCTCTCCATGGAAAGAAAATAAGCACTTAGCCTAATTGGTGAGCAGCTCTCCTGTCCTGTATCCTGCAGTACTTGAAGACTGAAATTGGAAAGGGGAAGGGAGATCAGGAAGTGAAACATACTGACTGAAGTACTGACCTCTTTGTTCTGTTTAGAGGATTTTGACTACCCTTTGGCATTATTTCCTTTAACAAGGAGGTTTTATGTGTAAGATATTTAGGCATTGAGAAGGGCTAAATGAAAAAAAAAAAAGCCAACACAAAATATTCTAGACAGTTCTTTTAGGGCACAAAACACTACTCCGATTGTTCCTCAGGTTTGAAGCTAAGTGTCTCTAATACTGGGCATGAAGCTACCATCACACAGATCTTTGTTTCTTCTGCATGATCAATGTGGTTGCATAAGGGGCCGAGCAGTCATTTAAACAGCAGGCAGGCTAATTCTGGCCATAACAGCTTCATCACCAGCACGTGGTTTCTGTAGACTCACAAAGTTTCAAGTACCTTAAATGGGACCAAAAATCACCAGAAGCAGTGGCAGCTTCTGAAAAAAGCTGCTGATAGCAGACCAAGTGGCCACAGTGCCAGGATGTCTCCCTACATGAATTGTGGACTGGTGCTCTTAAACGAAGAAAACACTTATGAGCATTTACATTGCAGAAAAAGCCATAATGACTGTGATTCCTACAGGACACTACATGAAATATTTGCATGTGGTTTTGGTCACTAGGTTTAACAGTTTGCTATAGATGAGTAATACAGTTTGCACTCTTGTTTCTCCTCAGTGCATTTAAAAGTGGCAAATAGTGGCCACAGAGAACTTCACTGAGGGAAATTATGTATCTGATAGTAGTCTCTTTTAAAACCTTTAGAGGCAAAAGCTTTAGAGTCTTTACTTCTGCCGTACTCAACTTTGAGATTAGTATATTCTTTGTTTCGGTCTGGCATATGCAAGAAAAACAAGCCAAGCTGTGAAAAAAACGAGAAAAATAACACCATGTGCAAATCTGTGGTCTGACTTCACTTGTAGAAGTAGGTGCTGTATGAAGGTGTTACTGCACTTTCTGAGGGCAGGGGCTAGGGCCTGAAATAAAGCTGTGTGACATTATTCAATCCAGGCAGCACAGGGGAAGAATGAGAGAGTAGTGAGGAAGAGGAAGATAAGTCACTTTGACATTGTCTTCACTTGACACTAACACTTGGCAGGAGCTATGTTATTTTCATAATCTATCACTGCACTGGGGGAGCACCTTCCAGAGCCATCCATCAATCTTGACCATGTAAATATGCATTAAATTCAATGAAATAGAGTTTCCTGTCTTTGGGGACCAAATGCAGGATCCTGTAACTACCACAACTGCAAGCCTGTCCTCCTGCCAGCCCCAGGGAACTTACACTGAGCAGGTAGGAAGGGAACAGACCTTAGCACCACCCCAAAAGGAACTAAAAGCTAGCGCAGCCTGTGTGACCACTGCCCTAAACACCCTCCTCTTTTCTTGGAAGATCTTTCTGGGAAACCATATGATTGCCTTAAGCTCTTGGTAGTCTGCCTGCTTTTTAATTAGTAGATCACACTGAATGAAACTGCAAAAGAATCTAGGTCTTTGGAAACATTGCCAAGCTTCAAACAAAGAAAATTAAGAGACATGAATTATAGCAGAAACAAGTGTTTCTGCAGTGATTTAAGGGGAAAAAATGCTATCATGCCTGAGTATAAGAACAATCTATGACAATAAAATCCTGCAAGGGAAGTGACGAACTGAAGAGCAAATGTTTCATTCTATACCTAGTCCAGCTTTTGTGTATTTTATACTTTGTTGGTTAAGGATGCCTATGCTAGAAACCTTACAAATGAGTACTTTACTGGAAGCACAAAAACTAGTGCCTGGGAGAACAGGGAAAACATGGGAAACAAAAACAGAGAATATACAGACCCATATGGGGTTGAGAGGAAAGGCTGGTGTGGAAGTGAAAATTGAGAGGATAAGTTAAGTAATTGTCCTAGGGTGACTTTATGATGCTTGTATCCCCAGTTGTCTGTTCTGTTTATGCTGGGTATAAGTTCTGCACCTTTAAGACTGGTTCTGAGAGCTGAGGGGGGAGAAGCAGCACAGAGTTTGTTCTCAGGGACTGCCCTTGCTCCCTGCATCCTCCTCACAGACTGCACTCTCTGCAGCACGCACAGTGGAGGAAGCTCTCCTTTGCTTTTAGTTAGTTTTTAGCTGGCTGAGGCAGACAAGTTCCCCAGACTGTGGCTTTTCTTTTTCTTGGAGCGGTTCAGCCCTGCTCTGAACTGAAAACCCAGAAAAACACCGGGAGCTCACACCTGTGGCTACTGGGAGCCAGGAGGTGGCATTGTCCAGCATAGGAGGGATGATAAGAGACTGAGCAAGCCAAGGTACACCCCACAACAAGGACTTTCTGAATTTGCCATCTCCTCAGAACAACAAAAAGTCCATTGTTTAATATTATTAATTTTTTCATGTTTGTAAGTACTTTGCTAGTTAAATAAATTTTTTCTACTTTTCTCCAAAGAAATATTTTCTGAACCAGCAGAAGGGAGGGGCCACTTGAGTTTGCTTTCTAAAAAATAACCATTCAGAAGTTTCCTCCCAAATTTGCCCTAAAATAAGACAGTAATAAACCAAGAAGAGAAGTGAGACTTAGTCAATCAATAAAGATTAAAGTGAAGTAAGACTAACAATAGACTCAAGTCACAAAGGATGATGAAGAATGTTCTGTAAAAGCCCCAATTTTAATAACACATTTTCTATAAGGTGATGTTCTAGAAGTAAGCTGTTATATATGTTGATACATAATCCAGTGAACACGCTATTCATTGAACTAATTTGTTTGTCCCATCTTTAAGTAGAATACACTTCTTTTAGGACAGACTGCCATAGCCTCTCTTCAACAGCTGAGGGCACTCCATGACCAGTTAAATGAAAAACCCGGTTCGAACAAAAGCTAACCTGAGGCAGGAGAGCTATCTGCTAACCTGATTGCAGAAATCAAATTATGAGGCCAGCCAGGTGAAAGGTCAGGTCTGCCTGCCAAATAAGTGTGGGCTGTCACCAGAGTCCAGCATGCATTGTGCAGGAGCATACTGAATTGGCTTAGATTGGCAATACTGAGTAGGGGAATAGTATGAGTGGAACCAAATATTCAGAAAATTCAGTTAAGAGTCAGTCTGGAAGCCAGGTATATGGTGCTGGTCCGGATTTCATAGAAAGCCTTGGTTTCCCTGGCAAAATCATGCTCATGAATACATATATGAAGCTTCGTAATATTAATGAAGTTGGAAATCCAGGATTTAATATTCTTCTTTCTGGAAATTTAAGTCTCTGGACTTAAATTTTATAATGTTAGTCTCTGGACCCTCACCTTTATAATGTTAGGGTAAGAATAAGTGGTTCCTAATAAGACCTTCTTCCCACAAGCCAGTGGTCAGACTGACAACTTCTGACTGTCAAATTCCTATTCCTCTTCTGAACCAGGGATTTATGCACACACAGTCTTTACAGACCCTTGGCTTTCATGAACAGCTCTATACTTGTGTCATAATGGAGCTGTAGGAATATATGATTGCTTTTTTTCTAGAGAGAGAGACAGAAGGAATGCCTGAGGCCTGAGTTTGGGCTAGGTTTGCCCTGTTTCTTGGCAGGAAACTGTAACACTGTATACTGATTTGGCTACAGAGCTGCTGCTATCTTAGCCAGTTCCAAATAAATTTCTTGTGCAGGCTGCAGGTACATTTGACCATTTCGCTAATGTAATTTGGAAGAAAAAAAATTGGGAGATTACAGAGCACAGGCTAGAATGGCTTTCCTTTGCAAAATATAAAAATATATTAAAAAAAAAAAAACAAAAAAAAACAAACAAAAAAACAATATTAACTACAACGTTATTTTATCCATGAGATCACCTTTAGAAGAAAGCAAGTTTGCTTTGTAAAACCTCACAATAAACAGTACGGTGAACCTGGCACCTTGAGATGAGTGTTAGGTAAATGGTCCCTATGAGAAAGTGAGAAAATCAGTCCCAGGGTAACTTCTGCATGGGACAGCCCAGCAGCCTCATGGCCTTTTGTAACTCAGGGAACACAGCTTAAATACTTTGTTTCAGCAAAGTAGGTGAGAACAATAGTGTCAATCCTGCTTATCGGAACACTTTGTGTACTTTAACCACGTGCTTGTGTCCTCTTAAAGCCAAGCTTAACAATCTTCCCTAAACCTTTACCAGACAAAGCTTGTTTTCCTTACGGTTTTTACAATGTGCAGTACCACTTCATTCCAGAAGATGGAAAACGTGTACCTCTATTCTGCCTATTTCCCCTTTCCCCAAAAGCCTTTCAGCGCAGCAGACCGAAGCAATGTACTGACACGTAACAAAGGGAAATCACGTTTATTTGTAATTTATTTTACAAAAACGGGTACTAATTTGGAGAAAGGTAAGGTTACGTGAGGGCAAAAATATTGTCAAGGAAGTCAGTGCCTATAAGACAAAGGGCTAATGGGGCACAGGACTGAACAGTATCTGCTTATCCCAATTTTTCCTTCTTTTTCTTTTGACCTCTACCCCTATAGTTAATGACTAGTAATATTAATGTGATTTGACTAGGTTTTGCAGAGTGAGATAGGAAGGCAACTGAATGCAGCAGCAAATACCCATTAAAAAACTGCAGATGAAGAGTGTACACAATCCAGTACATTTAACACTTCAGCACTATTACCTTCCTAAAGCAGCACCTATGGGGAGAAACAAATAAACAAATATTGTTGTTCTACACTCTTGCTGGTTTTGGCTGGGGGGACTTCGTGTGTTCTGTTAAGGCATGCATCCTGTTGTTGACACTCTAAAATTAGGCCATTCTGTTATTTTAAGATGTGAAATGAGAGATTTTAAGGTACTGACATTGAAATAACTTACAGGCATTGAGAGTCATTCCTACCAAATAAACTAGTCTTTGATTTTTACCAGCAACAAAAACAAGTAGAAGTATTTTGTCTGCCAACAAGAAAATTCTACTTCAGAAATAGGCAAGACACTAAGAAAATGATAAATTTTGTCATTTTTGCATCTTCAGAAAGGACAAATGCAAAATTGTTTCACATTTCAGTATTGTTCTTCCAGACCAGACTTCACTTTCTAGCAATTGCCTGTACAGAGGCCCTATACTACAATTGCTTTCAGGTGCCTTCCAACTTGATTTATTTGCTGCTTATGAAGAGATTTGAGAGCTGACTGTTGTTAGACAGCTGTGGGGCATGTTCCTAGGCATGAGCTCTCCTTACCAAGGGAGGGGCACGGTAGCCCCTTGGCATTGGGGCATTCATGCCAGTGACTTGTACCATCTGAGCAAGCCCATGCGCCTCAGCTCCATGCTGGCCCTGTCTGTCTCTCTGCTGCGCTGGAGCTGCTTTGGCGCAGGCGGGACAAACTCCTTCTCTTCCTGACGCGCAGCAACAGGCACGCCTTACAGGACTGCTCCTGCTGCTCGGACCGTCCGTCACCAACCCGCACTGCCCCGCACACAGCAATCCTCGAGCGAGGAAAACACCTCTCACGCTGAAGCTCTCTTTGACGAGCTCCCACACGAGCGGCCAGGGCAGCTTCCCTCGCTGTCGGGGGACAAGAGCCTGTTCGCCCCGCCGCTCCGCTCTGCTCCCTCCACACGGCTGAGCAAGGGAGGGCAGAATAGGACAGCCCGACAAGAGGGCAGAACAGGTCAGCCCGGTGCTGCTCAGCTCGCAGGGCCTGCCGGGGCGGGGCGAGCTGGGCCGGGCCGGGCGGGCGGAGCGGAGTTGGGGCGGGACCGCCCCTCAGCGTTGGGGCGGAGCCGCCACCCGCTTCATAAAGGGCGGCCCGGGGAGCGACTCAGCGTCGTGAGCAGAGCGGGTGGGAAGGGCAGTGCCGGTGGAGCGGGACCGAGGAGGCCAGGCAGGACGGAGCCGGCGGGGTGCGGTGATGGAGCTTCTACGGACTATCGCCCACCCACCGGGCGGCGGCGGTGCCAAGGGCTGCGAGGCGGCAGCGGGCAGAGCGGCCGGCGGCGAGTCGCGCAGGAAGAAGGCGGAGGAGCCGCCGCACCAACACGGCCACCCCGCAGCCGAGGTGTCCCGGATTATTACCGACCCCACGACGGGGAAGCGTTACTGCCGCGGCAAGGTGCTCGGAAAGGTAATGGCCGCGCCGAGCCCCGTGCCCTCCCGAGGCGGCGGCCAGTGTGCCCCGCTCGCCGCCGTTCTCGGCCGGGCGCTGCCCCCGCGGGGCTGCGTTCCCCCGGAGAGCGGAGTGCGCTGCCGCCCGCGACCTGGCAGCGCCGCCCGGGCCGGGCGCTATGGGTCCGAGCGCCCTTGCTGCCCCGGAATCGTGCCTTCGGCTCGGGCGAGCCCGCGGGAAAGACCTGGATGGTGCATCCGGGGAGTGGGGAGCTTGCGAGCCTTCCAACAGACGATGAACCCGGGACCTGTCCGTAGAAAATTGCCTTTTGCTAAGGAAGTTGCGCTTCTTGACTAATACATGAGCTGGTGAATGACTAAGTGCAGGACTGCATTTATACCTGCTCTAATTGCCTTTTTCTCCTGTGTCTTTCTAGGGTGGATTTGCCAAGTGTTACGAGATGACAGATTTGACAACAAATAAAGTTTATGCTGCGAAAATCATTCCTCACAGCAGAGTAGCAAAACCTCATCAAAGGGAGAAGGTATGTATGCATGAATGATTATTTTTTTTCCACAAACTCTTTGTGTGCTGGATTGCCTACCCGTTTTCCTGAAATGGCTCTGATAGAGCTCAGCCTTGTGGAAGTAAGGCTAACAACACCTTTCTTCTTTCCCACTGTCTTGTCTTTACAGATTGATAAAGAGATTGAGCTGCACAGAATGCTTAATCATAGACATGTTGTGCAGTTTTATCACTACTTTGAAGACCGAGAGAATATTTACATTCTTCTGGAATACTGCAGTAGAAGGGTGAGCATCAACTGGGAGAAATCTGGTATTTACTTACCTGGAATCTGCAACTAATTTAAATGTGTGATGTGTAAAAGTTTTTTTTTTTTTTTTGTGGCCTTAGTTGTTGTTTCTGTATGTACTCATTTACTCCTGCTTAAGGTGAATCTTGTGCATGAATTGTCAGTGACATTTCTGCCTTTGTTTTTTCTCTGCAGTCAATGGCTCACATCTTAAAAGCGAGAAAGGTATTGACAGAACCAGAAGTACGATACTACCTCAGGCAAATTGTGTCAGGGCTGAAGTATCTTCATGAACAGGAAATCTTACACAGGGATCTTAAACTAGGTAAGTTCTCCAGATTGCCAACTTCTAAACATACTCCTGCAGCCCTGTCAGTGTTGTCCCACTTTATCCTTGTATGGTGATAGTTTGTTTAGTAGAATCAGCTTAGTCTGTCTTTACAGTGGAAACTCATGCTGCTTAAGGGATGACATTAAGCATTCCTAATTAAAAAAAAAACATCTTGCCTAGCTTCTGGCTCTGAACAAAGTATGACTCAGCACCTGTGGCAAATGCCTTCATACCTTGCCAGGGATGGACTAAATGGAATTTCTTTGTCTGCCAGGTAACTTCTTTATCAATGAGAACATGGAACTGAAGCTCGGTGACTTTGGCTTGGCAGCTAGGCTGGAACCACTGGAGCACAGGAGGAGGTAGGAGCATCAAAAATGTATAGTCTAGTTGTAAATTCATATGGAAATAAGTCATGTTCCATAGCAAAAGCTAGTTATTGCCCCTCTAGTGTCATGAAGATAAAATGAAAAAACATCTATGCTATTAAAGTTCCTACAGCTCCTCTTTAGACATCTGAACTTGAGAAGAAAACCTGCCCTTTGAAAAGTAGCTCCTTCTTTCTGTTTGAAATATTAACCAGCTCTGTGGTGTCTTTAATTTTTTTCAGAACAATATGTGGCACACCAAATTACCTCTCTCCAGAAGTCCTCAACAAACAAGGGCATGGCTGTGAATCTGATATATGGGCCTTAGGCTGTGTAATGTAAGTACTTTCCTGCCTTTGAAATGTATTATATCCATCACTGGCTTAGACTTTTGAGAGTTCAAAGGAGATGCAGTGCTGCATCCATTTACAGCCTTTTATACATGTGTAGCTCAATGTAGAAATTCTTCATGTTGGGAGATAGACAAAGCCTTTTTTTGTAGCTGTAGACACAAGTATGGTGGGTGTGTAAAATAAAACCATTTTCCTTTGCCTTCAAACAGGTATACAATGCTGTTGGGAAGACCCCCATTTGAGACTACAAATCTTAAAGAAACATACAGATGTATAAGGGAAGCAAGATACAGCCTGCCTTCATCTCTCTTGGCACCTGCAAAACACTTAATAGCTAGTATGTTGTCAAAAAACCCTGAAGATCGGCCCAGTTTAGATGAAATAATTCGACATGAATTCTTCTTACAGGTTTGTACTGTCTGCTATTAGTGGTGTAAAAAACAAAATCCACTCTGTGGTCTAAACATTGTGTTGTATTTCCGCAGGGCTTTACACCTGATAGGCTTTCTGCAAGCTGTTGTCACACCGTCCCTGATTTCCATTTGTCAAGTCCTGCAAAAAATTTCTTCAAAAAAGCAGCTGCTGCTCTCTTTGGGGGGAAAAAGGATAAGGCCAGATACTTGGACACACATAGTAAGTTTGAAGTCTAGATATAGTCCACTTATTTCTATTCCATCAGTTTCATATTAGTGTACATCTGTGAGATAGCAACAGAACACGTATTCGTGTCTTAGAGCTTTCCTGGCTTGGTTTTGACTTTTTTCTTGATAAGTATAGATGTTAGCCTGCCCACCTATGCCAGTTTACATACATAAATGCTTCTTACAGCACCCATATTTATATTGGTCATCTGTTAGTTTGTAAAGTCTCTTGAAATTTAGTCTCTTAGAGTGATTTGTGTATAATGGCATCATTTCTCTGGGAGACTATGGCAGGCTTAGAAGAAGCTCCTAGAGAGACGCAGTGTGTTTTCTGCAGCTAACTTGTTATGCTTTCTGTAATTCAATAGCACTTCCAGATTCAGAGTTAATTTTTTCTTTCCTGTGTTGCAGACAGGCTAGCTAAAGAAGATGAAGAAATCTACAAGCTCAGACATGATTTGAAGAAGACATCGATAACCCAGCAGGCCCCCAAACACAAGACAGATGAGGTATATGCAAGTGTAGTTCAAATCTAGTAACAGTTGGGTGGAGTAGCTGCAATTAAATTATATTTGACTTGGATATCAGAACTGGGGCTGTACACAGCATAATCAAGCTTAAATGATTAGCAGAGCTGCTTTAAAAGGGCTTAAACAAGCATCACAAAGGTATGGTAGCCTTTGTAGGGATACTATAAATTTTGGCTTTTGAGTAATTATAGTATCTGCCTAGACTCCATTGTTGCCTGTGCGTTAACTTGTCTGCCAGGTGCCGTTTCTCAATATCCCAAATACAGGGCTTCAGTTCATGATTAACAGGGCTTCTTAAAACAATAAATTGCTGAAATCTGTCTTTTACTATTTGGTGTTCAGACCTGCACACAGCTGCTCCCTTGCTAGGGCAGGAGAGCAGAAAACTGATTAATAGCCTGTGAGATGCAAATTGAAGATCTAAAGAATGGAAAGACCTGGAGTGCTGCTCCAAGCTAAGTCTAGCAGCAGCTCCTTTGTAATCTTTGTACATGAATACCAGTTTCCCTAGAATTTGTCATTTGTTGAGAAACAGGAGAGCTATGCAAAACTTGTGTATAAGCCTTGTCTTGTGTTTTGTTTGATGTTTACATGTCTGACATCTCTTCTAGGAGATTCAGCCTCTTATCACAACAGTGGTGAAGCCGGGAGCCTTGCCAGAAACTAAGCAGATTGGAGACTCCATTCGGATGATAGTCAGAGGAACTTTGGGAAGCTGCAGCAGTAGCAGTGAATGTAAGTGCAGCAAAATCTGATGTCTAAGTCTGAATCCCACTTTGTTTTCCTCATATCTTAAAAGCTTGAAGCAAACATTGCTTTTATAGTCTTATTTTTGATGTTGCAAAAGCCAATAATTTTGGAAAATTTAAACTAGAAAGTCATTAAGGCTAGATTTCTTAAAATCTATGTAGCTCAAAAGTTTAGAATGAAAATCTTCTCTCTATGTGCTCTTGTCAGTCTAATAATCATTTCTTTTCAGGTTTGGAAGACAGTACTATGGGAAGCGTTGCTGATACAGTTGCAAGAGTATTGAGGGGATGTCTGGAGAATATGCCAGAAGCAGATAGCAACCCCAAAGAACAGCTGACAGCATCCTTCCAGTGGGTTACAAAATGGGTGGACTACTCCAACAAGTATGGCTTTGGGTACCAGCTGTCAGATCACACTGTTGGTGTCCTCTTCAACAATGGGGCACATATGAGCCTTCTGCCAGACAAAAAGTAAGAATCATTACAAAGCAAACAACTCACTGAAGCAGTTTAGACATTAAATATTTGTTTCTCATCACTAACCACCTTATTTTGTTTTCCTGTTTCAGGACAGTGCACTACTATGCTGAGCTAGGCCAATGCTCTGTCTTCCCAGCCACAGAGGCCCCTGAGCAGTTCATTAGCCAAGTAACTGTACTGAAGTATTTCTCTCACTATATGGAGGAGAACCTTATGGATGTAAGTTCAGCATCTTCAGGGTCCTGTGCTGTAAAAATACGCTAAATGTAAACAGAGTGCTTAACATAGTCTGTTCCCTTTCCTAGGGAGGAGACTTGCCCAGCCTAACAGATGTACGCAGGCCCAGGCTTTACCTCTTACAGTGGCTCAAATCTGATAAAGCATTAATGATGCTCTTCAATGATGGCACGTTTCAAGTAAGTGTGGTACCATCATCCAGAGAAAAGGTCTCAAAATACTTTATTGCATTAGAACTAGGTAAATCTCAGAAACTGAGAGGAGAAAGGAGACAAACAGTAACTTACTTTTTTTTTACAGGTGAACTTCTACCACGACCACACAAAAGTCATAATTTGCAATCAGAGTGAGGAATATCTCCTTACCTACATAAATGAAGACAGGATATCCACAACGTTTCGTCTGACAACTCTTCTGGTTTCAGGATGTTCATTGGAACTAAAACACAGAATGGAATATGCTCTGAACATGCTGCTGCAGCGATGTAACTGAAGGAATTGACTCTGTTAAACCAAATGGACTCTCTTGTTCACTGTGAATCTACAGTGGAGATGGTGGAGCAACTTGTATGTTGATGATGGATGTGTGGTGGTACGAAAACTGGACTGTCCAAGTGTGCTGGGCACACATCTATTAGAAGCCTAAACCTACTTGTTGGAGTAAAATGTTGTGACAAGGAGTTCTTCGGATAATAGTTTTCCTTGCTTCATGTGTGTTAAAGATATAATTTGACTTGAACTTGGAGCAGAGTGTGTCTGTTTGCTCTGGTGGAGTTAAACTGTGAATACACATCTGGAAAGGGAGGGAAGGGAGAGCTCCGTTGTTGGGGATAATTGTAACAAGCAGCTTCTGGTTGCTTAACTGTGAACTATGGCCATACTGGTTTTTTTTCCTTATTTTTCAAAAATACCCACACTTGTGGCTGGCAAAGTGCATTCCTTGTTAATTTTTTTTTTATTTATTACAGCCTAAAGTGAAGTATTTATTACTTTTCTTTTTTTGGACCTTGGCATTTTGAATATAAATCTGTTGGCAATAAAGAATGGAAATCTGACGCATCATTCTCTACTCTTTCTCCTATAGAACTGAGCATGCTTTACTTTGCATTACAAGAAATCTCTCAGATTTGCTTTCTATGTTATATTTTTAGAAAGTCTGCTACAGGTCTGGATATGAAGGGTAGACAGGTTTATCTGTCTCTTAGCCCACTTGCAGTCATAAACACCAGCACGGCTGTTCTTAATTATAGCTGCAATCCTAAAATAACTGCTGATGGAGCTTACAGACTAATGATTGTAGGCCTTGACACTTATTGTCCTAAGAGCTTAAAACAAAACTATGGATCTCTTCGAGATACTACATCTCAAAATTGATGTTTAACTGAAAAGAATGCTTTCTTCTGGGTGGTATGTTGGAGACTGAAGGATAAGGGGATGTGTGAATTCTCTGCTTGCTGGGACAGCATTGCTCTTATCAAGGGGCTGAGAATCCTGATACCTCAACAGCAGAATGAATTGACCATACCTGTTATTTTGCCTCTACTGAGCTTTATTTTGTCTTTCCACCCTTGGTTAAATGGTTACCCCAGTAAAGTAAAATCAAAAGGGTGAAAAAATTAAAGGGTGACTTAGTGTATACCATAAATTGTAATTTTGTTTTAGTAACACTTGTAGCTGTTTAAAGTTATCAGTTGGGTAGAGTAAGCCCACAGTTTACACTAAGTTTTCTGAGACCAATATAGGGATGGCCTGCTGCTTTCTGCAATCCTTCTGCTTCTAAACATCCACTTACATGACTAATGGCTTTCCAAAACTGAAGGCAATGCCATTTGTCAGTTAAAACCATGCAAATAGGTGCAATTAAGGAGAACTCATGGACTCCAGGCAGGGGGAAATTGTCTGACTTGTGGACTGGGCTGATTTCTCTTAGATATTGCATAGCACCTGCACCATTATAAATATATACCTGTCTTCAAGTAACTTTTCTGATGCAACAGCAAGCAGTTAATTACTTACATGACCTATTGTTCCTATAACTGAATGAGGCCTTTTCTGAACAACATCAGTTGCCATCAGTGTATCAATCACAGCAGCTGAATGTAAGGAACAGGCAGAGTAATAAAATGCAGACTAAACAAAGTACAAAGGTCAATCTGAAATAGTGAGCAGAGTACTTCATCTTGCAACAAGCACATATAACTGTGATGGGGTTTGTTGTATTGAATGCCTGGCATTAGGTAATATTTATTTACTTCTCAAGTCTAGACAGGAAGACCCAATTGAGTTCTTCAGATGGATTCATTAATGTAACTCTAGGCAGTTCAGTGAAGTTAAATATATACTTGCTATAGTGAGCAGAATTCAGCTTCCCAGCTGTCTACTTTCTTCAAGGGATAATGGCTGATTTTATTCCTGAGAGGCCATGATTTACCTAATTCTGCTGCACACATACAGCTACTGTTGTGTTCTTTTCCCTAACAAAGTGAAATCTCCCTTTTTGTTTAGGACACCAGTAAACATACAGTTTGCGTGTACTTCAAAACCAAAATTTACTAGAGCTATAGTACTTCCCATGGAAAAAACACTTTTTGTTCAACTTTTGTGTGCTAGAGAAAGTACAGACCTTTATTCAGCTGCTATGATTTCTTTGTGTACCAAAATCATGTTTGTATGGCTATAATTCAGGCTTGTATAAGCAAACAAACTAGCTTTTAATGTAGAATATTTTAAAATGTATGTAAAAGTTCCAGGATGCTAGTTGTTTGTGGATGGTTGATACCTCACTAAAATAAATTAAGTGAATGAGCTATTTGTATGCAGTGTTTATGCTCAGTGGTTGCTAAATCCTTATGTATCTTTCTTCTTAGTGCACCTTCTGCTCTGTATCCTTACCTCACTTTTTATTTTAACATTGCAAAACAAGAAAGATGTTTAGATCAGGTTAAGGAAAAATACACTTTTCAAGGTACCTTTGTCCTAGTCTCTGAGCCCAAAGAGGGAAAGCCATTTTAAAATTCTTGGTATAAGAACTTGCATCAGGAACAAAGGTTCTGAAATTCTTTCTCAGGGTGGATCCCGTCTTAAATAAGACACTGCAGTGCACTACTTGGCCTTCTCTATTTAAACACATAACTCCTTCTTGTAATTCTGCATACAGGAAGATAAATATTAGAAAGATATTTGTTCTTCTTCTGTATAACAAATGTCTTGCCTTCTTTTGAAAGATGTGGTCTGCATATGTTCTATTATATTGAAACCAAGAGAAAACACAGCATAATATCTAGTTTGGGAGTATATCTACTTGAAAGGAAATGAGGATTAAAAGATTAGGTGAAAGTACAAAGGTTTGTCAGGTTATGAATGCTGGACATGATGAAATAACATTGACAAGGGAAAAAAATCTGCTGTCCTCTCATTAAAAATATTTATGAAATTTGAAAATATTTTTTTAAGTATACATACATACTTGTATGACTGAGTGCACTAATCTGCTGATAGCAAACAAGTCAAGAAAATTATTCAAGCAGGTCATGCTTCAGCATTAAAAAAATGCATTACCCACTGATGTTACTAGTAACTCAAGTATTCTAGGGCATTCTGTAATCCTTTCCTGAAATTATCCCATTTCATTAAGTTCCTATATATAATACATATGAGAAAAAAGAAAACAGTTTCAGTGTTTTCTGGTTTACAATATTGAATCAAGTCTCCAATATTCTCCAGGTTACTTAAGAAACTAGAAGAATATTCTCTTACTTTAAAGCTATTTCATTACTTCTGAAAATAGTCATATTAGAGAATGATCCTTCCACTGCCCATCAATGACAGGTAATTTTGTGCCTGATTAAATGGGTTCTAAATGTAAATTTAAATTTTTAAGAATTATAGGTCGTTATCAACCCCCAAGCAGATGCATACCCAAGGAATCAACCAGAATGCATGGCATGGGACATTGCTCTTTTTGATTTGGTCTGGTTTATAATTTTTATGCCTTATGAACATCAATAGTGGCAGAATTGACACAATATTAGACTAGGACATATAAATCAAGAGGTTAAACTCAATTTAAATATCCATGTAAATAAATATATTTGGAAACAAATATCATGGATCCTCATGGTGTTTGGAAATTAGGATAATAGAAAGTAAAGATTTAACCTCTGGGATTTATCCATGTAAATTACCTTAGGTATGGGAACACAATTGATTTGAAAGATTCTGTTTTACTGGCTACACTTGAAACTATTGCATTTTTCTTCTCTACTGTGAAATCATGGGTAAAAACACAACAACACATATTCTCTTGTCCATAGCAACTAGATATGATCTGAACTCAGGTAAGGCTGACTGACATTTTTGATGCCTTTTCCTGCTTACTATTGAAAGAAAGGCCTTAATCCTCATGACGAAAATATAAAAGTACATAAAATTGACATGAGGCATTATTAGTACCAAACTGGCCTAGGTAAAGAGTTACTAAACCCTTTTTCATCAGAGGTAAAAAAGCAATAAGGTATTTTATAGTTACGTCCTCTAAGAATTCTGAGTGAAGACCTGAATGAACTCACTCAGCACTTTGGCAGTTTGTAGTCTGATGGTTTTTGTGGCAGACCAGAAAAGAAGACTAATCCACACACTGCCTTCCTTACATATATTGAATGATGGTGAAAATGCCTGCCTATTTTCTGCTGATGGTTTCAAAAGTTACATAAAGGTGACTCAAGCATTATCCACAAGTGAGTGGATGGGTGCATGGGTGTCACTCCATACACTGAGAATCTTAGGCAGAGGTGGACTTTGTTTTGCCTCATTCCCTACCCTAAGGAATAAATACAAGCTCATTTAAATTGTTTACCTGGATTTGGGATCTTTGAGACTGATAACCTATCACACAACTAGGTCTTCCTAGACAGAGTGCTCCGAAGTGCTAAAGTAGCACAATTACCCTTTAGAACCTGGTCATCTAGGACATCATTCTTGTGGACCTTTCTTCTGAAGTTTTCAGTTCCTGGTATTTCACATCAAATGACCACAACAGCAATGGTGTTAACACCATGAGTAAAAGAAGCTTTGAAGTCACCCTTTCAGTCTTACTGCCAACTCCAGAAGACCTCATCTGCTCCTGGTCATGCTTCAAGGGTTCCACAGACACAAATATTAGAATCAAAATAATAGTAAACTGACAACTCATGAAAATTCTACACATATGACATTTTATGCTCATAAAGTAGCCTCTGATTCATAGCTTATAAGACTTTTTCCCCTTATTTATTATAAACAATAAATTTTAATGTAGTTTTATTGTTTTGGAATAGGCTTCACTGGAGGAATGAAAGTAACAAGGCTTGTGTAGTGGGACTCTGGATCCAGTGGATTAAGACTGCTGATTCTGATGGGAGAAATGGAAGGCATAATGCATCATAAAGTAGACTGTGGCAGAGGAGGAAAGTCAATGAGAGCAGAAGAAAGGAAGCGAGGTTATGCCATCAAAGCAAATTTAATCTTCTATAGAAAGAAAAAAAAGCAATTTGCGTATCATCCTCAAGGCCAGCTTCTCATGCCTGGCATTGCATTAAGTTATGGATAGCTGAAGTAAAAGATGCATGAGAGGTGCAAATAAGTGGGCAGAACAGGAAAGGCTGGACTTGTTAGTACAGGGAAACTCAAGGCAGCTGAGACAAGTTCACGGTAATTAAAATGCCTTGTAGTATATATTAGCACAGGCTGCAACAGTTACATTTGATGTTGCTTTACAGGGAAAATTTTAAAAGCTAGTCTGATTTTCAGATGCCCTTACCTCTGTTACTAATGAACACTTGTGGAAATGAAAGTGGATGGTCTCTACTTCCTGTCAAGGTTAGATATCTCATAAAAGGACACAGAGCACAATAGTGTCAGGCAGTGGTTATGGAAAGAGGAATGTACACAGAACGATTACAGAATTATTCTGTAGTATATGATGCTGTTTCTCTCTCTCTAAGCATTTCAACTGAACTTATCCTCGCATCTGATCATCTCTACTTAATGTCAGTTCCTTCTTGTTATTGTTAATTACAAATAATTAGAAGGTTAGCTAGGGAAGGTGAGTCATAGCACAAGGAGTATGTGGGAGCATGGCTTTACAGTGGAGTTCTGTAAAAAGTGAGATAGCTTATAACACCAGGAGGAAGGGAAGGTGCTGGAGAGCTGTGACTCAGGGGAGGGAGACCTGGGATGGAAACATGAGGGAGGGCTAGCTGGGGCAGCCAGTGGAGAGAATATTTTGGGAGGCAGAGGCCCCATTTCGAAGTATCCCTCGGAGCAAACAGGTCGTGGAGGAAGTGGTGGCAGCGAGGCAGAAGGCAGCCGGCCGGACGAGGTGCGGCGGGTCAGCAGGCAGCCGGGCCGGGGCAGGGCCGCAGCCGGGCCGGGGCAGGGCCCGGAGCTGCCCAGGAGCTGCCCGAGGATGGCTCGGGCTGCGGGAGCCGGCCCGGGCAGGGCTAGGGCAGGTCTCAGGTGCCCTGGCAGCAGAGCCTGCAGTGGGGAGCCTCCCTTTCACTCACCCTTGCCACACCGACGAGGTCCATCACTAACCAGGGGAGGGGAAAGGAATGGTCTTCGAGGTAGAAAATGATAGCAACTAGAAGCCGTAGAGGACTCTTGATCCATGATAATTGATCCATTATGAGTCAATAAAAGAGGACTAAGTGGGAGCTCATATTTTTGGAGCAAGGGAGTGAGCTCCAGTGTTATTTCATGAGTTGCATTAAAGAAAGATGTTTGAGGGGATTTGAGATGTCAGAGAAGATGGCCAGTGTGCTCTGCCAGTGGTAAAAGCAGGTATGGACCACAGTGAAATACTGAGTGTTGTGACTAGAGAAAAGACAATAGCAGGAATCAATACACAGTAGGAAATTAATCGAGTTCTGAAATTAAAAATCACATAAAAAATAAAATCTAGCGACATTAAATGGAGCTGAGTAGAAAAGAGAGATGCTTGAACTTACATATCAGCAGCCTTTACACATCTGTGGCCCGGAGAGCCAAGAGAGCAATGCCAAAGTAGGTCAAATGGAAGATTAGCAGTGTGAAAGTGGAGGCAGTCAAAGCAGGCATCATATTCGCAGGAGGGGACAGGAGCTGAGCTGGACAGGTAAAACAAAAGGCATGCTGAGAGAGTGAATTCCCCTCCAAGTAATGGAGAAGGTGCTCTGTCAGGAGGAAGCACACTTATTACACACAACACGCATCTCTGAGGAAATCAAATGTGAAGTAAGTGTTAAGAGAATTTTCACATTCTCAGTAAAACAAAGGATTAACAATGATCTGATCCAGTTAGATTAGTGGTGCCAGCACTGGGGACCAGTATTGCAAGACAATGCATTAGTCTTCTGAGTCACTGGTTTCGTTCTCACTTGGGCCTTTATTAACTACAAATCTTTACCTCCTGATGGTTGCCTCATGTGAAATGAGTTGGTGGCTCATTCCTGTTCTTACTGAGAAGGTATCCACGTTACAAAAATCATCACTGTTAATTACAAGCCATTTGCATTAATTGGTATCCTTGCTGGAAGTCTTCACAGGGAAGTCTAATGACTAAACAGCAGGCATGGCAGCTAAAACACCCTGTTTCCATGAAGTTGCTCCTGACTGGTCAGGGATTATGTGGGGTGTTTGGGGTGGGTCACCAGGGATATGGCCATTGTTGCCTGAGATGTGTGATATATGGGTGGCCTTTTTAGAACCAACAACTGATTTTCTGAGCCTAAACTTCCAGCTGTGATGGTGATTTGTGACTTTTGTATGCTGTACCTCTTCTGGACTACTATTTGCAATATAAAGAGTTTCCCATGTACTAGTACTTTACTATGGTTTATTTTCTGCCTTTTTGGTTGTTACTGTTTTCATAACGACAAAGTAAACTTCTGTTTGCTAATTTGTCTACAACCAGTGAAATTAGTGTCTTCTTAAAAGATTACTTCTTTGGTCTAAGGTTTACCTTTTCATATAGTTTCAGATGTAGAAATGCAGTAGAAAGTTCTGTTCTTCAATGAGACAAACCAAAATGAAAGGTGCAGGTACTGTACTGAGCTCAAATAATCGTAAGCATTTTGAACAGACAAGCAGCTGGCGATATAATCACTTTTCAGAGAGGTGTCTGGAAATTGGAAATGTTATCTGAAAAGGGTAACAACTTAAAATGAAATAGGGATCTTGGCCAAAATTAGAGCCTGTAGCATCATCTCTGTGATTTACAGTCTGGTTCCCCCTCTTGAAGTTTGTATCCATCTAACTCATACCTGAAGTGCTGTAGATCCCAATGGGGTATCTCTTTTGTATTTAGGTGTTTTTCTGCAGGGCTTCCCACTTCTAATTACTCCTGGATACTAACACATTGGATGTTATGTGGAATATGGCTGTCAGATAAACAGCATTAATACGTCCATTTTACAAAAGTAAGACAGCACACAGAGGGAATCTGTTTATCAGCTTAAGATCCCTTTCTCCAGTGTTTCTGAAACACTCAAGAGTTTTTACTGAGGAGGAATGCTCAGCATTTCTCCAGGTCAGGTCTTGGGGTCTCAAAGTAGGAACCTGGAGAGGAGGGAGCTTGCAACTAGTGATCACCTTGATTTTGGGCAAGGAAAAGAAGCAAAACATCCAAAGCCATGGAAGAATCCTATAGACAGACATGGCATTTTCTCCTTTACTCTGATTCTTTCCACAAACAATGGGTTTATGCTGTGGACTTATTGAAACCAGAGTGTTGGGAAAACAAAGAGTTATCCTGTAATTGTGTATCCAATTTATGGTGTACAAATAACCTTTGGACAATACTCTTGGGCACATGGTGTGGCTTTTGGGGATGGTGCTGTGCAGGGCCAGGACTTCTACTCAGTCTCCCTTGTAGGTCCTTTCCAATGCAGCATATCCTGTTATTCTGTGATTTCCTGTGGTTGAGTCCTGGACATTACAATTCGAGTTATGTTCAATAGTAAATGTTTGTAATTGTTGTTTTTAGCCAATTTGGACTCTTTAAAACTAGAAAATAGAGGACAATGTAATCAGTGCATTGTCTAACACTTAAGAGGTCTTTAGATAGTTTTTAAAAATTAATTCTGTCTTCTATACCCTTAAAATGACCATTTTCATGTTTGTAATTTCAATAAGGCTTATAAAAGGCTTTCTGAATTCACTAGAGAGAATCCAATATTTTCTACAAGTGAACAGATGTAAAGGAACCATAAAACTCTAAGTCCTTTAAATCACATGCTTTCAAGAATGCTTCAAAAGTAAGATTATAGCAGGCTCACAGAACAAGTAAAATAACTTTATTTATATTTTCTTGGGGTGATTAAATCTTAACATAAGTTAAATTTAGAAGAAACCTTATAATATTCCAAACAGTACCAAAAGTACTGCACAGCAAATTGCCATACAGAATTTACTTCTTTTCTGAATGAAACCATAAAGAAATGTAGAAATGTAAAGAAATTTTATAATTTTGGCTGAATTTGACTAACTGTTTTCATTTTAAGAGGGAATCTCTGTCTATGATGAATGCTTCTCAAAAACAAAGGGTTAGGAAATCATTACTTAATATAAATGAAATATACACACCTTATTAAATTAGTTGCTTATTATAGGTAAAACATTCTCATCTGGGTAACCCTTAACAGTTCCATTGATACCAGAAGAAATGCAAAAAAGAGAAAGCAAAGATGTGTTTGCTGTCAGAGGTATCATTAAATAAGGGTCTGTGATAGCAGGAATGCAACTAGCAGTGATGATTTCTGGAAGTAGATAAGTGTCTTTCTGAAGAGAAAGGGCGTAAGATCCGTTCTCCTGAGGGGGTTTCCAAACATTTGCCACCAGTGGCTGCTGTCCCCTGCAAAACCCTTCTGATTTCAGGAAATGTTCAGACAGGCACAAGGTGGTGAGTTAGCATCTCTTGTTGCAGCAGTGTGAACTAATTATAGACACAGAATTATTGTTGGGTAGTAGGGAGGTGAGGAATGACAGGAGGAGCAACAATAAGATTATGTGGTCACTTGCCAAGGGATGGTGCTTGGTATAATGCAGTTAAGATGGCTTGTTTGTTTGTTGTTTTATTCTAATTAGTGTGTATGTCCTATTTGCTAGGATTATTAGTGTATTGTGAAAGAAGTATTTCTTGGGAATGGACTTAAGAGAATTCAGGACAGTCAACTTGCAGAATGACTCAGGACAGGCATTCTGTGCAGAGGGCATGATATGGAAAGAAACAGAGATTGTTGTTGGACCAAGATACAGGGGCTGATGGCTTTATCAAAGAAAGGAATGTAGGGTAACACACGCACACACCTGGGTAACAAGGCACAGAAAAGTGGTGATATGTCCTGCTCTGACACCAATAAAATCAATGAACCCTTAACCTAAATAAAAAGCATGATCTAGTCCAGAGACATCACACATATGAAAATGTCTTCATGGGCAGAAGCGGGTGGGCCTGAGCTCACATTCCTTTTGCTCCAAGTCTGCCAAAGCAGATGTATGTGGCCCTTGTAGCTGTCATCCCGAGAACACCCTGACAAAGACCACTTTGTTATGGTATAGCTATATGGCTTCTGGATGGATCTGGCTTGTACGTGGGCTGCTTGGAATGGGCAGTGATGATCACACCTAGACTGCCTATCTATGTAAAATTACTGGCTCTGCCACTAACTCTGAAATCTTCCTCTCCAGATCTACAGTGTTTTCATGCAGTGTTTAAATTTGCAACAAATGGAAAGCTCTAAATGTGTTCTCTGAAGTGTGAATTTTCATTTATGCATACCACCTGGGAGCACACTTCAAAGAATGTGCTTTCCCACTCCCATGCCAATAGCATAGCTTGAATATGCTGTGGGTAAGTTCTGGAGCAAAGATTCAAAGGCTGGCTTTTGAAAATCTGAGAGACCTTCCATAAAACTTGCCATCTCCTGTGAGGTGCTTGACACTTGCCTTTTTTGAGCTATGGAGAGTGATGATAGCTGCTTGTACTTGACCTGTTTCATGAATGCTCCTAGTTTTTACTAATCCTCCTAATTTTGGGCTCTCCTTCCTTTTGTTTTTCCCCAGAACGAAAAAGTAAAGTGGAGAATTTCTCAACTCATGAAGACAATAGTTGTCTAAATTCCCAGTGTGAAGTTTTGTCTGATAATACAGATTCTCACTCAGGTGCAAATTCCTGATAAATCTTTCCTTTCTGTGCTGGTTCCTGTGGTAGGTCTTCTGACTGTCTCTTCAAATCTTCCTGGGATATTTTGGTCTTTCTGATACCAAAACACAAGTTACATGGAAATTAGCCTATTTGAACTAGGCTCCACTTCCTTTTTATTTTCTGCTGAACCAATGTTATATTATTCAGACAATTTGAAAAATCTCATTTAAAATTAGAAAATAATTGTCTTTTTATGTCAGAGCTGCACACCATTTGCAGGTGTTCAAGTGTGAGGCCACTAAGAACAAACATACATTACTGTAATCTGACTCTGATTTATTGTACCAAAAATATAGTTAACTCCCTGTCTGTCAGTATCAATTAGGTAAATGCCAATACTAAACATTGGGGGGAAATAGGCAGTTACTGTGACATATGAGAAATCCCTCTGTGGTTTTGGGAGGTTTTTTCTATGAGGGCTTTTTTATGTTTTTCTTTTAATTTGTTTTTTGGAGTCTTTAATTGTTATTATTATTCTAAGAAAGACCTGGTCTTTCTTAGAATAAATCTTAAATACAAGATGTCCTGTTACTGTGTAAAATGACCCAAGAAGCATGGCTGTCACCCTACCTCTTCTGTTTCTTTATCTGGCGTTTTCCTTGTCATTTCAACTGTTTCTTACTTAGGTGTTTTATTCTTTAGTTTTTGTAGCTTACCAACAAAGAGATCCCACCTCTCTGATCTGAATGCACATCCTTTGTCTTCTCCTTCATCTTAACTTGCTAGGGTTCCTCAGAAATTACTTAGTTTGTTTGCTTACCACACAGTCTTATTCACTTCTCTGGTTTGCTAGTGTTTAAAGTAGAATTGGATCAGTGCAGATCTAAACCATGAGTTAAACAATCTTTCTCTGCTAAATTTGGTGTTTAAATGCTATGCGCAGCATTATTCCATGCTGAACTCTGAAAGCATCCATGATGGACTGGCATAGACATACCTGGATGCTGGCCAGCATGGTTTCTTTCTCTTTCTGCCAGTCAGATAATACAACAAGCATATTATCCCTTCACAGACTGGAAATAGTCTTCTCAATTCTTTGTCATGCCTTGCCAAACTTCTCTAGTTGTGGACAGCTCCAGAGTTATTAGATGTGGAGAATTATACACAGTCCAAGCTAGCGGACCTTGCTACACTGAGCTACATATTATTATGAAGTGCTTTTGCTTATCCAATCCATACTAGTACTTGTCAGTGCCTTCTGCAAGAGAAGGACAAAATCGTTCTGAGAAGAAGAAGGAAAGTTGTCCTTCCTCAGTAGGTACAGAAGCCAGTAGAGAAACTTGTGGTAGATGTAACTTTGATACATATCTGGTGTTGAATTGATAGCCAACAGTCCAGCTTTTCTTGGTTTGCTGAATTACTGTCGCAGA
Organism: Melospiza melodia melodia; assembly: GCF_035770615.1. Classification (NCBI taxonomy): domain Eukaryota; kingdom Metazoa; phylum Chordata; class Aves; order Passeriformes; family Passerellidae; genus Melospiza; species Melospiza melodia. The sequence continues at coordinate 33,533,136 of NC_086226.1, read as the reverse complement.
GAGGGAAGCTGATGGCAGATTTTGGGAGTAAGGCTGCTGAGGGCAACTACCTTGAAGTGAAGTTTCAGATTTCTTTATGTTCAAGAAACCAGAAACACTTCTTTGCAATGTTTGGGAAAGTTGTCTAAGTCCTTTAGGAGTACGAAGTTTAACTCCTGTCCTTCTCAATATTTCATGTTAGTGACTTTGACAAACTTCTATGCCTGATTAGAACAGGTTTTTAGGGGTGCCTTGTCCTTTTGCACAGTGGAACTGTGGGCCACTCTTGTGGTATACAACGGAAGGTCATACACTGTTCCGTATTTAAATGCTTCAACCTATTTCAAAGTTTTCACCTCACACTACTTTGGACCTGTTTTGTTCATCTGAATATTTGAAGCAATTTTAAAAATTGTGTCTGATTTGTACATTTTAGTGGCTCAAGCTTGTAATAAACATTCACTACATGATCAGAATATTAATTAATTTGCCTGCTTGCTACTGACTGTTAAGGTTCCTGCAATGGCAAACAAGCTGATATTTATTATACTTGATACTTAGAAATAATAGAATGAGGAATTTCAAAGACTTTTAATAAACATTGCTGTGAGTTTTATAAAAAACATTGTACCAATAAAGCAATATTTCTGAGGTCAAATCTACTGTAACTTCATATTGTCTGTGAAGATCCAGATGATTTTCATGTTCTGTCCAGTACATGCATCTGCTTTTTAACAGTCTGGGTCTTTTAGAATGATGCTGATTTACAAATTAACATTCTCCAATAGTAATGCTGAGAATATATTAATAATTTTATTCCTTAAATGCTTGATTTTTTTTTTACACTAAAATACACCTGTTCATTAAGTAAAGGTAAACTACTTCATATTTTGTCTTTGCTTTTTAGGTCATATTTCCACATTTGACAATTTTCCTGTGCCAAACTGACATCAACATGAATAATGAAGTGTGTCACAGTAAAGTAATTCTTTACAACAGCAACACCAATATGGTACTTTTCCACCTTCCCTGACCCACTTACCACTGTCTTCCCATGCCCCTTTCTGTAGAAAGGGTTGTGAACTAAATGAATATTGTGTGTTATGAAATGCAAGGCTGTTTGTAATTTCCTGTAATTTATAGGCATTATATTTGTTATAATTTATAGAGATAAACTGACCAATCTTCTAACATAAGTGATGCAAACTGAGAAAAAGAAACATAATTTCTGTCTGTCATACCTGATAATGTGATTGTTTCAGGGCTAGGATTACTTCTTCAACATTCTTGATGGAGTTAGCCAAAATTGTGAAAAAAATCTAAGATTTTAGTTATTTTTCTCTAGCCAAACTCCTAGTGATGAACACAGCAGATTCAAAGAGTATGCTAATCCTAGTAAGTATAAACTGTAGAGTTTCAATGTGAATTTGGCACAGTAAGGAATATTTAGTAAGGAAACTTCTTGCTTTTGCATAAGCTAGGGGTTGAAACTGCCTGTTGCACTTGTTGTGCAAACTGCCCTGACAACTCAAACCAAAAGAAAACCAAACTGATCTGTATTTATGTTGTATGTATCCCATCTACCAATGAAGCTATATACATAATAATTATAACAACATAGATTTTACAAATAAAACAGCAGCCTGTTTTATTTTGTTAATACATGGTGCTAGTCTCAGAAAAGATTTAGCTTCTAATTACAATATTTATATAATTTTTTTTGTTCCTCTTAACACAGGACTTCATGGATGAGTACACAGAAAGAACATGAGTCCTTGAGTCAACCTATGGTAATTTGAATGAATTATAAATCACAAAATGGAAAAATTAATTATTTTCTTAAATATCTTATGCTTTAAAAGTGAAGTAAATTGTTAGCAAAGACTGTAGAGAGCTGTACTGGAAAAATAATGTAACCTATTTATATCATCTGATTTGTAGGGATGAAAAGGCAGCAGCAGAAGGAGAAGTAAATACTAACTGCTCTGCAAATATAATTGCTATTTTGCAGAGGCAGTGGAAAACCATCAATTTACATGTACATTTAATGTCAACAGACCACTGTGGCAAAAGGCTTTGGTTTAAGTGGTGAAGGCCTGTGTTTGAGAATTGCCTGTGAGAATTTAATTTCATTAACATTCCTCTATGCATGTTTAATGAGTATTCAATCTTATTTAAAGTGTAATGATAAATATGCTAACAGATTTTTTTGTTCTCCCCAAAAGTAATTAAACATCCTCTTGCTATGTTCTGGGCTAGCACAATGTGAATATCTAATGCAGGAGTGTACATTCTTTTATTTAAACAGTCTGGACACTGCTTGTTTAGACTGAAGCCAGGCCTGGCACCATCAGATCTTTGATCTTTCTAGTGCTGCACTAGACACAGTTCTTGGCTAGCTACACTGGGATGTCAGTTCCTTTACAACACAGAACAACAGATGAAAAAATCCAGTAAAGTTACTGCATAGAAGTCCTTGGACATCTGAGGCAACTCCAAGCCAACTCATCTATGAGTTGGTAGCAAAGGAAGCATCTTGCAGGTAGAGCTGTAATCTAGGCTATAAACTTGGCCTGGGAGCTGTTATGCTTCAGTTCTATGCTGCCACTTCCAGTCTGCTGCATGCTGTGTCGTGGGACCATAAAGAGCAGCTCAGGAGCTGCTTTCTTTAATGTTGCTGATTAAGCTGACTTCTGATTACTTCAGAGAATGCAGGAAAAGCAGCATCAGCAAAAAGTCAATCTCTCTATTTTAAAATTTGGGAATAATTTAGGTTTATAATTTCAGAATATTTCTAAAAGGGGAAGAAAAACAAAGTGCTTTGTCTGTGACCAAGGTTGGCAGATTTTTTACCTGGCTGCTTTTCCAGTTCCTCAGGATAAGTGGTCTATTCTTCAGATTTCTGCTTTCTGTTATTAAGCAATGACACAAATTGAGACATAAATTTGTCTCATATGCCTGAAGTTGAAATAGCTGCTCTAGATGAAGAGTTGGGCAATTAAATAGTTTATTTAATGTTTTGTGCTGTATTTTTTAAATTGATATTTAACAGTCATCTTTGAAAAATTACTTTTTTAAGAAACACTTCAATTCATATGCAATTTATTTATAAAACAAATGGTGTCCCTGATATAGATTACAAGTACCATATGGGAATGAACATATTTTCTTTAATTTTTATTCAACAGTATTCAATGACTTTTCCTTGTTTTATTGACCTGTATAAAAATATATTGCAATATTTTTTCCCCTTATTACATTATTCTCTTCTACCCTTAGCACTGCTTTTCTCAGCCGATTGATTTGACAGTTTGGGAAAAGGGTAGAAATTATCAAGTGAAAATAACAAACTCATGTTATTTGACCAGATTTTACTCTCTGTAGAACAATGTGAAAAGGATGACCCATTTTCTCCTCCTGCCAGGATTAAAAGACAATACATCAACAATCTTGAAACTATCACTAATTTGCCGTGATTTCTATAGGCCAGAAATGCTTCTGTTTATATACTGCACCCTTGGCATCTGCTGCCTCTTTGATAAAGACTTCCCTACTTTCCTGTAAAACGAATTATTGACAAAGATGGGGAAGCCTGATTGGTGGCAAAAAAAAAGTAGTCATTTGTAGAGAAACGCAGGTTGTTAAATATGGTCAATTTTTTTTTCAGTGATCCACGTGCAGATACATGCTTTAGCTGACGAGGTCAAAGATTCTTCGACACTACTTGGTGCAGCATAATATCTTCCACATCTGTGCAGTTCTTCTTACCTTCCCATTCACATATAACATCAGTAAAGTCAAATGCGGTGTTTCCATCAGTGCTTCCTGTGCCTCAGAGGAGTTTTGGAGGTCATACTAAGTAATCTATAGCACTGCATGTGTTTTCCACGTGAATTTTGATGACAATGTTGCCTAGCAGCCTACAGAAAATGTCGATGAGGGTCATCTTAACAGTTTAAAAATTAGCCCATAAAACTGATATTGTTTGTTGTGGCCTTTCTTGTAACTGTAAACAAAGTAGTGTAAACTGCCTGTTATGGCTATCAGTAGCACAGAGCCCAGCAAGATCCCATTGAGTTGTTGGGATATCTCAGTGATTAGTCTGTTTGAACTCTGTTCTTCTGGCACCTAATAAGCAGTAGTACTGCTGCTACCCTTTCTGTGGGAGAGAGTATGTGAAGTTTGTAAAGAAAATACTGCTGGCCTCATGCTTTTCCTGATCTAATGCTTAATGGAGAGGGTGGAAGTTGTGACTTTTGTGGTGCTCTGAGGTCTGTAGAACTTTTCTGAAATATGTGATAATCTGGAATGAAATCTTACCAATCCCTGCACATATATGGCATATTGATTCAATTTGACCACAGGTCCATGCATATTCCTCATGCCTGGCATATTCCTCTGCATTGCAGAGAGAAATAGGTAAAGCAATGTAAAACCAGTGCCCATTAATCTAGCAATGTAAATACCTATTTTAAAACAACCATAGTGTTGTCATGGGTCATAGAATCTCCAAACATTCTCAATCTCTATACTAAACATTCCACAATTTTAGATTTCAAATCAGCACTTCATCTGTTCTTAAACAATAAAAAACACCCAAACTCTTTTAAATATGGAAAATTACAACTCTGTGAAAATTTTTAGTTCCTTCCAGTTTGATGTATTTTTATCACCATGAAATTTTCACTGGTATTTGGACTTTTCTGTATTTTCTGCCTGAAAAAACATGAATGAAACATGACAGAAAGTTTTCCTACTTTCAAAAGGTTTCAAATACATGTCCCCCCCCAAAAAAGCTGAAGAGACTACTAGTAATATGAGCTGTCAGCATTTTGAATAGGAATCTTTTCCTGACAGAAGACTATAAACCGCTATACATGAAATCTTTGAGTTCTCTGTATGGCTCTGTTCATTTTATAATGATATGAACTAAAAGAGATACAAGTCTCTTTATTTTTGCCTGAATTTAAAGGGATGTTTGTTCCCCTCCGGCAGCAGCTTTAGGACAGTGCATTTATCTTCGCCATGCTGTCCTCTCTCCCATTTTGTCCTAGATACATGTTTTGGGGTTTTTTTTCCTTGAATATATCCTTTTTTGTTGTTTGAGGCATAGTTTTCGGTGTGATGTCTGACACTTTGGACACTTGTAGCAGGATAGGTTAAAGCCTACAGCCACAAGGCCTAAATCCAGGAGGTTCTTACTGTCTGCCGGGGGCCTCCTCTCCTTTGTCATTGCTCTCTGCTGAGGAGAGCAATGTATGTATGTCTTTCCAACTCTTTATAAACAACATCCACTGAACACCAGATTCTGATCCTCATAAATACCTTAATTTAAAAACTGGTCTGCTGCAGAGAAACTATGCTATGCAATGAAAAGGATCTAAAGCTGAACTAGTTAGCAACCAGATTCAGATCTAGAAGATAAATTTTAGCCTATCATGCTAAATTCCCTAGTAGTATGCTGTCTGAACAGTAGCTATTTGTGATTGCATCTCATGGATTCTTATGCGGTTCTACTCTTAACACTGAAAGATAAAAGGAAAAAAAATGACATTTAAAAACTTCTCTACTTGGAGAAATTGATCCAAAATAGCTGTTCAATTGGTGATTGTAAGAATAGAACAGTACAGAATACCTCTTGTGGAGGACCTGTTTGAGGTTACTTCTATGTGTCAGCAAATCCTTCCAAGTTTATAACCAAAAAGGGATTGCAGACTTTGCTCTTGCTGTCACCAGGCCAGCAGAGAAGAAAACAAAAGAGCAAGGCTAATGTCCTGTTTTGTTAGTTTTTTTCTTAGGCAGAATGTATAATTGTAATTTTTTTGAAAAGGATTCGCTTTATTTACCCTTTCAGATTAACATTCAAAAATCGACATTGTGTAGCATATTCATGTGGACAGAGACAACATTCTATTATGACTAATCTTTGATAATTTCTCTTTTAGTTATTTTAGTGTTAATTATTGGGTTTTTTTGAACTATTGTTGAGCAGACAATAAGACCAAAAACCACATCTCTTTGAACTTTGATGCAAGATTGCTCGTTTTATATAAAAAAGAAAACGTGAAACCCCGGCTTAAAAACTAAAATTCTTTCTAAATTATTACAAATTTAGAGACATCCACACAGATGGTGCTTAATTTCAAGTCTTCTTGATGTAGAGCTACAGGGAGTATGTTACATATCCTAACAAATATGTATTATTGAAATAGCTTCCTTTTAGAGTTTGGAAAATGTCATCAATTCTTAGGCAAGAAAACAATACTAGGGAGATGGTAGAGATAGGAATAGCTGAGTGAAAGTAAACTGTGTGGTCCTATTTCCTGATCAAGGAATTTGCCATGGGGGAGAGAATTCAGTGATACTGAAATTGCAGCATAAATTAGAAAGGGAAAAGATATTCAGCCTGGGAAACTATTTGCCAAAAGATGTAGTGAGGCCAAGACTTGGAGAAAATTCAAAAGCCACTTGGCTGTTCTACAAACATAATAATCCCCAATGGTAGGTTTTTTAGGGTAGATATAAAGATTGTTCCTTTAGAATGTGAGTCAACTGATAATTGCCTGAGAGTGGAATTAAATTTCCTATTGGAGAAGTTATTCCCCCCTTTCTGCAACAGAGTTTCTCAGACCTCATCGTTCCAGTGTCTGGTGCTGGCCATGGTTTATAATGGCACAGTCTGCATAACTTAATAACCCATGCTTATTACTACCAACCTTTAGGCCAAAGAGAGGTCAGAGATGATTACTGATTTTTACAAACTTTGTTGTATGGCAGTCTTGCAAAAAGACCACTTAGGTAGTTCATCTAGGTGCTCACAATGCTAACTATGCACCACTGTGTAACAAAGTACAGCTATTTGAAGTGTTTGGCAATCTCCACAGGACTACTCTGTTTCTGTGCCACTCTTGTATGATCACAGGATACATAAGCGGCTAAAACTCTGCAGAGAGCCTGATCTTGTCTGGAATCAAGGGTACTTAACATAATCTACTGCAGAAGGACTTCCAATGTCTTTCCTGTCAGGTAAAGCAGCATAACTCTTGGCCCTTCACATTTAAGTGAAGTTTGTGGGTACAGATTGCAGGATGTCATGGGGCCACTCATGCCACAGTGTCTTTGCCATTTCCTTTCCGATAGTGTACAGTGTTTGCAACAAGACGGGGGCATATCTTATCTACACAACAGAAACTTAGAGTGGTTTTAGGAAGCAGCTGGTTAGCAGTTCTGTGGCTGCACCACAGAGCTCAGTTCAGAATTCTCAGCTCTGCTAGTCAGGGTAAATACACCTATCCAGAAGTTTGTGTTCTCAGTAAGTAGATTGTTGGATTTCTCTATACAGTTAAGTTAAAAAGTGATAGACAGCAGTCCTAGGTACTGAAACTCCATTGTTCCTACTGTTAGATAATTAGATTTTGGCACACCTTTAACCTAAGTCAGTTATCTCCGTACCAAAGAATTCCTGAACATGGCAAGGGAATTAGTCAGTTGGGATGTGATCATTACATTTGGAACGTTGAGGGACTTCAAAAATGGACTAATTTCAGCTGGCGAATTTCAGCCAGTCAACTTCAAGTCTCAGTGCTGGGAATGATCCAAGGTGTACCAAAATTAACAGAGTAGTTGCTTTAGAGTTGCCTTCTTTAATGGTGGCTTGAGTGTAAATATCTGTGCAAGGGAGATTTGTCTAGCATTTTAGCAAAACTTTAATTAATGTTAGAAACACAAGGAAAGACAAAGATAAATTCCCTGGAGGTTTTACTACAGAGAGATAATCCACAGGAGAATGGTTGTCTTCAGAGTCTGACCTTCTTTAGGGGAAAATCTTCCATGTGTGATGCTCAGGATGTAAAATTCTGTTTAAAAAACACATGCAAGAGATTTAACCCCAAAAAACTTTTGATACATATTGGGGCTTTTGGAGATTTTATTTGGGTTTTTGTTTTGTTTGTTTGTTTTGTTTTGTTTTGTTTGTGTTGTTTTGTTTCTATTTTTTATTTAGTCAGGATGTTTTAGCTTAGTATGAGTTATGCTGTCTGAAAGCATATGTTGCTTGAAAGCGTCAAGAGGAGAGCAATGAGGCTGGTGAGAGTCTTGGAACACAAACCCTGTGAGGAACGACTGAGGTAGCTGGGGGTGTTTAGCCTGGAGAAAAGGAAGTTCAGAGGTGCCCTTATCACTCTCTACAAGTTCCTGAAAGGTGGTTGCAGTCAGGTGCAGGTTGGTCTCTTTCTCCAGGCAGCAGCTGACAGAACCAGAGGTCACAGTCTTGAGCTGCAACAAGGGAAATAGTGGTTGGATGTTAGCAAAAAGTCTTTTATGGAGAGAGTGATAAAGTACTGGAATGGTCTGCCTGGGGAGGTGGTGGAGTCACCATCCCTGGATGTGTTTAGAAAAAGACTGGATATGGCATTCAGTGCTATGGTTTAGTTGAAGTGTTAGGGCTTGGTTGGATTTGATGATTTTAAACCTCTCTTCCAACCTAGTGATTCTGTGATTCTGTGAAATATTGACAGAGGATTGATTAGAGATAGTGTAAACAAACGTTCACTGGGTGTCTTTCTGGAAGGGCAATGTGTAAGAAGGCCAAAAAGGATACCTTGTAAACGTCATGAGGATGTGAAAAGGCATCTTCTTCTAACTTCCTTTACTTTTGTTATTAGAAGACTATTGCTGGCCATATGAGCAAGCAATGTTTAGAAGGGTATGAAAATGGTAGTCTGTTTAATCTTTTATGTCTTCTTAAAATCCCTGTTTCAGTGATAAAAAGCTGTGATAAAAAAAAAAAAAAAAAAAAAGATCATCTTGTATCAGGACTTTAGCACATGATAAGAGCTATGATGAATCATAACTTGGGAATAGGACAGTGAAGAATACTCTAGTGTTCTCTAGAAGTTATATTGCACAGTGTTCACCTTCCAGCTCAGCAACAGGCAGAAGTTTCTAAGCTAACTCCAGAACTGGATGCAGAATTTCTGTGTCAGCACAGCACTACACCCTAATTAATCAGCTGAGAGGAATTAGGTAAATTATCTCCAGCAGCACTGTACTAATGCAACTCTGTCTTCTCAGACACATGTTATCTGAGCTGTGTTGGGTCAGGTAAACGTTCCAACTTGTTCAGTACCCGTAACTTCATTCTAGACTGCATCATGTAAAATGTCTCTTGGGCATCTGACTTTGAATGCCATCTTTGGACAAATACCCAAGGTTTGCAAACAAACTTAGAAAAAAATAAATTGAAAGAGTTCAGAAGGACCAATCTTTTAAATATGAAACAGAATATATAGAGAGTTTCTGAAATTAAATTCAGTGAATTTTTTTACATCACAGATTTTGCATTTATTTGTGTTTCTACAGTACATTACCCATTCTATTCTGTTAAAATCCATAACCAAACAACAGCTCTTCATCTGACCAAACTGTGTTGTCTGTGGCCAAAGAAAAGACTTTTTGTCTTTTGTGGATAGTGCCTGCTGCCATAGACCATATTACATATTAAGGAAATTCAAAATAAGAAATTAGGGAAATTCAAAACCTGGTTGAATTATAGAAGCTTTTGGGTGTCTAGTAGGAGAATAACAATTTGAAAGGACCTGCTGAAACACTTATCAACAACTTTACTTTTCATCCGGAGGGTGTTTGGGCACTGGTACATGCTTCCTAAGAAACCGTTCACAGCACCAAGCCTGAAAGAGTTCAAGAGGTTTTTGAACCATACTCTTAAGTACCTGGTGTTATTTTTTGGGATGTCCTGGCAGGACAGGAGTTGGACTGGTGGTTCCTGTGAGTCCCTTCCAACTCAGCATATTCAACAGCTCAGTCCTGTAAAACATAAAACCCATGAGACTGAGGTTCAGATTTTTGATTCTTCATAGATGAGATATCCTGAGATACACAAGGCCAAACTGTATCCTCTATTTTTGATCACATTATGACTGGCACACTTGGGAGATATTTGACGTACCGTACATGAGTTTACATCACAGAAGACTGATGTCTTTGGAGTTCATTAGAACACTATGGTTGTGAGTTATGCAGTGAATTACTTTCAATCTTTCAAGCAGCAATTAAAATATTTCTTACATGCTTTTTCCTCTTCCTTGTGTTCTGTTTCTTGTGTATGAATATAGGTTCAAAATATCTAACCATATGAAAAAATTACAAATATACTATGGTGCTCTAGTCTGAATTCTTAAAGAATTCAGCTTGTATCGTCAGCTTCTATCAACAATTTTGAATGTTTTGGCTAGCATTTTTTGGTTTTAATAGGGATGTAGAATATTTAGAGAGACTAAAGTCTCTCTTCCATTATGAGGTAGTGGCTCACCATAGAGTATATGTTCAGAGACAATCCTGTTCCCCCACTGGCAGAACTGCTGCAGTGTTATAATTTCCCACTTTTATTAGCTGAAAATCAAATGAACAAAAATATTTTGAAAGCAAGAAAAGCATCAGTGAGAACTTGCTTTTTCTTGGGAAGAATCTATCCACACTATAGGAAGCCATGGGCCGTCACTTTTTTCCCATTCCCTCAGTCCCAGAACTTGTTTTATAAACCCCAGGATCTTCAGTGCAGAACTATGAGTACAATAAAGTTACCACTTGGTTCTCCATGGCTTACAGTTTGACACCTGATGGTCCCTTATTAGCAATACTTTTGTGATGGACACTTCCGGGGTAAATGTGCAATTTCATAGGAAGTTTTGATTTCTAGATGTTGATGAATTGTTGACAGAAGAGAAAACTGGAGGTAAGGCACTTGATAATGCATTATGATGACAGGATATCTTCAGGCACCCACTGTATGTTGAAGCAAGGATTTAAGAGGCTTGCTAGAATTATGATAATTTGTTTTTTGTTGTCCAATTTTAACTAGACAAATTTGTTTTATTTATACTTCTAGAAGTTATTTTCTATTTGCTCTTATTGAATTATTTTGATTAAATTCCAGCAGCAAGCTGACTTTTATAGTCCCTTGTACTATCAAAGGTTGGGAAGAAATGCTTTAAAGCAGGCCTTCTTTGAGTATTGGGCACAACTCAGTAGTGTGACTTCTCTCTTGTTTTCTGTCCACATGCAAATAATTAGAGTCACCCAAATTTGCAAACCATCTGCTTCTGTCACAGGGGATCGTGACAGAGAAGGAGGGCAGAGCACTGTGCTGCATAAATGTAGGAGGTACAGTCTTCACTATGTGCATGTCAATTCTCACTGAATGCCAAAGAGTGGATTGTCTCAGTCCTGCCATTCTGGACAAGCAGGCAACATGAACACAGTCCTAAGGGTAAATCCCAAGTCAATTGGTAATACAAAGGCATTGAGGGGAAAAAAAAGATCCTCAAAAAATTTTGCATAATAATACACTTCCTTTTGTTTTCCTTTGAGCTTCTTGATAGTGATTCTATCATCTCCAGAAACAAAACACATGAACTACTGGAATAGGGAGATGTAGGAGTCATCAGCAAAATCTTGCCCTGTACAGGGTTAACACAGCCTGCTCTTGATGGCCTCAGTTATACAGCTCTCTTCACATATTGCCACTTAGATCCTTTCCCCATGACATTGTCACAACATATTAAAGCCTCCATCCTGCAAACTCTTCACGCATGTCGGTAGTCAGAGTTAATCACATGCATGAGTGTTTGCAGGACAGCAGCCTGAGAGATTAAAATCTAGAAAAGCAACCATATTAAACGACCTATTTTGAGGGGAAAGAGAAAGAGACTCAACAGAAATTCTTTATACCTTACTTGGATATAACGTTTTAAGATATGTTGTGTTACATTTTTACACAACATCTTTCTTTCCTATACCACCATACCTAAAGTCATAGCAGCAAAAGCTGAAATGTGAAACTGGCACTTTGCCAACACTTTAAATCTGTTGATGTGGCTGTGACACAGAAACCCAGACAGAGGAACAGCTGTCTGGCACGGGAGTGTCCTCGACTAGTTCGTTAATTGAATTCCCAAATAACATTTGTCACAAGTTCTGAAGATTAGGAGTTGTGATTCTGGAATAGTGACGCAATGAAAAATAAGACAAAGGTAGAAAAGCAAAGAGAAATTTTGTTACTTGCTAATTGTCATGCACTCAGCAGCTTCAACAGCCTACTTAGCACCTGCCTCTTTAATAGGTTTTAGCAAGAAGGCTGGGACTAGAACATTTTTGGTTGCAGTAGTTAGTGCAGTTTGCAAATCAGCCCTTCCACACTGAAAAAGAAAAAAATAAAGAGAAGCCTCCTTCTTCAAATTAGTTCTTTCTCTTAATATATATTTATATATTAAGATACTTTGAGGCCTGCTACTGTATTCCCTACACTTTGCTAAATATGTTACATTTTGTTGCCAGACAAAGCACATGTTGCAGGAAAGAAATCACAGTCTTTTTCCAAGCAATTGCCAATCTACTCTAAATTTCCCTACTATATTATGCCTTTCTGAGCAAGGCTTCATTTTTCATGCCTCTCTTAGACTAATTCTATCTGACATCTTTAAATTCCATCACTTGACACTGATGTGGGGATAGAAATGTAACACAAATTATGAAAGTTAATTATGATGGCCGATAGAAATTCTTCTACCCTCACTTTTCTGTCCTCTTTTCAGAACAAAGGCACAAAATCAGAGTAGTCTGCTATCTGATGAGGGACTATGAGGAGACAAAAATCATATTGTTGTCTAAATTTATGTGCATTAAAACAAGCTACAAATGCTTTATTCAGTCTGTGCAAGTGATTGGGGCCTGTGGATTCATAGGACTACAGCCCATTGTGTTTTAACTTAGAAATAACTATCTGTGTCTAGAAACAGATAAATTTAACCTCTTTGGATGACCTTTCAATTACTACCAGTGTGGCATATGAGCCAGCTTTATGTAAGGTAACCTCTACTTGTTCTGGCAGCTGAAGGCACTAATAACCATTGGGCTTCAGGTAATGACTAAACATCCAAATGTTTGGGTTGCTAGAAACTTCCTTAAGATGCTGCAACTTGTAACTGATTTTAATTCTTTGGAGCACAATCTAAAGATATTTTTCTATGAGTTACATCAGAATCGGAAATACTGCAAGAACGACATTTTTGCTTTTGTCTCATATTTCATCTTGTAGCTGCAGACTGGGGACAGAGAAGAACAAATATATAAAATATGCTTAGCAAGCAAGGATAAACAGCACTCTAATCTACAGTCCAAAGCTTCAGCAAATTTTTTTTACAGTATCAATTTTACATCTTGGTTAAACGCTATGAATGCAATTGCCACTGCAGGAATTCCACTGTGGTTAACTTTCATGGGAATTAGTGTTGAAATTTGGATGTAGCACCTGAGGTATCTGTTGTAACTTGCCTTAAAAGAAAAAGCTGTTGAGAAAAATTCCTTTTCCATACACCATGTCTCTTAATGCCTCCACGATGGCATGCAAAGTCTCCATAATGAAACCTAAGGGATTTCTCATTGTGTAAATTGCAGTCTGGACTTGACGCAATCATTTTATGTTATCTCTCCTCATAGCTTCCACCACTAGAGAGAAATGTGGGTGAAGCATTGTTAATCTGGGGTAATTTTTTGGCTGAAAAACACCGTATGAGTCTCTAGGGAGACACTAGGGAGATGCAGTGAGGAGTTATGTTGCCATAATGGCGACCAAATGGGTACAATTTCCTAATGTTAGACTTTTTTTCAGGGCCTCTTGGGATAAATTTTCTGTCCTGTGTCTTCTAAGTTGAGCAGTAAAAAGTACACAATTCTATCATTCAGCCATAAAGATGTACTGATAGAACTATGGAAACATGGCAGAAATTGTGCTATAAGGAGATAATCAGACATAAGCAAACTAATGTGTTTTCTATGATAATGATGACTGAAAAAAACATGAAATAGTTCTTTTTACAAACTGTATAAATATACTGAATACAGTGTTTTATTGTGCCAACAGTATAATTTTAAAAGTTCCAATTATTTGATTTATTAATGCCCAATATTACAAGTAGGTAGTTTCCTAGACAAAAGTGTATTGGATTTTTTTATACCACAGTGATAATTCTAATTAATGCAAATTTGAGTCACATCTATACATCAAAAGGAAAGCCTGTTTTCAAATGGTCATTGAAATTTAATTTTTTGAGGTACCACTTTTGCATCAGTAAGCAGTGCTACATTCTCTGGAAGCATCTCTAATTTCTCCACTTGGATGACATAATCATAATTCCAGCCATTGAAAATAGAGTTAGGCTTTCATTCTTTAGAATGTGTTGAGTATTCAGGAAGGGCTCTGATGCCTTTCATTTTGTGTCCTGGATGGATACTGAAGATAACCACACTTACCAAAAAGTCTAACAGAGGCTACTGCTACTATCCCTGATACCAGCGTAGTCAAATATGTACCTATTCAAATGTAAAGATTTGAGGCATGATCACTCTGTATTTGCAGCAAAAGTACAAAATAAACTTAAATGTCAGTATCATCTTATTTTCCTGGAGGTAAGTTAAAAGTCTTCAGTTACCATGTGAAAAGATTGCTTGGAAAGCTTCAGGGACAATTTTTTTAAATTTTGCTGTACTACATGCATTTTAATTAAAATTATTGATTTAGTTTATTTTAAAAAGCAGTATGTAGATTAAGCAATAAAGTTGCCAAACATTAATTCAGGTACTAATTGAAGTCTTTTCCTCAGAGACCCAGCTTTACTGTGCACATCACACTGCACAGATATGGAGGACTTACTTATCTGGAAAGCCATAGAGTTGATGGAGAGAAACATATTGCAAATGTCCTGCGGAAAGATGAAGCAGAAAACCTGAAGCTTTATAGTTTAAGAAGGTTAAAGCTCAAGAATTTTTTCTATGTCCAGAATAGAATATTTTGCTCTCAACCCTTTATTTTTTGTTATAATTATGATGTGACCAGCCCAGTTGTTATGTTGTCATTTGTTCATGTGTTTCAACCATGATACCTCTGTTTAATTAGGGATGTGTCATTAGGAAGTGCCTAAGGATGCTATGGTAGAGATTGTTTTTGAGACAAAACTGAAGAATGCTGTTCCCATCTGTATTGTATTGCATGCAGGAACCCTGGGGTGTATGTATGTAGTAGAATAATAAGATGAAGGAAATTTGTCCTCTTCCATGTCCTTTCTACCCTGGTACTGCAAAAGAAATAGACTCAACCCAGCTAGGAAGGCTTGTGTGGTGCGATCCTTTGTGAGGATGGTGCTGCCATAGCCACCACCTCTTCCTTCCTCTTCTTTTCTGCAGGTTCTAGCACAGGCAGTGAGAAGAGAATCATGTAGAAAAGACATTTCATGGCATATAATTTGGGGGGAATATCATTAGTAAAGGTAAGTTATAGCCATTTTTCTGCTACACTTTTCCAAACTTCAGGAAAACTTCGGCTTATTAGTTAACTTGTTGTGGATCTGTGTAAGAACTACTTAGATCTGCTAAGATCTAAGATCTGGACCTAGATCTGCTTTACCATTAGGTCTAGTAAAATGAGTGGTCCAGTGTCTACTTGTATTTAGCAAGGAGGAGTCAGAGCTGCAAAGATCAGATTCTCCCAGGCACAGATGGAGAATCAAAGCCCAACCAGTCTCTGTTTCAACCTTACTACATGTGTAAAAAATGAGACAGTATTTGCATAGGAAGATGATCTGCTCTAAGAAATTAATTCAAGGCCTGAGTGCTGGTTGTGGCATTCAATATCTAGTTTATCCTTCTGTGTGAATCCTACACTTCCTTTCTGAATTCAGTGCAGCACTTTAATATGTTTGTCATAGGTTGTTTTTTTTTTAAAGTTGTTTTAATATTTGGTTTAAATATGAAGGTGAAAATTGTGCTCAGTCTGAGACTTTTCCAACTGTAACACAGAAGTGAATTTTTCAAGTTGAGCTATGAGGCATAAAAATAAAGATTTTTAGGAGAAGCCCGACACACTCTTAAGGAAAGCAGAGCTGGAAAACTTACAGATTAGAGACATATCCATATCGATATGTATTTCTGTAAAACACCAGAACAGCTTTGCACTGCATGTTCCTTCCCACCTCCTGGAAGAACCAAGGCTCTGCAGTGTGAAAAAAGAATTCTCAGTATTTTAAAAATTGTTCAGACATGTCCTGGACCTTCTGTTAGGAAATTGTGCAGTCAAGTGCTTACTAATACAGAGTGACTAACTCTCCATTGAGCTAACAGGGACACAGGCTTTGTGTCAAAGCTTTCACTGTGCAAGCATGACCTATCATTGTTACAATTGCCTGCTGTGAAATTTTCCCTATCACTGATGTTGCTTAATTATTCTCAACCATAGTTAAATAGGGCAGTTTCCCTTTCTGATAGGAATATTTCTTTTCAGAGCATAATTATTCCATGCACTGACTGACCTAAATAGAGCTGAGTGTCTACCAAATGGATAACACTAAAATAAAGAATCCAGAGGGCTGCAGAAAAGTTCCTGTTTTCCTGGTACTGTCCTTGTCAGCAAAAGCACTCCAAAACAATGGAATATTCATAACCTTTCCTGGGTTAGAAAGCTGTAGTGGTTAATATGGTGTTAGCTGTTTACTGAAGTTTGCAGTTGCAAAGTTTTGCTGTCTCATTACTTATTGGTAGCTACAGCTTTGGATTTGTTCCGTTTTTAACTGAAACCATGGTATTTTGCAGTGGGTGTGTCATTTTGAGAACTTAATCTCTTGCAGATTTGGATATCAAAATTCAAGTCTTCACAAACATTCCATTGCTTAAAAAAGTGAAGATATACACAGTTGTAGAGAGATATCTATTACCATAAGAAATTTTTTGTCTATTAAGACACCATAATCTCTTAATTAGCCCACTGTTTTGTGGTCATAGAGACATTAATTTTAAAATGTGACTGAGGTTGCCTTCCTTTTCAGCATTGCAATACTTTTCTTTCATGCCTGATGGTACAGGGGAATCCAAGACTTGCATGCAATATCAGTACTGTGTAGATGGAGTAAGCTCCTAGTGATGATGTTCTGCTCAGGCTAGAGGTGCAAAAGATCCCTGGAGTGCTCTCATGTGAACCAAGATAACAAAAGTATGTCTTAAATCCCATGAGTCACCAAGGGGTTTTAATCTTCACTAGTGATCTCTGGCATTCCTCCATCCTCCAGGGATCAGAACCTGACAGCCTGATAGATGATCAGAACTTGATAGAGCAGGGTACTTAACCTGATCTTCCAAGCCTATTGCTTCAGGAATGCAGCATCATGTTCCAGTCCATAAATAGGGCAGGGAGCTAAATCATGGGGCCCAGGCTTTCCTCAGGACAGATTGATTTCATGTTGAACAATCACTGAAAAAAAAGCAGAAATTATTTTGGGTATCCAAGGAAGGTAGAGTTCACACTTGCCAGGGACAGCAGTAGTCCTTCCTACACAGGAATGCCAGCTTGCTTTCTTGTCCAATGGATCTTTATTCCCTCTGCAGTAGAAGAGCTTCAGTTTGAGTGGGGAGTATCCTTTTCACACAGAATGGCTTGCAGTTTGTTGTAGTGAGACTCACTTATTGTTGAAGTGAATTTTATATACATCTTAACAGTGAACATCCTTACTGCTTACTCTCTGTCCCATGTAAAACTTGTCTCCCCACTGTTGATAGCACAGTGTGAGCTCAGAATGGGCTCAAACACCAGAATTCTAGTCTTCTTGTGATAATTCTGTAACTACAGATACAACTTTCCAATATAATTTTCAAAAGATAATTCAATGACTATCCCAAATCAAATGGCATATTATTAAAAAGTCCAGGATCAGCAAAAGTAAAATAAATAAAATCACGCTGCTCTGATTTTTTTAATTAATTTCCACAATTACTTCAATTACATCTTAATATTTTCTAACTCTTCTGGAGCTACCATAATAGTCTCAGTTACTGAAGGGTGTCAAGGATCCTCACAGAATCTTAGGATTATAGAAAAGGATCATATAGTTTCAACCTCCCTACTATGGACAGGTACACCTTACACTAGACCAGGTTGCTCAGAGCTCCATCCAACAATTTCTAGGGATGGAGCACCTAGAATCTGGCATCTCTGGGCAGCCTTTTCCAGTGCCTCCCCACCTTCACAGTAAAGAAATTCCTAATATCTAATCTAATTTCCCTCTCTCTCAGTCTGAATACTTGTCCTTTCATTACACGTCCCTGTAAAAAGTCCCTCTCCATCTTTCTTGTAGGCTCCCTTTAGGTACTCAAAGGCTGCAATTAGGTAACCCTGAAGCCTTCTCCTTTCCAGGCTGAACAAACCTAGTTCTCTCAGCCTTTCTTCATAGGACAGATATTTCTTCCCTCTAGTCAACTTGGTGGCCTCCTCTGAACTTGCAATTCTACATCCTCACTGTGCTGAGGACTCCAGAACTGGATGCAGTGCTCCAGGTGGGATCTCAGCAGAGCAGAGCAGAGGGGCAGAATCCCCTCCCTGCCCTGCTGCCCACCCTGCTCTGGGTGCAGCCCAGGACACGTGTGGCTCTCTGGGCTGGCAGTGCCCATGGCTGGGGCATGTCCAGCCTCTCTGCCACCAACACCTTGAAGTCCTTTGCTCTTCCCATGGATACACACAAGACTTCTGAGGGAATTGAGACAACTTAAACAGAAGAGAGTCAATGTCCCATTTCAAGATGTCTGAAAAAAATAAACTTATGATTTTTGAACATGTTTTTAAGAAGAAGCCATATTATCGTATCGTTGAAAATTTTCCTTTTCTCATTTGAATTACTTTCTTGAGGGATTGAGCAACTGATATTCATCATTGTTCAAAGCTCCACTGATTTGCTGTTTGACTGTGCTGACACATGTCTTTAGGTGTCCTTTGCTGATAAATAATTATATTAAAAATCTCACTCAATAATGCTGTATTCTAACCAATTACGGAATATCAAACAACCATATAAAAAACAGATCACTAGACCAAAGAGATTACAGTAAAAAATATGTTTGTCATGCCCTCCCAAATTTTTTTTCCATCAAAGTAAAATGTTGGGGATTTTTTTTACTAAAAGGGCAGATTTTTATAAGGTTATCAGCTGAGAATTCAGATTTTTAAGATACCTCTGAGTGTTATGAATAGGAGTCTATGTATGCTTGTGGTTTAAATGAGTCATTATCCTAGTGAAGAACTGTTGGAAGACTGCTGATATGCCCTGAAATTAGAGAGACATTTTAGTTCCAAGGGCCCTTGAGACCACAGGCTGTCTGGCAGGCCTGTAAGACTAAGTGATCAGTGAGCTATAATGGCACCATGAGCCACTATGACCTTGTCACAAACTCAGGGAAATTATTAGGCTTTTCACTTTAAAATTCACTGTAAAATTCAAAAAGGTGAATTTTACAAGAACAGGTGATTGCTTTATGGGTATGATTACATTTATCTTCATATTAATCCCCCATTTCCTTTAAAGTGAATGTCTGTCTCCACCAGTACATTTACTGTTTTGCTGACTTTCTCCACTGTGTATTTTACAAATGCTGGACATTTTTTGTTTGTTTGTATGTTTCTCATGCTGTGCACACCACAGATACTGACATAGGAGTTCTGTTCGAGAGACTTTTGAAACAAAGTAAACTATGTTGAATAAAAAAGCCCCATATACCCCTAAACCCTACCATGAAATATCTTCCATCTGTCAGAGATGCTAAAACTGGGAGTTTTGTTGCTATGTATGAAATGATGAAGTCCTCTGAAGACTTTTTCCTTTCCTTTTCTTCCATGAACTTGTAAATATCAGGATCCAAACATCCCATGCTGACATACTCTGTAGGAAGCACAAAAGAAATTCTAGGCGCACAAATGTAACATTGCACTATGCTCTGACACAGGTACAACTTGTCGGTCCTGTACACTACCTGACAGAAATAACTGGAAGACCTGCTATTAATAGTACACAATTTTTTAGACATCATGGAGGTTAGAAATGGGGTGAAAGGACTTGTCAGACCTCTCAGTCTGGCATTACAAGTATTCCTATGGGTAAAGCTTGAGTTTCAGACACTCTCCCGATGAGGAACATGTTTGTTGAGAGCATGTTTTTTAGCAAAGCTGAAATACTCTAAACAAGAAGGCTGTTAGTGCATGTTCTTCCTGTACAATAACAGGTATTTGGAATTGTTCTGTACAGGGCAGGTTCCATATCTTTCTGAGACTCTGGTACAAGCTAGATTGACATGACAGGCTGTGAAGTTACCCATGCTGGGTGGAGTTTAGGGTCTTTGTGTGAGCTTGGCTTCTGTCAGAGGCTTGTCTCTGCAATACAAGTCTGTTTGCTAAAGAGGCTGGCAAAGGACTATGAAGGAAAGAGTAGAAGGGAAGGACATGAGTAAAATAGCTGTACAGAGAGCCCTGTGCTGCTGTGCTGTGCACGAAGCCCTGCATGAACACTAACTTGAGGTCCCCTGTCAAATTCATATGTGCCAAGAGTGGCTCACTGTTTATAAAGCAGGAGGAAGGGTGTACACTGTAAGGACTTTGAGATTTTTATGGTCTATGTGAAAAGTAAATCGACTTCACCCATTTTCCTAGTAGACTCCATCAGAGGTGAGAGATAATATCCTTTGGTTGAGATTTCTTTCCTAGCTAGCTTTGTTGGCTTGTAAGTTCCATCAGTGCTGTGAGAAAACCTCTTCAAACTGTCAGGTAGTCCATTTTCTGTCTGTCCATTCATTTCTGAAGTGCTTCTGTCCTAATCACATGAGAGGCAGCCACCACAGCCAGTTTTGCTGGCAGGTCTTGACCTCCCTACTGTGCTTCATCAATGAATGAAGCAGAATATGTTGCACTGACATCTTGCCAGAAGATCGATTGCTCTCATGACATGTGGTTACATTCAGTAGGCAGTTAATTACAACCTTGAAGAAAGGAGGACTGGGGAACACAGCACCTAAAGTTGCACAACTGTAAGTGAGGATAGGTTCTGATATAACTGAATTAACCATTCACTGCATACATCCAGGTTTTCATTTAACAATTTGAGAGCCAAAACACCACCCCAGACTTATTATGTCCATATTTGAATGCTCTAAATGTAGGGAAGCTTTGACTTTCAAATACACATGACTGAAACTCATTTCCTTATTTCTACTCAGCTGCAATTTGGAAAATTCATGCATTAGCCTGACAGTAATCACAGCTATGATTTTGTTCTCATGTTGTTGATGAAGTGCATATCACACTCATATACTTCTACATTTTTCTATAAAATCCTCTGATTCATTTATTGTGTAAGACCTAATGTGCAAGCAAAAATATGTTTTTCTGGCAAGAGTTGTAACATAACATGAGGTATCAACAGGACTTCCTCCATGTAAGTGCTGAACGAGCTTTCTTCTGTTACTCTGCAGAGTGTTTTCTATACTTGTGCAATCAAACTGAGGACCCATAGCTGTATCATCGGGTTTGGTTGCACTAGTCTTTCCAAGAAAAAAGTGGTTAAATAAATCAAGCTATCAAAATAAACATTTGACTCAACTGCTTCATGATGGTAGGTTTTTTAACTTCAAAGACAGCCTGGTCTCTTCAAGATATGTCCTCAAAAATTACCCAGAAAATTATTTAAATGCTTAATGATGTTTCTCTCTGTCTTGTTTCAGTCAATCTGTCACTGAGACATATCTTACATTCAATAGTACATGAAAGACAAATGATCTGAAAAGAAATGCATCTCTACCAAAGAAAATGATTCAGTCATTCAGGTATCAGTTTGTCAGCAGCAATTTAGGGTCATTTTGTGCTTACCCACACTGTCAGCTGAGTTACTTACTTACACATTTATTTAAGGACTTGTAGAATTTTTGAAATCAACATGTATCCATATTCCCCCCACATTCTCTTTTGTCATTCTTTCAGCATAGGATTTTTGGGGAATAAACAATATGATTTTCAAGCATGTTGAAGTATCTGTTAAGTTCATTAGTCTCTTCCAGTTTTCTGATTATTTTTCTGACTTTCCTCTGTATTTTTTCCAATATTTTGGAGCTTAGACAAAACAGCTGACAACAGTAGTGTACTCTAGTAATGTGTTATTAATGTTCTACATAAGGTAAAAGTGTATAGATCCTATTTTGAATCTAGTTCCTCCTTAGGAACTGCTGATTTTTGTCTTAGCTCCTACTTTCTCACTTTTAGAATTAGTAGCTAATTTATCAACGTCTTTGACATTCAAGTGAGGTTCTATTGCTTTTCCACAGGATCATCACTACAACCCTTTAATAAGTAACTTTCCAAGATGCAGTCACTCATTCTATGCATGTGGTTTGCACCCATTGTTCCTAGGAACTTCACGGGATTTTACTTTCAGCTATATACAATGTATTTTAATGAATCAGCCCAATTAGCCTTCTAGATTACACTGTGGGACTGTCTCACATAAAAGGACATTTGAAGACATTCTAAAATAAATCAATATAATGAACACTAATTACTTAAGGCAGATGGTATTCTCTGTAGAATTCTAAAAGGACTCACTTGTAAAATTGCTGAACTGCCAACTGTGATATTTAAATAATTCTTACACTGAATGCTCTGTTACCAATGAATTAGAAGATGGTTAACACACCACTGATTTTAAAAACATTTCAGGAGTAGTGGAAGGACCTACAGACTTTATCAACTAAACAGAACAAAATCATGCTAAAACCTAAGAAAATTATACTATTATATGATGACAAATAACTACTACTTCCTTTTGTAGTAAATCATATTTAATAATTAGATCAGAATTCTTTGAAGAAACTGTTGATGATGCAAACTGGTTGGCATAAATAATATTTATTTGGATTTGAAACAATACTTTTTGCACCGTTCCTCTCCAAAATCTTTTAAGGAAACCATAGTGTTATGGAAAGAGATCTTCTTGTCGACTTATGATATATTAAATTCAGGAGTTACAGGAAAGAAACTGTGATTTTTCCATTTAGATGCATTTTCTCAGTATAGTCCACAAAAAGATAGGATGAATGTTGTGCCATTTTAACATAGTCAAGAATAATTTGAGAACACGGTGAATAGGATGATATGTGATTCAAAGAGTCACAGTAAAGTTCCATAATGAGTGGCTGTGCTATAAAGTGGCAAATGAAACTACATGCTGATAAATAGAATGTAATGTGTTAAAGGAAACAGTCTTGAGAAGCTATATATAATGAAAATCTTTGTGTTAACTAATGTCACTTACAAAAGAACTATTTTGAGGACATTGTTGACAGCTCATTTAGAACTTCAGCTCAGTGTTCAATGGCAATCAAAAGCAAAGAAGAAGCCTACACAAATAGAAATGTTCAGAGAAGAAATAATCACACACACACAAAACATCTCTAGTAGAAATCCATGGTGGACATATTCTTTGAAAATTCCCTATATATCTAATTACCTGCCCCACTGTCCCCAAAATGGTAAAGAGAAATGAAAATACAGAAAACAGCAGGAAAGTAAGCAAGAAATCCTATACATATATTGTCTTGCAGCATTTGACTTTGGAAAAATATATTTGAAGGAAGATATATGTGTTTAGAAAATCATGACTGTCAACCAGATGCCGAAAAACCACCTTTCAAAACAAGAATAGGATGTAGTTGTCCATATAACGTGGTTAATCTGTGAAGTTTGGTGCAGTAAGACACTTTAAGTGTTGACAGATTCCATGCTTTCATAAACCAGTTAGAGAAAACATAGGAAAAAATCTATCAGAAGCTATTAATCATGAGGACAAGGAGTTCTGAATCAGCAGTCTTTTAAACTGGAGCTGGGGAGCATGGTGTGTGGAGCACGATCCAGTACGTGCACCATATTCAGGTCTGGTAGGCATTCCCTCTGGGTCACAGCATCAAAAAGGATACAAGATTAGACTGGCATTTGTAAAACCCAAGGCAGTTGTTCCTATACTGCACTTCCAATTAAAGGTTTCTGTATCATTCTATATATGAAATGCTCAGTTCAAATGCATATCAGAGTGCTTTTACGGTATTAAAATAAGGCTTAGAGATCCCTCCCAAGGCAGTGTGTTTCGGGCATTATAAGTAGGAGCTCAGCTGTGCCATCACACTGAAAAAATAAAATTCTTGATTAGTTCTTTCAATTAAATATTGCTGAATAATAATTGAAAGGAGTTGGATACATTTTAAGCTTATATGGGCACACACTTTAATTAGAAAACTACTATCTTGCATTTATAGCTTCTCCATACCTTGTGAGAATTGGAAACAATCCCTGTGAAACTGGTCAGAACTCTCTTAGAGTGCCTAGTTAATTTAATTATCTTTATTTCCATTTGTAAGTTCTGCTGCAGCTATTTTCCAGACAGAAAATTAGCCACTGTCAGCTAAGTGCATGGATGTTGTATTTTATGTCTTCCATATTTTCCAGCTCCAGGAGAGCCTCTAGATACTGTCTGCACTTTTCTTTAAACTCATCTCTGTGGCGTTATGATGTTGCTTGATATTGATATTGAGACTGGTGATATCTGAAACTGCAAACCAAAGTTTATTACTGCTTGTTTTTGAAAAACTTCAATAGAAAAATAAGTAATAAAAAACTGTAGACATGTCTAGTGCTTAATTACAACAATAAACCAGACCAGAGTGTGCGCAAGCCTGAGGCATTTGTGTATATTTTGGGTGTGTTATAAGACAAAAGACTGATCTGGCCAAATTCTCTTTGTAATTCAGATTTTATGGGATGATCATAACATTTTTCAATTAGTACTGAAATAGGAAGACAGATCCTTCCACTTTGAAGGAGGTTTTTTAAATGAAATTTCTATATGTGTATTTGAAGTGATCCCAAATGAGAGCAAGACAACTTGCTTCTATCATACTGGGTGCATTAGAAATAAAGAAATGAAAAATCTCTTTTACAAACTTGCAACACTGGTTTTATGTGGGAATCTGTAAATATCTTCATAAACTATCTCAGAGCTCAGTGTGCTTCATAGTCACTGCAGTGACTGAAGCTAGGGTGAGGGCACTTTAAAAATGGATCTTCCTGCATGAAGAATCTCACATTCTTCTGAAGATCTCACATTGGTCTCTGAAAATATTCACAGCCTGCTCAGGTGTCAGTCACTCTATGATGTACTTCTATTTGTCAATACTGAGGATTGAGACTGGGATATTTAACAGATGAATAGTTCCCATCATTTTCTATTTAGAAGAGTTTTGGCAGAAATATCCACATATTTTCTTCCAAATCTTTTATCTTCAGTCTGAATTTCATGTGTGAGTTTCATCTTATTCCAGACGTAGCATGTACACTCTGTGATTTTATTTCCTATGACTCTGCTTGAAAAACAGAGTGATTCCATTTATATAGGACTTATTAAGGAGGAGTGACAAAATAAGAAATAGTAATAATAAAAAAAGTTATAGGCAAGGTCATAACTTTGCCTACAACAAATACACATGTATTTCAGGGGGACCAACTCACGTCTCAAGATCATACATTACTTTGGGTTAAATGACTGGGATCTAAAAGGATCTGTTCCTAAAAGGAGCCTCTGTCTTCTTTTTCGTCACTGATTTCTGACGTTGGGAACACTTTCAGGTTTTTGGCAACAGAAAAGAATTCTGAGCTCCAGAAAAGAAGAGTAGAGCAACTGTCTTTGAGGGAGTGGGGAACGGAAGGATGTTTGGTTAGAAATTTAATTACCAAGACTGTGTCTGTGCCAAGACAGATAATCACCTGTCCATGCTCAGAAGGATTTTCCCATAGAACATAAATGTATGAAAGGCTCGAGGCAGGTTTATGCAAGCTGAACCTGTAGGATCTTGTTTCCGACTTTATTTCTTTTAGGGCAATAGGATTTGCATTGTTGTTCTAGCTTCAAGATAGCATTTCAGCATTTGGAGACTTATCTTTCTATTCCAATAAACTTAATTGGGGAGTGAGAGCTGTTAAGTTCCTCATCTTCATGAAATTCTGTTCTAATGGGTGGGAAACAGCAAAACAAGCTAACCATATACGGGGCTTCGTCGAAATCTTCATGACCGGAAGCTTAAGAGAGATGATTCTCCCCTTGTCCTCTATTCTGGTAAGACCCCCACCTGGAGTGCTACCTCCAGGTCTGGAGTCCTCGGTACAAGAAGGACATAAAGTAAGTCCTGAGGAGGGCCACCAAGATGAAGAGAGGGCTAGAACACCTCTCCTGTGAAAAAAAGGGTGAGAGACAGCTTAGAAATGAGAAGGCTCCAAGGAGATTTTACGGCACACTCCAGTGCCTAAAGGGGGCCTGCAACAAAGCCAGAGAGAGACTTTTTACAAGGATGTGTAGAAATAGGACAAGGTAGTATGGACTGAAACTGAAGGAGTGTAGATTAGACTTCAGGAAGGAATTCTTTCCTCTGTGTGTGGTGAGACACTGGAACATGTTGTCCAGAGAGTTTGTGAATGCTGCCTCCTTGGAATTGTTCAATTCCAGGTTGAATGGGACTTTGAGCAACCTGGTCTAGTGTCCCTGCCCATGACAGGGTGGTTGGAAAGAGATGATCAGTAAGGTCCTTTCCAAAATAGGCCACTCTATGAGTCTATGAGTTCAGTAGGAGGGAAGTTGCATGCTCAATTGCAGCAGGGTACTGTGTACAGTTCCTACAATTTTGACTTAGATTCTCTAACTCAAATATTTGCTCCCCTTCAAACTATATTGGCCTGTTTTGTAACAGTCTCCAGATAGACTTTTAACTAGGATGCTCATGAATTAATCAAAGATGCAATCGTGTTGAATGAGGGCTTGAATGAAAAGTTGTGTGTCTTATATAGGAGTTTGCTTGTGATAATACACATAGCAAAAAGAGCTGGGTCCTCAACATATGTTCATGAATATTACATCATAATTTCACCTTCTGCTGATTTATAGCCTTCAGAATACAAGTTAATGCTATTTCTACCTGCATTTTCCAAGAGCAAAGAACATGAGCAGCAAAGAGGGATGTTTTTACTTCCTGGTTTTGATTCCATTTAATTCATCCCTTGGAGATATTCCCATTAGCTAATTTAACTGCACATACACACAGAGATCGAGCTTGTGTCAAAAGGTGATAAAACCCAAATAATTCCCAAAATAATTCCCAAAATATAATTCTGAACACTATATAACTCAATTACATTCACATCAGTTTTTCTAAAAATAGTTTTCTAAATTTTTCTTTACTCAAGACTACACCCCCTGCTTCAGGATATTGATATTTCTCAGAGACCCTTGACCAGTAATGAAAATGTATTTCTGTATAGGTTCTGGTGTGTTGTTTTGGTTTTTTTCCTTCAGCTTTCCCTAATTTGAAACACAATTAAAGGTAGTCTCTTTACTGAAACCTAAGCAAAATGACAGCTCTGAGCATTATACCCAAACTATTTCAGAAAGCAATGAGTAATTTGAGATATATTTTTTTTAATGGAAAAGCTGTCACAGTCTTGGCTTGGTCTGCTTTTAAATCTGATATTCTAACTGACACAGCAGAAATCCTCATCAGGCTTAGATACTGTCCTTAAAGAAAATTTCCTTTTGCCATCAAAGCTTTTCATTCAGAAAACTAGAGTTATTTATTCTAAGAAGTAGACTGTCCTGCCTTTAGTCTAGTGTAGACCATGCAAGACCACGAATGTGATTGCATTGTGAGACAAACTGGCATGAAATACTCTCGAAGAGAGTTTGATACAAGAAGAACATGTGTTTAGTACCTCATACCTGAAACTGCTTTATAGTAAATCTTGAAGAATAATAGAGGAAAAATATTTGCCTTGTGTTCTCCCCTCTCCTTTTTCTCTTTATTCCTCTTGCAAACTGATGGTTATGTCACAAAACTGCCTGGTAGGATCTTGATGTGCCAATTTTGGGCTAAGCTATTAGATGTCCTTTTATCATGACATAATTTATGATAACTGCTATCAGAACAAGTGTTCTTCATGGTTGAATGGTTCACAGTGGTTCAACTGGTTGGATGGGTTCTATTTGAACCTTCTCCAAACAAGAACAATTCTGAATGCACGTTTGAGCAGAAGGTGCATTTTGGACATTGTGTCCTTTCCTTTTTGTATCACCTAAGAAACAGGTCTCCGTCTTGGCATTGTTAAGCTCTTGGACTGCACTATTTATGGGAAAATTTTGTAGTATTAGAATGTCTTCTGCTTCCCAGTCTGAAAAAGTAATAAAAACCTTATTTATCAGAGAGATGAAGGTTGTATCCCTGGAGCTATTAGAAAATTTGGAGCATACACAGGATTGCTGAAGAAATTAATTGACATAAGTGTGATGTTTGACAAATGTTGGGTTTTATTTCAAAGTTCTGTACATGCTATGTCCTGTAGATGGACATCTAAGCCGTGCTGAGGGAGGACTTACCCTACACAGGGACATCCTTACCAGTACAAGAATTTTCTGGTTTAGTAACTTAATGTCCATGTGAAGAGTTTACAATAATGTCAGTAGCTTTTGGAAAAAGAGATTAACCAGCAAATTCTGCTTTCCACTCCAAGTTAATACTACAGTAGAGCTACACCACTAATTATGCACAATTAGGGCAGCTAACTTTTTCTGTAATGAGTTCTGGAAGCTATAAAAATTTGCAACTGCTTTTTTTGGGCATTAAACGTGGATGAATTAACAAGCCCAGTTGTCCTAGCAAAACTAGAGAGTGCAGACCGCTCTACTTTATTTCCATTTTGTCAAAAAGTGCGCAGTCATGCATTTTCTAACATTTAATGTTTCACCTCAGCAGATGTAATTTCCAGATATATTCATAATTTGAACCTTCATATTGAAAAACTCACCTACTGGAGATCTCAGCAGTTGTACCATCAAAGATGGGCATAATATTAGAGCTACTTGCCAGGAAGTCTGTAGGCCTGTGTTTAGTTGTTGAGGTATAAAGTCAGGTATAGGTGTGGGGCAGGGCTTACTCTGTGGTAGACCCCTATACAACTCTAAATGTGAAAAGTGGAAACAGAAGTTTACAGAAATTTTATGTTTTGTAAGAACAGATGACAATCAATGCATGCTTGAGCAGGTCTTCTCAGGCTGCTTTAGAAAGCTGGAGCAGAACAATGTTACCACAAAGAAGTTTTCTATTTTTTTAAAAAAATACAATCAATAAAAGAAGTAATCATAGCTGTTAGGTCAGTCTCAGGCATAATGATATTTTTGAAACATGTTAAAATCTAATAATGCATTTCATCATGTTTCATAAAAAGCATTTATGAATGCCATAAATGAAAAGCTTGTCACAGGTCATAACCTCTACATTGAAAACATGTGCTTATTCCTTTGCAGTGAGCACATTGGCACCCAGTAACTTCCATCTTCGGAGGAGAAGTGATTAGATACTGAAATTGACTGAAAGCAGCTCTTCAACCTGTGCACTGATAGCACAGTAGCCTCGTTGACTAAGTACCTGGAGACAGAGTTCTCTAGCCTCAGAGATGCAGGTTTCACATGGCTCACATACATGAGGCTTAAAACCCCTTAGGCTTCAAAATAACATTGCTGCATTCAAACTGCCTTTGGAGAACAGTACTTGGTTCTCATCTCTTTGGAAGGTTGCTGTGTGGCATATGTTAAAATCATGCCAGAAGCTGTCCCTCTAAAATAATTATATGGGTACATGTGTGTGAGTACTCCCACTGTAGTCATTTTTTGTGAACAGTAACAAGGTCAAAAAGACCAGGACAGTGGAAAACAGTGAGGTGGAATTCATTTGCCAACAATCAGACATATATATGAAAGAAATGTACACCACTCTTAGTTTTTGTAAGACTACAGCCCATGAAAAGAAACAGACATTTTCAATGTGTGATTCAGTTTTTCTTGTGAAAAATAGATCAGATGAGTTGTTCATTAAAATGTTAATATGCGTCACCCTCCAGTCTCTGCAAGGAAAGTCTGCTCATCTGGGGAAGGATCTCTACATTGTTGACATCAAAAGTTAGGCAAGTTTAGGGGTATGAAATTTTCAAGGGTGCTGTTAAAATATATTTCTCTTAAGGCCTGACCAACACAAGTATGTAACACCAGGAGAATTTGGTAGCTTTAGTATGCATACTAAATAAATATATAATAACAGAGTTATAATTATATGTAATAAATACCCAGTAAATTTCATAGAATGACTACAGTTTTCCTAATATAATAATGCCTTATTTTAATGGATGATTATTGTTTCCATTCTTGGTCTAGAATAAAAGACATGAGCTCTTTATATTGAGATAATTGCATATATCCTTGTCGGTTGTATTGCTTAAGCTATCTTTGCCTAGCTGAAGGATTATAATTCTACAAAGTGAAGAAGGGAACACTGATTTCCTCATACAGTTTGCACAACATTTCAGTATGTTAACTACATTTAAACATGGCATCAAAAATATTTACAATTAATAAACTTTAGAAACACTTTAAAACATTGCATCAGAAGGAAATAAAAATATTATAGCATAAACTGCTGTATAAAGGACTCTGTCACAATAATGGATGGATGGGATTCACTTCATCTTCAGAAATCTACAGCATAGTTGTCTTTGAGATCTCATAGCTCTTCTAGCAAATGAAGAAATATAAATGCATACAGAGAGTGATTCATCTCATTCTGAAAGAGATGTCTAAAATAAGCAAGACTGCATTTTACAAGTTGCTGTTTCTTTCCTCCCACTGCACAGGGAGTCCAGATGACTAGCTCTCATGTAGGTGGCTACAGTGTAGACATTTATAGTCAGGGAAACTAATCCTGTTCCACACTTCTCGAAGGGGTGGCCAAAAATGGGTGATCAAATAAGGAATAGGTTGATGCCAGAGCTATTCCACACGTGATCATGGAGTGTTTCCGAACTAATATAAATCTTTTCCTATTGTTGTTGCAAACAAAAAACCAGGTATTGAAAAAAGGTCAGGCCAGTTTTTTTCATTTAATAGTCCCCAGGGCTAAACAGAGGACAAGACTCAATTAGTTTTAAATTAAACAGTCCATTATTGTTATATATGTATATTATGTAAGAAGGGGTGTTTATGTGTCAGAGGGAATGGTTAAGTAAAGATCTGGCTTTCCCACACTGATGGGTGAGAAGAGAACTGTGTAACAGCTATTCCACTCAGCTCTCTGAGAATTAAAAAAAGCCCTATCTCCTTTTTATTTTCCCTGTCTCTTGGGGGAAAACTTATGCCAGAGCTGCTCTTCACTGCTAAAAATCTTCAGCTGAAGTAAGAGAGCATGTATTGAGAAAGGGTCTGGTGGCTCTACTCTTTCTCCACTGCTACTGAGAAATCCTGTGTGCCTTAGAGAAGGTCCCAAATTATTGCAACAACCTTAACCCAAAACTGGCTAAGAGGGAGAAAGTTTAAAGAGAGGTCAGAATTAAAGACATTTTTTAAAAGATGTATGAAAAATTGTACTTTCTTCATCAACGTCAAAACAGAGAAATGACACTGTATTTCAACTTACATTATCTTTCACTCCTATGTTCATAGGAAACTTTCTTAAATAACCACAATTTCTAACACCTACAGAACTTCATTTGGAAACAGAAATTCTAAAACATGCACAGAAGAATAAACCTGTTTAAATTCTACCTTATAGAGCACCCTGAACTGATGACATGCCTCTAGTAGAGATATACTATTTACTTACTATTTACTAATATTAATACTAATTTAGTAAAAAAATTAATTTACTAAATAGTAGAGATTTAACACTTAATATAGTTCAAGGAGTTGGAAGTTGCAGAAGTTTGTGCTGTAGGGATGGTGGTATTTAAAGATACTTCTTTCTCTTCCTCCCCATAATATGGTCCAGAGTAACCAACAGGTAGTGACGCAATGATACACATTTCTCCCCTTCCCTTCCCTTCCCTTCCCTTCCCTTCCCTTCCCTTCCCTTCCCTTCCCTTCCCTTCCCTTCCCTTCCCTTCCCTTCCCTTCCCTTCCCTTCCCTTCCCTTCCCTTCCCTTCCCTTCCCTTCCCTTCCCTTCCCTTCCCTTCCCTTCCCTTCCCTTCCCTTCCCTTCCCTTCCCTTCCCTTCCCTTCCCTTCCCTTCCCTTCCCTTCCCTTCCCTTCCCTTCCCTTCCCTTCCCTTCCCTTCCCTTCCCTTCCCTTCCCCTTTCCCCCTTTTCCCCTTTCCCCCTTTCCCCCTTTCCCCTTTCCTTTTTTTCCTTTTCCCTTTTCCTTTTCTTGCCCTCCTGCTTTCTCCCTAAGCCTCACTGAGCAAGTAAACTAATATTTGAGCTGGAGCCAGAGGCATGTGCCATGCTGTACAGTTCTGACAAACATGTTTTACTTTAGTAGAAGTATCTCGTACCCTTGGTTGGGGTAACCTGATTGATAATGTGGAAAGCTTTAGGTTCACCTGCTAGTTGCTGTAGTTTTCTTCCAAGGTATTTTTAATTTAGCACTTTGAATCATCACCATTCTAAGGGAGAAGAAGCAGATTCACTAAGTCCTGTGCAGTCAGCACATTACCAGAGTGATCTTAAAGCTGTTGCTGTGAGCAGCTTCTTTTCTTGGCTCTGCACTAAGTACAGATCTTATGAAATAATATGGAAAACTAATGTTCTATGTGGCACACATGACTAAAAATTCATTTACTAATTTGCACAGTTATTTTAACTTTCTCCTGAAAAAATTTCTTTCACATTGGACTGTGTATGCTAAATCTTGTGGGATATCTGTTAATCTAGTGTTTTTTCCACACTTTTTACATGCTTATGGTACCTTGTATGGGAATGGAATTTTAATACTTTCATGGAAAACTGAATCAGCTGAGTGGTGAGCCTTAAATAAGTAATGGCTGCATTTAAAGAAATTTTCTAATCTGTATGATAAAAATTGTGATTGGTAGCCAGCAAGATATTATTTTTGCAGCTGAGATATCCTCTGAAAATTCTCCCTTTCACTGTCAGGGCAAAGAAAGTGAACTTTGCTTCCTACTCCTGGTTGCCTGCTGTATCAACACTACATACATGGACAGCCCAATCAGTTCCAGAGAGGTGAAAGACTGAGGATCCATCCAGGAACACAGAAGCAGAATCGTTGCTGGGTCACTCACAGCAGCAGAAATGTGAAAAAAAGAGGAATTTATTTAGGGTGGCTTCGCTGATAATATTCAACTCAAAATGGGATACTGGTTTTGTACTGCTGGTAGGATCTACAGGGAGCATTTTGTGTGGGAGCATGTGAGACTATCTTGAAAGCAAGAAAGAATCTCAGATTGTTGTGGTTAACTGATGCATGTGTCCTTAGAATTAGGTCATGGCTTGTCTAAGAAGTGATTTGTGATGGACCATGAAGAATGAAGAAACTGAGTGAGCCATAAAGTGTTAAACTGCTGTCAGATAGCAAATCTAGATTACTATATATGCAGTTAAATTTGTTGTTTTACATTATGCAGATTTTGTCTGGGGTGGAGTTGATTTTCTTCCCAGTGGCTGGCACGGGGCTGTGTTTCAGATTTGTGCTGAACACAGGGCTGACAATACAGAGATGTTTTTGTTATTGCTGAGCAGGGCTCACACAGAGCCAAGGCCTTTTCTGCTTCTCCTGCTGCCGTGGTGGTCTGGGAGGGGACTGGGGGTGCCTGGGAGGCTGGGAGGAGACAGAGCCAGGACAGGTGACCCAGCTGAGCAAAGGGACATTCCAGACCCTGTGGCATCATGCTCACTACATAAAGTGGGGGAAGAAGGAGGAAGGGGGGGACATTTGGAGTGAGGAGTCTGTCTTCCCAAGTCACCATTACATGTGATAGGGTCCTTGTCTCCTGGAGATGACTGGACAACTGCCTGACCATGGCAAGCAGTGAATTCATTCCTTGTTTTGCTTTGCTTGTGCGCACAGCTTTTGGTTTCCCTATCAAATTTTATGTACTTCAAGTCACAAATTTTACAATTTCTACCCTCTCTCCCTCACCCTACTGGTAGGGGAGTGAGGGAGCAGCTGCCTGGTCTTCACTGCTGTCTGGGTTGAAATCAAAACATAATACTTTACAAAAGCTGACTTCTGAATGCTGCATTCTACGAAATGTGGGTTCCCCTTGCTTAAGCACACCCAGAGAGTTTGATAGCACCTCGATTGTGGCCCCATCTCTTCCTTCTTCTCCCTGTTTTCCTTCCTTGCTCTAAAATAGCAGTCCTGGTTTTTGTGCTTAGGGTTTCAGATAGTTGGGTAATGCACTAAGCATACTCAAGATATATTCACTTAAGAGGCAATCAGAGCCAGGGGTTTTAAGCCTTCGGAGACAATTACAGATATTTGTTTTGATCACAAAACTTCCCAATTTATCACTTCCACTAGACCTTCTTTCCCAAAATACACAGACAATTGAAGCCATTGCATTGTTCTGGTTCTTTTCCGCCAGAAGAACTTTTAAAAAATATATTAATAAAATGATAGATTGTTAAATCAGTTTGAACCCTAGTTTCATGTATCATTATAATGAGAAGAAAATGCTACCTGGTTTTATGGTCTAGTTAGATGTTAAAATTGTCTCTATTCTTATCCTTTCTGTTGTGGTTGTTGTTGGGGCTTTTTTGTTGTTTTTGTTTTGGTTGTTTTGTTTGTTTTGGTCCTACATTTGCTGCAAATTGCCTGTGATAAATTCAAGAGAGTGAGGTCTCTGAGGTTCCTATCTGTATCCAAAGTAGAGATATGTAACAGTACAAAGTTATTAACATTGCTATTATAATAATTTACAATTTTTCCTTTGGAAATGAATATTTTTAAAATATTTATTAAGTTCCTTTTTTTTTTCTTGTGACACATGTAGATGGAACTGGCCACTTGTATTACAAAATTTTTCTACTTCTCAGCTGAAACCTCTGGTAATCTTTGTCTCTATGAGCACTTTCAAGATATCAGTATCTTGCGCTGACACACGTGTTTTCCAAATGTTCTTTGTCACTTCATGTCTCTGAAATTTCTTGGAGATCCAGCTTTCCTGTATTTTCTGCTGTGTGCAGATTTGCATACCATATTACTTGCTCCTGGCATGAAACTTAAAGGGAGGATTAGTTCTGAACTTTTGCAGCAGGTCTTTAACTTTCTTCTCTGCATCTGCTCATGATGAGAGACTTAAATGTGAAAGACAAAAGGATCAGGCCTCAGGAAAAGCTGTTAAGACTTGGTTTCATTTTATGCCAACTAATTTAATTCAGGGACCAGAACAACAACTTTCATTTCTTTTCTATCCTTTCCCTCATCCATCCCCCTCAGTCTTATGGCAAACTAAACTATTCCTTAAAAAACCAAAGGATGTTGTCTGGGTTGAGGTTACTTATAAACAGAAACAACAAGGAGCTTTGAAAATCTGGAAGTTCTTGTCATGTCAGTACATAATGCCACTTATATTGTTTTTAAAAACAAAACTTGAAATATATGCATGCAGTGGTAAACTGAATCAAAACTTTTAAGCATATATTTCCTTGTTGTTCGTGTTCTCCCAGGATGTAAATCCTTCTTAACAAAATTTTCTCTGCTGGCATAATGCTGAAAAATGCCTTGTTTTGGAAGTAAATAAAGCTTCTTACATCTTCCTGAGGACATGCCAAGAGAATTGTGGCAGTTTAACCTGGAGAAGAGAAGGTTCAGGGAGACATTAGAGCACCTTCCAGTACCTAAAGCCGGCCTACCAGAAAGATGGGGAGTAACAGTGACAAAATGAAAGGTAATGTTTTTGAGTCAAAAGAGGGTAGATTCAGATTAGACATAAGGAATGTATTCTTTCATGTGAAGGTAGTGAGACACTGGAACAGCTTGCCCAGAGAGGTTGTGATTGCCTCCTCCCTGGGAATGTTGAAGGCCAGGTTGGATGTAACTGTGAGGAGCCTGGGCTAATGGAAGGTATCCTTGCCCCATTACAGTGGGCTGGGAAAAATCTGGTCTTTGAGGTCATTTCCAACCCAAACCCTTCCATGACTCTGTCTTTCTAGGTGAAAAGCTTTCAGCTCTATTAGCACTACAGAAAGCTTTAGGTTTGTTTTCAAAGTAGTGCCTTCACTTAAGCTAAAACTAGGTAATATTAGTGTAATTCTTTCTTCCTGTATTGTGTAACAGTGTGACTCTTTGTCACAACTGCTTAAACAAAGAATAAGACTGCTTTGTCTGGTGAGGGAGATTTACTGTAATATGGAAAAACAAAAACCCTGAAGAGGCAGAAACACTAAAAGAAAAAAAAATATGCACAGCAGATAAAAGTGTCTTCAGAAGGTGATGAAAAAAATATTAAATATAGTCAGAATTAGGTTCCAGTACTATGAGGTACTGTTTTTCCTACCCTTCTTTTTAACTGGCAGCCGATCACAAGTGGTGTTATTAGAAGGCAGTATTGGAGATGGTATTTTGAACATCTTCATCAGCAAGAGATAATAAATCTGGACATTGAAACAAAGGAAATGTTCTGTTGAATTTGTAGGTATAAAGAAAATTGGGAAAAATTATGTATGGGAGGGAAATGATGCTCTTTACAAAGCATATGCAGAAGATGCATTTTGAAAAACACTTCAGCAAATTCCACATAAACAACGTCCTACATGTGGGTAGAATAATTACAAGTGTCAGTATTGGCCAGGGACTGACTGTCTGGGTAGCAGCTCTGTGGAAGGGACCTGGTGGTCCTGTTACAGAAGCTGAGGGTGGATCAGCAGTCAATGTACTGTGATGCATAAGCAAGAGTGTAGACACCACGTTGGTTAAAAATATTATTTCCCTCTAAACTAGACACCCTCTGAAAGGCTCCTCTGAAATACTGCGGCTCTGATACAGCACATGCAGGCAATTGGAAAAATTCTGTTAGGTGACCAGCAGGATGGTTAGGGGGCTGCTACATGTGACATGGGAACAGGCTGAAAGAACTGGAGTTTTTTTAGCCTGGAGAAGGGAAAACACCAAGCCAGCACCATCCTGAACCAATCTTCCACAACCTGAAAGAAAGGGAAGAAGTAAGGAAGAAGTCAGAGCCTAACTCTTCTCAGAGATGCACAGCAAAAGAGCATGAGGCAACAGTCACAATTTATATCAAGGGAAAGTCTTGCTCGATATAAAGGGAAAATAGTTCTTGCCAATTAGAGAAATTAGACACTAGAATATCATCTGATCCTGCACTTAGTCCTTACTGAAGAGACCTTTGGACCAACTGATCTCCAGAGACTCATGCCAGCTTAAATTTGTTACTCAATCTGTGTTTTCCATGATTGCACAAAAGTGCTACCCTCTCTCTCATGCCACAAAGTAGAACTTGATAGTTCTCCTGGAGTGGATGTTATCAGTACGGCTTAGAACTCTGTCCTGGGAAATTCACTCCTCATTGCTAGGCTGCTTTCCTACTGTGCTCCCCTCAGCCTCCTCCTCCCTGAGATTCCTCTTGCTACTTGATCTCACTTATTTTACCCATTGAATTCTACTTTTGCCCTTTGCCTTTTGCCTCTTGTCTTATGTAATTTCCATATCTTTCTGTTTAAGTCATGCGTAGATGAACCATTTCAAAAGCAACGTGAAAGCAATTCACAGCAATGTCATCTCAATGGCAAAGAGGGATAGTTCATGTTGCCTACTGATCCAGGCCCTTCACCTGCAGAATCTATATCTCGTGTCATTGACTTGTTGCTCAGGTGAAGGCTGGTATGTACAGACTTGTGCTACCTCTAGAAATACAGTCAAACACATTTGAGTAGGGTTCAGAAACAGAGAGGTCTCTGAAGAAAGGTGTGTGCTGCTTTGTTAAACAGTCAGGAGTTTTCTATGCTCTGTTTCGGATTCAACTTTATCGTGTGCTTTTATCTCATGCATTTTTTTATCTTCCCCCACATCACTGCAAGAGGATATTAACTATGCTCATGTGTATTACCTTTCCTTCAATAAAAATACATTCTATATGCCCAGATGAATTTTTAATGAGTCAATAATTAAGGAAACTCTTCTAAAAATTGTTAAAGAAATAAAGGCCAAATTTCTTTCTGCCCTCAGTCTTTAGATTTTCACATTAAAATGAGTGATTCAGGTTTTTTATTATATTGACCTTTAAATGCTGGATTAAAAAAAATCTCTTCAGTCTTCTGACAACTGAACATAAGTATTTCAGGTTAGTGTGAGTGCGAGCTGAAATACAGAATAGCTCGCAACAACATGCTGCATTCAGAACTGCCGAAGTACATCTGCACCCACATGCCTTAACTAATTGCTGCATGACTTAGGAATCATTCCTTCTAAGGCATGTTCAGACAAAAAATGGAAATGTTTAGCCTGTGCCAGCTTTGCTAAGTACTTGTTCCACAAAAAGACTTAACTGTGCTATGTTGTAAAGTCCTTGAAAGGCCTGCTGTCTGGAGAATTCTTATACTGTGTTGCAGGAATCCTTGGTGCAGTAAATATTGTTGGTGCTAATGCATAAGAATCATTTCCAGCACTCACTTTTGGGAGTAAATTTTGTCAGACAAAATTCAGTTGTTCGGTATATAAGGAATGGAGTACCTTTAACACTATCATTACTTTAATCATATTTCTACAATGGCAGTCTATACATAGGGGTCCAGTAATGTCTTTAATGACATGGGAAATTTTTAGGAACCTGCACAGGCTTGGCAGATACAACACAGGGCAATTGGAAAACTGGTACTGTCCCTGGCTAGCCTGCTTTCCATGGGACACCTAACATGCACAGTGCCCACTTTCACACATGTAGTACAGCCCCAGAGATTGTAGAGAAAGCAGTAACAGCTTTAGAACTACTGCACAGATGATCACACAAGACACTGATTTCTTTATTTATTGGAATTTGAAAAAAGGTGACGGACTTACTTGTAAGATTGCATGTTCTGTAATGTGTGGCACCTTATAAATTTTTAAAATTTAAAAGTTTTTTTGGAGACTTACAGTGTAATTTATGTTCTTTGGGAATAGTCATGAATGTGTTTGACATTTTACCCAATGAAAGGTCTAAAATCTACTTTAAAATTGCTTTTGAATATTCCAGATTAAGGCTGCTAAGGCTGATTGTGCAGCTTTATCTCCATTGTATTTTGTTGTTGAATATAATAGGTATCAATCTGAAATATACTTTTTATGAGTATATTGCCACTTACATTTATTATTCCAGTGAATATTCATGAAAAGTATCTCAATTTCACCCATAGCTACTGGAAAGTAAGTGCAACAGAATGCAAGAGTAAAAAAAAGAAAAAAGTCAGTGATTTAGTTTAAGAACTCAAATGAATATTTGCAGGGATTATTTTTTTCTTGCTTGCATTAGTTTCTTGTCTCCTCAGTCAGTTAGATGACTTAATGGATTGTCTGTACACATGCTTTAACACTGTCCTTCTTGAAATATTGGAAAAATAAGGAAAAATCATGGTTTTGAATGTCATAAGGGTAATTCCAAAGCCAGAAAACAGCAGCTCATTTGTATATGAAAAACACACACATGCATTTCCAGCACTAAGTAGGTATAATGAAAGTATATAATGTTGTGTTAAATGATAACTTTTGAACATTGCTGGGAGCAAAGCCTTACATATTACTAACTTCTTTGTTATTTTTATTCATTGCTTTTCCTTTACTGGAGACTCACATGTACTGCTGATTCTCCAACACTGAAATTATCCCAGTAGGTTGGCCTAATTCTGCAGTGAAATTCTAGAGCTTAAGCAGTTTGTTTGATTCGTCAGGAAGAAAGGGGTAATTTGCACTTCCATGTGATGAGAAGGAATTAGTCTTTTATGTCTTAACTTTTTGTGTGCAGCCTGCAGCTGCCAACAACAATCTCCATTTCAAAACCCAGAACCAACAATGCTGGCTAAATCTGATTCAAAAACTATTGTGTTTGTATTTTAATTAACAGTTTAAAGGAATAAATGACTGCCTGCTTCTAGAAGCTGAACAGTTCCTCTCCTCAGAATGTAGCCTGTAGTATAAAACAGCAGTCGATTTAATAGGGGAGGAAGTAGCATTTGCACTAGCCAAATACTTTGTCTGTTACAACACAGCAATTACAGTTTACATCCCGTCAAGTTATGCGTCATTCAAAAATGCCAGACCACATCTCAGCCTTTGATATCTAGAAATATGCACATATATTCATAGGAAGAATATATTTATATGGTCCTTATTAGCTTAAGTAAAGAAAAAGATGAAACATGAAATAATAAAAAGGAGTTTGGGATTTTTCTGATCTTTGTTTACACTGTAAAAAAAAAGGGTGAGCCAGCTCACAAGGCACATTCTTTTTAAAAATAAAATGAGATGGAAAAATAAATAAATTCTTTTCAGAAGTGAAAATTTAATACTTTCATATCCTAAAAAAATAAGTTACTGGAAATGAAGCAGCCTTTACATTGAAATTTTAAGGGAGAATATTGCTATTACGGAAAACTTTCAACAGAAGTCAGTAAATACCAGAATGAGTTATCTGTCTTGCAGCAATGTCTGTCAAGTTCTCAATG
Organism: Melospiza melodia melodia; assembly: GCF_035770615.1. Lineage (NCBI taxonomy): Eukaryota > Metazoa > Chordata > Aves > Passeriformes > Passerellidae > Melospiza > Melospiza melodia. Next base: position 33,492,758 of record NC_086226.1, on the reverse strand, counting down.
GAGACACGTGCACTGTGTTCTCCTTCCCTAAAGCTCTCCACCTGTGGCTGGGAATGGTGTCAGCTTCTCCTGTTCTACTGGTACAACTGAGATAAGCCCCAGGAGAACAAGTAAAAGATGCCTCTCTGGATGTGTCTTATGTTGCATTCTTGTCACTCCCAGACACAGAGGTTTTGTATTCTATCTCATCATCAAGAGTCACAAGAAAACAGATGACAAAAAGGAGGGAAGAAAAACATAGTTGGGTGGAGCAAAAATCTGTTACACGTCTGTAGTCTTGTCAAATTTAGTACTTAGGATGATAGGCACCCACCATTTCTCAGTGTAACATTATTCTGTAACTTTATCTATCTGCGCCTTTCAAGCCTCAATATTTCAGTCCTGGCTCTCTACCAAGAAGAATATTATTCAGCTGCACTGATCTACTGATCTGAAGTGTAAAAGCATCTCAAATACATTATTTGACAGCAGTCCACTTACTCCGATATCAACCATTAGACACAGCTCTTGCAGTAGAGGAGGCTTTTAACTACTCCTTATGTCCTCCTTAGAATACCCATTCTAAGTTTACTATAACCTCCAAAAAGCCAAAAACCAACCTGAAGTCTTTATGAAATGATGTATAATATTTCAAAGGAAAGTGGATTTTGCATAAAGTTTCTCATTCACTAAAATATTTATTTTGTTAATTATGAAATTACACACAAGGCAATATTCAAACTAATCCATTTACCCAGAAATGGTAATGGAAAAGAATACAAACAGAATTACATCACTGCTGACTGTGGAAATGGAAACATAATTGAAAAAATATAATCTATCTGAATCACAGAAGGCAAAAGCATGGATAATGGGATTGCTCAAACAAAATGGCATTCTTGGCATAATGCCTTCTGATACCACGATTAAGACTTCACTTGAAACATAAGAAAATAGTGAACAATGGCTTCTGATATAATTCTGTAGGGCCATTAAACTTCTCTTTCATTCTTTAGACCAAATGTAGAACTTTAATTTGCTGGAAATCATGATCATAGGAAGTGATCATGATGGATGAGAGTGTTCTGATTTGGGCCAGCTCACCAACCAAAATCACAGCTGTCTTTGTCTGAATCTGGTGGGTTTCGGTACTAAGTGCACTTGGAAATAGCATAGTAAGAAAGGTAGAAATGAAGAATGTGAGAGTTGGGAGCAGAATTTATTTTTTAATTCCTTCATTCCTACAAGTTGAACTGTATTATATGGGCATTTCAGGAAAAAGGAATACACTCCACAAGTTACTAATTTCTCTGCGACTGGAGAATAACTTCAGTGAACTATCACTCCAGAGTGAGGCAAAAAGTTTCCTAAATATCTGGTGTATTAATGTTTAATAATGTTTAAATTTTCTGAACAAGGAAAATTCCAGTCAATTAGCAGTATGGCATTAACCTTTTTTATTTACACGCAGTACTTACTGCAGCCACATATTGACTCAGATACCCTTTGGCATTTAGGGTGAGCATCAAGCAAATGAAGGCCTGGATTCCTACAAGAAGTGGAAAAATAGGAGATATATATATATATATATATATATATATATATATATATATATGGCCGCCAAGACTAAAGCAACTACATAAACAGAATGCTTCAAATTATAGGTTTTTTGAAATCTCAGTAGAATGTCATAACCACCTCTAAGAAATACTAACTTCCAGAGTTTACATAATATGATATGTCATACAACAGAATTTGAAATTATTCGCACGTTTCAGACAACTGTGATACAAAAGCAAGAGTGTTGGGCTGATACAAAGGTCATAAGTATGGAGGACTTGTTCCTCAAAGACTTTTGCTTGAAGCTGGTAATTGCTGAATTTTAAGGAACTATAAAATTGACTAGTTTCTTGTTTAAACTGTGCACTGAAAAAGTGTGTGTTGTTCCAACCTCTGTAGTGTTTCCCACTCTCTGAGTTTTCTCCTGAGATATTATTTCTATTAAGACTTTTTAATATTGTTTTATTTTAATACAAAACCTCAAAAAGTCTCACTAATCAGTCTTTTTTAGGTTTGTCATAATCTCAAAGACTATACTTGGGACTTTTCTGCTAGGGACTTTGGTTAAAAGCAGCATAAGAGTATTATAAATCACTTTGAACTACACTAGCCACAGAACACACTAATGATTTCTGTTCCATTTTTGAACATTGTCTGTATTTCAATGCCGTCTCTGTGATTTTTTTTTAACCTTAAAATATCCTTCTTTTTTAAAAGAGAAAATTTTCAGGCTTTCTTTGTGGTCCCTTTTTCCAGGAATAAATATTATTCCTTTAGCATATTTTTCTAGTATTACTTTTTTATAACTTTCTACTTTTTAAGACAGTAGTAAAGATGTATTTATTCCTGCTGCTTAAGAAGTCTACCTAGGAGTTTTTCTGTGAAAAATAAAGCCAAACAAAGGAGTATTCTAGTCTTTATATTCATTGCACTTTGAAGTACTGTCATATTAGCTTATATTTTCTCCTCTGTTCTTTTGTTCGACTGAAGTTTTTTCACTTTTTCCTTTCCATGGTGTTTTGTATGCCAACAGCAGATAAAGTAATGGAAATAAACTTGATCATAATGAAAGTTATGAAAAATCTGCCAATGAAAAACTTTCACAAAAAGTGGGAGTGTTTCAAAAACTTCCAAAAACTAGGGAGGAGAGGTAAAGAATTTACCGACCAAATATTGTGATAAGATGCACTATAAAACCAATGGGAAAAGAAGTCCCTTCAAAAGAGAATGAAGGGAATTTGACAGACTGCTTGGTGTTGAGCCAGATATTTTTAACAGATACACAATACAGTATAGCAGCTAGTCAAAGAAAAAAAGATGAGTTTAAAGAAAATACAGTTTGTTCTTCTGTTCTTCTTCTTGGAACAGCTCCACTTTGTATAAAATGTTGAATATTCATTGAACCAGAGAAGAGTAGTGTGTGGAAGAACTGTACCACCCAGCAGTTAAGAGTATTCATTTGGGAAGAATGAGGTTCAAATCTCTTCTCCAAAATGCATTCAATTATTTATATAATTAGGACTCCACAGGATAAATTCAGTCACAACTTGTCAGATCTGTTTAGATGTTAGAACAGTCACTGGAGAAGCAGGGAACCAGATGTTGATAAAAGCAACCCTAAGGTATTTACAGGGGATTATTAATTTTCCAATTACTGTAAAACATGGAAAAAATTAAGTTTTGAGATAAAAGAGTAAAACAAGGGTGAACAGAAAATTTTGCATTTTGTCTCTTTGTTCTATGTTTGGACATCTGGCTTTACTATACCAATTGCCACATACAATACTGAATGACATCCAAAATCTTTTATGTGGCACTAGGAATAATTTTTGTAATTTCATAATAGAAAAGGTGTATCATCAATACAAAAGCAAATTCCAAAGAGATTTTCATTAATATCAGCTGCCTTTCAGCAATAGAAAGAAGTCCCTAGGTGTTTTTTCTCTAATTACACACAGAGTAACTACAAATATGAGGACTGTAGCAGAAAGCCTATCACGTGTCATTATTTCACAGAATCACAGAATTGCTAGGATTGAAATGGACTTTGGCAGGAGCATTGGACTAATCATGTAGTCCAATGCTCCTGCCAAAGTGGTGTCACCTAGAGCAGATGACACAGGAACAGATCCAGTTTGGTTTTGAATGTCTCCAGGGAAGGAGACTCTGTAACGTTCCTGGACAGCCTGCTCCAGTGACACGCTCAATGGAAAGAAGTTCTTCTGTATGTTGAGCTGAAACTTTTTCTGTTTTAATTAATGATCGTTGCTCCTTTTTCTGTCTCTGGATACCACTGAAAAGAGTCTGGCACCATCCTCTTGGCATCAGCCTTTGAGATAATTATACACATTAACAAGTGTCCCAGCCTGCTCTTCTCAAGACTAAACAGACCCATCCTCCTTGATCTCTCCTCATAAGAGATACTCCAGACCCCTCATCATCTTCGTGACCCTTTGCTTGACCCTCTTCAGTAGCTCCTTGTTCTTCTTAAACTTTGGAGACTAGAACTGGACACAACAGTCCAGATGTGGCCTCACCAGAGCTCAGTAGAGAGGAAGGAGACCACACTCTTCCTGAAGCACCCCAGGATCCAATTGGCTTCATCACTGTCCATTCATTTAAGCCACACATGCTTACCATACCTATAAGGATGTTATGGGGGACAGTATCGAACAGCCTCACTGAAGTCAAGGTAGACACCATGCACTGCTCTCCCATCATCAGCCCGTCTTACCCTGCTATCATAAAGGCAGTGAAATTGGTCAAGCATGATTTACCCTTAGGGATTCCATGCTGACTACTCCTAATGACTCTTTTCTTCTATGTGCTTGATGATGACCTCCAGAATGATCTGTTCTATCACCTTTCCAGGGATGGAGGTGAGGCTGACTGGTTGGTAGTGTTCTTCTTGCCCTTTTTGAAGATGGGAGTGACAGTGACCTTCCTCCAGTCCTCTTCAGTTCTCTGTGATTTTTCAAAGGTGATGGAGAGCTGCAGAGCAACATCTGCCACTTCCCTCAGTACCCATGGGTGTATTCTATCAGGGCCCATGGATTTATTGATTTTCAGTCTCCTCAGCTGATATTTCACCCAGCCCTCCACAACCAAGGGGAAATCTTCCTTTCTCCAGCCTCCCTCTCTTACCTCTAGGATCTAGGTTTCCTGAGGACTTATCTCAGCAATAAAGACTGAGGAAAAGAAAACATTCAGCAGTTCTGCCTTCTCTGTGTCTTCCCTCACCATGACATCCATCTGATTCAGCAGTGGCATCACATTTTCCACAATATTCCCTTTGCTGCTGATGTACCTTTAGAACCCATTCTAGTCCTTGGTATCCCTTGCCAGGCTCAATTCCAAATGTGCCTTGGCCTTTCTCCTTGCATCCTTATGTCCTCTGAAGATGTTTCTAGAGTTCTCCCATGAAGCGTGTCCCTTTTTTCCCATCCCATAGATTTATTTCTTCTGTTTCAGATTTGCATGCTCATCTGTGCAAGTCTCCTGCCCTCTCCGTATGATGTCTTGCTCACTGTCCTGACCTTGGAGGAGGAGAGGCTTGAATAGCTCTCCTAGACTCCCTTATCTTCCAGGGTCCTAAATGATGGAATTCTTCTAGATAGGTCTTTGAAGAGGTTGAAGCTGTCTCAAGTTCAGGGTTCTAGCCCTGCTTGGTGCTTTGCTTTCTCCATGCAGGGTCCCAAGTTCCACTGTCTCATGGTCTCTGCAGCCAAGGCTGCCCCCAGTTCATATCTTCAATCAGTTCCTCCTGGTTTGGTAACTCCTGTTAGTACAAGGTCCAGAAGAACAGCTTTCCTCGTTGGCTCTTCCAACTCTTGTATCAGGAAGTTATCGTCAGTGATCTGAAGAATTTGCTTTCAGTATTCCCATTTCTAATATATTTGTGGAACTTTTTATTTTTATTTGTAATATGTCCTTAGAGTTGAAAGTTTGATTATCTGCATTTTGCATTTTTATGCAAATGCGTATTTTGGCTCTGATGGCTACCTTCCAATTTTAAGTTCTTTTCAATTTTAAAATAATACAAAATTACCTGGTAATTATCTTATGGACCTAAGTACAGGCTTAAGACACTCTCAGTACATATCCTATCTTTTTTTATTTGAGGAGATTTTTGTCACATTTTGCTGCTATATATATTCCTAGATTACAGCTAGTGCTCCTTGAATCCAAACTGTCAAGAGATACTGTCTACCAATTTCCAGAGTTTATTTACTGAAATCTCCTTTTCTGTAGGACACTATTTCTCTTCCCTTACCATTCCTTACAATGACACTTAATTTCTCATTAAATTCATTAGTTATCTTCCACCTTCAGATATTACTGAACTGTTGTTTATCTTTTAGTACTTTCCCTTAATTTCATCCAATTATTTCTTAGGAAGTTTGTCTAAGAAGGTATTTGAGTTGCTGGTAGTTTGATTAATGTATCACCAGACTTCTTCTGTGTCTCCCACAGGTAACTAGAGCTAGAACCCTTTTTATGACATTGTACTTCTTTCTGCACACTTTTCCTTACACTTTGACCTGTTCTTGATGCTCAGAATAAGTATTTATGCTGAAATGATATTCTTGAATTTCCACATCTGATCTTAATGAATAATTTGTACTATGATACCACCGCTTCTATCAGAGTTCATTCTACCATATTTCCTTGATGTCAGTCTGTCCTAGCTTTGGCTGCATGCTCAGTTTATCCTTGCTTCTCTTTATTTCTTTACTCTTGCCATCAGAATATGATCCAGTAAGTCTTATTATTTTCTCCCATATGGTCTTCTAGCTGCTTTGTATTCTCCTGTATGAGAGAAATCTCTCACTAGGCTATTACCATATTTTTATTTCTAGTCATATTTTATTACCTGTCTCTTTCAAATTTTAAACTTGTCCTTTTTTAGGACTGAGAATCTGCATGTGGAAATATCTCTCCCTTTGCTAGTTTTTCATTTCTTGGATCTTCTTTGTAGAGTAGGATAAAGCTTTACAATTGACTCTGATGCAAAACATTGCTTATTTTAAAACTATATTTGTACCTGGTTGACTTTTTCTCATGTTTTTATTTCTAGCTTTATTACTGCAGCCAAGCCACTAGCACTCTGGAGTCACCCTGAGCTGCTGTTGGTCACATCTAGCATATCCTTAGCGCTCACATTGAAAGCACAGCTAACAGTAAGAGAGCTGGATTGATTAGTGCAACACTACCTGCTCTCCAAGAGGCAAAATCAGCAGGCAGATTACTGTACCAAGGCACTTCTAACCCTTTCACCCTTTGTTTCTTTTGGGATTGTGGCTGTAGCTTCACAGCTGCAGCTGCACGTCATTTCTCCACATTGATTGTCATGGTTTACTATTGGTTTTTACAATGACAATAAATAGCTCTTGAATCCAATAACAGTAGGACTTGGATAGGAAGTGATCATTGCTTGCTGACTAGGATGATTGGAATAATTTTAGCATTTCATTAATTCACACTTGCCTTTTCTTAATTTGGTATAAGTCTTGTAGTACAATAAAAGTGGAAATAAGTCTATTCTCAAAAAGTCCTCTTTATTACACAATAAAAAAAGTTTAGAAGTTATTGCGTGGATTTTTACTGAACGTAACTATTTTTATTCTAAAAACTGTACACTGCTTTAGCAATATATAACTTTTTTCACTTTTTTCCAATATGTATCTCCCAGACTTTCCTTTTCTTCAGTGAATCAAGATGTGTATTTCCAGTATATGTAGTAGAGAAACTGAATTTCTTTTTAAGATACTTTGCTAACATTATATACAGCATGAAGTGGTATTTTTTGAGGTTTGGTCAAATATTTTACCAAATAGAACATGTTTATTCTTTAAATATTCATTTTCTGGAAAGACTGTTGTGCCTGAGGAAGTCATAAACTAGAGTACAAATGAGTTTTATTGGTCTCCACAGTTTTCAATATGAGATTTTTTCAGAAGATTTTAGATGTTTTAAAGATTTGAGATTCACAAAAGGCCATGGAGGAACGACAAACCTATTCCCACATAGCAGTGCAGGAAAAGTAACACGTATGCCTTATGTAAAGGTATTATGTATTAATCTACCTGAGGTAGCGCTGAAATACTTGAGAAAAAAGGTCTGACTCACCGGAGCTGGATGATTTAGTCAAGCACAGGGAGGAAATATAGCCTATACCTGTTTAAGAGAAAAGATGATGTTGAAAATCAATAGCTTTGAAAAACACAGGCAAATAATGAGGGACAGCAAGCAAAACAGAATTTTTAAGGTTTGGGCAAGGTGTCTAAAGTTTCAGTCCTTTTTTACCTAGTGATGATGTTGCTGTTGTTGTTGTTGTTTGTTGTTTTGAGGGGTTGTTTTTTTCTGGTTTTGGTTCTACAAGGCAATATATTAATTTCTACCTTCAAATGCAGAATTTTGTGGAGAACTGACACTATCCTGTATTAGTGATTTATAGATACAGCTTTACTTTATCAGACTGTGTGTATAAATGCATTTTTATGTGACAGTAAAGAGCAGTAAAAACCTGTCATTGAGTGTCATTATGCAGGTAGAAACGGAAGCAGTTAATGAATGAGATCTCCTATTAATGTCATCTCAATTCAAAACCAAGACAAGGAAAAATTATTCTTGGATGGATTGAAAATAGTTAAGGAAAACTAAAAGAATGAAAATTAGTTATCTGGTGATGTTTTTTAACCAATATGGCTGACTATTTTGATCTGAAAAATTAGCACACCTAAATCAGATTACCTTACATATATAAATTACCAATGTTTCCAAATATGCCCTTGTCCAAATGCTTTTACCATGCCTAGTCCTGACTTTATTATTGAAATATCCTTTCCTGCCCTATTGTTTCAGTTCTCATTGTTTATTTTTAGCTACATTTATCTATTTTTAGCTTTTGCTTATTTGTAGTCACCTCGGCAATAATGTACATTGACTAAATTTATGCCTGTAACTGAGATCTCATGTTACCACAAAGGTATTTAATTGAGAGTACTAACATTGAAAAATGGATGTGTTGACACTTAGGTATCCACCCAGGCCCATTATCTTCTGTTCTTCCTAAGGTGTGGGAGCTTAGTTGAGGTGATGGTGAGCATAACAGCTGTCACCCTGACGGATTTGCAGGCAGAGTGATCTTAGCAATCCAATGCTGCGAGCAGAAGTTCTACTTCTCCAAAATTTACATTTGGAAGCAATGTGCCAGTTGTGTTATGAGGAGCTGGATAAGCCTCACCAGCAGCAAATCTACTTAAGGCAACTAAACCCCCAGCAAACCAGAACTGCATCCAGGTCTTCCTGCCTTCTTACCATGAGTGAAGTGGACTGCACAAATCACAGTGGACTTGAATTGTGGTTCTATTCTTTAACTTCTCTCCCAAAGGGATTTTGCACAGGCAGTGCAGAGTCTGGATGACTCCTGTCACCACAGAAATGAATACCAAAAGGAGCCTGCCATTCTTCTCTGCAGCATGTACTTAAAAGAATGAGAAAAGCAATAAAAGTAGGTATTAACACTAATTATATCTGAGAACCTGTAAAGCAAGATATTCTGCACATGGAGATGTCAAGATGAAAAACTTGTTTGCCCAAGATAAATTTGTTTTCCTGGTGCCTCTTGTTTCTTTTAGGCTGTGTTACCCCTCTCAAAAATGAGGGAGGAACTAAGAACTCTAAAAACAAAGATATTATGCAGAAAAAATGTCCACTTTTCTTTGTACTTAGTTTTAAGTTTTCTATTCCCAAACAGAAATTCTAAGCATACAGTACCTCAATGACAATAGGGAGAGACTGATGTACTGTTGCACAGATAAAAAAATATGTCTAGGAGGCAAATAATTCAAGGCTTAATTGTTAGCTGTCTTGCATTATGGAGTGTGATAATGATGACACGTTTTGCAAAACTCTTGCCTATGTGTATTAAATTTCTGCTTTGTATCCTCGAGGATATTGTCCACAGCTGGAATAGAAAAGTAGTCACTTGTTGTTTAGTGCAAGTGTGGGCACATTCATATGGTGCTCAGGTCTGCACTGATTGTTCAGAAACTGTAATGGAGGTACAGACATAGAACAACACAATACCTGTGGTAAATATTTTGGTCCTATATTCCTTTACTAACCCAGTAAAAAGGCACTCATAAATGTTAAATTTTCCAACTTAGACAGGGTCTGATGCTATCTGGCATGTACCAGCTATACAGTGAAAAAGAATGTCCATGTCTACCATGCATCTGATGGGACTTGTCACTCCAATTAGAACCAGTTAAACTCTTCTGTACAATGGGCTTTTAAATTTAAGCTCATTTAGAATCACCAACTACAGGGTTTCACTCTAGAAAACCTCTTCGTGTAAGCTTTCTTAGTGTGGATAATTAAATATAGTTTTCTACTTGGTTTTACTTTTTTATGGAGTAGGATGCAGGATATTGACTGAAATGCATAGAAATACTTTTTTTCTAACATCTGTATTTTTGCATAGGAAATTCATTTTGTGGACTAATTAGTTAGAATTTAGTAGTACATTTTAACAGAAAATGCTTTTTAAAACACTTTCAATTAGAGACCTGCTCACTCTGAAGTTTAAACATGTCTGTGGTGGAAAATATCAGTTTGGATGACTCACTCTTTTCCCTTCCAATAGTGAATAAAATATATAGCATTAAAGTACTTGAATTGCCTTAGGGTTTAAGTCTTCTGCTTACTGAAATTTTCCAAATTAAAGTGTAGTGTAATCTATCTTATTTTATGGCATTATAGTGCACTGGATTTCTAGTTATTCCAGTGAGTACACAAGTCTTGAGAGATAGAAATAATGTTGGTTTGACATCAGAGCATTTTATTTATCTACATGTAAATCTCACTGGATTTGTGAATTTGTTTATATGGATATCTCCTGCCAGTAAAGTCAAAGCAGAGAAGACTGGATATCCTGAGCCTCAGGCTATGAAATCAATCTTCCTTCTTTATTTTACTACCACTGCCTAATCTACATTGCAAGTTAGATAGAAGATAGAGTAAGATATTAGAAAGACAATATTGTATTTCAAAAGTGAGCATCCATTTCAAGATTTCTATGAAATTCTGTTCTGGTGTGTTTCTCATGCAGCTCTATTGACTGTTGAATCTGAATAGTAATGAAAGCACAGTAGTTGGGTATTTGACCATAAGTAGTAGTCCTGGAAGGATATTCCTGGAATTGAAGTTAGCCATCGAATGGACTCTTTGGCCAGAAAGACAAACCTCACATTTACATGGATGACAGATGACAAACCACCTACTTCCCAAATTCCTCAACCAATTGAAGGTATCATGCAAGACTGCTGTGCAAAATTGCTGCCATGCATTTGTGTATCCAGTGCACATCTGCTTGGCTACCACTGAGAAACAGCCTGACCTCAAAAATGCAGAGTACAAACATCCAGCTGTTAACTGTAGATGTGTGCTTTATGTGCCTGGGTAGAAGTCATGTCTGTGGTTCTGTGTGCTCTTTTAATAAAGTTCCTCTGTGAAAGCAGAGGTAAGGGGATTTCCTTCCTCCTAAAAACGTTGATGATGAATGCTGATATATCATCAGTGTCAACAACAGCTTATCCTGACGGATCAGGAGAAATTTTTTATTTAATTTTGCTTTGATTTTCACTTTGCATCTGATGCCAAGATCTTTTAAACCTCGAATAAAACTACCTGCAGCCTCTCAGCAAACATATCCTTTGCTTTGGTTTGTCTGAAACAGTAATCTAATGTGGATGGGGAATGTGCAAGTTCATTTCAACATGTCTGTTTTAAAGAAAAAGTCCACAGCTGTTGTGGATCTACTTCACATTATGATTCTCTTTTTTTATCAAAGGTGATAGGAGCTCTGACCCAAAAGTGTCAGATTTGGCTCTAGATTGTTAATGTTACTGGCATCAGGCTGCTTGATTAGTCCTGTGTGATCTGAAGAATATGTGACAGTTTATCATGGTGATCCTTCTGCCAAACCCAGTAGATGGGGCAGGGGTGACTGCTTTCCTAAAGCACACTTATGTGCAGAAGCCCAGCCTTGTGGATCCTGCTGCTTCAGCATTGTTTGTACCTTTAATCTCCCATGAAGGTTAGAGGGAAATGAAAGGAGCAGCTCCCCGGGCTTTGTGGGAAAGCTCCTGGGAAAGTCTTAATCAAACTGAAATCAAATAGGGATTTGTAAGCAATATATGACTTACAGACATCTAAGTAATAGCAAAACACATATTTTCCTATATGAAGGAGTGTTTTGGAGTTATATGGAAATCTTTTAAGGAATTGATAACATTCTGAAGCTTCAGTCAAGTGTTAAATTCCTGAATAATCCCCTTCATATCTGTCATGTTTCTTTGCCGTCCTTCCTCGTGTGTTGTTTCTGCAGCATCATTTGAAGTCTGTCACCCTTCTTACCATTCATGTTCCATTGCTATTAACTAATGAGGAGGTCCTTGAAAAAAATTTGCTCCACTAAAACCGTGTTTTACTCTTTCCACCTTCCTACACATCATCAGAAAAATCAAAGAAAATAGACCTCACAGAACTCTGCCACTGTTAATTGCTTTGTTCAGGGCTTGATGAACAGGGATTCTGTTCGGGGTCTTTGAGTCCTCCTTCTAGTCATGGTTAAATGTATTTGCTACACCCTTTTCCTTATTTTATGCAATTGGCATGAAAAATAATTTAGTAAAAAGGCAATAATAAATATATAAATTTCCTAATCATATATGGACATGGTTTTCTCTGGCATTAAAAAAAATTGAAAAATTTAAAATGCATATATAGAGAGATTGCTTTTCATACATGAGTGGTGTTTTTCTAGCCTTGAAAACCATAGCTGCACATGCCATTTGTAGTTGAGCTAACCTAAGACCTTGATGTCAAGTATAGCTGTAGAACATAGTCAATTCTTGCATTTTCTTCACTTCTTGGCTGAGAAAACTGGATATTGTACCTTAATTATGTCAGGCTATGAAGAGTACAGACAAGGGTCATAGGCTGATAACTGTAATTTTTAACATTATTATTTATGGTAATATCAGCAGTGTAAAAGAAAGATGTGGGTGTATGCACAGTTATTCAGTCATGTATGTATATATAATGAAGACAATAATTTAGATTTTAAAAAAATCAGCGATTAAAAAAAGAAAGCTGTATCTGGAAGTGTCCAACTGATTCAATGTAATAGGATCATTTCCTGAGCAGGAATTTTCTTACTTTTATTTACATGTAAATATTTTATCTATATCACTCATGCTTTGCCATGAGTTTGAAGTATGAAACCAAATTGATTTTTCCTACTAGTAACAGCTAGAGATTAGCTTCATTCCAGACATATGTCATTTGTTGGGCAACCTATCATTCAATTTTTAAGTCCTCTTTAAGAACCATGATAACTTCTAAAGATTGTTGGGTTTACTGTGACACAGTGGAAACATTCACTCATAGATCAAAGTAATGTTAAGACAAATGTGAGATTTGAAGGGTAAATTCTGTGTTAAAATACTAAATGGTGTTTCAAATCCTAGTGGATGACTGGGTTTAAGATTTTTTTCTTTAGAAGGCCATTCCTGACAAGACATAGATAAAAATATTGCAAAGAGATAAAGGCTGGTCTTTACACTATTTGTCTTTGCTTAAAAGTAGTTTTAGAATAGATTCAGATAACCAGATAACCAGATTTCTGCCTGGGTGCAGTTTTTCATAGATTGTATGGATTCTACCTGAATAGAAATTTAGCCAAAGGGGAAAACCTAACTCAAAACAGCTTTCAATCCACACAAGCAAAGGTATAAAATTAGTATAAACAGTTTTCCATATTAAAAATATAAAGAAAATGGAACATACTAGACTTTTGTAGCCAATCTGTATAAACACCAAGGCAAAGCACTGAAAACCAGGATGTTCATGCATAATGTTGTTTTCCTGCTCCTGTGAAATAATTGTTCCGTGTCTGCGTTACACACATGTACAATAAATACTACTATATATATATTCCTGGGTAAGACAGATAGATCTCTTCATTTAGAAGGGAAAATTTATCTTATTAAAGACTGTATTAAATAAAGCACCTTACAGTTTGAAAACCTCATTATGAAATGAAAGAATAAGCAATAAACTTTGGAAAGAGGAACAAATTATTTAAGTTTTGTCTTAGGAAAATTTGATATTCTGAAACTGCTCATAAATGTTTTGCATTTCTGCCAATTAAATGCTTAGATGAGCTCTGAATTTTTTTCTTCCATACTAAATAAAGATAGCCAGGAAATATTGCAAAAATGAAGGTTCAGATCTGCACTGCTTGGACATGTAACACTATTTGGCAGAATGGAATTTAATTTTAAATAGAAGCTGGTAAGAAGATTATTTTCTCTATAGTGCTATCATAGATGCATAACAAAGGTTATGCTGGATAAAGGAAGCAAAAAATTGCATGTGACCAGCTAGTACAGTTTGTTTAGCCCTGAGACTTGCCAAAAATGTGAACACGGCATTCATTTATATGGATCAGTCCTGACTGTGTTGACCAATTTCAGTCATACATTAGGGTCACTAAGACATGGAAGACATTGCATAGAAACTGCATTAGTAGAGACTTAGATGAAGCTGGAGATTCTCTCCTCATAGATGCCTTGGATACCCTCTGTTTTGAAAAGAAGAATTTAATTTTGTTGGGTACTGGAGGTCTCACCTGTGATTCGATTCATTAGTCTGAAAAAATTATCCTGTTCTTAATTTTCTCTAATCTCATTTTGAAGAAACCAAAATTACTCTAGTAAAGTTGAAGGTTAATATAAACTCAGGCAGCTTACATTCTGTGTTCAGAGTTTTAGAGCACAAATTTATAGCTTACCATTTGCATTAGTAGTATACCAGAGGTGTCCTCTGATTAAAGGGACATAAGATCAGTCCTACAAGAGAATCTTAAATTTCATTTTGTTGACACAGTTACTCCACTCTACTTCAACTTGTATGTTTCAAAGTTAATGTGCATTAGCATACATAGTTAAAGCTGGCATCTGTTTTGTTAGGGCTTCTGAAAACTTGCTTTACTAGGCAAAGGAGGGAAGTCATGATGTGTACTACTTCTACTGTGGATCCTATAGTAAATCAAATTTTATTTATGTAATCTCAAGGTTAGCTGTTATTGCTTATCCTGTGCACCACATTGAGGTAGATTTTGGGTTGATTCATTTGTTAACCAAGGCTTTAACTTCATAAGAACATATAGGTTCAAGCCATTTGATACATAAACGCCTTTTGGTATAAAGGCGTTTGTGTTTTCTTTGCTTCTAGTTCAGAGGGTGATTGGCCTGAAGGGAAATCAAGGAATAATAAATATCACTGAAGTTTTTCATATGTTGAAAGAGAAAGTTAATTATGCCTGATCACTATTTTAGGAAAATATTATTCAGCATAATAAATGGAGAAAATCTGCTCAAGAAGCTTGTATATAGCTGTTGTATCAGAAGCTAGTTTTTAATATTTTGAGGATATAATTTTTTTTTTATTGTATGACTGCTGACTCCAAAATATCTTGATGAAAGAGTCCTGCCTTTAGAACTACGATCACCTTTGGATTAAGGCATTGCTCCTTTTCATCCCAAGCCTCTTCACACTTATGGTAACTAGGAATGCACATTTAGATAACACTTTAGAGAACCTCTCACCTATATTGTCCAAACTGTATTTCTTTCTGATGTTTCTGTCTTCATAAATACACTTACTAAATTGCTGTTGCATGATCTTCTCAGTCATATTTCATTTTTGTGTATTACTGAAAGATTAAGTAAATGACCATTTAAATTAATTGTGAGATAAGGCCTATCTGAGGCCAACATTCACCTCCTGTTGCCTGGCTGAATTAAATGCCTGAAGCCAGTAACATTGTTAAAGCCATGTCTGCTATAAATAGAGTTTGATTTCTCTGTGTTATCATCACCACATTACCTGACATAGGTGACCAAACTGGAAACTTCTACAGTATAATAAAAATTACTCTTAAAGATTTAATACAGCTTCTTAAGAAAAAAATTTGAGATATGGCCAACACAGAAGAGGTCCTGAACTCTGACAATTGTATAGAAACAATCTGTTTCTATACTTCTACTAAAGTCAGCATAGGCTGTATTATTACATCTGAGCACTGTTCAAAACTGAGAGGCTACATACACATGCTTCACTGTCATGTGCCTTTGTGGGGGATTAATGTAGATTTCTAGAGTTCTATTTAAGAAAACAAAACAACCATGGCAAAGCTATGCCATGGTTAAGCTAAAAAAACCCCCAAAAAACAGTGCAAAGCTCCATGGGCTTGGTCTTCCACCTGAGTTTATCTCTCTGTAAGAGCAATCCATGTAAAAATACCATCTTTCAGCATGGGAAGACAATTCAGCCATGCCACAGACAGAGCTGGCAAATACCAAAGCCTCTTCATCAGGATGAGTTTAGAGCTGCACCAAGGGTGAATCAGGCCTTGCGACAGGCACACTTCATAGTAACATGAACTTCAATCTTTCACAAGAAACTCACAGCTATCAAAACTTTTTGCAGTTCATACCCTGAAATAATATCTGCTAGGTATTGCATCAGAATTTTTATCTTGACAGCTGTATGTAAGGAAGAAATCCTGACTCTTTGGTTTTACTCTTTGCTAAGGAAGAGTATATTCTGTTTTCCTTCTCTAAACTATTTCAGATTCTTTAGTTCCTCTTTCAGTTTTCAGTTTTTGTTTTGGTTTTGGTAGAAGGTTTTGGTTTTCTTTTCCAGGGGGAGGGTTGTGAGTTTTTCCTATTTACTTTTGTTTTTTCAGCTAAAAATGCAGGTTGTAAAGATGACCCTGAGGGGATTCTGCTGGAGGAATCCTCTCAATTGTTCTCACATGCCCCCACATCCTCTCTGTAAAACTGTGCTGTTTTCAGGTTTGTTCAGAAGGCTTTTTTGCATCATGGAACACCAGAAAGAAAAGCAAGCCTTCCTTACAAAATGACAGTGACAGTGACACTGAATATCATCAGCAATAGCAATTGTGATGATGATGTCCAGCTCCTCAGAATTAGAGTTTTGAAAACAGGATAGAGATGTGCTGTGAAGGAAAGGCGTGAATGTGAGTTGAATTTTCCTTCACAGGCTTCACCCAGGAAGGGTCCATGGCTGTGGGAAAAAAGAGCATCTGGTTCTAACCCTTCAGCACCAAAGCCAGCAGGGATTGAGGGTAATGAAAGGTGCACCTGGCTCACATGCATAGTGCAACTTAGAGTTATTGTTCATTATCATTGTATTACAGAATAACAGAATATTTGGAGCTGATAGGGACCAACAGGGATCATAAAATCCAAATACAAGTAAATTACCCATACAGGGATTGAATCAGCAGCCTAAGGTGCTTTTTAGCACCAAGCTCTGACCAACTGAGCTAATCTCAAGGTTACTCATTTCTTTCATAATTGTTGTGAACTGTAACAAAGTCTTGTTTAAAAATTAGTCCTGTCACTTCTTTATTTAATTTCCTATGGAGATTTCACATTACCTCAATTTTCTTGCATCCTTAATAGAAGCATTCCAAGAAAACAAGTACTACTTTTTCCAAGTTCTGGCTTCTGCAACCAAGAGGCAAGAAGCTGAACACAGTTTTAAAGCTTTTTATTGATATAGTCTTTCTCTTTCTTCAGATTCAATTAAAAAAACCACTTCTTGGGGATATGGATTCACCAAAATTGCACAAAATAGAAGTAAATTAACCCTGTGTCCTCTGGAGATTGTTTACAGCATGCAATCATCCTTCTGTCTCTTTCTCCTCATTCTTTTTGTGTTTTCTTTTTTAATCTCCCACCTTTACTTACTGAAAATGGAGCACAGCTAGATGAAAGTATTGAGTAAACAGCAGGGAACTTGACCTTTCCTATGTGTGCCACTGAGATCCTGAGGGCTACACTTAGCTGCAGACTCCTTCTTGCAGCCCCCCTGAATGCATACCATTCATCTGTAGCTACTGAATGGGTGCAAGACGCACATCTTATGTGCGCGTTACCACTAATTGGTGGACTTGTCTTTATTCTGTGAGCAGATGTGCTCCTAACATAGGAAGCTGCTTTCAGGATAGTGGGGGATGTAAATTAGACATACTCCATGGTACTTCCCCACATGGAGTTTGTATTTTCTGTGTCCATGAATGGCTTCAAAATCTTGAAAGACAAGATTGCTTGTTATAGAAATTTACAATGTTTGATATTTTACAATGCTTGTTATTGGGTCCTGTTCAAGGATAATAGTCATGGTTAGCTGGTAGTTTTCTTCTGCAAGACAAAATGAGGTCACTGCCTATTTTTTTTATTTAACTGTGCTCACCAGCAGAGAGGAGCAACCAAAAAGATACTATGTAAATATATTAGAAGTAAATAATACACTAGTTAAAATGAGCACAATATGTGGGTCTAGTATGCAAAACTAATTTCTCTGAAAGTTCTTTTCAGTCTTATTTTAAAGTCAGGATGTATGACACATTGCTGGAATAAACACCACATCTTGCCTGCTTATGTAAGTTTGCTAGTGTGGGGACACAGTAAGATGTTTGCTTTCTTGAAGAGATACATGCTGCCAGTGCCACTGGCTCAACTCCCACTGACTGTGTGACTCGGGCAGAATTCATGATACATGGGTTTTGGTCAAATATGCAACCATCCCCCTCTATTCTTCCTCAGTTCCTGGGCTCATTGACTATTTACACAAGCTTCCAAATTTGCATGTAAATCCAATACTTGCTGTGGAAATTCACAGCTGAGTCACCCTGAATATATTTGTACTTGAGCACAAATGGTTTTGCAAACCTTCAGCAAACTAATAGGCTAAGACTGCGTACTGATACCAAAGCTGTCTTGCTCTTGGAAGTGCCTGAAAACTGTCTGCCTAATAAAATGAGCAGGGACTATTTTCCAGGTATTATTTAGAGCTAATATCCCCTCCCTCTGCCCCCCCAAAAAACCTCCAAACAAAAAACCAAAAAAAACCCCAAAAACCTAAAAAAGCCCCAAAAAAACAAGTGCCAAAAAACAAAACAAAAACCCAAATTAACCAAATCAAACCAAAACTCAGAGGAAAAAAAAAGTGAGAAAAATAAATAAGATGTTTAAAAACAATTTTAGTCAATTTGAAAACAAAATTTGCCAACATGTTCCTAGAGAAATTATCTCGGTACTTTCCATGAGGTTCCCTTATTTTTTGTGCAGCCCAGATTTATGCAAAATAATTTGCTGATATCTCTATCTATCTACCCAGAGGCAGCTGTAGCCAAGTGATATTACACTCTGATTTTCTAATTGGCCAATAAAATTTTACTTGTATGATGTGACTCAGGAATGAGATGTGCTTCAAGTATTTAATGTGTATAAACATAATCCTTAGATAATGCTTTAGTCTCTTTTGTCTGTGAAGCAAACAGACATGCTCTGCAAGGAGGTTGGATTGGAGACATCCAAATTTCATATTTGAATGGGAGTAGTTGCAAATTTTCTAATCTCATAATCTCTTTCAAAGAAAAATATATGTTGCTGTCTACTCCTACTAAATAGGTTTCTGTTAAGGATGCAGAAAAACAGAGGAAATGTGAAACTTTTATTTTCTGTGGAAAATAAAATAAGGGAGGGACAGGATTCACATGTGAACAAGAGTCTGTTACAGCTCCCAACAATTAGGAAAGGAACTGGTGCAGTTATAATGAACAATGACTCTGAGCTACATTGTGCATGTAGCCATTTATGGGTTAGCTTCGCCTCCCATCAGTTGCCTTACTCCAAGGTCCACATCCGTGGGTGTGCATCCTCTTCAAGAGATTTTTTTGAGAGAACTGTTTATGTAGTTTTTCACCTACCACCCTGTTTATTTGTGTCCTTCATGTCTCTTCTTCTACTACAAAGAGTGAGTCAAATTTTTCCTCTCCTTGATAAAAGACAGCTTGCCTTTTCTTTCAAAGACCTGATTGGCACATAAAACAGCTATTTTGTATATAAATAAGACACATGCCAACACTGTGAAAGTTACGACTTCAGGGCTTACAGCTTTTTTTTGCTGGGCTTCTTGCTCCTTTACCCTAGAAAAATCTGCTTCTCTACAGGTAGGGCTTTCTGCAGTAAAGAGGCTCATTGCATTTTTAACTGTATAAGGCAGCCTGTGTGTTATATGGTTTTGGACAGTTTTCTTGAGCTAGACAAGAATGAGGAGTCTAGGAAGATCATGATTCAAATACTAGTCAAAACTAGCATAGAAAATATTGCTGTTGGTAAAAAAAAGCCTGTGGATCCTGGGATCTTTAAAAAGGCCTATGTAAATTAATATTTTTAGTTGTACTGAATTCTAACTGGATTCAGATGCCATGCTCACATGAGCACCTGTGAAAAATCACAGCCTAAAATACTCATAATTTGAATTCAATGAATCTGGAACGTTAGTTTTGCCTTCTACATCTCACTACAAATCTTCTGTTAATTCTCTGTCTCTATACAGTGTGCCCAAGTCCTTGATTTCATATAGTTAAAGTTGTGTACTTGGGCCTGCATGTAGTCACCAGTTCTTCAGGACACAAGACAATCTACATGTGTAGACTGCAACTGAGTCTGGATTTTAAATGTGTAGAACTGCCATGCTTGCACAGTATCTTTCATTCAAAAGTTGCTTGGTAAAACATCTAGAAACAAGACAGGCTGTGCAGCTGGACTTGGCTAAGGATGCTAGATGTGGTGTGAGAAGCCAGCATGGCCAAGTTTGTAGGGCAAGGCTGTGCCTGACTAGATGAGAGAGTGTAAATCCCCTGTGGTGCCATTGCCTCCCTCCACTTCCAAAAGGGCATGCACTCTGCCATGCCTTCCAATTCAGTACCAGATTTACCGGCTTCAGGTTCCTTTCCATAAAGAAAAAAAAATCTGGTTCTTTGAAACTGGAATGTTTATGAACTGACAGTCTGCCCTTAGTTGATTGCAACACAATTCAGTGCAAGGGTGACGCTTTGAAAGGGGGGCTGGAGAGCTCAGAGCAGCCCTGTGGGATGGCAAATAAATTCTCAGGGACAGCTGGCAGACAATGCATATTAACTGAATACTTAATGAATGCTTTAGCCTATGCAATCACAAAAAACACATGGAGTAGAGGTGAAATGATAGACAGATTTTCTAGTGAAGTAAATGGAGTGCAACTGAAGTAACTAAATTAGGGTAGTTTTGGAGTTCTCTGCTATATTTTGTCTCACTAAAAGGGGCTTAGTCTAGAGTAGTAAAGCTGTCTCTAAGTTAACAGCACTTAGACAATCAGTGTTTGGATTCATTCAACTCATGCAAGACATGAGAGAAGAAAAGGCAGGAAGCAGCCAGCCTCAAGGACAGGGCAGAAGCTGTCTCAAAGTTCCCAAGCTGTGACACAGTGAGGCTTGACTTTAGTGCTGAAAGTGTAACCAGGAGCTGGGGTCGATGAGAGGAATGGGGCAGGAAATTAGAGATAAACTTTAGCCACAGTTATCACAGGTCAGGGAAATTCTTAGGACAGCTAAATAATCTGTAACTTGACCACATACCAAGTGGTGTCTTGGGAACATCAAGTGTTGCAAGGTGTGTTTAGCTTCCTAAAATATATATATATTATCCTGTGCTGTTCTCATGCCTGTCCTATACAGCTGGGAAAAACAGACAGAGATTAAGCAAGTATGGATAACAGCTAAAAACTATTAGCTAAATTACTTGTATCATTGAAGAAGAAATTGTTTTTGTGGTGAAAATTACTCAGAATTCTGCTTTTCTTTCTGATGTTTAGGGACTGATGAGCTGTGCTTATCTTTTATTGCAATAACATAAAGGACTTCACTTTCCTCATGAACTGTCATCCAGGTTCAAATAGGCACTGTGCAGATGCAAAGCAGAAAGACAAATACAGTTGCACACTAGGAATGGTACGTGTTTGTGCCTCATCCAGTGAAGTCACAGTTATTCATGTTAAAAGGGATAGTTTATTGGGACAAAAGAGGACACAAGTTCCCTGCATAGCTGCATTATGTGAGACTTTTTAAATGATAATAATAATAATTACTACAGCCTGAATAATTACTACAGAATGTTTTCAGTTGTAGACAAGTAAGTGTGGGGAAGAAAATTGCTGTCCTCTATCAGCTGTGTAACAAAGAGTATAATTACAAAAGCCTAAGTATCTAGAGAGATCTATGTAATCCATTATTCTTTTATTCAGAGAGATGGGTATAAGTGACTCAGCAAATTGCTTCTGAAAGGAAAAAAAATTACCTTAAAATGACCTGTTATTTATGAGATACTGTGTATGTAACTTGCAAACATCTGGAGGTGAGCTGGTTAATCAGAAAGTCAGAAGTGGAGAAGTCCTTCAGCTGAAAGGTGAATAAGGTTTTATTTTTAACTTTGTTGGACAGTGAGGTGTGTTAATAGTAAAAGCTGTCATTGGTGCACTCAGAAGTATGTGCAGCCTTTTGTAAAATCAATATGCAGTCAGCCTTTGGGATCCTAGCGCTTGCTTTGGCTGCACATGGGAAAACTCCAGTGTGATAATACAGAACAAAGTTCACTTTCTGGATTGTTTGTGGTTAAGTAATGAGCTGAAAACATTGCAAGGTGAAAAATGGTACAGGACTATCCAACAACCATTTCCCTTTTTGAGACAGCTTGAGACAAAACTTTATTTTGTTCCTCTGAACTTTCAGAGGCTGCAGGCCAGAGAACTGAATGCCAACATAAATCTATTTCATGTGTTTACTTACATGGTGTTTCTGACTATAATGGGATAAATGCATAAATTAGGATCCCTTTGAAAGTTATAGAATGAATGTCAATGTATTTTAGAGGCATCAAATCAGGCTGTAATCATATTGCCACTGTTGAAAAACTAGAAGTTACCTGTGGACCAGAATAACTCTTTTCTACCATTTTACAGCACCCTATATTTGTTTATGCCAGTTTGAAAGAAAACATGAATACTGAATTTGTGCTAGCTCAATAGAACATACAAGAAAGTTCCTCTCTTCTCTGAACTTGTCGCTGCAGGTGGCCACTAGAGAGTACCAAGCAATATTATGAGAGCAGGGAAACTGCAAGAAAATTCGTTTCAAGGGCTGTGTTCTAGATTCAAGGAATTTTGACCAGGAATTCCCTTAGGCAACAGAAGCATTCATCATGTGGGTGGAGGCAACTAGGCATCATTTTTCTTCCTTGAATTTGCCTAAATTCACTCTAAACCATCGTGAGTATGGGGTACTTACAAAGTTCTATGCTAGAGACTGTCCATTGCTGAACAATGACATCTTGTTTGCTTTGAGTCTATCACCTTGCATTTTCATTTTATTCAAATCTTTTCTGTAAAAAGGTAAGGAACAGTCAATCTTCTCCCTTCTACCCATTGTTTCCTAGATTTCTATTATGTCCTTTTGTTGACACCCCTTCTCTTACCTGCCATCTCTGTGGTAGGCTAAATAGTCTTTCTACTCATTCTGTGCCTGAAGATTTTAGAACTTTTCTAGATGGCCTTCATGATCTTCTCTGCTTTATTTCCAGTTCTATAGGGCCTACTGCTTTCCCAACAGATTTTTGGCACATAATGGGTTTATAATGTGACACATTATTTCCTCATTTTCCTGGTATTTGTTGAACCTTGATTTTCTCTTTTGACTATTGATTAGTTATTTTCATAGAAAACCTTATCTACTCCAAAGATCTTTGTTTGGCTGGAAGCAAATAAAACATTTGGATGTTGAGTTGGGAAGCCTGATTCACTACTGTGACATAGATTGTAACCTGGCAATTTTATCTTTTTTGGAAAAGGCGGGGGGGGAACAAGAATTGGAAAAAGTTTAGTTTGCTCCACAATTCTTGGCTATGGCTGGAGCCAGAGGGAGCAAGGTAACACTTCCCACTCTGTTTTAGTAAGGCAGCTGTGCTGTAATTGTTTTCCCCAGCCAGGTGAATTTGGGGACAGAGAGGCTCTTAGAAGCAGTCAGACAGTACTGACTCAGCAGGGGCAGAATGTATTCCTTTCAAACAATGCCCACACCACCGTTTCCTGGGTGCACTTTAAAACCATTTCACTTTGAATGCTTTCTGAACTCCTGTGTACAGAACAATGCAATGGAAATTTCCCTTGATATTCTGTCAAAAATCCCGTTTTTAAAAAAACACGTAATATTCAAAGATCTTTGAAGTATTTGGAAAACACAATATTATGACTGGAAGACAGAAAAGCTGACCCCTTGCTGCACACCTGGAATATTCACATCAGTTTTATTTTCAGTTTACTGGAAAAAAATGTGTGCAGACAGTTCCCACAGGAAATTAGAAAGGAAAAAAATTATTTGCTTGACTTTTTCTCTGCTTTGGAACAAAATAATGATATAGCTATTTAAACATATATGTGTTTATTTTAATGGCTATGTCTTTCTATACACATGGCTTCTGCTGCAGGCTCCTTAACACTTTGATTTTTGAGTAATGCCTATGTAGATTTTGAGTACTTATCATGTCCTTTTTTTGGGTTTGATCCATTATCTTCCCCATAAGGACCAATTAATTCTGATAATCTCCAAAGATATCATTATTAAACAGCATTATGTCGAAAGACATTAATGGCCATGATTATTGGAGGTTTTGATCTGAAGATTTCCAGAGGTTGTGGTATACCCATTGCTCATTTCCTCCATTTGCAAGATGCCAGTGAAAGACCTTAGGAGGTGATAATGAGCTTACCTATGGAAGTGTCATGGAAACTATCATGGGAAGTAGTTTTCAACATCAGGCTCAGGGCAAGCCCACAGCGTGCCCTGGCAGCCCAGAGGGCACACGGCATCCCGGGAGCCTGGAGCGTGGCACTGCCAGCCACAGGAGAGGGGACAGAGCCCACAGCGTGCCCTGGCAGCCCGGAGGGCACACGGCATCCCGGGAGCCTGGAGCGTGGCACTGCCAGCCACAGGAGAGGGGACAGAGCCCACAGCGTGCCCTGGCAGCCCGGAGGGCACACGGCATCCCGGGAGCCTGGAGCGTGGCACTGCCAGCCACAGGAGAGGGGACAGAGCCCACAGCGTGCCCTGGCAGCCCGGAGGGCACACGGCATCCCGGGAGCCTGGAGCGTGGCACTGCCAGCCACAGGAGAGGGGACAGAGCCCACAGCGTGCCCTGGCAGCCCGGAGGGCACACGGCATCCCGGGAGCCTGGAGCGTGGCACTGCCAGCCACAGGAGAGGGGACAGAGCCCACAGCGTGCCCTGGCAGCCCGGAGGGCACACGGCATCCCGGGAGCCTGGAGCGTGGCACTGCCAGCCACAGGAGAGGGGACAGAGCCCACAGCGTGCCCTGGCAGCCCGGAGGGCACACGGCCTCCCGGGAGCCTGGAGCGTGGCACTGCCAGCCGCAGGAGAGGGGATTGTCCCTGTGTTCAGGGCTGTGCAGCCTCACCTGCAGGGCTCAGTGCAGTTCTGTGCCCCACGGTTTAAGAAGGTAGTCAAGCACTGGAACAGGCTTCCTAGAAAGGTGGCCAATGCCCCCAGCTTGTCAATGCTTAAGAGACATTTGGACAATGCGATTAATAATACACTACAAGTTTTGGTCAGCCTGAAGTGGTCACAAATTTGAACTGGGTGATCCTTGCAGGTCCCTTCCAACTGACCTATTCTATTCTATTCTATTCTATTCTATTCTATTCTATTCTATTCTATTCTATTCTATTCTATTCTATTCTATTCTCTCCTTTGCATTGGTTCTTTCTAAAATTGTATTCAAATATTTGGACACACAAGCTATGCTTAGAAACTTGTCCATGATTGTAAGGTAAGTTTTATGAAGAGGGCTTACATAGCATCATCTGATAAAAAGCACATTCAGGTGCTCAAAGGAGTCTCAGAAGACAAGTTCCCCAGCAGATCCAAGAAGTAATCTAGTGCTGAGCTTAGAAGACCTATTTAATGACACAGGCATCTGTTCTGACCTGAAGGAGATTATCTAAGCTCTAACACTGTAAGGCTTTAGTACTAAGCCTATACTTAAACCTGAAAATATGGGTCTGAGGACTGTACATATTTTGAGTCTTTGAATTTGGATATTAAATTACACCTGTGAAATGACATTACACTGCATTTCCCAACATTGCAAAAAGTATTAAAAGAAAAGCTACAGTAGACCACAAAGCTAATACAACTGTGATGCTTTTCTCTCTTTTTTTTTAATAGTACTCTTTTCTTTCTTCATGGTTTGTGCCAGTACGAGGATTTGGATTTTTTAATTGTTTGGGGACTAGATTGAATCTGGACTCTATTTTGTCTGAGTTTCTCTTGGGAAGATTAAATTAATTTTATTTCATCTTGAAGAGTCCCTACTGCAAGTATGTAAATGTCTTGGATTTCAGTAGTATAAGTGATAAAGTTTCATTTAAAGGCTCTTAGGTATTTTTGGTTTAGGCAGAAAGATTTGAGCTGACTGAATGTCTCATGAAGGGAGAGACATCAAACCTCACCTCTTCCCATGATTCAGGGATGTCTTGTATTATCTATGAACAGCCCTGAGTATCAACTGAAGCACTTCAGTCAGAAATTTAATAGAAAATGGTGAAAATATCCTTCAGTATAATGATTGAACAATAAAGGACTAAAAGGTAAGGCTTGTTTAAACACAAGTGCCTCAAGGAAAAGAATGCCATTGTTCTGTGAGCTGCACAAGAACCCATCAGTCCTAGAGGATTCTGAGCATGGAGTATGGCAGTGTTGTGCCCATGTGTTCCTTCACCCTTTTACTTTGCTCTCTTGATGCTTCTAGGACTACAAGCGTCCTTCTTTTTCTGGTATTAGGAATTGCTCTGCAGATACTGCAAAGGAAAAGATGATCAAGTTTGAAGTTAAATAAAGAAGATCTAGTCTTCTCAACACTGACATTCTCCTCCATAGTTATCAAATACAGATTTAGGACTCCAGAGGAGTTCCTGGTTGCCACGTCTTGTCTCTCAGAGAAGATGGGAAAGGACAGTAATAATAACAGCATTATAGGCCTGAGGGACCTCAGCTTTCTTTTTTTTGAATCCTAGAGGAAGACTAGGATAGTCAAGGACTATTCCTCCTGAATAGTCCTTGACTTCAGCTGCAGGTCATTATGATAGAAAACCTTTAATCTTCAGTGTGAAATAAGTGCTGTCTTCCAATAAAGAATTTAAATCTCGAGATAGCAAAAGTTTCTTGTTAACAAATACTGCAACAACAAAACTGTTTATAGAGTGTATTATGTGTTTTTCATAATGGCTGAAATTTTTGCTTCCTGTCTTCTGGAATAAGAAATAGATATATACAGATACTAATTTTCTGTGTATGATGTATCTGATCTAGGGTCATCTAGGGTCATCTTTGGAATTCCTGGATGGTAGGTTTTCACTTCTACTCTTTTGTCAGGGACATGTTGTTGTTGTTATTTTAGTGGGCAGATCCTTTCTGCGCTCTTTTATTTTGTTTATGTTTTATTACATATAGCAAAGCAAAATGCCTTTTTGGACACTGCACTAGAAAAGCAACAGTGGAAACAATAACTGTCATCAGGTGTAACTGTAGGTAGCTGCTAGAAAAAGAATGAAAGAAAATAGTAATAGCACAGTCAAACATAGTAGAAATGTGACTAATGAATGCAAAAAGCTACACCAGCTGCAGAGTGAATGGTATTTTATTGTCTATTTCAACTCAGCAGCATTAATCTTTAGTTGCTGCCCAAATCCAGTAAAAACATTTGGAAATGAAAATATATTTGCCTAAAGTAGCTTTGAGTGGAAAGCATGCTGGAATGATCTGGGTGGTGCAGATTTGGCACTCAAGAGTTTAACCCTTCTGTCCCACAGTTAAGTTGAGCTTCGGTAAAATGGTGGAAGCAATTCACTTTCCCACCCTCCATTCCTTGTTCTAACTTGCACAAGTCCAAGATATTAGCACTCTTTGAAGCTGCCTGAAGAAAGTTGTAAGAAGCAAATATCTCTTAAGAGCAGGAGATGTTTAACCATGGCCCATTTGCCTCAGATGCTCCCCTCCCAACAATGTGAAATATTCAAATGGCAAAGGCATTACTTTCATGTCTGTGGATTACCTGAGTTTTGCATTACATAAGGAAAAATGTTAAGAAGCTCAATAAAACAGACGAAGGCTGCTTTGTTTTGCAAAGCAGTTAGAGTTGCACTGAAGAATTTGGACCTTTGAGACTGTGAGCTTTTAAAGGTAAACAGGGTTAGCGCTGTGCAGAGATAAATGGGGGCAACCTGTGCTCACAGACCTGTTCTGTTCTCCGAAATCCCATTTGTGGGAACACAGCATACACTTTCTGTCCTGCAGTGGCAAAACGAGGAGAGGCGTTACCTTGGGTGCACCATTGGACGTGAGGCTATGATGCACTGTCATGCCAGGAGATCCTCTGGCTCCCACCCTGTGTCCTCAGCAGTAAAACTGACCTCATGAGGTAGCATTTAGGGAATGTTTGCTATCTGTATGATAGCATGATCTGGTACTGTAGCATGCAATCAATCCATAAACATGCTTCTCTTCCTCTCAAAAGCTCCTTGGTTACTTATTTACATCTGGGATCATTGCAGTTCATATTGTCATGGGTTTGGGAATAATTGTGCAACAGTTAAAAAGGTCTTTGCTGCGTCAGTGGCAGAAAACATTGCTTCTGTTTTCCTCAATCTTCCAGGTAACAGATATACTTCACTTATTTTTACTGGTCCAAACTTAGATACCAAGACCAGAGTTTTCCCAGTAAGTCACTATGTCATGGGGTGGCCACTGCTGTCTCTTGGGGTTATTGTTCTTGTGGTGCAGAAGTCCTGACTGACTGCCAGTACCTTCCTCCTGAGCAGAGACTAGTAATTGGAGGAAAAAGAGTCTCCAGACACCATGAATTATATATTGCCTTAAAGGGGGTATCACATAAAAGCTAATTGCAAAAGAATATAATTTCTGAAAAATCATGTAGTAAGTCTTTTAATCTTAATTTCCCAGAGGGGAAGACATCAGATGGCATATTAATTGCTATAATTTTCCTCCTTTCTTTTTTATCATTTGCGCTACTCCCCACTGTTTCCAACATGGCATCAATCTTTTAGTCAATTTACAGTGCTGCTTATTGCTTATGTTAACTGTTCAATGGAGCATACCTTTGCAAAGTGACTTAATCTGTAAATCCTGGTATTATATTTTCAGTTTGAAAAATATGTAAACATCCCTTCATTGCAACCATATTTATAGGTAGGTGTAATACCTGTAATCCTTATTTCTCTGGTGTTCTTCTTCTACCTTAAGATATTTCTTCATGAGGTATTAGTCAACTTTGTATGGACAGATTTTCTTTTCAACATATACACTACAGATACCAAAACCAGCCAGCCTGCATGGTTGTATTTCAGAGAATATTTTGTTTAAGCCAAAGCCATGTCACAAACTCCTTTGACAGCGTGCACTGTCCTCAGAAATGTTCTTTGATGCAATTTAATTTATTAACACAGACTTATCCTAAGATGATGCACTGCATTTTGCTCGTGAGTTTGGATTTGCTTTTCTGCTTTGATCCTTTAGAGGAAGCAAGTTTCTTCTCCCTCCCCCTCCCACTCCCTTCCGTGGGAAGATTTAACTCACTCAATTCATCAATCTCTAATCCCTGACAATCTTTCATGTGGAGTCTGGATTTCTTCCTTGATTCCTGGTCCCTTGCCTGGAGATGACACAGCAGACTCATTCATCCCCATGTCTGAGGGCTCCTGCAGTGCTACCAGGTGGTCCCCTTACTGCCCAGCGTCTGGGCTGAGTTTGACCAGTGGCTTGACCATTCTCATGTTTAAATAAGCTGCCCAATACTGCACATTTTCATGAAAATCCCTCTATGCTGATGAGCATTAGATGTTTTGGGGGGTGGGAGGGAGGGGGTGTTTGTATGCATTTTGTAGCCCTGAAGCATTTTGCTCTTAAGGAATACTGGAGAGCACTGAAAGGTCCTCAGAGGGTTACAGAATGATGTGAATGGGAGGGTGGGATTTGGATGCCGTGAAAGTAATTTTCAGAAGTTTCTCCCTTTTTTTTGGCGGACAGTGTAAACAATCTTTTGATTGTTTACTCGTTGCCTATTCTTCAGGCAATGTAACATCCTCTGAATTTGGCATTAGTCACCAGGCATGGGCTGTCCTAAGTCTTGGCCATCTGGATTTTTTATAGAAGATAAAAAAGAGTAGTGTGGGAGCTAAAGAAAACAGGAAGATCCCATGTAGAGAATAGAAAAAGCAATTGGATAATACTGCTTCTTACAAAGCAAGCAAAAAGATTTTATAACTAATCCTTTGTTATGTCATCTCTGAAAGCTTCAGAGAATAGCAGTTGTTTTTATCTTTTTTGAATATTGTCACTCTTAGAGGGGGAGATGATTGATAGCCAAGGAGATGAATAAACACTGATGAAACTACTCTAAATGCTAACATGTTCAAATGCAACAAATCTCAAAAAATGACATTTTCCTCAAAGTTAAACTTATAATTTTTATACACAGCACAGGAAATGTAAGTCTATGGATAAATCTTAAAAGAAATTATTTTTCAGCTAGCTAATATTTTATAATATATGGATTTATTTGATAGGTTCCAAAGTATATGTAGCACAATTCTTCTCTTATCTCATTTTACTTGCTGAGCTAATCTGTTTTGATTTTTGTCAGCCACTGTTTATCAAGCACTCTGCTTTTTCAATAAATCTCAAATGAGATAAAAATGTGTTTAGCACTGTTGACATCAGACCCCTGAAACAGCTGCAGACTTGCTATTGTTTGGTTTCAATGCTCACTAAAATGAATTTCCTTTCTGTTGAATCTGAGGGATATGATGAGTGACAGGCCATCTTTTTTTTTCTTAATCACACAGATCTGTGTGTTCCTCTAGATGCCCTGATAAGCAGTGCATATGTGTGTGAAAGGAAGGGAAACAGGAATTCCTTTCGGAAGGGTGACAACCTACATAAGACTAAAATGAGTCCAAGCAGATGTTCCCATCTAAAATCAACTAAAAAGCCTAAAAATTTGCACCTCTCTTAGGAAAGACTTACATTTATTTTGGCTTCTTTTCCATACATTGATCTTGTTTAAGGGAACAAAAAACAAACAAGAAAGCAAACAAACAAAAATCTGTAAAGGAGTGGTTTTGTGCCAAGTGTATAGCACATGGATATGCTGCACCATGGAAAACAGGATTGGGATACACAATTCCAAAATGTCATCCTAGCGACCATGTTACTATTCCTTGGTTTAAGACGTGTTTCCATCTTTGAGAGACCCTCAGAGACAAACTGATGAGTTTAATTAAGCATTTTTTGGCATTGTAATCAAAGTGGTGGAAGTGAGATGAAGAGCTTTCTTCCCAGAAAAGCAAAACAAAAAAGTGTTTGATGGTACAGCTGCACTTGAGTATGGAGCCTTTTCTCTTTCAGATGTCCCAGAAACTCCACTGATGCCCTTGGCCTTCTAACCAGCATGTTATTCTTGGCACAAACTTCCTCCCATAATTCTTCTCATCACCGTGCTCTCAAGGTTTCCCTCTTCCTTTTGTTGTCCTTTACTCCTGTCACACAAAGCACTACTGCTCCCCTTATTTAAGAACTACAGTGACAATCATTTGGAACAACTTACAATGACCCAAAGCTAAGAGGCAAGAGTAATGAATAAAACATGTTAGACAAGATGAACAGCAATGTTCAGATATTTCATGTTAGATTAGACTCTCCTCATGACCAACTGCAAGTCTAGAGAAACACCCCTGATTTTAATAATGTTGCTCTGCGATTCCAACAGTTTAGCTGTCTAATGAGTTTCATATGAAGTTCTGTTCTGAGAACAGAAATATGTAATTATTAGGGTTCCAACTGTTCTGGAAATATGATGGATATTGGGAAGCAAACTCTTATAATGCACTAAAAAGGTCACTAAATATGAGATCTCATGTGCTGAAGCAGAAAGACAGGCTGCAGCCTGAGAAGAGTTTACTGTTTCTTTTTAAAACAGGAATTGTTGCTCTGAGTCTAGTATTGTAAAATGCTAAAAAATGTAACTGAAGTAACTGAAATTCTGATTTATTTTTTTTTTCAAACTCTAAACCACACCACCAAAAAGAAAAAAAAGCAATGAAAAATACTGTCACATCTATGACTGTTTGAAAAGGGAAAGGTCTGAAGAACTTCAGACAAATTAACTCCGCTTCTGCCATGGTGTCAAATTGCAGGAGAAGTAAGGCATTTTCTCATTTTCCCTGTTTTTAGCTATACCTACCTTGGTTTTTCCTCTCCTCCTGGTGGGTAATTTCTTTCAAGGTTATCCTATGGTCTTAGTCTTCCCTGGAAGTGACTACCAGCACAACTTTTCCAAATGGTGAAATCACTCTCTTACCCTTTATAACACCATCTTATGGGGTCTTAAAACCAGTCCTCTGTGAGATGTGCTTCTTCCATTTGTCTTCCACCAGGATCCCTTCTACTCACTGAAATAGCCAAGACCACTAAGACAGACTTGGCAGAAGGCTGGATATTTTAAGAATTGAAGATGTACTTTCCTCCTATGAGATGCTCCATGATTATTTACTCACTAGATATCTCTGTGTTGGAAATCCTGGACTGATGTGTACCCTGAGCAAGCAAATTTAGGCAAATATTTGTAATGTAATGCTCACTTACTAAGAAGTCTGTGAGAGAAATATTTGCATCTCAGTTCCAGAGCTCACCATTGTGTGTTTTCTGGAAGGTAAAATTCCCACCTGTTCTCCTCTCTTCTGCAAGAAGACTGTTTAATCAGAATCAACAGGACCACTGCAGGGTAGCACTGCTCAATGCATATGAAGTATCATTTGCACTCTTTCTATAGCTTCAAATTTTCTTGGGATGCATCTGAAACAATGTATATTTGAACAATTTGTCATTTGAGTTTGCACAGTAATTTTCAGCAAATTATATCACTAGGGTTAATACAGT
The DNA here is from genome assembly GCF_035770615.1 of Melospiza melodia melodia. Lineage (NCBI taxonomy): Eukaryota > Metazoa > Chordata > Aves > Passeriformes > Passerellidae > Melospiza > Melospiza melodia. Next base: position 33,460,211 of record NC_086226.1, on the reverse strand, counting down.
TGTTTGGTGTCCCAACAGCTCCTCTTCACTGGTGACAGGACTGATTTAGTTTAGTGATTGATTAATGTTTGAATTTTTTTGAGTCTGTCCATCTGTTATTCTCGTTTTTTCCCCTTTTCCACAGGAGAAGACTCTGCTGAGTCTTCTACTTTCTCTGACATTTTATTCCAGGACATTCCTTCATCACATATCCTTCTACTTCCTATTCTAATCCAGGGAACAAAGCAATTTAAAGTAGAATGTATTCAATGCCAGGGTTAATTAATACAAATTGTTTATAGAGAAATTATTCTCCTGCCTGTTTTTCTATCTGGGTCTTGTATTTTTGGTCTAGAACATTTTATTAAGGAGTTTGTTCCTGGATAATCAAATAGTTAATGATTAAATAATAAATGATTTTTCTCAATGTTTCATAAAGTCTAGTTAAAAACTTTATAAAGATCCATTTTGGAAAGTTTTCTTCTTAGAATATTGTTTTTAGAAGTGGTTTATAAATTTACCCTTCAGAATCACTTTGGAGGGTAGTCAAATAAAAATTTGATATCTGGGCCTGGATTATTTTTCTTCATTTTCATTTTCCAGTGCAGAACATAAAGTTGTGAGTATAATTTCAGATTCAGAAAAATTAACTTCCTGTGTTACTGAATTTAGACATAGGAGCAACAAGAATATATTTATAAGCATATGAAATGCAAAATAACCAAAGAGAAAGATTTTGCAAAATTGTAAAAGTCACAGTTGCATGAATATAACTTACAGCACGCAGAGATATGCAGAAATTGCAGTCATTGGAATACAGCCCAAAGAATGGCCTGTTTGTGACCCTTCTTACTAGTGGCAACAAATCTGTGAAGTCTGCCTAAAATACACCAGTGTTGCATTGTCTGTGTGGGTTTTGCTCAACTTCTCAGTGACTGAATGAACTTTTGATAAAGATTTTTTTGGTGACAGAGACCACCCACTCTTCCTTGGCAGTGGGTCAAGTGCTGCATTGCTATTAATGAATCATTTCAGTGGCTGCTCTCAAATCTAAGCATTAAATCAAGAGTCACATGCTCTGAATTGCAGTATCCTGTCTCTTTGTTTAGCCTTCTGTTTAGTATTTGTTTAATCATTTATATGTAAGCCATGAGATACAAGAATCTTCATTTCCTGCGCAGAAGAGACCTCCATGAGCTTTTATAGTTAGTGGAAACAAGTTAGCAATGCTAATAGTATCTCTAATTTATGATGAAGTCACTAAAACACTAGTCTTTGATTTCTTCATTGATTATAAATATCCATCAGTAAAACAACTAACTGAAATGCAGATTACTAAAAATAGTCATATTAAAACCGTATCAGGCACACTTTCTTCTGCATAAGCATAAATCTTGACATTTTCACACACTTATTAAGCTAAAAATCCCCTGAAATCAATGCATTCTTGCTTCAGTTATGGACTCTGGAGCCTGGGGAGAAATATGAGGGAAGTGCAATTGATCTGTGTCAGCCTGTTCACAGTCTATAAACTGGGATGTTTATAAGAAATCAGAAGTAAAGAGAGAATGTATTCATTTGGAACCCACTTGTATCCGTAGGATCAATCCCCACATGGTCAAGGGAAAATGACTGGGAAAGATGATATTTGCTCAAGGGGCAGTAACTGGGAATGATGATTTTTGTGAGCTGTGTTTTCACTGCAAAAACAGCATTGTGTGTGAGCAGATTGTCACATTGCAATTGTAGGGGAAAGTGTCTAAGTCGCAGAAATGTGAAGATTGCTGCCACATGCAATTTATTTGCTGTCTATTCCCTGTGGAGGAAATCCTGCACATTTATAAAATGGGTGGGTGGGTGGATGGATGGATGGGAGGGGACAATTTGTTATGAGACATAAGCATCCACATGAAGAGGTTTGCCAGCTTCCTGCAGAGGCCAAAGTGACCAGGAAACAGGCTGCAAGAGTGACGTAGGGGAAACTTGGAGGGGTTGCACAAGCAGAGCACTCAGCAAGGAACAGCAAAATATATAGGTTAGCAGGCAGGTTGTGTGCCAGGCCAGATCTTTTTGTTCCCTTCAGCAAATTCTCACTGATAATGATACATGATTTACCTCTCCATCTCCTAAAGACAACTAAAGCATTTTTGCTGTTTTACTGTTGGTTATCCTACTTTAAGATATATAGCCTATTTCCCCTCTCTCATCTAGAGCCTAGAAGTCAGATGCTGCAGATGAAACTTGTTTTGCCAACACTGAGTACAATCCATTCGGTTGGATTTTTTGGTCAAAATGCATTATATTGAGTAAAGACAGTAGGCAGACTACACCAGGGCTGTACAGTCAAGATCCTAATGGGGCAGATGTGGCAGGGAGACTTGGCCTTGCACCGGGACATTGTGACTGGTCAACATTCTTGGAAAAGGGTTTGGGTTTTGTAGAGATGAAAAGAAAACCAGCTGTACGCTGCATCTCCAGCCTGGAGAGAACACGGCACCTCCTCCCTCTCACTGTACCTTTTGCTGTGGAGTAGAGTCTGCAGCAAGAGAGGCATAAAACCAGAGAGTTTTATGAATTTTGTGTGTGCATAAAAATTGTCATTTATTACGTAACACTAGAAAAAATCTAAAATCAGAATCTTTCACCATGCTGCACAGTCTTTTAAATATTTGCATCTTTTGGCTGAGCAGAACTGCTTTTACTGTGCTGCTTCATCTTTTTAAAACTGTAATATCTTCCAGTTAGCCACAGCATACGGAATCCAGCACAAGATTGTATTTTTGGATGTACAGATACACACATTTGTTACCTGCTTTAGAAGGTAGCACTCAAAATATAGCAGATAAAATTGATGGGATTTAAGTAGTAGATTGCCTCCAGGCCTTTATATGCTGAAATCTGTTTTGCTTAAGTTCTTTTCAATATGAAGGTAGGGAATTCTGTTACTTTCACACTGTTAAAAAACAAGTCTGGAGCATAAGAGATGGAAAATCTTTAGTGTGCCTTCAGGAATTCTCATAAAATTTGTGTGCTGTGGGAGAATAATATATGTCTGAACTTCCAAGTGATACAGTTCTTAGTCCAGGAATTTAGAAGATTTTTGGTGTCTAGGTATATTATTCTCATTGTTCTTTCCTCCTAAGCTGGAATATTTCCAGTAATGGCTCCAGTGAGCAGTTTCTTTTATTTTCTTTTTCATTAAATACCACCTCATGACATTAAGTGGTCTGGAAGCTTTGGCAAAAAATATCTATCTTTTTTTTCTTTTATTAGGTTAAGGGGAATCTCATTTTCTGGGAAAAAAAAAGCAACTGAAAAGCTCCCAAATATTTAAGTGTATTTTGTCTTGCAACAATGTATTTGAAAATCTTGTAGGAGAGTCTTCAATTTCTTTTGCTGCCTTTAACAAGGATCTCCATCCTTATTGCAGCATGGTGCATTACACTGCAATAAATTAGTGAAATCTAATACAGCAGTGTGCAAAATGGAAATCACATTACTTGTGCAAGTGAAATAGTATTTCAAAAGTGTTATGGCTTATTTAAACTTGTCCTATACAAAAGTACTGTGTGGTGATGATGATGACAATGCAGTTTTGGGACTGCTATTCCAAAAATGAGGGTGTTTAGTTCCATCAGGTTTTTGCAATAATAAAGCTTTTACATGGAGCATTGTAATTTCCAACTCACAGTTATCTGTAACAGAAGAAAGCACTGAACAATGGCTACACGGTGAAAGATTTTGAAAAATATGGTAGTTATTTCTATGGTGTGGTACCCATTTCTGTTGCTGAAAAGTCAATCAAAGGATATCGCACATATTAGCCAAGCATCATACAGGCTCTTGTTTTATTCCTTTCAAAATTCAACTAATGGTAAAAATTACTAATTGGAATGGTGGATTGTTTAAAATGTTTGGTTCTTTTTTTGCACATACTTAGAATTTACTTAACAACACAGAAATTAAACCCCTGGATACCAACTTACCAGGTTGTCTGCACTGGAGTTTACTGAAGCAAAATGTCAGAGGCTTGATAAACTTACAGCAACCCTGTCCAAGGGATAAGGAATACTATTAGATTTAATGCAAAGAACTAGAACTGACAAATCCTCATTACCATAACACAAACCAAGTGACAGTTCAGAAACACATTAAGTGGCCTGCCTTTGCTAGAGCAATGTATTTAGTTTAGAAAAACTAATAAGAAAAACTTCCTAGGAATGTCAGGAGAATGTCAACTATCTTTTTTGAAGAGGCAATATTTGCAATATTTCACTGATACAAATACACAAATAAATGATCTCAGAATTGCATATGGGGGTATGCAAGGCTTATTTATTATCAAGGAGTGGACAGACATAACAAGACAGTGTACCACGTGCATTTGCCTGGTATATATTTATCAATTGGTCCATATTTCTCAACTGTAGGTGGTGTGCACTATTTGCAGTGATTAATTTGACACTTCCTTTGAAGAAATTTTTATGTTGGGTAACAATTTTTTAATAATAATTTCCTTTCTATTTTGTGGGAAAGGGGAGGAAACAGGCAAGAAATGCTTAACCTTCTAGAGGAAGAAGGCTGAAGGAAAAAAGAAAACAACACTGGAATGATAGTTAATTTCAGGAATATTTTAAAATAAATGCTTTAGAAACAGTCCCAAACCAGACTGTAGGATCTGAAATTAGGTAAGTAAAGGCTGCTTATGTAGTATGCTTCCTCTCTTGGTTTATATACTCAAGCTGGGACAATTCAAATTTTAGATGGACTGTACAGATTTAGATAGATAACTGCAATGGTGCAAAGGTCTTACACTTCACTCAAAAAAGTGTGACTTGAATGTCATTTGCCCCTTTGCTCTGTCAGAGTCAACAAGACTGCAAAGTCACAAAACCTTGAAAAAATCATGCCCAGTCCTGTATGTATTATAGGAAAGTTTGAATAAACAGGTCACACTTTTTAACAATGTGTTCTCTACAGCTTTGCATGTTATTGTAGACCAAAACAAATGCAATTATCGAACTGAATCAAATGATGTTACAGATTTTAAAATAAGCCTTATGAAACTTAAGAAAATTTGGGAAAATTTCTTTTTACAGGGTAAATAGTCTGTTTCATTTTGTGAAATGGGCAAAGAACTGCATCTGTGTACACAAAAAACAATGGCTATGACTTTATAAATATACTAAAATAAAAAATAAAATATTACATTCAGTGAAAGTGGGGTATAATTTGAACTAAATGTATAAAAGGAACATCAGAACATTTCTGGCAGACTTGTTTTTTCTTGTCTGTGGAACAGCTGGCAGACTTGTTTTTTCTTCCCTTGTGAGATACTGTCAGGATGCTGCTTTCTATCTGTTTGTCTGCACTCCCCACTTCTCAATGCTCCCTTGAGGCTTTGCTTTCTTTTTTTCTATTGCTTTAACCTGCCAGCTAAAGGAAAATGTAAAACCACAGCTGACACCAGTGAAATGTTCCCTTTGTCACAGTTCCACCAAGTCAGAGAAATAAGTAGGTGATGGTGGAGGGGCTTTTGTATTGAATCAGTGGGAGTTGCACAATTAATTCCAACTCCTAGCTTTGACAATCTCCCTTTACTCAACGAAACCCATACATGCATGCATATATATTTTAACATTTATTTGTATTTATATAACGCTAGTGCTTTTAAATATAGATTTTCAGTCTAGAAACCTGGATCTGTATTTTTATTGAAACAAAATTTCTACTGACTTCACTGGTAGCAACACTCAAATAAGGAATCCAGGATCAAGCCCATGCTTTGAACCGTATTTGCATACTTTGTAATAGTGTGTCCAGAAGAGTGTGTTCAATTCTTGCCACTGGGAATTTGAAAATGCATAATGTCCCCTTGCAGTACCCTGGACTCCTGGAAGGAAGTGGCATGAAATGCAACACAGTTGCAATGGCCAGCAGAGAAGCTACTTCTGAGGAAGAACACAGTTGAGACAAGTAGGCATTTAAATCAAATGAGATCACAACAATGAGTAAAAGCAAACTAAGTTCTGCTCAGGTCAGGACTGAAACAAAGACATCAGTGTGAGGTGGAGATGTTTTTTTTATTTTTTTTTTAATCCTTCACTACCATCAGGGTGGAAAATGTAAGAGGGCATTGGGCATATTACCTATGAATACCTGGTTATTGATACAATAAGGATACATGTATGGAAGAGTCACTCACACACAAATATTACATAGGAATGTAGTCTTTAAGCAAAAAGTCTTAATTTCAATTCCTGAGAAATGACTCATTTTCCTCTGCTTTAAGTATCCACATTAAAGTGGCTATTAAGACTCCCTCTACAGTCACTGGAGAGACAGAGACAAGGCTTGAGGAGGGCTTGTCTCTAGAAAGAGCCTTGGTTCTTTCAATAATAAGCTGTTCTGAAAAGAATTACTTGTGAAAAAACACATTCAGAAAAGGCCAACATTCTCTCCATTTCAGAGCAGGTAACTTAAGGCACTATGAGATTACAGAGTGGCTAAGAGTCATGCAATGAGATAATGGCAGAGAGGGAGGAATAAGAACAAACCTTACCAATTTATACTTGCTCAGTTATTTTCAGACATGTCAGTTTTATGAAATAGTTCAAATTATTGTGAAACCTTCCTCTAAAAGGCAAGGCCTTGGGCTGAGTTGCAGTTTCCCTTCATCCTCAGTTAGATTTTTCTCTAGTCAGCCTCTGCACACATGCTGACAGCTGAGAAGAAACCCATAAAATTACATCACCCTGACATTTTTCGCCACTCTTTCTGTGTTGTCTATTAGTGAAATGTCACCAGTTTACTTGAAAAGTACCATTTTCACCTCCTGTATCTTTCTGAACAGACAAGCCTACATTACTTCTTCTCATGAAAGGCTTTCACCTCCCTCTAAAGGGATTTATCCATTACTTTCCTCACATATTTGAGGGGAGCAAGATGTCTTCAGCACAGAGTCTAAAAAGAAGCAATGTGTAGTTTAATACAGATGTAGAAAAAGAATAGAAGAATGATATTTGTACAACATATCAGCATAACAATGTGGTAAAGTAAGAAAGGAAAAAAAATTGTAATAAACAACAAGCAATTGTTTTGCTCTTAACTAAAATGCCCTACAGTTATAATGTACTCTAAAATTTAAGAAGTTTGAAAAATATTTTGAAGTATTTGGAGTTGCTGATTACCTTTTGCTACTTCTAGTTTTAGTGCAATCCTACTGCTAAATTTGATTTTCAGAAAGTTCAGGCACTGATTTTCTACAATAATGTGCTGGATTACCTTTATAATTTGATTCAGATTCACTGTCATAAAAACCTCAGTGATGTAATGAATTCATAGCATGAGATATGAAGTGCAAGAACAAAACTCCAGGAATTTTCCTGTTTGTAGATTGCAAAGTAGGACAGAAAACCCACCAGTGGCTGGCATTGGATGTTATGATATTGACAAGGCATGAGGAAAAATGCATGACCTCAACAAGTATGAAATTCTGTTGAAGTGAATGTGTGCTCCAGACACATTCCTGCCTTAGAATGTGGTCAACCGCTTTGAAATGTGTCATATCAGCATGTGCTCTTTTATATTACTGGTATCACCACGATCCTACATCTGCCAGAGTGTTTGAGCAGAGAATAGTTCATCCTCTGTGGTGCAGAATCATTTGTGGAGGTGTTCTGGGAATTCGTAGGCACCTGGTTTTTTTACCTGAATTTGTTTGCAATTTGATCATATGAAGAGCATCTCATATATTCTGTGTTTCTGTGATTCTCTTCTGCTCTGTGTGACTCTTGTACTGCTACATAAAAATGAGGATTTTCCCTGTATTCCCAGGTGGTATAACGTCAGCTTTTTCCTTTGTTAACAATGTGTTTTGATAGAGACCTTGAGTACCAGAACTAGCTAACAGTTAGGCTGCAGGTGTTCTTTAGTGACTAAGGATTAGCAGAAAATCCAAATGCTGGCTGGCCTGTATACTTCCTGTCTGAACAGAAAATGGGAAATCATCCAACACGTCACATTTTCCTTAGAGGAAACTAGTCATAGGAACAGGAAGATTGTGTCTATAAAAAAAAGCTCAATCTAAGCATTTCATTATTGTTTTTATCCTTTAAATATTTTGCAAAGGCTAAAATTTACATATGTGTGTGTGTGTATGCGTGTGTGTATATATATATACACACACACTCATACACATGTGTTTGATTTATGCACATATTAAATGGTTGGTGCCATCTGTCAAAAAAATGAACAAAAGGTTGTCAAAAAACTGAGCAGAAAATCCAGCCCAAATTTATTCCTTTTTATGGCACTGCCCACTACAAAACCAAGAGACATTGCTGTAAAACTCAGGATAGATTTATATGTAGTCAAGCTCAAATTATGGTTGCTAAGACACATCATTGTTTTGCATCTTTCTCTAATGCAGGCTGTGTGTAGGAAAATGACATTAACCCTGCAGATGCAAACAGGCTACCGGACTCCTCATCTGCCAGCTGAGCTGCTCTCTGAAAAGGTCAGCTGCTCCAAGAGCACTCTTATCTCCCAGCCCGATCTGCTGAAGTTGCGTCAGTATTCATTCTTTGTGAGGACAGCCTAGGAAGAGGATTCAAGATGCTTAGCTATCATACAAAAAAATGGACAGGGTTTGTTTACAAACATTTTTAGTTTGGCCTGTCAGCTGAGTTTTGAAAAGCTGCCCCCTGGTTTTGTCCATGAATTTTGGACTGAAAAGGACAGGACAAGAGCAAAAAGCCTCAAGCTGTTCCAGGGATGGTTCAGGTTAGACATTGGGAAGAATTTCTTCATGGAAAGGGTTGTTAAACTCTGCTCACAGAATGAATTGCTCACCGAAGTGGTGGAGTCACCATCCCTGGAAGTGCTCAAGAAACAACTGGGTGTGGCATTCTGTTCCATGGTCCAATTGTCAAGGTGGTGATCAGTCAAAGGTTGGACAAATAATGTCACAGAATTTTTCTAACCTAAATTATTCTGCAATTTTCAGCAAAAACCACCTGAAACTGGCACTTTCTTTTGTTCTTACATGGAATAACATAGGCTGATTTTCACTCAGCTTTTAGGAGGTGACTGAAAGTCTTCTTTAACAGAAGAATTTATGTTTGTTCCCCAGTGAACCTCCTTTTCTCCAGGACAAACACCCCCAGCTCCCTCAGCTGCTCCTCACAGCACTTGTGCCCCAGAGCCTGCCCCAGCTCCATTGCCCTTCTCTGGGCTCTCTCCAGCCCCTCAGGGCCTTTCCTGCAGTGAGGGCCCAGCCCTGGACACAGCACTGGAGGTGTGGCCTCAGCAGGGCCCAGCACAGGGGGACAATCCCTGCCCTGGCCCTGCTGGCCACAGCATTGCTGATCCAGGCCAGGATGCCATTGGCCTTCTTGGCCCCCTGGGCACAGCCTGGCTCATGTCCAGCTGCTGTCACCAGCACCCCCTGTCCATTTCTGCTGGGCAGGTTTCTGCATTTTCTTTCTGCAGAGTGTAAAACTGCCCTCCAAGTTCTATGTCCCTGTCTTGAGCTTCCTGCCAAAAGTCTCAAAAGCTCTTCATGACAGCAACTTTGTTGTGAGTGCTGTACATACCTTGTGTTAAGACACACAAGTGTGAAAGAGAGGATGAAGTGTTAGTTACCTCATGAAGTAAATATATGGAAGCCAACATTCCAGGATGTTTTGTCCCAGGAAACAAAAGACACAGTTTTCAAATGAGCAACAAGAGACAAATTACTTAAAAAACACTGTAGCAGTATCTCTTTAATTACTGGACAGTGGGGAAAAAAACCAAAAAAATCCAAGCCAAATCAAAACAAATAAAAAACCAAACAAAAAACAAAAACAAAAACAAAAACAAAAACAAAAACAAAAACAAAACAAAAACAAAAACAAAAACAAAAACAAAAACAAAAACAAAAACAAAAACAAAAACAAAAACAAAAAAAAACCTCTCTGTCCTAAAACTGTAGATTTCCTTCCATTTCATTTCATCACTACAGGATATGGAAGAAAGAGAATGTATGACTAGAAATGATAGTGCTTCTCTATATACACTAACCAGCTGCTTATAGGAAGGGAAAGGAAACATTTTAGAAACCTCTAATGGAAGTAGGTACAGATCTTTTCAAACACTATGGCATTTTTCATTCCTCATAGAGGCTGTTGGTGAATATGATCAGAAGTGGATGTAATTGCAGTGCTGGTTAGTGTGGGTTGTGGAATGGTGGGCGGGGAAGTCCCTAGCTAATTATTGAGTCATCACATGATCCCCATCACGAGTATTGCACCCTTTCTGTTAGAGCCTAAGGTGGGCTGTAGTGTCCCTTGGTTTTTCTGAATACCTTTTCACTCACCCTCATCCCTATCTGTAGGCCTCCTGTACTTATAGTTTTTTCTATTCTGTGCTGGAAAGGAACACTTGAGCCATTCCGTAAGCTGCTATACTAGCTAACCTTCCTGAGAGTATGTGTACGTCATGCTATTTGACCTAGATATATTTGGATATGTTTGGAAAAGGCACCCTCTTTCAGTGATCCACAGGAAAAAGTAGTTACCATGTCAGTAGTCCATGGTAAAAGTGTAAAATGTGAGCATATTTAAAAATGTCATTCCTCTACTGCAATCAATCTGTTTCCACTACTCATCTAAATGGGTACATAATTTCTGTGGCATCCATTACCTGTATAATACACTCAGATGAATATTTTCATTTATAGTCTCTGAATAATTGGTGCATAATATCCAAAAGCCCTGAACATCTTGTATCTCCCTGCAGCCATAATAAGAAAAATGCAACACTGTTCCCTAGCTAAGCAGAGACAGGGAAAAGGTATGTGTAAAACATTTCATTTCTGTACAGATTACTACCAGGTACCCTTCAGCTGCCACAGAAGGAAGGAGGAAGAGCCCCTTTGTTTCATAGTGCTGTTATTTTAAGATTAAAAAAAGATAAATGAGTCCATGTAAAACAGTTTATAAAGTTACCCTGCCTGATACAGGCACTTAAAATTGCAAGAGTCTTATCTGGCCAGAAACTTATTCCTTTATTTTCTTAAAAACACAACTCTCAAGGTGTTAGGCACAAAAACTCACACATCTGACTGCAAATAACAGTGCTTTAGTAGGTTATATTTCCCTTCCTTACTTCCTGAGAAAAAAGTACTAAAGGCTCCAGCACCATGCATAACCTCTGCCAACAAATAGCATGATGAATTCATAACTCTTACATCTATTCTTTTGTCTGAAATAACATTGGTTAGTTCAGTTTTTATCCACTCTGCATGAGTCTTTCTTTTGTTGTCCTAAACAAAGTGTCTTGCATTCACTTTCACTTTTGGTGTTTTTACCTCATACTCCTTCAGAGCTGCTTTGGCTGGGAAGTCACCACTGCACACAGCTGCACAGCAGTCAGATCTGGGTCTGGAATTGTGTCCCAGCAGTGTGCCATGGCTGCAACATGATTCCTGTCAAAGATGCCATCACTTGAGATCACTGATGGGTTGAGATCCATAGCCATGGCAATGCCATAGAATAGTTTCAGGGTTTTTTTAAGTGGGAATGAACAGATTGGCAATTAATATACTTAGATTCATTGAAATCCATAGAGAGCTTTGTGAAATATGTTATTAGGTCCATGATTCTACCTGAAGTGTCAGGAGATTAAATCAGAGACTTAACAAAAAGGATAAGCCCAGAGGAATTAGTTCTTGCCTAAGATGTTGAATGATATTTTATATTTTATACTAAATAAATCTATAGCTTACTCAGAAGTTTTAAGGCCTATATAGGTAAGTAAGAGTTAATATTTAATATGAAATATTCTGGAGCTGTTGTCAAATGTTTTTTTCCTTTTCTGCAAGAAGAATATATAATTCTGTTTTTTTAATTGGGGCATAGAAACTTTATAGTATTATAATATATGCATTTAAATATTAGCTTCACATGTGTATTGTTGCCACTAATTTACATGAAAATGACAGTTCATTATCAGGGTTTTAAGTACCATTCAATTAGTTCTCTTCCATGGCAGAAAATGTAGTTTAAATGCTCTCCTCTCTGATTAGCATTCGACAATATATGGAAAATTAATTTTTGACAATTAAGTGTATTAGAAAAAAATGTTTTATTAAAATATTAATGGGATGTAAACTTGTGCTAAAGCATTAAAACTGCGTTTTGAAATAGTACAGCATTATAATGAAATATATTCCCTTGCTTTCTGTTCCTTAAATACAGGAAGATAAAAGCAACAGTAAATGAAAATAAAAAATAAAGATGCTTTTAAAGTTTTGTTAGAATTATTTTTTGGGTGGAATAAAGTAGGGGAGCAGGAAGGTTCCATCAAACAATTTTCCTTTTGAGAATTCAAATCCAGGTTTATAACTTGTTCTGTCAATAACTAAAAAAGCATTTCTGTAAATTCAGAAACTGTACAAATAGAGTAAATATTGTTCAAGAAATGTTCCCTGAAGAAGAAATTATTTTGAACAACTTATCGACTACAAGTTATGGACTCTACAATTTTAATATCACATCTTCAGGTGTTTAGAGCCTAACCCTAGCTATAAAATATGAATAGAAGAAAGGTATCACCATTACTCTGAGAGCGCTAGGATTGTCTGGGTGACCTAAATATTATGGGTCATTGATGATAGTACTTAGTATCAATTAATAAATCCTCTACATTTATGCCCAGGTAATGTCAGACACTCTTTCTATTAGTCTCTTTACAGAGAAACTTCTGTTGCAATTTGCTTTCCTAGAGCTTGGAGAATGAATGAAGAAGGTTCTCTGTCTCTCTTTTTAAAGTATCAGAGTCTCCTAGACACTGCAATACTGAAATTGCATGTTTGTGTATGTAAGGCTTGTTTTCAGAAGCAACAACAGCCTTCTTGGGCTGTACAGGGGCTCATTACTTCCAAAAGCTCTGCGTGCCAGGCTTGAGATCCAGGAGGTATCCACTTTCCTGGTAAACAAAGCAATGAAGATTTGTGAGTCATTACAGCTGGCCAGTGAATAGATGACCTAAGTAACTTTCCTGTTTTGCAAGCTTTATGACACTGCCTGCAGTTTCTTTGCTGCGTTTCTGAAATCTGCTAAACTTGGACAGGTGGCCATTGAAGCATTGCATGGAGAGCTGATAAAGCCCATGCAGAGGACATCAGATTGTTCCACCAGCTCCTTGCTGCTCAGCCTTTGCTGCTTTTGAAATGTGAGAAAGATCTAAAAGGTGTTTAGGAAAGGCTGTAACTGGCAGCTTGTCTTCACATTGATACTTGACATTTGCTTGTGTACCAGCTAAGACTTGCCCAAGACAGATTGTGGTATTCCCACTGGGCTGTGAGAATGAGATATATACAGAGCAATTACTTCCACATACTTGACCAGTGGAATTAAAACATCCTTTGGAATGTTTGGGTGCTGAGTGTGCCTGGACAGATTCTTATGTGAATGTGTTCTTGACTGAATATCTTTAAGCACAATCAAATGACTGAAAGCTTTAGAAAGGCAATTCTTCAGATTTGATTTCCCTTACATGTAATGAAAATATAGTAATGACAAATTTCCAGCAATCATTTTGAAGTGCTTGAATGTTGGTGTGACTTAAAATGTCCTTATAATGAGAGAGAATCCCACCACAATAGTTATTAGAAAGGATTAGAAGGCTCTTCTCTCCTAGACCTTACAGTCTAGGTGTGCACATAGCACTTTCCAACTCGCTCCACATGCCACAATTGTAGTCAGGTGACAAGATACATCAAAATGTAAAATATGATTGTTCTCTTGAGTAGTGTAGTTTACAGCACTAAAAGCAAGGCATATTGGTATCATGAGTCAAAAATTAATTTGTGTTTCAAATGAATCATTGCACTCATTATGACAAAATGCCTGCATATTGTATTTTCTTTACAGGTTTTATTATGTTCCTCTTTCCTTGGTGTTTAGGATAATGACATTTTTCCATCAGGGTTAACACAACATTTTTTTGTACAGAACAAAGATTTTAAAAATAGTTATCAGTCCTTTGGTTCTCTTTAGGTGTCAATGGGATAACTGTCTTTATTTGATAATATGTACTCACTTACTTTGGAGAAAGCATATCTTTGTGCACGTGTTTTCTTCATAGTAGTCAACAATGGTCTGACTCCACAAATATTTTTTGTAGAGACTTACAGATTTTAATTTTATGGGTGCATGGTTGGACCTAAATAAATTATTGACATTTTCTAAATTGTTTTCACTATCAAATTTTGGAGCAGGGTGTCTCCTTTTTTTTCACCTTTTACCTGCCACACTATGTGTATTACAAGAATGTATTTAATTTTTAAAAAATATGCTTTATGATTAAAAGAAGAAAAAAAAGGCCTGTCCAATGCTATTAAGAGGTTTGATAACTGTTCCATGGCATAATGCTGTTTTGCGAAAGGAGAATGGGAGAAGGAAAAATCTGGAAAAAAAGCCCTCTCTTTTTTTGAAAAACACTGAGGCTTCTCTCTTTTCATTGCAATTTCATTACCCAGATTCAAAAGCCTGTCAATGGATGAATCAGTTCCTGGCAGAAGTTACAATAGCCTGGAGGGTGCATTTATTTGAATAAGCAAAATTGTTCTTCTAGACAAAGTTCTGATTGCTCACCTCCCTTCAGTCAGGAAGAGGTGTTCACTCAAAACAACCCTTCCTGTCCTAGAACACCCACTGTCTTCTTTGATTTATAGTGCTGCGCAGTGAAGGCTGCATCAGGTGACGTGTGCATACACTGAGCACAGAGATGGGCAGAATACATCTCTCTTGCTGGGAATTCTAATCTGAGTGTGATAGTTTGCCAGAGATGTGTCTGCATTGAATTAATGAGGTACTTTGCCTTTAGGTCTAATAAATTTTCTTTGATCGCTTCCTGAACATGACCTATTAAAAGAGAAGCAATAGCCCAAAACAGATTTTTGAAAATTAATGACTTATATATATCCTTTCTGTGTTGTCTAAAGGTAAACTGAGGCTGCAGGGGTGCTGCACTCTATGAACCCGAGTCCATTACCATCATGCAGGTGAATTCAGGGAAGTTCTTGCAAAGCTCCAAGCATCCTGTGAGCATAACACATTACTGAGATCCCTCAGTGTGGGAGGAACACGGTGAGGAACCCATAGTTCTGGGCAGCACCTCTGCCATGAAGTGTTCAGATGCAGACTGCTTCCCTGGCGTCCACACTCTAGGGTGATGATCTGGGCAACTCTCTTGCCCTGATGGGGTTTTTTTCAGTTTCTTTCTCTTTAAAATAGGAATATTAAGCTTCACTTCCCTTGTGGAATGCATTGACAGAGTGATGAAAATATGCTATTTATTATTGTGTCTGATTGCTGAGAAGTGTGACTGTGCATCGGAAGTGGAAACCTCCTGGCATTTGCAAATCATGAAGACTCATTCCATTGCATAACCACAAAGCGGGTAAATTCTAAATCTAAAGGCAGTAAACTGTATATTGTCTTGCAAAGGTTTTATGATCATCCATGTTTGAAACAAAACTGTTAAAAGCTTTGCACAATTTAAGGTGGTATTTCCAAAATCATTTTGCTGAACCTTTCTAGGGAAGACAAGTAGATCACAAAGCCATGAGAAAATAAAAATCTCCTTCAAAGAATTTTTTGAAGTCTACCCCAAAAAGTATGCAAAACTTAAAATGAAACTAGACCTTAAGTTTGGGATTTATTATATTTGGTGTTGAATTGTCAGGTACTGAGGACAAATATTTCCTATAGAGGTTGATTACTGTTCACTGGACTTGCATTTATGATTAATAGAAAAATGCAAATAAGATGTATTTGATCCAGTTATTGTAGTCAATTGAACAACACAAATTTAGTGAGTTTTGGGGATTTATTTGCTTTAAAATTTTGTGGTTTGAGTTTTTTGAATGCATAAAGAAGCATTATTTTTTTAAAATATTTTGACTAAATTTATTAACCAAATTTTATCTGAGTAAGTTTCACAGTTTGAATACCTACTCAGTTTGATAATTCATGAAACTTGTTGTCCATGAGAGAAACCAAACTAAATCTAAAAATTTAATCGAGCAATGCTTATAGATTATTGCTGTAAATCGGTTTCTTGAGCTGTGGTCTGGAATTTTCAAAGGTCCCGACTGCAAATATTTACATCGGAACGGTGGTTTTGGAGAAGGTATGTGTCAGGAGGAAGAAGATAAAAACCTGAGTGAAAGGTGGGGAGAAGGATGTCTGCAGACACATATATAATAATATGGCAATGGGGTGGTGTTTCACACATTTGCCAGCACAAACTATCATTGTCCCTGCTTGTCACTGCAGGGGGTTCATAAAAATCTCTCTTATTTTCTATGCAGCAGCAAAGGTCAAATACAACTAAAAAGTTGCACACAATAAAATCTGTAAGAGCACTGCTACTTTACACCATGTGGCAAGTCTTCTTATCATGCTGAGGTAGAGACTTATCTACATAATTTTCATTATGTCATATCTTATCCTCATCAGGGGCAGAAACTTTTGCATAAATGAGATTAAAGACAGCTTGGCTCCTAAATCTGGTATTTTTGAGGAAAGAAATAAGCATTTTTCAGCACTGCAATATTTAGCCTCCAATATGAAAGAAATGGCAACTAAGGGACTTTAATCTTCCATGTTTGATTTTAATAATGCAGAAAACTGAGCAGACTCATCAGCTGAAATGCTCAGTAGTGATGCATCTGCTTTCTGCCAGTGGGACATCTGAGCATCCCAGGGCTGCCACAGTAACGCGTGCCACAGATCTTCCTTAGTTGGAGGGGAAAACAACCGTAATAGTAAGTGGCAGATCTGTGCCAGGGCTGCACTTTAGCTTCACACAGCCGTACAGGGCCGTTGTAAAAGTAAGGGCTTGCCACAACACAGAGGCAGTGTTTGTGGACAGGGCAGGAGAATGCACATTAGCCTTTATTCTCTACTTTGTAATTCTTAAGCACCTCTGAGATCCGCAGTTGGACATGCTTGAAGCGTGTAATAGAATGACTTACTCTTTTGGCTAGGAAGATTTTTCTGGATTCATATTTCCTTTGTGAATAAATCAAAGAAGGTTTTGTCTCATGGCAATTTCCAAAGACAATTTTAGCAAAGTTAGAAAGAGAATAACCAGTCTGATTCCTCCAGGGAAAAAAAAGAAAGTCAATTTTTTTCAGCTTGCCACTTTCCTATCTCTATATATTGTGATGCTTGTAATTGTGTTAACATCATGTCAGAACATGTCAGAAGAGTTCGTTTTACTAGACTGCATTTTATGAGCTCAGAGCCAAAACTACCAAGCTGTTTCTATACTATTCCCATGCTATTATGACATTTTGTTCAGGTTTAATAAGATTACAGATTATATAAAATGCATTTCAAAGTATCCCAGCTGCACAAGTTGTTCTCCAGTCTGTTAAGTACTGTATGCTAAAGGGTGGGCTTTATTGCAAATGCTTATGTATTATGAGAGTGCAGTAATAGGAGGGAGGGGCAATCTGCTGAAATGGCAGTCATATAGTGTGGGACATTTAAAAAGCTGCAAAACTATGTAGCATGGTCTTGCACTCATCTTGGAAAGTATTTTTATTTGCAGAAGTATTAAAGTCATGATAAGGATCAAAATACTCTGAGTAAAAGCTGAATACCTATTTTAGGATTCTGAATTTGCAATAGTACAAAAATGATTTATAAGTATGGAGGTATAAAATGGCTAATTACGATGTTTTATGATGTAAATGTTTAGTAACAGTTTTCTGAAAACAGTTTGTTGAACTCTCATCCTTGTTTAAAATGTAATTTTTGTTTTTAAATTTGAAGTGCTTTTAATTAATAAAGCAAAAAGCAAAGCCCATGAAATAAGCATACAAAAAATTATTAACTGTCTTGTATAATTGCTTTTGAATTAGTTCATAGAGTAGTTCTCAGTCTAGGATTCCTTCAAAGGCAAATTTTCCAAACTTAAACTGTAATTGTCACAACAGCTGTTAAAGAGAGCTGCTTAAATTTGCACTGCCTTCCTCCCACAGCAAGTTGTTGCACAGCTGAGATGTGCTCTTTAGATATTACTTCCTGTTTGCACTCACAAACTTTAGTCTCGACACAGAGTTGCTGATTAAACCTTACTTCATAGAAGATACAATGTGAGATGGTCAGCTTACTTCAAATAATTCTATTCTGATTTTTTCCACTGTCTTGTATGTGGAAAATGACATCAGTAGAGACAGCACTGAAAAGTTCCGTGTGATTATGAATGATCTGCTTTACCAGTTGCAATCTGAATTCCATTGGAATTGTGTAAAGTTCTTGGCAGTGTTTACTGCCTTATCATCTGTAAGCACACCAATGACATAGTAATTAGAAAAATAAATGTGGAAGTTCCTTCCAGATAAACCCTACGGGTTATCGAACCTTTGAGGTTTTACTCTATTCTCCCTTTCAGCCCTCTCCCTAACTCTTGGTATCTTAGCTAAGCTTTGAAAAGTCATTCATTAGCTCGGACTCTATCTGCCTGGACCTACCAGGACAAAGCAGGCACTGATAAAGAGAAATCTTGTTTTACGTGTCAGCCAGCCACAGGAGACAGCCAGCATAATTACCATCTGACATGATCACTACCTGCCCCAGAGGGCAATGCCCCCTTACTAGATGTAGACATTTAAGTGTGCAAACAATCACAGTTAAAAACTTTGCAAATTTAGAATTTCAGTTCCCATTAAACATCACAATTACAGTGTCTATGTAAAAACAAAGAATTGTGGCATTACATGGAAAAGCGTGTCCCCTTCATTGCCCCAGTAAGGAATGAGGTATGATGTGTGCTCAGGGCAGGGTCGTAATCCTTCCAGACATCTGAGTTTCATCTGTGACTGCATGTCAACAGCAACATCTTCCTTCCAAGGACAATGGAATTTACAAAGTACAAGTGGGTTCTTTGGATTATTATGAAACATAATAAGCAAGTTAGGACATGTCTACCTGGGTGCAATGAAACACAGTGCAGCAGTTTCCTGACCTGCTAAGTGGCACAGCCTTGCTGCCTGGTGCCTATAAAGCATACTACAGGATTCGCATGAGGATGTGCCAAAGGTAACTGATCCTGTGTGTGCATAGGCCTTGTGGTGTCTCTGGAAAACATTCCTCAGCAGTACAGTGCTGGCAGAGCTATTGATAACATGTGTACATGTATCTGAAAGATACTGGTATAGCCTTAGACGCTCAGGAATGGGGTCTGCAAAGGCCAGCTTCCAACAGGCAAGATGATGTTTACCTACGGGAGCAAGTCTGAAGAGGGGTAAGCCTTAGAGAGCTAAAGCTGGCACTTTCACAATTCAACTGGCATGCAGGGGACCTGTTACATTTGCTCACTATTCACAACTACAAACACATTCCTGAAGTATGACAGCTAATTCTCCATAAAAAATATTAAGAAATGGTAAAGGAATTATGCTTCTTTTTCAAACCATTACAGTCAATAATGGTGAATTCTAATTTCTGTCCTACCACCTATTTAGCATGAACCACATTTCCCTGAAAAAGATTCCAGGCAACAGCTTTTTTATGCTGTTAAACTTTCAGCGTCACACTCACACCAACTTTCTCTACCGCTTGTGTAATTTTTTCATGCAAATTTGGCAACAATTCCAGGAAGAAATGTAAAGTTCTCATTCCAGAGTGAGTACCTTACTGCTTAACAGCTAGGTAAGTCTCCTTAGGAGGGTTAAAAACTAATAGAATCCTGTCTGTCATAGGTGAGAGCTGTAGCCGTTCAGATACTGAATGGAAGAGAAATCTTTTTTACACATCTGTTGTGTAGCATCTCTCTTGGATATGCTGAGTACACAGTTACCAAGTGAAGCTTGGAAGCAAGAAAAATTAGCTTGTGAATCCTGGTAAAGCTTAAGTTTTGATCAGTTGCTGAACTGTCCCAAATCATCAAGGTTGAAACACTTCTTAACAGAGCCAGAAGCTCAGCCGTAGGTACATAAAGATCTTTTCAGTTAAATCATATGGTGACTGAGGATTTCCATCTATCTGTAGGTTTGGGTGGCAGCTGAGATAAGTGTAGTCATTCTTGCATGAGAATCTGTGTTCACAGAGGTTAAGATTGTGGTTGAGGACCATTGGAGTGGCTCCTTAAGTAAAGCAGGGGATTTCTTGCTCCTGGCAGAAGAGAGCTCGCTTAGCAGTTTGGATCAGGCAAAAAAAAAATAAAATAAAATTAAATTAAAAAAAAAAAAAACAAAAAACAAAAAAACAAAAACAAACAAACAAAAAAACAAAACAAAAACAAAAAAAACCAAACAAAAAACAAAAAACCCTACCAAACAAAAAAAAAAAGATAATCACATTTCTGATCAAAAGATTTCTGGGTCAGATTTTGCCTGTGTGAAGCTGTAGAGAGAAATTAGGATGTTATGTATTTCTGGGAAGAAAGGAGGGTTAGGTATGACATGCTGGGGACATGCTGGGTTACCTTTTGATCAGTTTAACAGACATTTGTCTTCCTCTTTCGTCTTGTGTTCCTTATTTCCAAAAAGAATTTAGTCTCTTGCCAGTGATAGCATGGGAAACATAATTTTCTACTCTGAAAACACAGTCCAAACTGTTATTCATGATAACATTTAGCCATTCAGAGAGGTGCAGACCATGAAATATTTAAAGATGTTACAACAGAGTTGGTTTTATTTAGATATTTTGCTTATATCATTCAGTCTGTGGTTTTCTAGAAAAGTTTTAATTTATGTTTACCTGTGAACTCAAACAAAAGACTTATAAAGAATTTAAAGAAGGACCTGAGGATTCAACATTGCCCTGCTAATTGGGAGTTAACACTGTGCTAGGTATGTCACTGCCCACTGCCCCAGCTAAGAGGCAGTGAGCACTTTTTTGATTTGGTCAAGTGGGACTGGTCCTGGCTTTCAAGTGAAAGGTGGTAGTAGAGCCTGTCTGGAATTCTGTAGCTGTTTGGGGTAGCAGCTCACTCACATTCAATACGATTTTTGTGGGATATTGACCTCATACCTTTTGTTTCAAGTCTACACTGTAGATACATTTATGCAAAAGTTTTGGGTTGGATAGTGGGGTTTCTTTTAATTGCACACAGAAGTAAAGGAAACATGTGATAGCTGTGTGCCTTAATTAATGCGGCCAGTTACTTAATCTCATCTGTAGTCCTGCAGGAAAACCAGGCTCAATGCAAGGTAAGGGATAGCACGCTGTGGTACAAAGCCAAAGGACATTATCTGCTGCCAGGAGAAGAAAAGCAAGGAGATGTTCAGGTCAGGGCTCTTCTGCTCACTTGCTCTGTGCAGTGAACCTGGTCTCTGCTCAGTAAGAGCAGGCACCTGACAGCCATTGCTGTTCTTGGGCACCCATGCCTGGTTCTTGAGGGTACTCCCTGAGACTGAAAAACACATTTTCAAAGCAAGGTCAATCCATCTCATCACTTAAAATTGAAGCATCAAAACAGACTTATATTTTTAAATGAATGGCTATTCCCAAAACTTAGATTCACTACCTTTTGTCATTTGTGATTTATGCTACCCAGTTGAATTCAATGGACCCCTCACAGACATTCAACTAGAGTGAATAAAGCAAGTTTCCCTTGAAGCAGAATTATATTGTGAGTGTTTGTAGTATATTTCTAAAGTTGTGAGGGTGAATTTAGCTTAGCAAGTTCTTAAAAAGATCTGTAGTTGGAAAGTCCCACATGTGAAAAGAAGAATTACACAATATTTTTCCAGCAAGAAGTGTTTTCCTTTCTTAGTCTAATCCTCCATAATCCTACTAACAGGAACAAAATATTTCTTCTTTTTATGTTCTTGTGCAGAGCTGTCAGCGGTTGTTGACAAGTTGCAATTTTCTATCAGGCCTCAGTGTTTATACACATGCTCTCACATTCTGAAGAGCAGAATATATATACAACACATCCAAAAATCTAGTTTGGCATTTTATCCATTTATTTTTTCCCTGCACCATGTGATGTCTGTCCTGTTCTGCTGCCATAATCTGTCATTTTCAGCATTTTCCTGCTTTTTGCAATTCTTTATTCAAGTGATGACTGTTTCTTTCATAAACTCTCATTGTCATGCTTCATTCAACTTATTGAGCCATGAAAGTTCCTGTTATTGCATTATCCATATTGTTCTGTGGTATGAAGGTAGTCCATCTTTGTCACAGCTTGTGCTGATGTAGATGTCAGCTGAATGACCATATATTCATTAGAATACTCTTTTCCCAAATTATATCACAGAATAAATTCTAGTGAGCAATTTCATTATCATAATTTTCTCTGAATTTTTAATATACAAATTAATAAGTTTAAAATTGAATACACTACACCCTTTTAACATGTACATGAGAGAATATTTCAAAAGAAATAATAAAGTTCATATTTATATATGAGTTGTACACCAAATGCTGAATAAACATGTGCTACAGTTCATCCAGATTTTTAAATACAGTTATGACTTCAAGCTTAATCTCACTCACTTTTTGACATTGCTTTTGTTCACTACACTTTTACTAGTAAAAGTAAACCCTGAATATCTTTAGAAGAGAGAGAAAGGAAGAGGAAAAGGAAGAGATACACAGAGAGAGGGAGAGATAAAGGGGGAGAGAGAGAGAGAGAGAGAGAGAGAGAAAGCAAGAAAGAAAGAAAGAAGAAAAGGAGAAATTTAAAAAGAATACTTTTAATTTAAAGTTTTGAATGTTTATAAATTCTGGAGGGTTCTGGTGACACTTACAGACAACTTGTAGCAACAAAAAAATCCTCTTCAATTCTCTGCAATTTTCTAATCATCACTGCCCTCTCTGTGTTTTCTGTGTGTGAACCACAAAATTTTTCTCTATTAAAGCCTCCTAATCATGATATCTTACATTTTCAGCCACATTAGAGAGAGATCCAGGCTGCAAAGAGACTGAGATAAGAAACTGTATTTTCTTATATCTGAGGTTATCTGGACATAAAATAGTTGTTCTTCATTTGTCTCTGTACTTGTAAAGCATCAGACCTGACATGAAGTTCCTATTTCTGTGTTAGTGGTATGAAGATTTACTGACATGTACTAAAGCACAAGGAACAGTGGCACAGCTTAAAATGTCATCTGAAAACTGAGGCAGGGACACCATACTTTGAATGAGAAATTGCTTTGCTTTTTGTTGCTTCTTAAAATAAAAAATCAATAGAAGGAAGAAAAAGAGAGCTTTGCTGAGATGACTGTTCCTTTCAATTCTGTAAGGAAGCCTGAGGCATACTGATGGCATCTTTGCGCTTCTTTATATTTCCAAGTTAGGCTGTAAAAATAAGAACTATTCTAATAGAAAAACTTTTGTAATGCATAGAGGGCAGGTGAGGAGGATGCATATATGTCCATTTCAGTAAATGCTTCTATTTAGTTACATGAAGTTACTCATAGAAGTAAGGATTGGTACTAATACTGTCATTAGTCTGGAAAATATTGGCACTCTATCAATCGGATTGCTGGTAGTGCTAGATTTTTTTCTGGAGGCACTAAAAAGATTAAAGTATATATTTTTCAGGTATTTATCAGGTATCCATCTGATGCCTCTGAACACCTCCTGTCTGATGTTTTTGCTCTAGTATTTTTCAGATTGCTCTTTTAGATATGCTAATGGAACTCTGCTATAGTAAAAATTGTCCATAAAATAAAGCTGATTAATTTTTTTCTTACCCCTTTACCCTAACACTTTCTCATAAAGCATTTCCTTCAAAGTGGTCACGAAAAGTTACCAAGGTCACTAGTTTGGGACAGTTACCAAGGTCACAGTTTAGTTGACATGATCATTGTCCTGGTTCCAGTCAGGACAGAGTTAATGTTCCTCCTAATAAATGGTACTGTGCTTTGTTTTGGATTTAGGACTACAATAATGTTGGTAACACACCAATGTTTTTTTTAGCTGCTGCTTAGCAGCGCTTACCCTAAGTCAAGGACTTTTCAACTTCTCATGATGCACTACCGGTGAAGAGACTAGGGAGTACCAGAAGCTGAAGAGGACACAGGAAGACTGTTGCAGTGTGTTGTAATGTCCTGTTTTAGACTTCCAGGTCACCTCCCAGGTGTGCCTACACCTCTCTCCCTTCCCCCTCACCCCCTTGCTGAATGAGTCCTGTCAATCAGGCTTAACATTCCAGGAAGGTCGTCGTGTGGTTGGTCAAGTTCAGGGCATGCCCCTATGCCCAGAGGTCATTGGCCTGTCTGGGCGTCATCCTCCCCTGAGACCCTGCCCCTCTCACCTGGTTGGTAGCTCCCCTGCCCCTTCCCTCCCCCTCCCCCTCCCCTGGGAGCTTAAAAAGGTGAATCAGACCATGTGCTCCTTATTTTGTTGGAGCTGTTGCCTACATTCAGACCTCTGTGACCATGGAATAAAGCTCTGGATGTAACCCTCTGGCACAATCCATCTCCTTTTCCTCCTCACCCTCGCCTGAAACCTTCTCTCCTGAGGTAAATGGAGTTCCTACCAAGCCTGGACTTGTTTCAGTGCCCAGCTGCAATCTCCAGCAAGGTAAAGGTATCTCTGGGGTGATATGCCTCAGTTGCTGCCTTTGGCTCAGCAGCAAGGGTCAGACTGGCCCAGGCACAATCTAACTGGTAATACTGGGATTCATATTCCAGTATTTGGCGTCCCTGGATGGGCAAAGTGACTCTGCAGCCCCAGACGGACTCTCACTACCTCAGAGAGGCTCTGGCAGCTGTGCACCCAGCTGAAGGAGCCTTGGTTGCATCGCTCTCAGCTAGAGACTTTGGGAATAGTCCCAGAAGAAGTTTCGTGGACTGTTCGGCGCCTCTAGAAAGCCCAGCTCCATTTTGGTAAACAGATTTTCCAGAGGAAGGACAGGGTACCCTCTCCTGCCCATAGAGAGATCCTGTTCCGGTGAGGAGACCTGCCTGCCTGGACTCTAGCCAGCTACAGCGGTGCAGGAGTGCTCTCTGCCCTTCCCCCCGGCTCGGCAGCGCAACGTGCTCAGCTCTCTCTGTGCGGGCGCGGGGGACTCTCTCTCTCTGTGCGGGGAAGGGGGGCTCTCGGTACACGTGGTGCGGGGCGGCCCCGGTACTGGCTTGCCACGTGGTATGGCTGCTCTCTCAGCTCCACGGGGGGGGCTGCATTCTACGGCGGGGGAGGCTTTGTGTCTGTCTGGGCTCAGCAGGGCATGCTGCTGCTGCCCGGCAGTTTTAAAAGCAGTATATACAGCTGCATTGTGAAGCTTTTGTCTGTTCGTTATCGCTTTCCTATCTGTGGTTTTATTTAGAAATTGGTAGCTGACTTTGTCTTTGGTTTTGGTCAGGTGGGATTTAGTACTTTGCCTTTTACATCTAACATTGGTTCGAATCTCAGCATTGTACAAAAAGGAGTGTATTATCATATTGTTAGCATTTTAGTCAGTGGCAATGTGAAGTTCTCAAAAGGAAAATTGAAACAGTTTAATAAGATGGCTTTTTCTGCACTTCCCACAAATGTCCCTTGAAGAAATCCACAATAATCAATTCTGGGATAATTTGGGATAAAGTTGGGAATGAATTGATAACCTTAGGACAATCTGAGAATACACCCTCAGCTAAATTTGTGTTCTGGAGTTTACAAATTCAAACAGCCTTGCTCAAACAAAAGGAATTGGAGAAAAAGCCACATGCCAAGCCATGTACCTCTGCTCTCCCTATTTCTCCCTCTCCTAGCTCTAAAACCCCTAAACCTCTTACCCCAAAACTTGGTATTTTAAATAGACCACACTCATTGGGAAGCCGATTCCCAGAGTTTCTTAAATGCCTGAGTTGTCCTGTCAACAAGGCCCTGGCCAGGCTGTGTGGAACCTTTCCCAATCCCCTGTGTCCCCTCCTCTGAAACCCACAGCACATGTCAGCTTTCCAGAGAGCAGTGATGCACAAAATGGCCCTCAGTCCATAGGGGGTCCACAAGATGGTGGATGCCACGTGGCATCTTCCCAAACTTGGTCTCTTTCATCTCAGATTCTTTGCTCTTCTAGTTTTTCAGCAACTTTATCAGCCCTATCATTTTTGTCTGTGCCTGCTTTCTTTGCTGTCTTGCCTACTTCATTCCTGCATTCTTCAAATTTTGCCTTGAATTTCTGTGCATTCTCTGCGTTTAGGAATCGGATTGCCAGAAGTTTGGGCTTGGGGCACTCGTCTGCAAAGTCAGCGTGTGTGTTCCACACCCATGCCCTGTCGCTCCCAGTGTTGGGCTTCATTTCTGTTAGGGGTGTGATGTAATGGTTTGCACAGATTTTGAGGGTTTTATCCCTCCTCATGAGGAGGCGAATGGTTTGCACAGATTTTCAGGGCTTGATCCCTCCTCATGAGGAGGCGAATGGTTCCCTTCTCGGAGTAATGGGTGTAGGGGTGTGATGTAATGGTTGGCACAAACTTTGAGGGCTTGATCCCTCCTCATGTGGAGGCGAATGGTTCCCTTCTCCTTGTGCTTCAGGAGTTTCACATCACCAGAAAACCAAAAGCTCTTCTAGATTTTCAGCAACTTTATTAGCACTATCATTTTTGTCTGTGTTGTATTCATGTTGTCTTCATATTTCTCAAGTCCCATACTGTACCAAGCTGTTCTTCTCTGCAGCACAGTTCTCAGTGTGTCTTCTCAGGGGCTCCTCCTGGCCTCTCGACCCACCCTTATTTATTCCAGTTACCTTCACAAGCCACAGCTGCTGTCCAACTAAGGACTTTGCAGCTGTAGCTCGTTTGGAGTAACTAGGACCCACACATAGATCTTACAACACATAGATCTTAACAGGGACTCTCTCCATAACAATACATATATTCAGGCCCCCACATTTCCCCCCTTTTCTTTTAACAATTATACGATTACAATACCCATGCAGTCCCAGCTCTCAGGCTGCCACAGCTCTCGGCTGGCTTAGATACATACATAGAATATATACATATCCCTATACAGTCCCAGCTCTCAGGCTGCCACCGCTCTCAGCTGCCTTTAAACACATACAAGTCCCTAGATGTTCCAAGGCTCTTTTCCTTAAAGGCCATATTCTTACAGCTTTCTGCGGTTACAGCTCCTTAATTCACAGGCCATATTATATTCCAAAGTCCCAGCTCCCAAGCTGATATTCCAAAGTCCCAGCTATCAGGCTGCCACAGCACTAAGTCCCAGCTCTCAGGCTGCCACAGCTTTCGGCTGTCCAGGGGATTCCATACCTTCTCTTGATGTTTGGCTGCGTGTTCTTCATCACGTCGGGGTCACCAGTGGTTGTATTCTTGTTGTATTCCATATTTCTCAAGTCCCATACTGTACCAAGCTGTTCTTCTCTGCAGCACAGTTCTCAGTGTGTCTTCTCAGGGGCTCCTCCTGGCCTCTCGACCCACCCCTATTTATTCCAGTTACATTCACAAGCCATAGCTGCTGCCCAACTAAGGACTTTGCAGCTGTAGCTCATTTGGAGTAACAGGGACCCACACATAGATCTTACAATACATAGATCTTAACAGGGACTCTCTCCATAACAATAAATATATTCAGGCCCCCACAGTCTGTGCCTGCTTTCTTTGCTGTCTTGCCTACTTCATTCCTGCATTCTTCAAATTTTGCCTTGAATTTCTGTGCATTCTCTGCATTTAGGAATCGGATTGCCAGAAGTTTGGGCTTGGGGCACTTGTCTGCAAAGTCAGCGTGTGTGTTCCACACCCATGTGCTGCTGCTCCCAGTGTTGGGCTTCATCTCCGTTAGGGGTGTGATGTAATGGTTTGCACAGATTTTGAGGTTTTTATCCCTCCTCATGAGGAGGCGAATTCTCTTTGCATTGTTTTTTGCATTTTCTTAGATTGTAGGATTGTTTTAGTGATTGGTTAGTATTGTATATTTAGTAGAAGGTTCCCTTCTCCTTGTGCTTCAGGAGTTTCACATCACCAGAAGACCAAACCTGAGTGATGTCCAATACAACTGAAATAAACTTGTTCCAATTCTCCCTCTCATTCCACTCTGGGAAGTAAGCAAAAAACTATGTGGACTTTAGCTGCCTGCTGCACTAAACCACACATATCATTTAGCTTGTGTGATCTTTTCACCTATATTAAAGTTTAAATTTCAGAGGTTAATATTTGGAAGAAGAAAATTAATTACCTCTCCAGTTAATTTTTCTGATTTTAATTCAGTTTATGAAGCACAGAAGCAGATTTAGCAGCAACCACTTGGGGAACTGGAGTGTTTCACAAGGAATCTTGTGTTCCTTGTGGGAGAGGGTGGGACTTGCCCCTCCCCTATTAGCTCTTTAGGTTATCATTACTTGCCAATGGGCAAGTACCCCAAAGATAACCCCAAAGATAGACGTGTTGTTAATAGCAGAGGCCTGAGGATAGCTTGCTCCCCTACTTAAGCGGTAGCTGAACAAAGTACTTTCTTTGCTGTTCTCTCTCCTTTCCCCACTTCTGAGGTCGTTCAAGTGTGCTGCACCTTCAGTCTGCCTATTGGAATTCAGAGACAGATGGGTCTGAGAGGGAAATGTTTAAACAGTACTGGCTCTCAACTTGTGACAAGTGTCAGATTGCAGGAAATGCTTGTTTTCTCTAAAACTGTTTTTGTTTCCTCTACTTTTGTGGATTCTGTCTTCTTTACCTCTCCTTTATTCATAATGTATTATAAGACAGCAAAGAGCTGTAGCTTGAGTTGATTTGATGTGATGGGAGGCTTCACATGAAACCAAACTCTGTCATAGCTGCCTGTGCAAGTGAGGCTGACTGCTTACAGTTCATGAACCTTTCCATTTGGTCTCTAATAGTGTTACAGCACTATTCTATACTAAAATATATACTAATATATATTTTTCTATAGTAAAAGGAATAAGGAGAGAAGTTGCAGAGGCTGCTAAGCTAAGAATAGAATAGGAAAGAATGAATAACAAAGTTCTGTGTCCAGCAGAAAGCAAGGACAAACTCTCCTGTGAGTGGTCAGCAAATCCAAACACTCACAGAAGACCAATCACCGCTGCACCTGTTGCATTCCACACCAGCCGATAACAATTGTTTACATTCTTCTTCTGGGGGCACAGCTTCCCAGAAGATGAACAAATCCCAAAGAAAGGATTTCGATGAAAAAATATCTGTGACACAGCACCAGTCTGATAATTTTTAGTGGCTTTTCAACTGCTAGGGTGTATGTCACAGACAACTTCACTTTTGTTTTTGCACAAGGGAGCTGAAAATCCATCCTATAAAATGGGGCTCACAGAAAAGTATTTCCATATGCAAAAAAAAAAAAAAAAAAAGAAATTAAATTTTATTTAAAGCACAGACATGATAGTAAGATTTTGTTTTGGTTTGGGTCCATTTGTCCTATCTCCATTTCTTTCCTTTCTCATGAGGCTGAATGCTGTTCCCGCTATTTTTAACATATTTCTTACAGTATATCCTATGCTGATCAAACTGGTTGATGTTCACCACAGACCTAAAATAACTTTACATTATAATTTTACTGTTGTATTTTTTGTCTCAGTCACTCAGTCTCTGTGGGAGATGGAACTTACCGTTCAGAGAGGACCTCTGAGCATTACAGGCCAAAAAGGATAGCTGGTACACATTAATGCTTCAGTTTGAAGTTCAGTCTGAACTCAAATCTGAGTTCAGCAGTTGCACATTTTTAAAGTGCACAGAGGTTGAGGGTCATATCCAGGGCAGAGCAGGGTTATGGAAGAGGATTAGGATCAGCTAAGTTTTAAAACTGCTGATCACATTTGGGAGACTAAATGTAATTTGTCCAGCTCCGACAAAAGAAATTAAACAAGATCTTATTTCACTTGAGATAAACCACCCAATTTTAAAATAGTGTATTTAATGTCCAATCCTTCTACCAGATATGTGATACCGCGTTGTCTCCATATGTATGAATTATACTTTGTATAGTTCCATGAATTTTGTTTCTGTCATGTACTAGTCTTACACTTATTAAGATAATAAAAAGACAATATCTCCTATTTTCTGTTTTGTTTTGTTTTAGTAATCTGCCTTGCCTTTTCTTATAATCTATTAAGTCTTGAGAATATCGGTTTTTTTCCAACTTGCAAAAGTGGTTTTGTTGTCTTCCCCAGTGCAGTCTTTCTTGGGGGCACTGCCTCTTTCATTACTTGTGTCTGTCACAGTGAGGTGTACAAGTAAATAAACAGGGCTCCAAGATATGCTGCAATGCAAATAATTGCATAAAAATTATTAGAAAGTTTATTTATTCTAAAACCTCTCAAAGGAGCTGGATTTTCTCTACATTGCACCTGTTGAAACAAAAATGAATGGCTGTAGGCCTTGCATTTCAGAAATTAATCTCAAATTCAACTTATTTACATTTTGCTCAGGTTCAACACACTCCATCAGCCATAAAGAACCCTAAGGGATCATGTATCTCTTTTCATAGGAAAAAACAGCTTTCTTCAAAATACACTGATACAGGTTTTTCAAAGATTGCTATGTTTACAAATGTTAATCCTCAGCAAAACTTGATTCCAGCTCCTACTGACCTTGAGATTCTGCCTTCAATTAGTTAAAATTGTAAAAAACTTTGACATTTGCTGATGATTTGCAGAGGAAATGCCTTTCCTATGGGCTGAATGTCTCAGGTTAGCCCTGGCCTGTAGTGGAAACACTTGCACAGTGTTTAGTACCTTCACCATTTAGTATTACTTACATGCATCACCCTTTCTGAAGGGTATGCCCAAGGACAGCTGAAAAGCAGTCATAAAATTCTTTGTAAATAGCTTTTGTCTTTTCCATTCTTAAATCTGTCTGTAGAACCGGTGAAACCTGACCTAAGTTAACACTGTGCAAATCTGTGTCTCTCACAAGCAATGTTCAAATGATTGATTAAAATGTCTCTTTAGTCCATGTAAGAGCCCAGAAATATGAGGCTGTGGCAATAGTGTTCCCATGTGGAAACACCACATCAGAGGCAGTATCTTGCTCCTGGTGCTCTTTGAAATAGAGGAGAGTAATTGAATTCTGTAACCTCCCAAGGACTGAAGGAGCAGATCCCATTTATTATGTGCCATAAGGAGAAAGGTAATTTTAAGGTACTGCCTGATCTTCCTAACCCATTGCATGCTGCACAGGTGTTAAATGTGCTCTGCTCTGAAACACAGAGAAATGAGCCCGGCTTTCCAGAGTAACAATGAAAATAATCCCTCCCCAATAAAACTAAAATATGAAGAAATAAATCTTTTCTCCAGCAGAAACAAATCAATTATGAAACTCACACTGTTAAACACGTGCCTCCTAAGCTGCTGTTGGACAGAACTGGCTCTGCTCCTGTGTGTTGGTCCCAGTGCCAGTCTGGGCTGCTGCAAGGGTGGGGCAGCCACCTCAATGGGGCAGAGAAGGTGAGGCCTGAACAGGCAATGAATTCACACGGAAGATGTGGTCTTAATGGTGCTCTGGTTTTGACAGTAGTTTCTCAGAGGCAAGAGAGGGAGCTGAGGGAGTCATGATTTTGTTGTTATGCTAGCTGTGATGCTGGCAGGAGAAGCCTGCTTTTTGTGACTCTGCAGGCAAGCAATTTGTCAGGAAGATCCTGAAGAGTGCTGGCAGATGCCTTGTATCTGCTGAAATTGCCTGTCATGACAAAGTCTGCACAAATGAAACCAGTTGTTTCATCACAGAAAATTATCACAGATAGTGATTATCTTTTGATAATTATTTTAAAAAATTAAAATTTCTTTACAATGCCAAGGTACCTTTATGAAATGCGTATCTGAGGTACATTTTCTTCCTTGAATAGACACCTAAATGGTGCATAGCTATAGGAGGGAGACCCCATTGCCTCAGAAAACTCAATATATAATAGCTATAGATAACTCATTGTAGGTACTGTGAGTAGTGAAACTAACTAGTGGGGGATGAATTTTGTATTTCGTGGTGTGACTGTATAACTCAAACATGAAAGGCATATTTGGATAAAGTGATAAAGGGAAATGGCCTGTGACCCAAATATTATATGATACTTTCTATGCAGACTGAGATCTGCATTTTCAAAATCCTGCATAGCTACTAAATACTCTAAGGAATAATTCGCGAAGATTGCTGCGGGCTCATAATATTCTCATTCATGTTTATGTTTTCTTAGATTTGTTCTCATTCCAGCATTATTTTTCTCCTCTACCGGGATACCTTTGTTTGCTGCTTCTTCCTTTGATTTGTGATTTGTCTTTCAGTTAATATCTTTAGTATTAGTATCTCTACATCAGCAGCCTTTTTGTGGAGCGCTTTTATCCCACACCTAACCCCACAGTCCCAATTTCCCCCCTGCTATTCTGCTTGCCTTCTGTTGTTTTTCTTTGTTTGCCTAATATTTTTTCTCCTGAAGTGAAAATAATCTTCCCTTTTATACTCCCCAGTGCTGACACTCATACTCACCCCCACAATGATGCTGGCTTACTAGTTCCTGACACCTACTCGTAGAACTTCTGTTCCACACGTCATCTCTCCCCCAAAAAGAGCCTTTGAGACATGCTGTCATCCTCAAATGCACTTGTGTACTGGCGACACCTTGCATTTTACCTGCAGAAACAAATTGTAATTTTCTTGTTTTCCCTTGCTGTCAGAAACTGACCATCTTTTCATGTCCCTTGTGTTCTGGCAGGACTGTTGGTTTTGCTCCAGCTGACCCAAATACTTCAATTCTCTGCCCTCATCTGCTCAGATGTTTCAGTCTGAAAGAGAACTTTGGGCCTCCATCCTCTCTCTACCACAAAACTGCTTTAAGCAGGTCACAGAAGTTTCATTTTCTTTTTCCTTTTTTTTTTCTTTTCCTTTAATAAGCAATTTTTTACATCCTTGAAGGTGTATTGCATATGAACCTCTTTCAATGAGGATTATGAAAATCCTCAAAATGAAAGCAGAAAGGAGCAATTTTGTTCTTTCATTCCTCAGAACCTTGTGCTCACCTTCGGCTGGGACAGGTTGCTGGAAAATCCCCTGGTTACACAGCAGAGACTGCAGGGGTTCCCACATCAGTGATCTGCCTCAACATGACAAGTTTAAAAAATTAATTGAATTTTTTCTTTTGTGTGCTTGCTTCTCACAACATTTTGCCTCTTTCTCAAGTATACTTCACTAACGAAAAGGGTAATCTATTCAGTGACAGTTACAATGATGTTCCACTTGTGCAATTTGTTTCATAGGCACTGTGTGTGGTGGTGTTTTGAGTAGCTGTATTGGAAACATTTTAATTCCACAAGTTGGGAGTAAAAAGTGCAGGACTCAATGAACAGGGGAAAAATTCAACATTAGAATTTAAATATTTGCGTATGCCTTTTTCAGTGCTTTGGGATGCAAAGAATGGAAATCCACATATATTTGCCTTGCAAATCACATTAGAAAATGGTTGAGTTTACCCAGCTGGTGAAAGTGCCAGCTCCTGATATATGATAATGTTCTTGAATCCTACAGGGACTGGGGCAATCAGGATTTGCTTTGGTTGTGAGATGCACCTCTGTACTTTTTCAGCAGTGCTGTGGGACTGTGGCACATTGCCAAGGCACAGACTTTGGGAGAGCCCGAAGCTCTGGGCTGGGAGCATGTTGCACTCTGAGCCTGTGCAGTGGCATAAAGGAATCATAATCTCTTCTTCATAAAATATCAGTGTTTTTGCAGACATGTCTCCTAGCTGTGAGAGGCTCCTGTATCAAGGCTGTCAGATATTTTGTGTGATTGGATGGAATGGAATGTGCATCAGGCTGAAACAAAAAAGGACAGTGATGGGGAAGGATTGTACTCTGTCAAACTCTTTGCTGCATTGGATCTTCTTAACAAAGGGAGTTAAACTATCACCAGAAACCAATTTCCTTTCCAAAAGCCCCTAAATATGGACCAAGCTTTGGCTTCTAAGTGCAGACTTCAGGCCTTTCTTCCTTTACCTTTTACCCCATCTTTATTGCACATTTTTATTTAGAAGTTCTACATGTGACAGGTTGTCTCATGGATAAGTCTTTCATTTAAAAGTTGTTTTCAATGTCTTAAAAGTTGAAATATGGCTCATCAGCTGAAACTTCTAATTTTCTCTGTATGGGCAATGCTATGTTAGGAGCCACCTTCATAATTTGAGGTAGTGTGAAAACTGAAATATGTTACAGATCATGTCAGGGCTGTCAGATTTTGCTCAAACTGATATCATAACCATTGCACTAGAAAAAATGCCATATAACCTGATTGCATAATAATCCTTTTTAAGGGGATTATACTAAAAGGGATTTAATAATATGCGGAATTGAAAACTGTGTGAAATAACCATAGTAAAAGTGCATGAAACTGTAGCATCACCCAAAATATCTCTGTAAAGTCAAAGATAGGCTGAATATGCATGGAAACAGTTTCAAATGAACTTTGAAATTCTAAAGGTGTTCAAATTGTAAACTCAGTGAAACTGAGGGAAGAGGAGAGAGAAGCAAAGGCACAGATTTTACTCACCTGACAGGAACCAAAACAATGTTGTAGACAGTATAACTTATTCTGAGGAAAAAACCAATTTGAAAATCTACTTGCAACCATGAATTGATTTAACTCCAAATTAAATGACATAATATGGATGCAAAATCAAACTGATTACTTTAAGATATTAGTGACTTCTTTTCTTCAGTTTCCCTTCTATATAAAATCTGTTGGCTTTCTAGTCCTTGTAAGGATGGAGATGTCATCTTTTTGGACATGTTATTTCATTAAAGTATGTGGTTTTTTTTTTTGTTTTAATATACAAGCATGTTCGTCAAAAATATTTTTATTGTACAGAACACAGTATACTTTTCTTACAGATATTTCAATATCTGTCGTACTTAGTTTTGGATTTTCTATGAAATATAGGAGTCATTGTCAGTTTAAGAACCTGTCACTTCACCCTGCATATCCTACTACTCCTAAATGAAGATTTTATTACATATTATCAAGCTGGCAAATATAAACATGCTTTAATTTTCTTATGTATGCCATAACAGTGTGAAAATCTAAAATTCCACAAAGACAAATGTTAGTTCAGACAATCAAAACCACCACTGTTAAATACAGGATTTATGATGCCATTGATTAATGAAGTATACACTTCATATATATACACAAAAAGAATTAGGTAAAATAATTAAAAGGAAATCCCCTTTTCTCATAACATAAGTGGAAGGAAAAGAGAAGGGATTCAAAAGAAAAATATTGCATTTCATTAAGGATTTTAATTGCTACATTAAATTACTAAGGTAAGTACCTAATTAAAAATTCCTTTTAAACTTCATCTGCATACTATAAAAAGGCACGTAGAGTAATTATACAGACAGTTTTGATCCTGATATTTCTCTAGTGAGTATCATATGCTTAATCTGAATGCTAGTTAAGCATAAAATGTAATAATAACTAACAGATCCTTTAGGCATAAACCCTCAAATTTTTGTAAATCTGCATGTATTATTTATTGGATTCTCTTTCTCATTGACACTGATGCTGTGTTGATTATGATTGTCTTGATATTTTACAGACAATCCAGGACAATTTATAATCTTGAACTGAGTAAGTCTGATGGGTAAGCAGTTCTTCCATCCAAATGTAAACCAATGATTTTAAAGTCTTCATAAATCTTTCAAGAATGCCAGGGTTTTTCAAGCCAAGTACCCATTCTGTGGCTGAATGGCCATGGACAGTATATGGACAAAGTAATTCATGTTGGAAGAGGCCACTGAGGGCAGTCCCTGCCTGCTCAAAGTGGAGACAGGCAGTAGGTTGCTCAGGATGTTGTGGAAATGAGTTTTAATTGTCTCTGAATATAGAAATGCTACAGTCTGTCCTTTTTTGTATACTGGTAGAGTACACATATTTTTCTTCACATCTAGTTGAAATTTCCCTCTTTCCATAATGCATTTGTAGACTCTTGCCCTACCCTGGTGCATGACAGAGGAGATCTGAGTGTCTCCTCTGCAGCCTATATTTTAGTAGCTACTGAGGTGCTTCCTTACCCTTCATTTCTTAATGCTGAATGAAATTGGTTTCTTCAACATGCGTCAAGTTTTCAAGCCGCCTGGGCTTACATGGATTTATTTTAATATCTTATTGGTTTTTATATACTGAATCATCCAAAACTTGTTATCCATAAATAGCTACTAAGTACAGAGAGAGATAACATCTGAATTCCAACAGCAGTTTGAAAACATATTCTAACATGTCATAATAATTATTATGTCTTTATTTGATCTTGTAAATAAGCCATACAGGATCCTTTTCTGTGTAATACATCATAGGTTCTACAGCACTGTCTGCTCATTGATGTCCTCAGACAAATGTGCCTATCTTTGTGGAGTTAGGTCATAGATACTGCAGACAGATGGAGGAAGTGATTTCATAGCTCACAATGATCTCACTCCATATCTGTGCAATTGCATTGACACTGATGGATTTATGACAAAACCAATACTGTATGAATTGTCACAGTAGCTGAATAAAGTCCATCTTGACAAGAGTCTTTTCTCTAAAATGACTGATGGTGTCTATGCAGAAAAAGAGCACAGAAAAAAATCATGGTATTCTCACGTCAAAATTTCTTCCTAATATATGAAAAGTGAGAAGCATTGCAGTACCTTTTGCAAATCTATTGAAGCAATTCCTGTAAAATAAAAGGCTTCTTTACCATTAGACAGAATTGGAACGCTATTGAAGATGTTTCAGTAGATTTGTCTAGCAATTTATTTTCATAATTCTTCAGCATGGAGTGCCTGTAAATCTAGAATGAAAAATTCTAGAAACATGAAACATAGCACTTTTCAATCTTTCTGGCTTTTTGGATTGTCTTTAAACTCAGGCTGGACAAGATAATTTTAACTAATGGTGCAGTTGTCTACCCTAACTTTCAACACATAAAAGTTTACTTACCCTAGAAACTGCCTCTGGAAGAAGGTGCCTATTTTATACTAAAATTGATATGTTAATGAATTGCCTTAATTCTGCTTTTCTCCACTGATTATACAAATATTCCAAGGTCACTAGGTTAGACTCACAAGTCCAAATTTCAGGTGTCTAAAATTTAGGAGGGTGAATATTAGCCTAAGTGTCCTGAATTCCAGTCAATACTACAGAGCCCATGTTGCTTTTCACCAAAACATGCCTTTGGGACACCCATCTTTCTAATGTAAAAAGTAATGTTTTAGAAATTGAGTTTTTTAAGACTACAGCTTGTGTAGGATGAACAGATTATTTTATATTGATCTGTCACAAACTCAAACTTCTGTCCAATAAATTAATCAGAGGATCTTCTAAATTTTAAAGAAGCATTAAAACACTAAGGCCACCTAGTTCTCTATATTAATAATACAATTATATTAAAAGTTCCTTTCTCTTTCTATGTTAGCATATTATCATATATGCCTACAGACTACAAAGCAGTGCCATTAAAACATGATTTTTTTCATTTACAATAATTTTTTACCATATGAATATGATACAGTGCTACTAACATGCAATGGAATATTGTGTTGATGATATCTTCCTCATTCTTAATGTCAGGATAAAATATTTTTAAATGGATCCTGATGAAAAGTATTGAGGCTGAGGAAATCTAAAGCTTATCAAAAACACTGTCTGCTCCCAGGAACTTGTGATGTCTAATGAGCCCCTGCTCTTTTTATAATGATTGGCCTTGCAAACTTTTTTGCCTGAATAAGAACCCAAGTGCGATAATATATTTTCTTCTCTCACTTTCAAAGAAAGTTTCCAAACCAAAGTGTGGCCAGGATGGAACATTGTTATGATCAAAGCCCTCTCTTGCAGCCCTACAAACAGTGTTCCAAAGTGAGACCTTTTGAGCTCTCCTGGAGCAGCAGCTGTGTCCAGCAAAGCCCCTGTGAGTGGGGCCTCTCAGAGCCAGGGAACTCCCACGTTTGCTGTATTTGGAAGATTCCCCGACTCCTTGAGGCTCCACCCTTCACAAAGGCATCTGAAGTGGGTATTTCACTACTCTGAGGGGAATTTTTCACCTTGTACAGGCTCTTTGTGCCTGTGTGCATGCAAGTGTGCATGTTCTGTACCAAGTGCACAAGAAATGCTTCTCCTCTAGATTCTCTAATCACTTTAGATTTGTAAGTTAGGTCTGTAAGTAAGTTACTGTTGTGGTATAGTAAATCCTCTGAATCCTTTGCTAAAACATTTACCTGAAGTTATAAGTTAAGTTAAATGCTAGTTAGTTTAAGGTGCTGTCAAGTGCTGTTGGACCTTGAGGCCATATTTCCTTTTATCCTTTTTTAGGCTATATTTCTTTTTATCCTCACCCTTTCTATTATTTTGTTTTCCTTCCCACCCCATTTCCTCCTCTCCAGGTTTTTTTGTGGTTTGGATTGGTTGACTCTGGACTTTTGTTTGCTTTTCCTCTGTGTGCCTTAACCGTCCAGTAAGGAGCAGACGGAAAATTGCCAATTAACTTAGTCATACTGTCACTTTTCTATTAAACTTTTTTTACCAATACTTTTGCACATGATTCTTTAAGCAATCTTAGACCACCCTTTCCTGATGATGTCATCTGCAGGATTAAAATGAGACCACTGAAGCGAGTACTCAGCATAGACAGGTGAAGCACCAATCTGATGATTGATTGCTTCTTTTGCATTGAGACCATTCCTAGTGAGGAAAATGCTTTAGCTGTCCATCAGTGCAGCAGCTGTTGTACAGAATTCAATCAATTTATTTACGCTATTAAAAACATATATGCGTATTTTTTCCTGATAATTTTAAATTCTCCTTTTCTCATTAGTTTTTACTAACAATAAAAAAAAAAAAAAGAAAGGAAACAAAGAAAACCAGTGGTAGAGGCAGTCAGCAAAGTACACTCCTGCAAAAATAAAGAATGTTTTATATTTGAAATCTCTCAGGAGAATCTCAGATTACTTGTGTAATCCTTGGTATTTTTTGAACGTAAATGAGAAGGACCATTTGCAGTGAAGACAGATTTGCCAAGTTGCACTCCTGGACACTGCTGGATGGCAATGGACATTGAAATGTGCCACAGGAATAAATAATTTTTGTGTTCACAGGTACAGTAATTTCCATAATAAATACTTTTGATGCTATCCCATGCTGGAATTTGGAGCTGTAAAGTTAGGTAGATAAGCAATGTATTGTGTTTATAGGTGTTTAAGTACAGAACAATTGTGTTTATTGTGTTTAAGTACAGAAAGTCAAAGTGGATTTTCAGAAGACCATGCAGAAAGTCAAAAGTCAGCCAGGAGCAGAGCCTTTCTTTTCTGGCACTCAGCAGCATGCTTTAGAAAAGCTGCATTCTGAGGGTGAATCAGAGCCCAAAGATTTTCCAAACCCAGACTGAGTGTCTTGTTTTGAAAGCACATCCCTGAAGGGTGACAGCAGATTGTGAACATTTCGATGCAATCTCTTGCTTCTCAGGAATGAAAGGGCAAGCTATTTTTGTGGCTGAATGAGGTTCAGGCTAGTAGAAAAACTTGGGCTTGTCACAAGGGTTCCAAGGTGCACAAATGCTGCATCTACAAGATTTCCTCTTCCTCATGTAACTTCCAGTTCACAGCAGACCAGTCAGTGCCAGGAGTTTGTAATGGTATCTGCAACCCAAAGAAAAAAGTCTACTGTCCATATCAAAGTTTTACTCTGGTTTTAGGCTGAGGAGCCTTGATTGCTGACTGTGAGAGCAATCAAGATTTCTTTCTATCAGATTTACTGCATAGCATATCTAATTACTTGATATCATTCTCTAATTCCAAAAATTCTAATTGCCCACAGAAGAAATTTATTGCAATTGGGAAAAGAAACTGATTATTATTTGCAAAGCTTTGGATCTTCCTCATTATTTACTGAATGAGGAAAGTTTTTTCTCACAGTAGGTCAAAGAAATACTGGTATATGGGTCTACACTGCATATTTATATGTATAGACATATTCATCCAGAATATCTTCATTTTGCTAATTGTAGCAATTTGAATAAGATTTTCAGAAATTTTTACTTTAACAATGAGATTTTATTTAGGCAAGAGTAGATCTATCTTGCAGTTTTGTTATTTTAAAAACTTTATCAGCTTCTAGCTGTACTACATTGGAAATCCAGAGCACACAGAATGCATGCAGAAGCAAGATTTTTCAGTTTTAAGGCTCATGTGTACATTGAGAAATCATCGCACTCCTACTAATAATGTGGTCCGTGACATTTAAATGATTTGTGGCCTGTAATCAAGATTCTTATAAATATTATAGTGGGTTCTAAAAGTAATTATCATGGTGAATTCTATTCTATAAGTTAGCTAAAGTTTTACTTCCCTGTTTTCCATATTTTTAGTGGTATCTTCAATACTGTGCATTCTCTCCTACAGTGAAAGATACTTCAGTTGTTTATTTTGAGCTGCTTTAGAAGTACTAATATTGAGAAACAATATAGGAAAAGATCCAAACCACAGTATCTTGAAACAACTCAGACTGCAGACAGACTTGTTCACATATCCATTACCTCAGTCTTGTACATTTTTCTGTCAAACTTTCCAGTTTGACTTTGTTTCACCTTAGGATTATGTTAATGCATCATTCATTTAGCTAATTTGTATTACCAGTTGTAATATATTTTTTCAGAATAAAAACAGTGTTGAACATTTTACCTCTACACAGTAGGTCAGTCAAGAAGGTCAATTAAAGTATTTCTTTCAGAAGCTGTGACCTCATAGCAAAAAATTCATGTTTCCATTAGTATCTCACAAAAGATAAAGCTGCTAAAAATTCCTATGCCATTCCTAAAGTAAAATCTTCTTTTTGCACACAATGAGCAGCAAATCAGGTAACCCAAAACCAGCTGTAAGGAGGCTGCTTCCATTTTTATACCACAAAACTGCATGAAATTTGAAGTAAATTAAGAAACAAAATGGCAAAATGTCCCTTTTCCTAATATGTTGCTACACAGTAGACTTTCAGATATCAATTTTCATTGGCTCATTTTCTTTTCTTTTTCTCCAGTTTTGGTTTCAGTATCATTGTTCTGTGCCTACAGATACACCCTATTTCCCACAAAATATGCAAACTGAGATGTGAAAAGGGAATGTAATGGGATTTAGTGAAAGGGATCTTGATACTGCCAAACAGCCGTGTGTGTAAAAACATGGGGGATAAGATTCTCTTAGGAAATCTCTGCTACTAACTTACAAGACAGAAAAATACCAAGGTGAATGTGTCTCTTCTCTGCATGCAAAAAAACCCAACAAAACCCAGGGCAAAGTACTTGAAACTTGAGAGAAAAAAAATCTTCAAATCTCAGAGGAAGTTGTAAGAGAAGGCAGTTTTTTGTTTGAACAGATTCAATATCCCCAGTTTTAAAACTGAGATTTTTCCCAAAAGTCAGATACCAATTATGAGTCTAGTTGTGGCTTCCTTACTCTTCATGCTTGAGAAAAGAAAATTTTATGTTTTATTGAATATTCTAAAGGCTTAGGATAAAGACCACTATTGCAGAAGTGATCTGAATTTCTTTTAGATGTTTGAAAGGATTAGTAAAGCTGTTCTTTTTCTTTCCACGAGGATCTGCAACTCACTACTTACTCCAAATATGTATGATCAGTAAGAAAAAGCTTAAAATAAAATCAAACTTTGTACTGAAAAAACAGGGCTTTGCCCTTTCTGAAAAGGAAAACACAATTGAGCTTTGTACAACTTGGACAAGATGGATAGATTAACTTCAAAGGGAAGATAGCAATTACTGATAACAAACAGGAAGTAGCTGTATCTGTACATTGCTAAGATTTTAGTTGCGACTTAGGGTTTAAGTCCACCCAGATTTGCTGCAGCTGTCAAAGGAATAAATTCAATAACATGTTGTCAAATACAACTCTTAATGATAGCAGTGCAAGATATATAATTTATCTGCCATTGTTACTCCCTTTTCATGTAAGAACACATCAATATTTCATATCTTCTCAGTTTCATTTCTTAAAAGAGTGATTTTGATCAATGTATTGAAATAGGATTTACTTGAGAGCCAAGGCACAGACATCTCCTCCTAGCTTGCTGGTGGTGTGCGTGTAATCTATACATACCATCATAAAAATGCTTATGTTCTTTGCATAGTTCACAGTTTTCTAGGAGAGGAAAGATAGTTACAGCATTTTGAACAGAAGAATAGGCAAGTTCTCTGGAGGGATATTGTCCAGTCCCAACCTTGAAAGAAAGAAGAGAGAAATATCACTCCCTCTCTGTCACTTTTCAGCTAAGGGAAGAAGTAGAGTTAAGAATAAAAATGTTGGGAAAAAGTGCCACCTGATTATCATTTCTCGTTTGTTTAGATTTCCATATTCCTTTCAATTTGCTGGCTTTCAGTCCTTCTCTTAATGC
The DNA here is from genome assembly GCF_035770615.1 of Melospiza melodia melodia. Classification (NCBI taxonomy): domain Eukaryota; kingdom Metazoa; phylum Chordata; class Aves; order Passeriformes; family Passerellidae; genus Melospiza; species Melospiza melodia. Next base: position 33,417,895 of record NC_086226.1, on the reverse strand, counting down.
TTGTTTTGTAATGCAGTGCTCTCATTTTCTATCTTTAGTTTCTCTGTCCTCGCATTTTCATGCACTCTTAAACACTGTACCTTTTTTACCTTCCTATTTTGTCATGTTTCATTTCCATACTTGTTGTGTGGTCTGACAATTTCTCCTTAATTTCAGTTGTTCTCCATGATCAATACCAATCTACTGCCTTGAACTCTTTTTCTTACATTATTCCCAAGATTCAAAGTATTTTATGCTTCTAGAGCTCCACTAGTATAATTTCTACACCAAGCCACCATATTCTCTCAGAGCTTCCTTTTCTGTTACCCCTTAAAATATATAGAAATGCTCCAAGTTCATCACAGAGAGGGTAGGCATTCACATGAGCATCTGTGATCTCAAGCCTGTAAATCTGGAAGCAGTTCTAAACCCATTTTTTACTGGGGATCAAGATGACTTTTGGCATTATGGGCTTCAAGCCGCTTTAAGGGTCACTCCTCTCTACTACAAATTATTTATTCGTTTATTTTAGTTGATACACCCACCAGTACAGATTGACAGACTAACATGAGGAAAACCAATGCCAAGAATAAAACTTCAGGTACATTATCTGCAGCAGACATCTAGATCACAGAAAAACAATAATAATGCCTGATGTGAAATTGGGCAAGTCATGGCATTGTCTACTGCTTCAGGGTAGAATATTCAGAATAGAATGCTCAGAGACAGAATTCCTAGTTTCCTGTTCAGTGAGGAACACTGTGAAGCTGCAAGTGGGTTCTTAGTAGATAAGAGGCAAAGTCAAGACTGGGTTCTTAGTGAGCTCTGTTTGGATGGAAGTTTCAAAGTGTTTCAGCAGAAAAATATTTCAGGTGTGCTACTAGACATTAAGTTTGGAGAAAGCAGCAAATAACTCAAACTGGCCTAATAAAAGTCTTTGGTAATCTTCAGATGTGGCACTTGACCCTGGGCAGAGGGTAAGTATGAGTTCTCTGTATCTCTAACACTCCTGTAAACCCTGTGGTGGTTAATTGGGTCATCTGCTTTCTGTAGTGTTCTGAATTTTATTTCCCCTGAATATTGTGAATAAAAGACACTAAGGACATCCTCACAACAAGGCCCCAAGCCCTCCATTTATTTCTTTTCAAAGACAGTCTGTATTATCATAGCACTGTTGTTTGGCTGCCCCAGATAAGAGAGCTGTCTTTGAAGTGCTGCCTCAGCTGGGTTCAAAGGTAAAAATTCCATAAATGGGAGAGATTGCTTTGTATACTGCACAGAATTTGCATTTGATATTTTTGCTCTCATTTCCTTTTGAATGTTTTATACTTAATACCAAAGCTGATGTAATGCCCCATTTCCACAGTGGTCTTCAAAGTTTCAAAGTACAGCATGTTGCCTTCAGTATTGATTTCAGCTCTGCATTCAAACTAAACTCACTGGGTGAGAAGGCAGCCTGGTGCAAAATATCATGACTCTTTGGAAAGTGAATATATGATTTTGAATTCTTCAATAACATCTCTTTGAAATTAATAGCTACTCTAGGTCTTCTTTCCCTATTTGTTCTTTTCTACAGTTACATGGGCAAAATATTTCATGCTGTTAATTTTTCACCACTGTTTTAATTGACTTTGAGTTCTCTAGCTACTGTTGTCCAGGCCCTTCTTTACTGGCTGTATTTCTTTTTATGGACGTGGGGTAAACTATATGTTACCTGTTTATATGGGCTGCAAGCCAGGCAGTGTGATATATAGGTTTTATTTCTGTGACTACCAGACTGGGGTTCTAAACACAAAGTTAAAATTTTATGTTTCTGATAAAATTATGAGAAGAGGTGGGCATTTAAAAATAAACTCAGCAATTTGAGATGAATGAGGAGATGATAAATAGAGGATGCTGAATGCTGACTTGCCCCTTTTCTCCCATCACCCCTTGGAATCTTAGCCAACTGGATCAGTACATTTGGCTTTCTTCTCCATGTGGTGAGATCACACAACAGTGATTTTTCCTTCAAGTTCCTACACCAAAACCAGCATTTATTGACCACACAAATTACTATATTTGAGTCTCCTATCTACCTCTATTGTCAGAAATAGCCTTTAAAATTAATACAGAGTCGAACCAGGAGAATTAAAGCAGCATCCATCAGGAACAAAGTCACTGCTGCACTCACTTAAGTGTGAGGGGCCTGGAACCTAGTCTTGACTTCCTTTGCCTCTTATACATTTAACGTTAAAGTGAACCTTGCAAAAAACAGGTACTCTATCTGCTTCTGCCTCCGTTTCAGCAAATAATATGCTAGGTAAAACCCTAATCCACTTCTATATAGGTCTGTTTGTTTTGTAAAGAGGTCCCTATCTTGACCATCTGTATCCCCTCAGGTCAAGGAATCTTTCCCTGGATGAATATATTAATTAATGCCTATCCTGTTCTTCAAAGTGTGTAGGCTCCTCTACATTCTCCTGGGAGAAGAATGGGCATTTTATAGAGGAAGCAGCAATTGCTATCTTTTACAAAGACTCTGTGAATGCTCCCTGTGTGCCTCCTGAGATATGTGCTGGTACTGTTGGTATGGGGGATTATAAGGAAACATTTTCCTTCTCTTTGTCTGAACTCCAGCAGATTATGTACATGGGGCTCACTTGTCTGTTTGCACATGTTCCCTGTGTGCTTTGAAGTGTTAGTCCAGTGATAATAATGAAGGAAAACAGATATTGTGTTCCCGTTTCAGAATGGTGTGTTTTGTTAGCTATTATGCAGAAGCACAGAGTACTTCTAAGTCAAAAGGAAATAAAAAGCAAGTTTTCACTGTTTCTTTCTCTTTTATTGACATGGTTTGTTTTCATATGGGTAGTTTGGAATAGTATCACTGGGTGATAAAGGGGGTCTAAAAAATTAACAGTATTAAATGTGTTAGATGCTCACAGAAATCCACCAGATTTTGTTGGTTTTGCTGCTGTTGCTGCTACTGCTGTTGTTCTTTTATTATCTGTTACCTGGCACTTGTATCTGCAAGTTAGTGAGAAAGGTAGTTCATATGCAGACACCACCATTTGTAATGAATGTTTGTCCTAGATAAGAATGTATTATCCAGGTTAAATTACTTTTTTTCAGCTATGAAATAAAGTATGATTATGATATGAGTTCAATAAAAACTGATATGGCAAGACAACTTTCCATAAACACTTATTTTCAAGTTTTGCATATCTGATTACTAAGAATGTGATCTGGGCTGGCAAGAGTTGAAAAGATTGCATGTGCCTTTCACTGTAATAAAGATAACAGACATGAGGTATCATTTCAGTTTATCTTCCTCCTTTTAATTAAAAACATCCTGCTATTAGAGATAAGTGGCATCTCATCAGAAGGAATTTATGGATAGAAAAATTGAGTCTGATCCCTGTAACTCTGAATCAGAAATGATAAAGGATTTACTGTAAAGTGTTATATATATGCAATGATAATGCTCTTAGATTTACTGCTTAAAATGCAGGCTTTATATCCTTTGATACAAAGATGTATCCTTTGAAGATACATCTAATTTTAAAAATAGCAAAATTAATAAAACCAAAAACATTTTCATATTTTCTATACCCTTATTTATTTATTTTCCAAAAGAAGGGGAAAGAAATTCACCTGCTTATCACAATGCTTGTTCGTTTTTTCATTTTATCAGGTTTGGAGCATGTATACCATGTCATAGTGTGCTTGTGCAATTCTGTGAGGAAAGTGCTGCAAAAGATATGTCTGAGCTGCTTTTATTACCCTGTGGTCTATTTCCAAAGACTTTTAGAGACTTGGAGCTCTTCACATATCAGTGTTCTTAGTAGAATAATTTAAGCTGCCTGTCTAAGGTGTTGTCCCCATCCTTCTACCTCCAGAATATATCCTATGTATTCTAGAAGATATTCCAGATGCTTTATCTTGCCTGGTAAAGCCATTCTTCATGGGTGAATCCAAAGATCTATAGCAGTTCTTCCATGGCTTATCGCTCAACATCACTTGATGTGATGATGATGATATACAAGAAATCTTTGAAAAATAGCTATACATCAGGTTCTCCGTGTCTTAGGCCACCAAATGTCTACATTGCTTACAGAGTAGAAACACTGGGCAGATATTCAGATATTTGTGAACTTCCTCTAGCACAGTTTAGCATCTGCCAACAGAAGGGCCTAAGGGTGTGTCACTGACTGTGAAGGGGATGGTGTGTTAGATGCAGTATGGCCATGCTTATAAATTTATTTGATATCACCAAGATCAAAAATATTAGAAGATCACATTACTACGCTACGTGGCTCTATACTGCTCTGCTGAGCACTCCAGGATAGCTGCCTTTCCCTGGTGTGATAGGAAAAGGTGGGACACAGTTGGCCAGGTGCAGCAGTGATGGGAAAAAGGGTAAAGACACACCACTCTCTCTGCAAGAGATCTGCAACGTTCCTTCCTTGTATCAGGACAGACGAGGTCCTGTACTCATGGTCATTGCTTTGCAGCTATCTAATTAAACAATGGCCACAGCTGGACAGGGGAATCAGTGATGCGTGTGTTACAATGTCCTTCTGTAAATACTCACAGAGGACACAGGCTCTGTACAGCCCTGAGGAACAGAAGCAGAACTTCTCAGGTCAGACTGTGGAAAGTACCAATGTCAGGCCAGAAGTTTCTATAAGATGTGTGGAATGCTTGTATTTATGTGCATAAATAACAGTGTGAATGTGTTCAAATACAACTACTTTAAAAATGCATTACTTAAAACATTGCTGTTGAGGTCAGGCATTAAAACTAAATACAAATTTGATCCTCCAGTGCCTGAATGGGTCATTTCTCTAACCTTCATGTGTGTAAGTATCAGAATTATTTCTAGGAATTGAGCTACAACACAGAAAAAGGTCACAAGGAATTTTACATCACGGCTGTATCTAAGTAAGGAAAAAAAGCAGGGAGTTCTGACTTGAAGAAAAGTATGCCATAAATGCTAAGACAGTTTTTTTTTTTTTTTATTGCACAGCTAACATTGCCAGGAAAGCTCAGAAGCCAGCAGATTAGCCTGGCTTGACTAAACTACAGGAAAAGATTTTGCCCAGGGAATTTGCATACAGCATCAATCACTGCAAAATCTGTCTCAGTGTTTGCCTCTATGCTAGTAAATGAAATGTAGTCATGCCATGGGTCTGACACAGATGTGTAGTCATCCATACTATGGCCATGGTTCCTGGTATGTTGTTGATTTAGGTCAGATAGTGTACTGCCAGGTGAATCCCAGACTAATTTTCAGGATGACTAGGACCCATTCCTGATAGGAAATTTCTATGAACTACTCTACAAAGAAGGGATTTGGGAATTTTGTGTTAAATAACATTTTTCTACTGCAGCTCTGGACTACTTTTGTTTTAAAAGTAAGCAATTTGTCTGAGCAATTTTGCTCCCCACCAGGAGCTGGGAAAAAGGAGCTGGGAAAGAAAGAGGAAAGGGATTCCCCTGGTGTCTAAAATGACAGCATGTCCAGAGGGAAATCCTCTAAGCTCTACCTTGGTTCTCTATAACAGTCCAAACTGAGCTTTCCCTAGGCAAATGAAGGTTGTTCCACCTTTGAATGGTAAGTAGTCTTCCTTGAGTCATGCGCATGACACAGTGCTCTATAGGAAATGGTCAGCTGTGCCATCTGTTTGTAGCCAGGCATGACAAGTCTCAACCCAGGGCCAGGGACCCCTGTGAATCAGCTAACATGACCCATCTCCCAATCCTGAGTGATGAAAGAGTTCCTGTTCCCATTCCCAGTGTGTGCATTTGCCAAAGCTAGTTCAATGCTCCTGCAATTCCTCTCCCCATCATACTCAGGAGGGCCCTGACAGGGAAGGTGTTTTTAGAAGTGCATATCATGACAGCTACCAAATCCAGCACACAGCTGTGTACTGGTCTCCTTTACATTTCAAGATATTGTATTGATCACAAATTGAAATTCATAAACTAATTCATAAACAAAAAATTGGTGCATTCCAAATAATAGATGAACACATACCTATCCCAGGATAAACATCTCAGGAGCAGCAGTATTGCAACACTGAGTGCAGCAGCAGTCCCACTCTTACCAGTCATGCTGTTACACACAAAATCTTGTTTATGGACTAAGAGGAAGCATAATATATGTATATGCATTCACAGCCAACAATTTCTTATTCATGCAACTAAAATCTTAAGAATTTAATCAATATTAGTCCATTTTATGTTATATAACATAAAGTTAAAGAAAACTAAGTCGGACTGTTTCTATATGGAAAAGGTCTCAATAATGTGGGTGAAATTGTAATATACACACTTGTTAGCTTCCACCCCTGCTCCTGGTGGTATGTTCACCTGATCACTGCTTTTCTGATCCTGAGACAGGTGGTTTCATTCTGGTGTGGTGGTGCTTTATGATGAATTATCAGCATCTGAAGTCTTTTTCCAAATAAATATGATGTTCATATTGTTGGTTCCTTACTCCCCTATCCATCTTACTTTTACGTGCTTTCTAACACCTTGTGGTTCTTCATTGGTCTGCAGCTATTACACCTTCATCCAAGCATATTTATATCATGCCTTTCATGTATGTTAAATACTATTCCTCTGTTTTCTTTGTTACTCTGTTCTTTAATTGATCATCGGGAAGTTGTTTGTAGCTGAGAGTTCTTTATTGTCAAGATCATCACATGCCTACTCTGCACTATGTTGTACCCAGTGCCTTCTGCTTTTCAAGGTCTCTGTTATCATCCTGGACTTGTATTTCTTTACATGATATCATTTTGTTAGAGCTACAAACTTATTATTCTCTACAGAGTAATTCTTTGTTACCACTAGCTGTATAAAACTGTGGTTGTGCTACACAAAGATAATGAGAAAAACAAATTAGACACAGGCTACTGGTCAATTAGAGAAATTACTGTCATAGCTAAAACAAATAAACCAAATCTGCAGGCAGGCCAATAAAGTTCAGATTTAGCAGGCCTGACAAGACTTTTTCCTGAAGACTTAAAAATTCATTACCAAGCTTATGATCTGTTACTGGTAATGATCAGTGGTAAAACCCCATGGCTGTGATCTGTGCTTTCATTGTATGCAAGAGTGCTTGTAGCCTATATGTGAAAATACTCAAGATACACTGGTCATTTCTCTGATATATTTATTCTAATGCCTATATAGATCAGTAGAATTGGAAATACTGTCTGAAGCACAGTGTTGGCAACTAAAGCATGATGATCTGCAGGATAGGTAGAAGTAGATGCTGCCAGGTTGGTGAAAATGACGCAAGGTATATCTCAGTATAATGTAACAACTATCTGTGGGCAGGAGAAAGACTAGAATTGGCATTTCTTCAAAGGTTAAAATGTTTCTCAGTATTTTCTGCAATATCTGCTGCTATTTTATGGTCAAATAAATACTGGGAAAATATACCTACATATTACTCTGTGGGTAAAAAAGGTCACCCTTGAAACTGGCAAAAAAGTCTTCACAATTTTTTCTCTTTGGTTTCTGTTTATTCATCTCTTTATAGCTATGGTTATCAGCTGGAAGATAAATAAATATCTACCATGACTTCCAGGACTGCCTGAGAAACTGTATATGATACATGACACAGGTTTAGCAGCCAGTATTTCTCAACTTCTGAGTTTCTTAAAGGGAGGATATAGTAAAATTTTCTTGTAATGCAGTAGGAACATTGTTTAATGGGTAAGTCTGAGAGGGGGCTTCTAAATGCTTCTATCCTTCCTCACCTGGAGAATCTACAGAAGAGCAGGGCTCTTCCTATGTGCCTCAGACAGGAGGATAAGAAGAACTATTTCTATTTGCTTCAGATTTTTGCAAAATAAACAATTGGATCTGCCTGAGTCAGTCTTTTGGCTTATGAAAATTTTGAATTCTGAATGGCAATCTGTCCATATGCTGTATGTAAAGCAAAATCTCTCCACACAGGTGTTCTCACTCTCTGTGACTCTTCCACTGGTTGTAGTTCAGTACTGTAAAGCAGGACTAGAAGATTGATTGTGTTACCCAAATGAATTAAATTTAGCAGTCCTGATCCAAGAGTTTGTGAATCCCACTGCATAGCTAATTCATTCATTCTGACAGAAAGGTCTAAAAAGCCTAAAGAGATTTCTGTCCTTTCTGCTTCATTTTCTGACCTGTGAAACAGCTACAATGAATGATTGACTACTCAGAAAGCGAGGACATCTTGGAGACTGAAAACCAAATAACACCTGGGACAAATATCCAGAGTCTGATCTCATCTTTTTCATTTGGGTATGCAGTCTGGTTTCAAAATACAACGCAATTTGACTGTTCTGTTCAAGAGACAATTGGGATTGGAATAACAAAGGTGTGGCAGAATAGGAATTACTTGCATTGTTTGAGTAATTTCCGCAGTGTTTTCCTAGGCTGTGCTTCACTTAGCAAAGTGCTTGGTTCAGTGTTTCTTGCACCATTTCTCCCGCTTCATTCACGTAGGAAAAGTAATTCATGTAAACACAGAAGTGTGGCAACAGAACCACAGCAGTCTGCTTGCACCTCCAAAGCCAAAAGTCATCCAAAAAGCTTTCTAAACTGTTGTGTGTTTCCTGGTTTGTTGTGGTTTTGTTTTAGTTCGAGGGGAGGAGGAGGGGTGAGGAAGGTGGAGTGGCTTTTTGTTGTTTGTTTGTTTGTTTCTTTGTTTCTGTCTTTTTTTAAATCTGCAATTTACTGGCAGCAAAAATAGATACCTGAGAACAATTAGGTGGAAAATACAAAACGTATCTTTTAGATTATTTCATTGTTCTTCTTGTAAACATCCGGTGGGGTACCACATCCTGGAAAATCCACTCATTTTCACTACATATGGAAATTAAGACAGTTCCCGTGCACTGGCAGATCACAGTTGTATGCACATACAAGAAACACATCTTTCACTCTAGTCAGATATGTAAATAATAAACATGTCTAGAATTGGGAAATTAACTTTCTCATGTTATTAGCCATTAGCCCTTACTTTTTTTGCAATAAAGTGAGAAATTAAAATAATCAGTGAGCAGATTACCATCATTTGCATCCAGGTACATGTTCAAAAACTACTGTATTGAGTGTTGCTCCTCTGAATAATTTTCCTTTATAATATTTACACAAAACCAGATTTAAGGAACATAAACCATTTATATTATATATATTTGCCCTCTCTTCTGTTTTCATCTTGACTTCTTAGAACATCTTTTTCTCCAATTCATCAGCAGAGCAGTAAACCTTCATTTAGAAAAATACAGATCTTTAAGTCTCCTATTTCCTGCTTCTATGACAGTCTGTATTCTAAACAGACTTGGATTAAGAAGTAATAACATGCTTTATGCCCACCATAGGAATTGGGCAATTTAGACTCTTTAAATAAATGCTCAGACCTAATACCATTAAGCCTTAATTCAAGTCGTCTGGACAATGAAGCAGTTTCCCTTTTTAGAGACAAAAGAACCATGCCAGCACACGTGACGAGGGAAAAAGAGAGAAAGAAAGGAAGGTAAAAGGAAAGGTTTCTTTAATTTTATACTATGCATGTATCTATATCATTTATATACACACATTTTTTATATATGCCATGAAAGGATGCTCTTAGGAAAGTAAGGTCATTGTAACATGTAAATTTACAAACTAGCAGAAGCTGGACATTCATATGGAGACATACCTGCTCTCAGATGTCATCCTCATGTTTACAGACTGACTTAGGCTTTGATCTTCCTCACTTTGGTCAGCTTGTATTGTGTCAGAGTAGTCACTCCTTTGTTTAAACATCTTTATAAATAGTGGTATGAAATCTAAAATGGGCACATATGCTCAGACAAATATTTAGCATTATATTTATGTGTATTTGATTCGCAGATGCAGAGGCTGGTGCCCAGCATTTGGCCAATTTTTACCACGATCTTTTTCACACACACTGAAATATGCACCTTCAGTACTTTAACTAATATTATGGTTTGCACATCAGAATAATTTTTATTTCTTAGGTAAAGAGCCTTGAAATGGAATCTTGAAAATCCTTTCTCTATTTTCTTCAGAAGTTGTGCAAATTCATAGGTAATCTGCATTGATAGAATTAAAATAAAAAATCCCTAAAAATCTGAGGAATTATCAGATTGTCTAAAATACCTCACTTAAGCCTTCAGCCTAGGAATAAACCTTGTTCTTTCTGTAAGACCTCTTCTTTAATAATTCCTGTGTAGCTAGAAATCTCCAAGCTCTTTTTTTTAAAGCTATGACAACTAAGAAACACTTCATTTCATTTGTTTCTCCTTTACATTCCTCCCATCCTTTACATACTTTCTACAATATCTTTGGACAACAGCATCAGATGACATTTTAATTGTAATTTTCAACTAAATTAAAACATTCTTTAAAAGGAAGTACATAGGGAATTTCATGCAAATCACAGAATCACAGAAGTTCAAGACTGGAAGAGACCTATAAGATCATAAGATCAAATAAGGATGACAATTTCACGGCCCATGATCTGGGCAGCCTTAATAGACTGTGCTGATCAACAGGACAAACCCTGCATTTTTCATAAGCAGTATCTGCATTGTAATGAGTGTTAAAGTCACTGCTACAGGTATAAAACCAAAAACTGTAGATTGATGAAGAAAAAAAGTTATCACTTGGCTTCAGAATTTTCAGCATGCATAAGTCATTCACTGCATCGCGGTTCAGGCTATGAATGCATCTTTTAAAGTTTCTTAGCTTCAAAACCTCCATTTGGACAACTTTACAGGATTTGTTGATTCCTATAAAAAACTTTATTTTCAAATTTTGTCCTATAATCCAGCAGCCCTTGTCTCAATGCAGTTTTTCTTGATGGACTTGTCCACTGGTATCCACTTTTAACAGCTGTTCATAATTTCTTTATACTGTGTTATGAAAAAGAGAGTTTATAGCAGTTTTAGATTTCAAAGTTACAGTTACTTCAGCTGATATTAAAACATCTGTGCCAGTTTAAGATCAATCAGTGACTCAGAAAAAACACACTCTCTTTCCTTTTAATTTAATATTAGGACAAGCTGGAGATCTGGCATTGAAGTAAACAGAAAGATTTACATAAAAAAACCACTGTTCCAGTACACATTTCAGATATTTCAAAATGACCTAAAGTTTTATGTAGACTGTAAACAGAGCAAACATTTATTTAGAAACCAAATGAGAGCTATCTCACCAAGACAGTTTAACTTTGGTACCAGGCTCCTTTAAAATGGTACACATAACAATAATAAGAAATAGAAGAGGATTGTAAGATCTTTAATGAAAGTCTTATAATTGAAAAGTCATTTTTGTATTTTAATTATTATTATTATACAAAAGTATAAGTACTTTGGTATTTGATAGAGAGGTGTGGCTCCAGGAGTTAGCACTGAGATTTCTTCATAGGTAAAGCTACAGGCGGGGACATTGTAAAGGAGATTTTGAAACAGCATCACCCCACTCCTTTGAAAATACCTTTGAGATTATTTCAGTAGCGCCTTGCTGATGTTGCAACAAAGAAAATAGTTAGGTCAGAGACATTAGCATTCCTTTGGCTATGCTATTTCTGTTGCATGACTAGACAACTGAGCCCATTAAACTAATCCGGGTCGGTGTTTCCCCAGTTTGGCAGATCATGTGAATCCTTACAGAGCCATAAACAATGTGCAATAGAACCAAGCTCCTTTTTTATTCCTCCTTTTTTTTTTTTTGAACAATAGCTTTGTTATCACCTAGAACTTAAAGTGTCAGTTCTGTAAAGTGGCTTAAACTTGCTCAACTTTGAGCAACTTTGTGATGCCACAGGGCTCAGCAGGAATTTTTTATATGCTTAAAGTGAGGCTTTAGGCCTTGCTAAATTGAAAGTTTACCTGACATTTTTATGTGCTGAATTGAACCTTATTATGTGCTTGTTTCAGTCAAATTAACACCTGACCTCTAGCAGCAAGTCTGGAGAGCAGTGATGATGTAATCAAACTGCTTTTATTGTTATTTTGGAAAAGTCATCCCCAGTCTTTGACCTGTGTTAAAGACAGTGTTGGCGGAGGTATATGGCCTCTACTTACTTGGGACATTAATTTTGCACAGCTGTTGCTATACTTTAAGTGGTTCAATGCAATATTATGGCCTGGTCCCTTTCTAGTCTTCCCTCACTTATAGTAGCAGAACATTTTCACATAAGCTCCTGAAGTGTTTGTTATTGCTAGATCTGGCTGCACACTGGCAGATAGAGACAGTACTATCAACTCATTCATGCATTAGAGGGATGTTTTAATACCCTATTTCCCCTAATATTAATGTATTCACTTAATTCTGTAGATGTACTTTCTTGATTCTGTCTCATAATTGATCAAAAATGTGTTTCTTGATTTTTCAGAGCTCCTTGAGAATTAACAGGTTTATACTTTCAAATGTTCTCTTTTCAAGAAGTGCTGTCTAATGTTTAGAGCAGAAGATAGGCAGTGAGTAATCTTAAATTTAAATCCAAACATTTATTTTTGAAATGTTGTATGACACAGTCTTTCTTTCCTTTGATTTAATTTCTCTTAGTACAGACTGTATGATAGCACTATATAAATATGTTTTGAATCATTATTGAATTATAAAAGCAATTGAATAGTCTGGGTGACCATGCTATGAGAATGCTACCATTCATATTTATGAGATAATGCACCGTGTCAGGGTCCTGGCTCATCTGAGGCCTACTGACCTGCTCTGACCACAATTAGAGAGAATGTGATGTGTTTCAGTAAACCTTCAATGCCATGGCAAGAAGAGGCGGTATAATTTTTCCTTTACTGTCACTTCACCAGCAGCTCTCCTGATACATCTGCCACTCACCACATGCCAAAACCTTTCACAACTTGCCTTGTCACTCTAGGAGGTTCTTGCTTCCACCCCGTTCAATCTATCTGTGAATGAGTACAGCAATAGGTACCTGTTTTATGGGCACAACAACGTGTTTTCAGAAAATAGATCTTGGCCCAGACAATGCAAGTGTTGCCCAAGTGCTTTGAAGAATTGTCCCTATGTTATTTCCACCTTCTCTGTCTTCTCGGCTGCACTCGCACAGTACACTGACAGGAGAGGCATCCTCCAGCAAAGAGCTCATCCCCCAACATGCTGCTGGTCCTGGCAGCTGGAAAATGACAAGACCTTAAGACTGGAATATTTCGCTTATTAACCTCTTGCACTTTTTTCTAGGTTTCAGTTGTGATCTTGTTTAAGCAGCTGATGTCTTCTCAGCTGCTAAAGTCAGAGGTTACAATATTATTGTGTTAGAGGTGGGAATTGAAGTAATTTTCAGATGAGACAACATTAGTTTCTATTTCAGGCTTTTATGGAGAAAGCAGCTGCCAGATTCAAGTCTGAGATGAAATAGACAAAAAGTCAAAGTGGGTAAATCACATCCTAGTAGATGCTAAGAACTGAAATGTAGCATTTTTCTGTGTGCCTGTGAGGCAATAACCTTCTAGTGCATCATCCAGATGGCCTATAGTTTCTAAATCCGTTTTCAGGCATCAGTATCAAGAATCCCACTTGAGCCTGGTGCAAAAATAGCAAAAATGAAAAGTGGGAAGGGAACACTTCATTTACAAAGATTATCAACTTCAACTTTTGCTACAAATTAAAAACCTTATATGGCCTTCAAGAAAGTCTGACTGGATAACAAAGCATTATGTAGAAAAAATTATATGCATTTCTTCTTCTCAGCTGCACTGTTCTAAAGCAACTTCTACCTTCTTGACTGACCATATGTCAGTGAGTGGATATTGCACTAAGTAGGCCATTACACTGGTCCGCCATGGCAATTCCTGTGTTCCTATCACATTTTAGTCTCAGATCTATAATCAGTCTGGATGGGAATGCAAATCTTCAACAAATTATTTTCCTGTTCATAGAAGGGTTATTTCTTCCTTTATCTACCAACTTATGGTGCTGAATAATAGACAGAGGCCTCATATAAATGGTACCAGAACCAGGATGTCGTGTAAATTTTTGTGCACTTGCAGCAGTGCAGTCTGAGCCGTGTCTCTCAGTCAGTCAATGTCTTTGAGGTCTACCTGCAGACTACAACATTAGGTAAGAGGGAAGAAACAGGAGAAACAGAATTGTAGAAGAAATGTCTGTTGTATGTTTTTCCAATGTTGCAAGCCAGCAGTTATGCTGAATCTTAAACTTGGTCAACCCTTGTTTAGCAAGTATAAATAGCTGATACCTTCCAATGCTTAGAGGTCTCGTGCATTCAGATTATTGAAAATCCAAGTTTCATATTTGCCTTGTTCCCTTGGTAAACTCACTTTTGCCTAGTTGCAGTAGTCTGACAGTAACTACCCTTAATATTCTTGCAATCAGAAAGGCCTCTCTGGGCTCATTTTCTCTAAAGGAAGGGACAGGAAAGAAAAAAACATAATTAAAAATATAGGGAAATGCATCTCCAAAGAAGCATCGTATATTATGTGTTTAGTCTTAAATGAACCAGTTAAAAACTGGGGTATAATCCTTAGGCATGCCCTTGAAAATATTTCCTTACCTTCATTAAAATATGATAAAAATTTTGTCATCTATCACTATCTTTTCATAACCAATTACAATTTGTGTATCATTCAACAGGATTGAAATATGGAAATATCAATGTTTCAGGCCTAGAGGGACTGTATTGCCTTTCGCTTTCCAAAAAAGTTTTCAAGAAATTTCAAAGTTTTTCACAAGACCTTTCTCATTTTCTTTCATCCCCTTTTTCAAAGTTTCTTCTTTTCTTTGACAAATTCTTGTAAGAAATCCACATTAAAAAAAAAAAAAAAGTTTTACTACTATAGATCATAAAGTACATTATGAAAAATATCTTATTTGACCCAAAATCACTTGGTCCTCATAACTGTAATATTCCGAGACTTCTGTCCTCTCAGTGTTTCAGATACTTCATACATATATACTCTGTTCTTCTCTTTTACTCTATAATTACTTTCTTTTACTCTATAGGTAGGCTGTAGGTGCTTTGGAGGAATGATTTTATTTCTGGAATTAGTTTTTACAGGACATAGCACAGAGTGCTTTGAAGCTGGCTCTTGGGAGAATGATAACTTTTAAAATCATTATTTCTTTTAAACCGCTAAATTTAAAATTTAGTCTCAGAATTATGTGCTCTAGAGAGGACTTATAGACTGTGTAAAATATTAATGCAAATGCTTGGGGAGTGGTTCTCACATGGACACTTGTACCTGTCATGACATCACTGTCTAGCCATCCATGTGTGCATAATGATATCTGATCTGCACAGCTGGCTGGGAAGTCTGTTTTTGTGGATCTGAAATCCAAACTTTCAGTTTACACTCTTTACACTGTCAGGTTAATGTCTCTGTCCCAGTAAAAAAATTACCCTGCCCTGCATTCTTTTTTTTTATAGTAACTGCAAATTCATAATTAAAAAAGCTAACCCACCCCATGCGAGTGGGCTGATTGGGGTTTTGAATGTACTCTGAGAATAGAGGTGGTACTGTGATCAATCTTGTGCAGCACTGAGAATTACTCTGGAATATTAACACTCTGACTCTCTACAGAAAAAGGTACAGTGGGCCTCTGTATTTCCTGAAGTTACTGTTATATGCCAGTTGTTATCAGATACTTATTTATAAATCAAGATATCATATACTTACTGGAGGGAATAACATAGAAATTTACCAGCCTGTACAAAAAGGAAAATCAGATATCTTCCCTGTTGCTAAAACCCAGACTTTGAGGCACAATTGCTTTACTTTTGGGATACTAGATGTTTCTTTGTGAAATTGCAAGTCTCACATGTGCTGCAATGCACATCCTTCCTGTGTGCTTGCAGACAGTAACTTACCATCTTCGATCACAGAAATTAGCAGCTGCACAGCACAAAGCCCAGACACCAGCTTTCACACCTGAGCTCAGCTGGAGTTTGCCCAGCAGAGAGAGCCGTGCTGGAGCTGTCAGGGATGGTGGTGCAGGGCCTCCCAGCAGGGAGAGGCAAGAGCAGGGCTGACTATGCAGCTATGTCTATCCTGCTGCAGCTGATCAATGCTCCAATGTATTTGCATCCTGGTGCAGCAGGTAGGCCATCTAAGAAGCAGAGAAAAAACTCCTAAGCATAAACTGCAACAGAAGGTCACTTTTTCTAGTGGTTGAACTACAACCCCCAGGTTTGGTGAGCAATGTCATAGGAGCAGAAGGACTTAATTCAGAATTTGGTTACAGTCATTTGCTTTAGACAGTTTTTATAAGTATACCCATCTCTTATCAACATACAATAATTTCTGTGGGGGGTAATTCATATTTATCTTCAGCAAATACGTGTGCTATGTAGGACACAGTTGCTGTACGTTTTACTAGAATCCTTCTTTGCTTTTGCTGAAAAATGCACAGATATATTGTAGAGCCCTGAAGCTGGCTGAGAAACCCAGTGACATGGCTAACATAAAATAATAGGATATGAGGAGAGCCTTGTGAAGTGAGAAGCGAAAGTAGGGCAGTACCAGTAATATACCTTCAACAGAAAAAAACTAGAAAAGTTACACAGGAAGGATAAATTGTGGCATCTGATATATCAGAGCAAAAAATCTGTTTAATGAAATGCATTGAACTTCTGCAATTCCATTCTTACTAGATTATTTTTATTTTTGTGCTGATTGTCAGAGGAGGAATTATTACTACAGAGAAAACTGGTTTTACTCAAATTGTCCTCTTTATCAGAGAATATCAAACTGATTTTCAAATTGAACAAAGTCTTCCAAATAAATATTCCACGTCAATATCATTATTCAGACATTGTACAAGGAAAGGGAAACAATGGTAATGGGTATTTTGCCTAAGGTAGCAAACAATGCTTGTAGCAAGACAAAATTAGAAGTAATATTTTCTGACTTGCGAGCACAATTATTACTCTCACACAATCCATTTTTACAGCAGCTAAATGTTGAACTCTGTGCTGTTAAATGTTCAGTCAGCATGCAGATTAGATGAACTGTAGAAAATAGCAATGTTGTTTTAAACACGGACTATGAATTTTAACAATAGGTATTCAGATAAATATATAAACAGAAATATGTTTAACTATGCACTTTTATCAGATTATGTTCTTTTTCTGAAATGTTCAGTGATCATCAACTGAGCCTTATACTAGATACACCACAAAATAGTTATTGTGTATTCTGTACTTAGTCATCAAAACAGGAGGAAAAACTATGAAAAAGTTAATGTATTAGAATTTTACAGACTACCTCTAATAATTAAAGACATAAATGTGTGTTTGTTGCTCTCTCAGCCATAACATATGGACTTTCAAAGAGATATAAAAAGTTTTATGCTTATTTAATAAAGAGGCAGGAAGAGCAACAGCAAACTATTTAATGCTTGAAGCGTTTTTGCTTCAGAAGGAAATAATAAGATAGGGACGTTTTTCAAATATGGGCTTGATTTTAGTTAATTTGTTGTTAAATATACTGACTAGAACAATTCAGAGGTTTAACTGCAAATACAGCAATGTGTGATTGGGGAAAGAAAACACCCAGGTGGAAATAAATTTTTTGAAGAATTCCTGGAAATAAAGTTATTTTTATGGAATATGGTCTTAGATGAAATAGATACTGGACCTTGAGACTGTGGTGGGTTGATGCCTGGCTGCCAGACACACACACAGCTGCTCTCTTACACCTCCATGAGGTAATGACAGGAGAGATGAAAATGCTCATTGATCAAAGAAAAGACAGAGAGATCATATGCCAAGGTCCATCATAGGCAAAGCAGACTTGATTTGGTGAAAATTAATTTAATTTTTTGTCAACTAATGTAGACTTGGACCGTGAGAAACAAAGACCAAATCAAATTAAAGGCCAAATTTTCATCTTTGAAGATGAGAGATCTGAACTGAAAAAATATGTCCTTAAATTTCTTTCTGCATCTAATCATAGCTGACTTAAACACGAGACACACTGAGCAAGTGCACTGGAAGATAAGATACACTGATGGCCACTCTGTATAGGGTCCCAGTCATGGTTTCTGGAAGGAAAAGCATTTACAAATTGCCTACTTTGGCCAAAGATTAGCCAAAGATTTTTATGATACAGAGTAATAGTTAGATCCCGTGAGTCTACTATTTATAAATTATCTTAGTGGAGTATTCTCATCAGCAATATTTTGTCTTTCTGCAGTAACACAGAAGTCTCTTCTATTATTCTTAAGATTAAAAACCGTTTTTTTCTCCTTTACATGTTTTTGCATCTGTGGTTTGGACATTCTGCATCCTTTTTCTCTATTAATATAATTGGAATATAAAACAAACAGAAAGGCTGATGTCCTTCTAAAAGCTTTATTTTTAAAGTAAATCATAGGACTTTAAAATTTTCATCTCCTATAAACCAGCAAAGCAAATCATTATGTAAGAGTACATTTTGTGAAAAAAATAATATTATTTCAAAGGTGGATATCGTTTGTATATAAGTACATATAAAGTTTTTTTCACTTGCAGAAGGCAAAAGTCCAGAGGCTCAGTTTTGGGCGCAGGCAGTGTAATAGACTGGATGGAACAGAAGGTACACTGGTGCTCTTTGTTAATACACTTGAACACAAACATGCAGTGTTTAACTGTATGTGCATTCATTAATATAATCCAATAATGTCTTGAAATAAGCTGCAGACCACTTAATAGATGCACAAATAGAGCAGGAAATGAATTTTTGAAGTAGTTTGATTGTTGATCTTAGCTTGGCAGATTAATATTATGCCAGTAATTACTTTTGTCTGCTACTAAAACCATTTAATCTTTTATAACTTCAAGCAGACTTGTGCTAGAGCAATTAACCTTAAAATGTGCAGCAGAATCAGGATATTTTGTTATCATAAGATGAATGTGTATAAAAATATCTATTTATTTTGGTAAAACAGATGAAAACAGAACTGGATGACATTTAAAGGTCCCTCTAACTCAGACAATTATATGATTCTCTAACACATCCATCATAATGGAAATAATTCTTATCCAGATTGGTGGAATCCAAAACGTGATAGCCAGTCAGTCTTAAATTCATTATTACGAACTGAGAGAGAGAAGGAGTATTATGAAACATAATGTGTTCTGGGAGAGAAGGAGCATCATGAAACATAATGTGTTCTTAAGTTCCCTGTATGTAACGGGAGGCAATTAAAAATAGTAGGACTTTATATTAAAAAAGCAGACAGAAGACTTTGCTAACTGCAGAAGTTTCAATATTCCACAGAAAAATTAAGCTGGAATTAATTACTGCTATATTTTAAAATATCTAGTTATTTAATAGAGTTTAAAGTTTTTAGTGATCAGAATAGGTTTTTTACAAAAAAATTTTAATCAAGCCACATGAAAAGTTGAAATATTAATTTCTTCAGCAATATTTCATTAAGAAAATTCCAGAAGTTATTTTCAAACCACATCCACTAAATAAACATCAGCTGTTTGTAACTCACTGGATTTAGGAGAAACTTATGATTACCAGGAATGAAAACTTGTTTTTTGCTCTTTAGTTGTTACATTCTTCACCTTGCAAAAACAAGGATGTGCCATGTAAAGTTTAAAAAAACCAAAAAGGCATAAAAAAGGGCCATTTTTTTGTTTTCCTCAGGCTATTCAGATACTATGAAAAACATGAATTTCCAGGATAACAGCTAAATGTTTCCCAGTTCCCCTTAGGTAAGACAAAGTTTAACAACAGTTTGGTTGTACAATTAATGAAGCACAACTCTGAGAGGACTGATTGTTACCATCAAATGCTGTGCTGAATCAGAATAGCCTCCTGGCAGACAAGAAAACAGCATTAGTTGGTCTGGCAGATGCTCAGGCTGCTGGGAGGTTGCTGCCGTGGTGCTGACAGGTCTGCCACAGCGTAGGGGTGCAGCAGCTTCACACAGCACCTCTGGGCCCAGAGGCTTTTATGCGGCCTTTTTTGGAGCAAGACTCACTGAAAAGGGCACCTGCTGCTCCTGTTGCTGCTCACAGCCCTGGACCGAAGACAGAGAAAGGAGCCCAGAGGATGTAGAACCAGAGACTGGAGCCCAGAGCTGCCCCTGTAGTCAGGTGTCCTACTCACAGGTTTTCTCTCTGGTGCCAATCCATTTTACTGGCTATGCACATATTTGCATGTGGAACACAAACACAAGAAAATACTGGTGGGAAACTATTCTTGGTCAAGAGAATGACACGTGATGCAGAATGGAAAAATTAGCAAAGATCAGCATGCACAGCATGATCTTTTATGAATCCTCTCTTGTCCATTCCTTTATCAAATAATAACTAGCAAGCTAACCATCGTGGCATAGCAGTGAGACAGATTCAGGTACAAGGGGTCCTTCTTTAGAGTAAACTATTCTTTCTAAACATTCTTTCCAGGTAATTTTTTTTACTTGTTTCCAAATATTCTTTCTTCACTGCTCCCCTAGTCTAGACTCTTTATATGGTGACTTTTTTTCTCACTTCAAGTAGAAAATTGTTCCACATCTCAATTTTTCTGAGAAATTGACTGGTTTTTTCATTTTTTTTAAGTTTAGCATAGAGACATCCTTTATTTTTCCTTGAAGCTGGAATTCTCTGCCTCACCAAGTGTGACCACTGGATTTTTTTTTCTATTCTTGCTTTGTATAATTAATCTACCAAGTGTACATTTTCTTTCATATGTATCAAAAAGCATTGTAAATATTGACAGCGCAAAATTTCTTTTCAAAAACTCTTCATGCTGCATATACAGAATTTTTTTTAGTTTTTGATGGTCTATACAGCAATCTTTTCAGTGTGTAGTGTATTCAGATGCCTTTACAGACCTCAGCATGCTACTGCCTAAAGAATTCATCCCCTGCTGGAGGATAATTTGAGCCTAGATGCTTTCGATTTATTTTTTGTGCACAGTTTTCTTGGATGTATCTGACCTTGATGCATTGCTAACACCCTAAGATTCTGAGATTCATGCAGCAGCTTCATTTAATGAGGCGAACTCCTTCATTAAATCAATCCTCATGCATTTGCAGCTCAAGTCATAGAAGGGAGACATGTTTAAATTTAACTGCTTATCCCAAAGTAGACTGGTTACACATATAAGGATCTCTGCTCTCCAACTGCAACATTTTCCCTTTGTTTCACATTCATTGCAGTTTGAAGAGCAGCTCCTTAAGGCAGAGTGCTTACATACGTCGTGTGGCAGGAAAGACACCCCATGGAGCTCCTGGGAAGGCCAGGGGCCTGCTTTCACCTCTTTATCTCCCTGGGATTGAGAAACCATGTGTAAGTACGGATGGCCGAGATGATATTGATGAGAATTTCATATCCCACTTTGCAACTTTTCTGCTTTTAGTTCCACAGATTCACAATGTTTTATATGGAATTGTAGCCCCATGGATGCCCAGGCCTCAAAGTGCATCTGTTTCATGGTACGAACACCTCAGACCTTGGGCCAGCTTTGAAACTAAGTGGGGAAAAAAGTGACACAAAACTCGAGCTCTTGGAGGACAATGTACACACTGGATCCAGGAGGTCTAAGCAGTTGTTGGACAAACGCAGTATCAAGGAAACTAGACCATACTACAGAGAATGAAACAAGAGTGAAGTCAGGGAAAGAATTTCCTTTTTTTTCCAGTTGCTGTATTTTTCTGGTGCATTAATTAATCTTCAGAAGATCACGAACTCCCTTAAAGTTAGAGCTCATCCAGTATAAGCCTAAGTATGGAACTGATTGTCAGCTACCAGTGACTACTTCTCCTGTAGCCAATTATTTAAGGGAAAACCTGAGAGAATCAGGACATAAGCCTTTAATTGCTACTGTTTTTCCAAAGGCTACTGAAAAATATTTGCATAGCTTCCTTACAGAAATTTTAAATATTTCACTTATCTTCTTCTAACTCCTTATTGTTCTTTTCACAAGCCTCATAGTGTCAGAAAAATATAAAGGAACTTATGTCAGCTGCCTCCAGTAGTAGATGGTTCAAGGGGCCTAAGGTATTTTCCAGCTATAAACCTTCTTGTGCTGCCCCTGCAGACTCACCATGCTGTCCATCTGAAAAATCACACAGTGCATGTGATAACTAGTAGTTTATCTCCCACATCCTCGAGCTGCTGATCTTTCCTCTTGATTTGGAATATGCTGCACTGCAACATCATTTAAAATTGCAGCATAACACTATCCTTACCTTGACAATCAATAACTGGTTCCCCACCCATCCCTGACTCAACAATTTTTTTTTACACATTTGGCTGATTATTTCTTTTTGCAGAATAATTCTGCAGAGAAAAGTGTAAACAGGAAAAAGTTTTAGTGCCAGATTGAAACAGCAAAGGGAATAATGTTTACTAAGAAGAGAGTAGTTTATATTCTCATAAGCCTACACCAATCAGAAAAAAGGCCATGAAAACAGATACTTATCAGTTTCCTCTGTCCCAATCATATCTACATGGAAGACATGGACTGTCACCTGAAGTAGGGAACATAAAAGACTTGGCTGATGATGTGGAGACATAAATGTAGATATATATAACTATAACTATATAACTATATAACTATAACTATAGCATATAGTATAGTTATAGCATATAACTATACTATATGCTATATATAGGTATAACTATAGCATCAGCTTCAGTCAAATTCTGAGTTAATTTATCTATGAAAGATATACTGGGGATAGTTGTGGTCACTAAGGCTGATAGGAAGCTATCTTAAGTCATGATTTCTCACTTCAACTCAGCAACTGGAATGCTTTTTTAACATCAAGAAACTCAAATAAAACTGAGGGAAAAATGCTATTTGATACATGCACAATCATTGCATATAAAAGTAAGTATAAATAGTAAGACACCTGTCTTAGTTCTCCTGCCTCTTTCTTAACTGTATTTCTACTAGACAAAGATCCTAATTTATATTATGCCTTTTGCAAATTTGCCATAGTATCACAATCATGATTCTGGCAGCATCCTGAATCCTGAGTTTCCAAGCAATCCATAGTCTGGTGTAGTGGTTTGCAATGAGAGGGCTGAGAGAAACGCACCTCAATAATTCCACTTACAAGTTTGGAACAGTCCTCTGTGCAAACTCCATTCTTTTCCATGGAAGAGAGAATAACATTCATTGCCTTTAAATTGTTATGGCCCCACCACTGGCATGAGGCTTGCCAGCCCCAAAATAGTGGCCACACACTCTTCACTTCTGCCAATAGTGAAATAACATCTTGGCCAGTTGTCCCACCCAGGTGTATTCATTTCAAGATGGTGGGGTAAATCTTCAAGTCATGTCATTAATATTTCACCAAAATATAATATTCAAAAAATATTCAATATGTTATTTCATGGGGTTTTTTTTGCCTATTCCATCTATTACTGGAACAGTCTAGCTGAATTGCCGTTCACTGTGTTGTTCAGTACAGTGGATTTCAGGAAGTGCGTGCTAGCATATCTCACCTAAAAACTAGAAAGGGAGAGGCCTCTTCCATCCCCGTTCATTTGCTGAGACACATTGCTACCCACTGGGCAACTGTTGTTTCCACATTTCCTGTCCCCAGTGCACCTTTTAAAGCCAAACACTGGCAATGTGTCCTGGCAAGAGCTTATGCAGAGTCATGAAACACAAATTTTGCTTTCCAAAATAGTAACTTTTTGCCACATTCAGGGCAAAAATGTACATGAGCTGACCTACTTCCAATAAATTAGTTTTTGAGGCAAGCACCCACAACTTTCTCCCCAAGGCTGGCAGAAGGAAAGCGTGGTGGACAAGGGAGTTGTGGCATTCTAGAGGTCAGACTCCTGGCCAGACACAGTGTGACAATGAAGAGCCAGAGTAACTGAGGGTGGTCACAGGCAGTATGCATTGGCAGAGCAAAGCAACAGACAATTCCCTAATAGTATGAACTCCAGGCGAAGCCTAAGACTAAAGAATGAAATTACACATTTAAGAGAAGTGTCACTCAGAGCTTTAACTTGGAGGCCAATCTTAACTCATTAACTCTGTAACAGAAGTTTTAGAAATTACATCCTGAGTTCATCTCTGCAACATTTGTGTACCTACACAAGGTCCTTGATGCAATCCAATAGCTACATGGTTTAACCAGTCTTGGACTGAGAGTTACTGAGAGTGGAAATCCATGTGGAAAAAAAAAGTTTAATCCCCAAGAAGAGCATCGGCACATATCAGCAATCTCTGTGCATCTCTCATGTTGTATAATATGATGAAGAAAGCCTGTGAAAAACTGTTTTTATTTCAGCCTTTTTTGACTATGGCTTCAGATATCAGACTTTGTCATATCTCCTAAGTTGAAAAATAAAATGTTCTTTGTTCCATACACAATCATTTAATCTAGCCTTTAGCAGAGGATAAGCAGGAAGGGATACATCCTGGCCTGATGTATGGTTTTATGAACTTGACATCTAACAGAAGACTGAGTGGAATTACAAGGCCAGTGATACAAAATTGGCCTTGGTAGTTTTTGAATCAGTTGACTTGTAGGTAAGAATTCAGTTTATGTAAGACTCAGGGTGAACTAAACAAGTGATAAAAAAATAATATCAGCACCAGCATCTTGGCCAGCTTTTTCTCAGGGTTTGTGCCTGATTTTTTCAGCATAAGGCTGTACTGCTAGTCTCATTTTAAAATACATGAGAAACATCAACAGAGAAATATCAGCCTTCACTTTAAAAGATGCCATTTTGATCTCAAGGATGACCAAGTAGAGGAGATTTAAATTCAACGAAACAGCGAGATGTTTTGCTTTGCTTAACTGACCTTTAGAGATTCTGACTGTGGAAAATGTCCCTCCAGTTTGACTCATTTTTTTTCCCTAAGATGCACTCTGTTTGTCATTAAGAGCTTTTACTAAAGCAGCTCTTGAGAAAGCATGCTGCTTTTCCCCTCAGTTATAGTGAGGAGCATAATTACAGGATAAGCTGTGATGAATTTATGCCAAGATGTTCAGCTCAATCACATGCCAGAGAACAAATTAATTGAAATGAAAAGCTAAAAAAGCAAAACCTTCACCTGTAGTGCATTCCTGAACTATGCATTTGAATTGGGTACTTTTTTCTCTGTACAGAAAGATCTTTCATTTTCCCAAACACACAGCTGTTTCTTCCTCTAGGCTTGCAGTCTGTTGAAAATAATGGTACTGTTAATCTCTCTTGCTATGAAGATTTTATGAAGGAAGCATGTGGTTAATGTAATCAGATTTGTTGTTCAAAATGCTGGGGTTTTTTTACTGTTATGGTCAAAATTTCCTCATTCTTATCCTTTCAAATTTGTCACTCAAGTAGGGTTTATTAACAAAATATTTGTTGAAAATATAATGTGTGCAATTTCTAAATCTGAAATGGAAGAAAGTTATCAGAACACGTCCAGCTTCAAATTTTAAAAAATTTAATTTTCATTGGGAAAAGCTTTTGTGTTTCTTTCTCTTTATTAAAATTTAAAAATGAAAGGCTTCAAGCCAATTGGGCTGAGGAAAATATAAGTGTAACTCTTTGCCTGGACAACTCCTTCATTTGAGTTGAGTGTTGGTCATACATTTGACCTTTAAAACCTCAGACAGAGTCTTTCTTGTGTTCACAAATGTTGGATTATGTTTTCAGTAGAGAACAAAAGCCAAGGGCTACATCCTGCCTTGTTGGGGTTTTATGATCCTGGCTTCATCTTTCCAGAAGTTGTGCCTACTTCCCTTGAGATGATT
Organism: Melospiza melodia melodia; assembly: GCF_035770615.1. NCBI lineage: Eukaryota > Metazoa > Chordata > Aves > Passeriformes > Passerellidae > Melospiza > Melospiza melodia. The sequence continues at coordinate 33,392,221 of NC_086226.1, read as the reverse complement.
TATGTCCACTGTACTCACTCAGCTGCTCAGCTGGTATGCTTGAGCTGTGGATAGTTAAACAGTGAAGTGACAAAGTGTGGTGAGGGCTGTGCATGGGAAAATACGATGGCATAGGGCCATGAATTTGTATTGTTGCCATGCATTAGATTCAGTGCTCAAACCTCTAGTGCCTTAGTACTTTCAGGTCACCATGCCCCCAAACCTGGACCAAGCAAAGCTTTAGGGATCTATGAGAGGATATAGGAAAAGTCTTTTCATTCAAAATTTCCATTCTGAAGCCTGTTCTCTAATTACAACTCTCTGGAGGCACATAAACTTTATAATGGGGCTGTAACATTTAAAGCTCTTCCTTTTTAGCATGTATGGAAGCATCATGTCCTGGTTATATTCAGCAGCTCTCTTTCTCTCAGCTCCTGTGTTTAGTCATTTCTCTACTACCTCTGCCTGTGGTAGCAAAATATTCCTGGTCAAGATGGACCACTAAAAGTATGGTGGTTGCAACTGATTTCCTTAATACTGAGGACAAATAAATAGCCAATAGATCTTCAATTATTGATTTTGTCCAGAATGTAAACAGTCCATATTTCCATTTCCACTCCTGATGGAAAACACCAGCTCATGATTTATTCATAGCACTTTTAACATTAGTGACCTCCTAAATTTTTTCAGTTAATCTCCCAATCACATGACTTTTCTGAGGGGATGGTAGGGTGGTTTTCCAGTAAAGATTATTATTGCTGTGTGAGCATTTCTGTTGCATCTCTGGCTTCCTTAATAAACAGATGAAGAACAGCAAGGAAAAACAGTCACACAAAAGGGAGAACATGGTTCTAACTACAGTTTTCTAAACTTCTTCCAACATATCATTCTTTGTGTAAATCCTCCTTCCAAGATCCTCCCAATCCTCCTTCCAAGTTCTTTCAATTACCACAATTCTCTAATTTAATTTGATGTGTCTATTGCAATTTATTGCATTCACTCTCTTTCATATTCATAATAGAAACCTGGTTTCAATAGTCACATAAGATAATCTGACTCCATTTATAAAATATTTTGAAACTGTTGACAAATAAGTTGCAGACTAACCTTTTTCTTAAATGGAGGTATCTGTCTGTAAGGTGGAGAGATATAATCAAAATTGGAGGGTGGGGAGGGAATGGAGAGGAAATAAACCTATATCTAATAATATCCAAAACATCAGGAGTTTTTAAAGATTTGGGGGTTTTTGCTGCCTGGTATATGCTTGTTGTTTAGTTAATCAAGTGAAAGTATTTTCTTTTGACATATTTTATTTTCAATTTTATGAGGTAGATATAAGAGGTGCAATTAGCTTCCTAAAAAGGAATAATGAAGAAATTATGAAAAAAAATAAATAGTATGTTGAAAAAATTAAAACAATTCCTATTCAGAAGGCAAGCAGTTCAGCTATTTAACTCATTTTTTTCAGAGGATGCATCTAAACCATGCTTCTTGTTCTAAAGTAAATTAATCTGAAAATTACTATTCTAAATTCTGTCCAAAATCTCCTGAAATTGAAAGGAAAGCTCTCACTTGAGTAACACAGAATTTTTATCAGGTCTAGGTGTTAGTGGGACTTTTCTTAGCATTAAAAAATTATTGCATCATTTGGTATGAGTAGTAAACTCTACTTCAAAGAAACCAAGTCTACATTAACTGCTGGTAAGTTGGAGGTCAAGTTTGGGTTATGGCAGCAGAGCAGCAGGAGCAATGCTTCTCCCAGCCAGTTTCTGTTAGATACTTAATGGTCTCTGAACATTTCCTCCCACAAATCTATTGTAAGCAGTTTCTCATAATGATGGAAAAGCAAAATAAAAACATGTTCTGTAATATTCCAACAAAATCTGAGAGGGCTGAAAGGTTCTACTATCACCTCCTCTGTGCCTACCTACCTAAACACCTCATTAGCAGGTGACATAAAATAGAAAATTATTGAAGAATCACAAGTTACAGCATTTTAAAATGCTGCCAGAGTAAAATTAATAAAATGGAAAGACTCAAATGAGTAGTTTAAAATTTGTAATACTTTATATTATAAAGAACCCAAACTACAACCTTCAACCGTCCACTGTACAGAGAGAACTACAGAATAAACTGATGAAGTTTCAGATAACTCCAGACTGAGCACAGAGAGCTGTATACTACATGACTGAAGAAAAGTGACCTGGTACAGCAGAGAAAAGGAAGGACTAACTAAAAAATATTATGATCCTGTCCCCTTCTTCCTCATAGAAGTCCTATGACTACATGTGCAGGAGAAAGTTTGACTAAAAGAGGATTCTAATACAAATTAACCAGATATTTCTGACAGGGACAACATTTTGTATACTCCCTTTTTGTTTATTGACATGTTTCAATATCAATAATGTTATGCTTGGTAAGAAATAGAAGTTTCATCATACTGTGAGTTTATTTGTGAAACAGGGGCCAATTTTCAAACCTGAACACACCTAAAAACATCTTTATCCCCAGAGGGAGAGACAGGGTGTCTGGGAAAACATGACCCCTCGTGCCAGGTCAGGGCCCTCACATCATCTTTGGCATTCTGAATTTTTTCCTGCTTTTCTCTAAAAAAAGATTTTCTTATTTTAATGCCATGCCTAAGCAGAAAACAGAAAAGATTATTTATAGGTTTTGATATTGATAAGAATGTACAATTTTTCTATTCCACCAAAAATGTTTTCTTAAATTGAATTACTTTAAATAGAAAAAGAAATAGACGCAAAAATCTCTATCTATGAAGTCCTCAGAGCTCTAATATTTACTCTTGGGGTTTTTTACTCTCATCCTTACAAAGAGAAAAACATCTTGACTAAAGCAGGGTCAAGCTTAGTGACCTTGTTAAGGATTAATTAGTTCACAAACTGGTGTAAAGAGAAATTGCTGCCGCATACAAGCTGTTTAATAATCATCTTAATAAAACCAACATTTCCAGATTATCAAAGCAAAAGCAAAGAGGTGATTTGACCATTGTGTGTTACAATTGCTTTTACATGGAAGAGATTTGTCAGTCAGGACATTCTAAATCTTGCTGAAACAGTCATAAAAAATTAAAGGGCAAAAAGTCAAGTTGGACAAACTTGACATTTAAATACAAGGAAAATTCTTGAGAGGTCTTTGAGGAGCAATTAGACATGAGGAACAGTTTATAGAGAGAGATAATGAACTCATTGTAAGCTGAAGTCTTTAAAACAGAGATATCAAATGTGAGCTCTGAAAAATGTACTTAAATATAGGTGTACTTCAGCTTCTGGAAGATATTATCTGTCTCTGTACCACTTGAATGGGAGCTCAGAGGCAAGAAAGCAGATGGGGAAGAGCTAATTCATGATGTTTTCTTTTGACCACAGGGCCTGCAAGACCCTGAATAGCCCAGGTGGCCTGTCTGGACTTTGGGGAACAGAATTGTCTACCAGGCCTTCAGTGTCCTCAGGGCACTTGGAGCAGGACAATAACACAATGTCTGTGATCCAGTCCAAACACCAACCCTGTCCTCATTCTTAAGTCCATGCTCCTTTCTCATTGTCTCACCATTCCCTTAAATTTTGTTTTCTTTGCTGCAAAACAACCCACTTTCAATAGAACAAAACTGAGCCAAAAACAGAGTGAGGAAAAAAGTTTAATTTCAGCTCCACTTAATTATGTCTGGTGAAACTGCTTATTTCTGAGGTCAAACTAATGCCATATAATTCCAAATTCTGCAAGGTACTGACTGGTCTGATTTAACACACCTAGTATTTCATATCTGTGTATTTTAGCCAATGTCAGTGAGATTATTTGTTAATTATTCGTTTATTATTGCAAGCAGTATGCAGCACAGTGAAGTAAGAAAACCTTTAAGTGTAATTGAATTTTTTACTGTGGTCTAGAGCTCCTTAACCTGCTTGTCAAATCTCTTTTCTTCAAAACCTCAAGTAATGCTCATGGAATAAATAATTGAGAATTCACAATAAATTAACCCTTCACTCACTAGAGGCTGAGAACAGCTTTTAAAACAGAAAATATATTTTCTTAGGAAATTTGTCTTGGCCAAACTTTGAAAATAACAAGGCCTTTGTATAAAGGGGAATATACACCATTACCAGGACCACTGGGGTTATTCAGACATTTGTTTTCCAATTAAGTAATTCATTTTTCCAGACTATTGCTAGAACTACTGGTTCTCTTTTCTGAAGAGTCTGAGAAGCACGTCACACATCTCAACACTAGTTAATGTTTCCTTTTGTAGTGCTCTTAACTGAAATAAAGGGTTTCTCCAGCAATGTTTGTATTGGAATGAGGATATATCTTGCCAACAGGATGGTTTGAAAGCACAATCCATTATATGCTGGTCAGGAAACTAAATATTAGTACTCCTTGAATTTGTTGTGACCTGACATAAACATATTTTTTGGCCTTGAATTGATCTCTTAGACTCACAATTAATTTTTTAGATAACATTATTTTCTTATTTTGTGGCAAGACTAACAGCTAAGTTTGTGTAATGCTAAATGATGGCGATACCATCACTTGCATACTAAATATATAAACATTCACTGAATGATTTCCCAGCAAGTTTTTCATTACTATAAAATGCATTTATTTGATTGGATCCAGTATAAATTCCCAAATGATGTAATATATGTCTTCTAAAAACTCTGAAAGACAAAGACAGCGCCAGATACTGAATCCCATACCTTATATTTTCTAACCATAACAAAAATGCTTGTATTTCCCAAAGTGTGTGGGGAATTATGTCTCTTTTTTTTTTTTTTTTTTTTTTTTTTTTTTTTTTTTTTTTTTTTTTTTTTTTTGGGAGGGTGGATATGTGAACTCTCACAACAGGTTTTATGAAAGTTGCAGTAAGTAATTGGGATGCTATTTTTCAATAATTTATGCCAAATCTTCCACCTATGTACTATATCAAGGCTGGATGGATCAAGGAGGAAGTATGTAAAGACTGCTTCAGAATATATTTCCTGTCAGGAAATGCAGATCACTCTTTGTAGCTTCTCTGCTGAAAAACCCTGTAGTCCCAACAGAACCATGTTTGTTAGAAAAAAAAAAGAAAGACTTCTGAATCAGTCATCATCCTATTTCTAACACTCTAACAGCAAATGTTACAATGCTGGCTCCAGCTTTTACTTGTTCTACAGTTTCAAGGGTTAACATTCTTTTATAAACTACTATCTATAATTTAATTACTTAGTGAGGCAGCCTTTTGTTTATAAATTTGGGGTTGCATGCTGCAATCCAGTCCTCTGTCTTGGAGGTGCTAAATCATGAATTTTCATAGCGAGACCAGTCAGTCACTATTTTTCAGAGTGAACAGGCTCATAGAAAAACAGGCGGCAAAATTAATCCCCTTCTCCATCTTTGTACTTAGGACCAGTTTCTTGGAATTAGATGGCACTTGCCTTTTCAGCAGCTGGCACTCCCTTGTTAAGACACCCATGCCTTCCTTTCCATCTCACACCATCCCAGGGAGAAGAGGGGAGAGCTGGTGGTTATACCCAGCGCTGGGCACTGCCTCTTCTGCAGGCAAGCCCATGCTGTAAGATGGATGGACTGTAAGCTGTTGTTCTACAAGTTTTGCTTGTGACTGTAAGCAAGATCCTCCTGGAGCAGGAGCCACAGGGGCTGTGATACCAAACAGTATAAAGTAGTGGCTCTTTTGACCTCATTTTTATACCTCCAATGCTGCTTTATCCTGCATGGCTGATGCAGCCTGCTGATGCATTTTTAAGAGAGCAGTGAGAAGTCACGTTTTGCACATACCACTAGTTCTTCAGTGGTTCCAGCTTGTGTTCTGAAAATTTCACAGCTGCTTCCAGTACGGGCCTGTCTGACACCAGCTACTCCTAAGAAAACTCCTTTCTTTTTTCACAGGTTCAGTGCAAAAGGCAAGTGTCAATACTACAAGTTTTCCAATTTTTCTGCCAGGACAGCTCCATCGTGCTTCTATCCAGTATGCAGGGTCATCCTAAGCCACTGGCTCACAGAGGGAGAAAGAGGAAGAAAATATGTAATTGGAGCTTCTGGTACTAAGATATTTATTGCAAGAACCTGTGGAGGGCCTGGAAAATTAATACAAATCTCTGAAATAATCAAACAATCATCATCTCATATTCTGGGAGTTCCTGGCAAAGTAACTCCAAAACTAGGCATAGAAAAAGTTTCAAGTCTGGCTTATGCTTACCCCAGAGATAAGTCCAAGAGAAGGGACAGAGACTGAAATCATCTCCTCCCATGCAATAGTGCCTAGCATGTGAATTTATTAAATTAGAATAAAGCCTTCTTTTTTTCTTAAAAGAAAAAAAAATCTGTGTTAGAAATACATGTTTATGTGTGTGTCTGCTTGTGATACTACTGACACACCACAAGAAGCCAGGAAAATACAACACAGAGGTTTCCACTACCCTAAAAAATATCTTACCTTGTGGCTTCTCACAGGTTTAAGGACTGAGGAGAACTATTCTCAAAATTAATAGTTATTTGTAATATGACATGCCTCGGTGTCGCAATATGTAATAGGGTGGTGATGATTCCAAGCACTCCAGTAAAAGCACGTATATAAACTGAAATAACAACTTGTGTGCTTACACTCAAGATTGTTTTCTTCATTTGTGCTACTTTTGTGTTTTGTTATAAATATCCCTTAGTATAGTCCTGTCCCTTCCTGACCTTTTCTAAATGGCCTCTTGAGAAGGCACCTTTCTTACCAAAGCACTGGCTATTTACAACACATCTGCAGGGCATGGAGTCCTGGATGATGAAGCAAATTAGCCCAAATGGTGTCATAGCTTTCATCCTAGGCAGAAATCTGCACCCAGTACACCAATCTATGGTGTATAGATTTATCTGAGCTTTAAAAACTTTAACTGAATATTTGCATCATTGTCATGGTGAAATAGCTGCCTTTTCCAGGCATCTGGCATGTCAACAAGATAACCCAAGGAAGGACATTTTTGAAAGTATCTGGAGATCCTCAGCTTTGAAGAGATATTGGTAGAATTAGAAACAGTAGTTTGGAGGATCCACCTCCTTCTCTGTCTCCACCCCTTTGGGCTGTTTCCCAGGAGAGCTGCTCAGGAGAAAAGAGGAATGTCTATTTGGTAACAAGACAAAATTACCCTCACCACTGTTTACAGAAAACAAGCTGGCTACTATAAGCAGACTGAAGCAGCAAAAAATCTGCTCAAAACACTTGGTACAGCATTCAGCTTAGTAATGATTCAGGCGTCCAGGGCAGACGCAAGGATCAAACAATAAAACAACATTAGCTAAAAAACATGTTTGTTAAGGTCATGGCTGGAAGAATATAACATTTTTTCATACATCTCAGGAAAGTATAGAATTATAATATGCTCTCTGTAGAACGCTCACTTTTTTACATTCAAATGAATCTGTGGCCATGAATAATTATGAATTATAGTCAGTTAATGCTGATTCTGTGCTCTCCAGAGGCTTTTTCTTTTCCTTCCATATGGGGTTGCCCTAGAAATTGGATGAAAGAAAAGATGTAGGCAGGAACAAAAGACCTCAGCCAGCTGCCAGATTCGTTCAGAACAGCACAATGAGTATGGTCCTAGAAAGGAAGAAATTGCCACTGCTCAGCTGGAGTCAGTTCTTTCATTCATTGCCAGAACAAGGCTTTCTAACAGAGTTTCTACACCCACAGCAACTTAAAAAACACAAGAAAGTCTTTATTCAACCACACCACAGTCCATCTAGCTAAGTACTCTGTGGATAGTAAATACTTTGGAAAGGCTGTAGGAAAGGGACCAGAAGCCACTGATGCTTCCCAACATTTTTCTGTCAAATGCCAACCTTTTGCACCATTAGGAGAGCTGCTTTGTATGGGGCTGGTGAGCAAACTTAAATGAGAGTGTTGTGTCCATGGTGCTTAACTGCATGCATGCAAGCATGACCTGAGGTATAGTTTTGGCTGAGGTTAACTCCATCTCTGTGACAGTGCACAAGAACTGTGCAAAGGAACTGTATTGTGCCAAGAACTGTTCCCATTGGCAATACAAAAAGGCTTGCATCAGGTCTTACTCCATTATTCTGCAGCTTTCTCCTGTCTTTAGTCCAGCATACACAGCTGCCCTCATACTGGACTGCAGGGAATGCATTAAACCCCCCATTTTCATGCAGTAAAATCATCCCTAGAAGGATTGCAACTGTACTTGCTCACGGTTTATTTACAGCCACTGTCCAATACCTAACTTATTAAAATATTTTGGAACTACAGAAAATACTTAAGAAATCTGGGACCAAGTACTGTACAGCTTGGGCCTAGTTCCCTGCAGCTGATTGACCTCAAAACTCTGGCCCCCTGCTTAAAAAACAGTACTCTCTTTTTTTTTTTTTTTAGCAGAATGGGAATATATTTTCATTTTAAAGTTCTCAGTATTAAATGTTAAGTGATTTTGTCCACTCAGTTTTTGAATCCATCTAAGCTTTCCCCACCTGTGACCACACTGAAGTAGGGACTTCAGAATTTTGTCTGTAGGGAACCACTTCACCTTCCTTTGTTTAATACATGCACTTTTGGGTTCTATGTCTGTTCAGGTGCCTTTTATAATCTCAGAAAGAAAATGTTAAAAAAAATCCACAGAGACAGGACACCTCCAGTGACTTCTTCACTAGGAAGAATGACAGGGAAGACTGGAGAACCCAGAACATCCATTTGCAGATCTCTCTGGTCTCTGATAGTCTGCTGCCTCTTGAACCCTCGCACACACTGCAGAGGGTTTGAGTGGCCAAGATCCTGGGGGCAGCGTGCAGTTCTGTCATGGTGACACTGTTAAGGAATTGTTTACAGACCGTTGATAAAGGCTTTGTAAGTTGACTTCTGGGAGTTATGGAGCTATTGAGTATTCACTATTCAGGGAATCATCATTTTGTCTAAAAAGGCATTGTGTAAATAAGCCCTATCTTTGTAAGTATAAACTATTAAAAATACAAGTATTCTATCACCTATCCATACATGCACACATATGTGTATATATATATACAAAAACTTATGCTTTTGCTGAGAAAACTGAAGGATTATTCATCAGAAAATGGAGAAACTTTTTTTGCTGTGAGGGTGAGAAAGCATGGAAACAGGTTGCCCAGAGGTGTTGTGGAATCTCAGTCCTTGGATATATTTGAAAGCTGTTTCCACATGGTACTGAGAAACATGTTCTAGGTGACCCTGCTTGAGCAGGTGTACTGGGAAAGACCATCCCTAATGATCCATCATTCTGTGATTCTGTTAAAATTCTAAAGAAACTTCCATGAAATTGAAAAAAAAAAAAAAAAAGGAAAAAGGAATAATTTTAAACCCAAATGACTTACTGAATCCCTCAGATTTGGGAGAAAACAAGTGTTCATTAAAATGAATGAACACCTTTGTTAAAAGGGTCTGGGTAAGTCTCAGTGAAGGGAAGATGATTGAGTGGTGGTGAAGTGGTTTAGGCAGTGAAATAATCTGCCAAACTTAAAGTGAAACTTCAGCCCAGCCCTATTGGTTGTGGTTGCAGAGAACACAATGCAAAGTAACAGCTGGTTCTGCTGCACCAGACATTAGAAGGGCTTGCTGGAGGGCTGTCACTGCTATGAAATAGTCACATTCATTCAAGAGCAAGGTTGACAAGAAGCATCATATGTGCCAAAAAAATACAAAGCGAACAAGCAAACAAAACCTCCAATCAAACTCAAAAACCCAAAAAAAAATTAAGCAATTCGATATTTCAGTCTACTCTCCCCTCCAAAACCAGATTAAATTGCTTGTTTTCAGTGTAATGCATGCTGTATGGCAACTCTCTCTTCACATAATGAAGGATCCAATTTAGAGTTTTGTTCATGCCAACCACTATGCCTCCTCAGGTATTACATTCGGAGATAAAGTTGTAACTGAACATAGCCCTCAAGTTTTCCTGTACATGATAACCTGTATATGCACACACATTACTCCAGAATGCACATCCTGCATCCTGGGGTGTTACTTCTATTAATGTCTGTGATGCTCCAGTCAGAATCTTGTTTGGAGGTTTGTCGCCTTAATCCTTACAAACTCTCAATTTGCAGATATATAAAAATATTATGAGATTAATGAAACCAGAACTATGATGCCCTGGGTATAATTTGTAATTAATTTTGATAGCCTAAATAAACCAGTATAAATATGGTTGCTATAGCAAACTAAATTAATGTCAAACAGTTGGATGTGTTAGTTGGTATGCAGTGTGAGTAGAGGTTTCTATTGCTATGGAAACATAACTGTCATTTTACACTGATGGCAAAGGCTCGAGTTATGGGTGGATTGGGGTTTTCCCCCCCTCCTTTCTAGCATGTAGCATTCATTTAATTACATTTAATAAATGTAAGAAAATCTCAATCTCAGGGAGTTGAAGAATTTCTTACCACATTTTGTACTTATATTCCTGCACTGTTGTCTACTCCACACATTCTCTCCATGTTCTCTGTTTTGAAATTTTAAGACATATTTGACCTCTATGTTAATTCACTGAGTAAGACAGACGCACAAAAATGCTCAATGAGCTATATTAGAAGAATGTGTTGTAGCTGTGTTTTCAGGACACTTGTCATGATAACAGTTTTCACATCCAGTCTGTCCCAGTCTTCCCCTCATCAGAGTGGAGTAAATCCATATGATTTGGCTTAACCACTTCCAGTTTAATTTGGCTTGTCTGCCTCCCCTGGAAATCATTCATGGCATTGTTTCACAAGATCATATATTTCATATGTGTTTCAGATCCAGGATTTATCACCTTCTCTGTGCTCCCTGTCTAGTTTCAATTTCTTCCTATCTTTTATTTCCCTCTCTTACAGCTTCATGACAACTGGCACTCACCCTTCCCTGTGCAGCCTGCATTGTTCTCCTGTACCAGCCTCTTGTATTTTCGTCCTCTGAGTCTGGGGCTTTGCATCTCCTTCTCATTGCCTGCACAAAACAAAGGTCAGAGAAAACTTCTGCAATACATTGTCCCTGTTTCTGATCTGGTTCCTGCATCAGTAGTGTCTACCACCCATGGTATCCTGCAGTTACAGTCCTGGGGATTGTCTCAGATATTTCTGAATGAGCTATATGCAGGTATAGTGTCTAGGATACTTTTGCCACAACACAAGGCACATTCTTATTATAAATGCAACAGATTTTCAGATTTTAAATAGAAGTCATTAGATGTTTCCAAAACATTCAGAATTTTCTGACATAGGGAAGACTCTCTTTTCTCTGTACTTTTTCTCAGAGATTGAATTTTTGGGTGTGTTTCTCATGCTTTGGGCTGATTCAGATCTTTAACATTGAAAGTTTCAGATCAGATGAACTAAATTTAATAAAACTACAACTTTTAAAACAAAACATTCTGTTTAGGTAATTCTAAACACTGCTGAAACACCAGCTACAGATCAAATTTATAAAAATTGAAAGGTCTTGTTTGGAAGAAGTTAGCAGTTTAATGCATTGTGCAGCCCTAATATCTGTCCTTAAGGTTTAGTCTCTGATGATGGTTATGTAGGGATAAGCTGTAGCAACATGAATCACATTCCAGTGCTGCTCCTACATCTTCTACATGGACTAGGATTACAAAAGACCAATGCACTGTAAACCCACTTCTGCTTGTAGTTTCTTGGACACAGCTGTCAGCAGGCTGACCACAGTGTATTTCTATTAGTGGCTGCCTGCTTGCCTGAATTCTTGCCTAATAATACTGTGTTAATAATAGTGGCATCAATGTCTTTTATTCAGCGTAACATTTTATTTAATATAGAAATATGTATTTTTCAAAGGCATAAAGAGAGAATTTTCCTGTCAGTGGAGTCATGGGTCTCACACAGCATAATTTCTATCATCAGTGAGTTTCTTTGTTGTTTTGGTTTGGGGTTTTTTTCCTATCTCAAAGCATTTTGGTATGTGAACTCTTAGTAAAAAAAGAACTGTTAGATGAAGGGCGGATCAGAAAGCCAAAGAAGACAAATTCAATCCTAAGTGCTCAAAACAGAAATAATCTTTATAAATCCAGTTTACACTTTGGTGCATTTCAGAAAGAAGTAGACTTCCTTCTAGAATTGAAATTTTATTCTGAGAATTTTAAATAGTGAAGAAACACATGATTCTGATTGCTTGCTTTTTGCTTTGGAAATTTCAAATATTAATGAGAAAAAACATTATCTTCTTTGGATCGCTTGCAACAGCGGTATCATCTTTATCTTTGTATTGCTAATTGTAATTTTACCTTTATATTGGTAATTGTATATTGCAAAGAGATCTTAATTTAATCCATAGTCTTTCACAGAGTGAGTGGGATGAATGTGAAAGTGGAGGAAGAGAAACCTCACCAAAAATACTTCTGCCAAAGGAGAAGCTGTAAGGTGGAATCACAGCCACAGTGAGACTCTGCCAATCTACAGGGATGCTCCTCTTCTGTGTCCACCCTGTACATTGCAGTTCCATGTAGATATGCCCAAGGTGGCTCCACATAAAATTCTCAGCAGGATAATTTTTTTTCTTCTACTTCAGGTAGACTACTGTGGCCTTTCCACCGAGTTCAGCTGGAACCTGCTGACATAACTGTAATCTGTGCACTGGCAACCTGTATTCCAGATAAAGTGCAATCATGACATGAATAAGTCATTGTAAGTAATGCTTGCAGTTGATCTAGGGTGCAAAAAAATTCTGAGAGTGAAATTCTAAGTGATGTCACCATCACAGTTTTCTTTATCATCTGAGTGGAAATAATTTTATCCTTTGCATCTACTAATCACATGTTCTGTTACTATCATTTGTATTATATAATTTTTAATGTATCAAGTTTCCAAGGGAAATGACCTATCAGCCCTGTACAAATAGATACGATACAAACACTTTCAGTGTACATAACACATCCTCACAAACACTTTTTACTTGAGTAGTTCTTTTGAAAGCAGCATTAATCATTCTAAGAATGCCTCACCTCTTTTTCCTGGTGTCAAATTCAAAGCTGAAAATCATTGTATCAGAGAAACGCAATACTGTTTTCATTTAGCTGATAATAAATATTGCTGAAACATTCATCTGGGTCACTCAGCACTTCAATCCTTCAAAGACTGTTTTATGTATGTTTATATGTGATCCGGTGGAAAACAGTGCCTAATGACCATTTAGAAACCTTCAGAGTAGATTCATTCATAATATTCAATTTAGAATACTCCAGCAAGATAAAAGTAGGTGAAATGAAAAGCATAATAAATCCATTGTAAATCTAAAAATGGATTTGAGAGCAGTTCAGGATGCTGAGTTAGAAAGCAGGGTTTTATTACAGAATGATACTTAAATGATACTGTAGATTAAAGTTCCAACATCAGAGACTTACCTGGTATGGAGAAGCTTGACAGGTGATTTTGGTGATATCCACCAGCTGGCTGCTTCTCTGTACAGCAGAGAGGCTGAGGTGCAATTACAACTTTATTATAAATTGAGATTGTAACAATTTAAGCAAGTGGGAAGTTTCCTGGTCATTTAATGAGACCAGGTCTGCATTCTACACGGCTGCTTTCACCTAAGGTCAAAACTATCATGCATGAAATGCACTTCAAAGAATATCTAATCCTATGACACTGATGTGACGCTGAGAAATCTTCCTCAAAAAAAATATATCAATACAGTTGCAGCTAAGGAGCTCACTGCAAGCAATTGGGTGGCACAAGACAAATGAAAATCTAAAGCACTCTTTCACTGCCAGGAGTTACTGGGTAGTTCAATGCTCTATTAAAGTACTTTTAAAATAACATGTTTTAAAAATTCAAATTCCTAATGTTGTTGGGCTAAGCATTTTCATGAACAGGTTATGAAATTGGCTTTTTAGGTCAACTTTAAAATTATTTAGTCAATGTTCATTACATAACCACCAAAAATGTATTGTTTCCCAGGTGAGCACTACAGCTAAAAATCTAGTAACAAACTTGCCTGATTTATATTCCCAGAGTGTCAGGTAGAAATATCAGGGTTAGCTATGAGAAATCTCAGAGGCAGATTCACAAGGCTACTGCAAAGCACTATACTAGAAAACCTAGCCCAGCTAGCAAACTGCAGTGAAATATATTCTACATAGAATAACCCAAGGCTGGGCTGGTGTCCCAAAAGGAGGAGCAAAATGCAAGTTTAGAGACAGAGTGTTTATGCAGTAAGCCATCATTCTAGAGTCATTGTGCAGAAGAATACAGACATGCCTGCTGTGACTCTAAACAGGTGCTGTTAATTACTTTATTCACTTACTAATATTATAATGGTGAAAGCACGCTTGTCAAATGCAAGAAGTAACTGCAGTGTTTTTTCATCTCTACTGTACTTTGTGTATATTTTTCCTCAGGCTATAAGTTTTTCAGGCCAAGAACTCTTTTTCTGTAAGGGAAAATAGACTGATAGCTACTAAAAATCAAGTTATGAAAAATAACAATATTCAACTCTTCAGGAAAGGTTATTTTCATGCTGTTTTCTTCCGATTCTGGCTTCTGTTGCATATAGCTGGATGATAACTGCTGATTGTAGAGAAAAATAGACGCTATTCTCAGGCATTTATTGTCACAAAAATCTTCTTTTTCACTGTGCACAAAAGTGGATCTAAGCTGCTATAGGAAAATGTGTCATGCTATTTTCACCTCTTCATAAATGTAAAGGCAATCCAAAGTTTGAAAGTTTCGTGCTCCTTCAGGCAGTAAGTTCAGTCTGTTCAGGCTGTGGCTACCAGTTGTTTTTTGATCTTCCTTAGGATTCTACAAAAGTAATTTTTGATGGTTACTTTACTTGCTGTAGCCATCACTGTGTGGTCAGATGCCTTTCAGTTCTGGAGATATGCTGGATCCACTAAAACAGTTCCTTACTCTGGTGATTGTTTCTTGGGATAGTACTGAAGCAACAGAGAAGTACTGAGGTCACAGCAATCTTCACACAAAGAGTGCCTCATGATAAAAATAAACACCTTGCTCCCCTTGCACAACAGGAAGCAGAATTCATTTGGCAAATGCTGCTTTAAAAAATCAGATCAAGCACAGTGTACTTGGAGGGGACATCTGGGTGGGGCTCAGTGCAGCGTGCGGATCAGCAGAAGGTTACTTGCACAACTTGGGTTGTCCAGAGCCTTAGCCTGCAAATCTGTAAGGATGCTGATCCACAAAATCTCTGGACATATAGTTCCATTCTCATTGTGAAAAATTTATTTTGCTTTATTTTGCTTTGTAGCATCTTGAAGAAAAGTGGGAAATTCCTCTGTTGAGTGAGAGCAATATTATATCATGTAATGAATTAGCAGCAACGGGATCAAACACATATTAAGGCATTCCCAGAGATACCAGTGCTGCCAGAGAAAGACCCCTTCTCTTTCATCCTGCATTTGCAAGGCATGGGAAAAAGAGGCAGTAGAGAGGTGAGACCATCCATGAGACTTTGGTGACGAGCCAATACACAGTGTAGTGTGTAGATTTCTAAGACAGGAAAATTAGGCCAAAAGTCATCCTTAAGACATTTAGAAAAAACATTTACCCATATTCACTTCTGCACTGAGTCCAGAGCAGAAGCCAGATGAAGGCCTTAAAAATATATGTTTACTCCATCAGCTGAAGTTTCTATGGTTGAGGCCATGCAATATCTACACACACAAAATCTCTTAATGTACTGGCAAATATTTAGGCCTCTGGTCCCCTGATTGGCAAACAGAGGTGAGACTTTTGGCAGAAAAAGAATAGACTGTATTACCAAGGGAACACAAGCTACATTTTCCTTTGATTTCAATGCAGTCCTTCATTGGGAATGTGACAGTGAGTAATGGCTTTTGCAACTCATCTTTGATGTTGGATCAAACTGCAATACATAAACTGTTCCAGTGAAGCACAGAAGTCAAGGTGATGACATTACTTGATTTTCAGTTATAAGATAAATATTCCCCTAAGGGAATCTTAAAACAGAAAATGAAGGGAGCCTTTCATCCCTGTGATTGTATATCATCCCAAAAGCCTGTGCTCAGTGCTGCCCAGAAGCCATAAGAAAAGTCAAGTGAGTCAAATTTGCTGTACACACAAAATTGTGCATCTTTTTGAAGGTTTGTTTCTGAAGTGCAATCAAGTTTCTACACATAAGGTAAAAGCAGTTAACAGGATTAAGACTCCACAAAATCTCGCTGTCTGAAAGCCTTCAAAATTGATGACATGCATGAAGCTACAGGTTTGGTGTTCACAAAGTCAGGGAAAGTCCCTCCAGCACCCTTAATTTGAAGTTATGCTATGATGTTTTTACAAATATTCAGCTTAATCCAGACAATTCCAAAGTTCCAAACTCCTATTGCTGAAATCCCTGTATTTTCCAGTTGTTATGTTGCGCTTGCATATGATGATGTAAAAGGATCACTACTGAGGCTGGACATTTTTGGAGAACACTGAAGTTTCACAGCAATTCCAAAATAGGTAGACGTGCTCAGTGTCACTTTTCAGCTTGGTAGTCAGTTTCATTTGTAAGAGAAAAGCTGTTATTCTTCCAAAAAATAAATGTCTTCTGTGCTCCTGTATGTCTCAATTTACCACATCCTGGGTGGAGCAGCTCAAAAGTAATAGAAGAAATATTTGTGGGTTTAGTATAAGGAGACAAATTAGCAGAAGAATGAATGAATGAATGTACCAAGTACACCTCCACAGGGCTAAAAGTAAAAGGAAAATTGCAGTGGGCTACAAGCAATACAAGGAATGGCCTAAATAGCTCAAGTATTTTACCCACTGATAATTAATAGGAGTATTCTTCTTCCTTGAATTTCTACATACATCTGTTCTCATTTACTATGTTATCAGAGAGCTGCTACTTCTTTTTGTTTTACAGTTTCTGTCAAATATATATTTAGGGCTTGGGGTTTAAACAAAACATAATTCAGAGATTCCGTTTATATGAACCTTCTATTTTGAAAACTGGTAAAATACTTTAGTGCAAACTTTTCATTTATTTGACTTAATATCAAAGTTATTCTGTAATTTACCACACTTTCTGAGTTATAATTTATAGGAAAGTTGGCATGGCTGCAGTGAAAGAGAAGTTATCTTTCATTATGATCTCTTCTTCTTCTGTGATTTTGTATGTGAGGAAAACTCCTGATTTTATTCAGATTCATCTATTTTTCTTTAATTTATGCTTGGGGAAAAAACCTTAAACTGGAGGATTAAGGTCTTGTTTTGCATTGGTTTGGGTTGGTTTTTTGTCTTGTTTTAAACAAAAATTATATGGAAAAACTTTTTCAGGTACTCAGTGCATATTTCTGACTGTATTTTTCAGAAAGGTGTGTTTTCATTTTGATAGATAAATCAACGCTGATGTACTTTGGAAGTCCAGTGTTATTGTGTAAATGTATTCATTTTCTTTATTGTGCTATAGAAGGCCATATGAAATGGCTTCCTTTTTGACATTTTATACTTCTGTAGGGTTTGATATCGCTATGCAGGGCTAAATGGCCATTTAACTATTAATAAATCTCTCCTTTCTCAAATAAGATTTCTGTGACTCTCATTTATGGTGTAATAAGCTTGAGTTTTTGGCTTTTTTAAGTCAGGAAGAGATTCTTGCTAAAATATTACTAAAATATTTTAGTGCTCATTTTATTATACCTTTTGTTCCGCTTTTCAAAGTGTTGGGTATTTTTGTTTGGTAGTTTCAGTTTGGTTTGTTTGGTTTGGTTTTTCTCCTTCTTTTCAAAATATTGAGTTTCATTTATTAGTTACGTATCTTTTCTGCGCAGGCGGCAACTGGCTGAAATTTCCCTCTCTAAGTGAAAAAGTGAAATAATCTTTTTTATGCTAATGACAGATATTTAACTATGTTTTGTAATTTTGTTTTCTAGGCTGTTTTCTTTATTTCTGTGTCAGCAAAGTCTTAAGAGTGCTGCACTTTGCAACAAGTAAGTTGTCTGTTCCTTCCTTCTGTCTGATAGGAGGAAGAAATCTGAATTCACAAACTTCCTAATTACAATCTTTGTAGCATTTTACTATATCACTATGGTTTTGTAATGGCTCTTTTCTGAGAAAATTATTACATTCAAGAAATGACATGGTTGTGAGAAGCAAGGATTTTAGGGAGCACCAAGGCAGCTGCCTTAGTGCAAAGTGTTGGACGAGGAATTGTTGGATAAGGAATTCAGGTGAAGCAAGATCTAAAAGGATATTGTTCAGCCATTTGGTTTTGAGCCTATAATCCAGAGATGTAGCTGGAGCAGGAGAGAGTCTGATGCTGCAGAATCAGTAAGGGGTCTGCACAAGCAGAACTCCCTTCAGCAGGACATATGTCATGCACCTGAAGGCCCAGTGGTTGCCTGCTAAGACAGTAAGGAGCTCTCCTGTGCCTGTGTATCCTACACACATACCCATGCCTATGCACCCTGTGTAGATACCTGTGCCCAAAAAGTAAAACTAATGAGCCACGGTGACCATATTTTTCACATTTTATTTGCATATGTTCAGAGTAGTTTCTTTCAGTAAAATCCTTTGTGATGCCAGATTCCCAATTACATGTGCTAAAAAATGTGGCAGGTACTTGACAGTAAGTTATTAGCTTTTCAAGTGTTTGTAAAATGAAAGGTCTTGACAAAATCTAGATGTGACCTAGGCCTTCAGTATGTATCTTTTCTTTGTTCAGATTTTTTCCATGTATTTTATAGAACATTGTCAGAACTACTGTCATTTGCGATTACACAAAAAAGTACACCAGTGTCCTAGTCCTAATATTTATTCTTCAAGATCTGCTTAATCTTAATGTGAATAGTACTAATGACTCTTATGAAATTGTCTTCAGTGGGAAAGTTGTGCACATGCAAAAGTGACGGCAGAATTCAAGTCTAAGATTATAAATAATCTGTTAATAAAATGACTTTAACTCATTGCAGTTAGGCCTTGACTGCTGACTAAACTTCTAAGCATGATCACAATAAAAGAGAAAGTATCAGACCTCTTTTCATACCCTCCAATTTCTCTCACTCACCTGAAGTGGTAGCTATTCTTGTACCTACAAATGAGAATCACCTTCTTTATTTCTGCTGAACTGGTAGTAGAAGAAACAGGCTGTGTCCTGTCAGACCTAAGTTCTGTGGACAAAAGTATTACTTTTGGTCCTAGTTATTGCTAGTTATTTAAAAAACAACCTCAAAACACACAAGCCAAAAATTAAACAAAAAAACCCTAAATAAACCCACATAAAAATCAAAACCCCCCCAAACAAACAACAGAAAAGGCCAAGCCCAACAACAAACCAAAAACCAACCAGAAAAACAAGCAAAACATTCTCAGAGTGGAGAAGTTGCCATTTCTCTAGCAGATTGATGCTAATGCTGGAACTTTGTGACATTTCACAGCACCTTCATAGCAGGATGATTTAGCAGACTGTGTTATCTGTTGTTCTGGTTTGGGGAATTGCCCTAGGACATTTGTATATCTGGTATTCTTGTTTCTCCATTTTTGTCTGTGTCATTTCAGTGGCTTTCCCTCCTCTAGCAGCTAGGCTCATAAACTTTTAAAAGTTGTATTGGTTGTAAATGCGTATGATCTAACCTCCATCTGGCCATAGGTATTTATCTTAAGTCAAGCAATTTCATCTTCATAGAACATATCAAAAGAATCTGTACATCACAGTACTTGCTAGATCCCTTTGGTTTTGGACTTGATTAATTCATAGAAACATTTCAATTTCACATAGTACATTTTAATATTATTGTAAAATAGCTTGTAGAAAATATCAACTACCTTTAAAGCTCCACTCCTATATTTTTTTAACCATGTTAACCTATATTTCTCTGTTATCCTTTCCACTCATGAAAGACTAGCTCTCAAATATGATTTCTTCTTGTCTTTTTATCATCATGAAATGCTATAAGAAGATTATTTCATATTATATGACATTTTAAGGAAGATCACTCAACCCAAAATTTATTTGCTTAGAGATAATGAACTCTAATCTAAGAAGAGCAATTCATCTTAACTGTGTTAGTTTGATCTCCTACACTACGAGACTGATTTTGCCAGCCATTTTAAGAAGCATCAAGTTTTGGCCATAAATCAGGTCTGAGAGATGCACAGATTCACAGGTTTGGTCCACAATTTGGGAAGATGACAGTGTTAACCTCCCACAGTCAATGAAAGAAAAAGTAAAAAATAATACCCTTTACAAATTAACTAGCTTGTGAGTTTTATTGTGGTATGAGTCTTCTGCTTTAATTGAAGTAGAACTTAGTGAAGAAGATTGCAGGTTAAAAGGTAAGCAGCAGCGCACTCAGAATCTACCTTCCAAATGGCATTCAGCAATGATCATCAAGTTAAAATTTGGCTTTTCCCTGTTTTGAGGGATTTTTGTGACAAATGTTGAAATTCAAACACAGTATCTCCATGTTAATGTGTCTAATGTTTGGCAAACACAGACGCCTCATTCTTCTACCTTGTCTTTCCTTGAGAGCACTGTCAGGATTGTGGGAGACTGTCTGGCTGAGCGAGGAGGGAAATCAGGACAATAAGCCAGACCACAGGGCTGCTGTTCTACCCTCCTGCTCTTTGCCTACCCTGCATCCTTCTGCCCTGCAGTCTGTGGTTACAGCCATGGAAGGTTTGGCCTTGGCTGATAAGTAATCCAACCAGACATAGATATTAGTAGAAAAGGTGGTAGAACCCAATTCTGTTTCAGTATTCTTTTTTCAGTTATGGAACAAAAAACTTTTAATCCTTTAAATACATATTTACAGAGGGAATTACTTCAAAATACTTGTCCCTAGCTAGCACATGTAAAGTTTACAATCTGTTTCTCCTTCCCTTCCTTTTGAAGATGCCTAGGGGACCCATGATTTCTTAAAGCTTCCTGTGAAAACATTTGTAACTGATATGCCTCTTCAAAATAAATTTCACGCTAGGGAAGCTCTTTGGTTATATGTTTAGTAGAAAATGTTCTGACTGCTAGCTCCAGTTGTTAGTTCTCTACAACAGAACGCTAATGCTTTTTCTACACTAGACGAATGATAAAATCTTTGGCATTTGAGAACTGCCTTTGTTCTGAAAACTGATGTTTACATGAGGTAATCACAACAGGTATCTTTAAAATTAATCTGTATTCCAGACCTTGGCAGTGTAACTTTACTTGCAATGAAGAACTGGGTAAATAACCTTTTCCCAGCTCCACCTGATTTCACCATCTCTTGTAATTTTTCCAGATTTTTTCCCCAGAAATTTTCTGTTGAAACCTGCCACGCAGAGCTAAGAAAGATGAATAAGCAGACAATGTCAAACCTTTCTAATTAGTGCTTGAATCCCTGAGTTAGAAGAATTTTTACAGCCAGTGATCTTTTTATAGTTCAGTAATCAGTAATATTATGCAATTAAGTTATGTAAGCATGCAATTTCCTTTATTCTCTTAGTTGTTTCAGAGGGCTTTTTTTCCATTTTCCTTATTTCCTCAGAATTGGATCCATAATTTAAGAAGATTAGTAAACAATCTAATTTAATTGAAGAAGTTTAGTAAACAGGAGTTTCTGTATTTATCAGAGAATGCTTAAAATAACCTAGTAATAATGATGTGAGAATAATTCAAATAAGCAAGTAGTAATGATAACCATAAACAGAAAAATAAGTCCTCTCGTAAATAATTATAAGGGAAGAAATGTACTCTAAAGTCTACTGATGGCCCTGGAATAGATGAAATAAAAAGAAGAATTTTTTTTTTTTATCACTTAAGGGAATCTTCTGTTAATTTTTGCAGTTTTTACCATCTTGATACTGAGTGCACTGTTGCTCATAACATGGACAATGCAAGCAATGGCCCTGGACCAGTTGAATGCATCAAGTTTTGTCTCACCCTAGTAATCAGAATTCACTTGGAGAAATGTATTTAATTAAACGTGTGAACAGCATGAGGATATGTAGTGGGAAGGGAGCCATGACAAGAGTAAAAACAGCACTTACTGCCAGGTTGTAATCAATACAGATATTCTACCTGGGCTGGGTGGTGAGCAGGTCATCAAAACTGCAGTTAGATCACAGAGGCAGGCTCTTCTGTTGCTAGGAGTTTGGTAAACCTATTTTGCACATATCTTTATTTTCAGGGTTACTGTCTTGGACAAGAATTTCCTGTTGCTTCCAGGGAATGTTTGGACTCATGGACTCATGGAATGTTAAGGACTGATGGACTGATAGCTAGCTAGTAGTTCAACCTGGCTCACTTGCTTTACTCAGCCAGGCTTCCCACTCATTTCGGTTTCAAATCTACATGTACTAGGAAGGGGCTACTCTGTGTAAATTCTTATCATGACTATTATTATTATTATTATTATTATTATTATTATTATTATTATTATTATTATTACTATTACTACTGCTACTACTACTACTACTACTACTACTACTACTATTAAAAATTAGCATTGGCTAATACTGACATTTTGCAAGAACATGTGCTTCTCCATGTTTTATCATATATTTTCTTCCCAGTTCCATCCTACAACTCCTTGGTTTTGTCACCTTGAGTAAGCACTATGTCTAGTGCCTGACGCTCATAAGACTATCAGCACAAGACAAAACCTTTAGAGAAGTACTCCTTTGCTTAGAAGGTGCTCCAAGACTTTTAAAAAGGCACTTATTCAGAGGTGAAACATCCCCCAAATCTTTTATGTGACCTATTTTGTCTGAGTTTCTTCTACTTGAGTCTATCACATGCAAATTCCTGTCTGGAGTCAGCTTGTAAATAGCTTAAAGACAGGCAGTAGAGCTGTTATATATTGTTGATCTTTCTTTTTTCCTTTCTGATTTTTTTTTTTTTTTTTTGTGTGTCTGTTTTGCCGAGATTTCTGGCATTTGTGAGAGGATAGCAAATGCTGTGAATGGTATTCTGTTTGTGATGGGAAGTCTTTATCAAGTAGGAAGACTTTATATCATTTCCTAGCTATGGTCAAAATTTTATTCCAATCTTTTCAGGATTGTTTTGCTCACACTCCGATCCACTCAAAACAAGCCCTGAAGGCACTGGTCTCCATGGATCAGGGACATTTTCCAGGCACTCTCAGTTCTGTTTTGGTTCAAATTCCAAACAAGTCTAATCTGACCAGTGTGTCTATTTTCAGTGCATAAAAAAGAAATAATTGCGGGGAGTTCTTCTTGTAGTCAATGGAGAGAAATGAGTGCCAGAGAAGGTCAGTTTAAAATACCTAAATCCAAAGGCTAAAACTAGATTGTAGAAATATTTCAGTAAGTATTCCTTACCTAATTTTTTGAGTAATCTAGATGATCAGAGGTGTTTGGAAGATGCTTCACACTAAAAGCAGTATTTTCCAGTAAAAGAACATTTTCAGTGGTTTTAGATATCAATGTATACTTTACATTTCTTACAGAAGTCCAGTAATTATTGTGGAAACTTACGTCACAAGTAGGAGATTTGGTGTAAATTATGGATGTCAAATCTATTCTTTTATGCTAAAAACAAAGGCAAAGTTGACTGTGTATGAGTAAAAGGGTCAGGGGGGGATCACCCTGTGCCAAGCTGAGCCTTCCTCATTCCACTAAGAAATTAGTTGTGCCTTGATGAAGTCAGAAGCTGCTAAAGGGCCTTTGAGCCCCAAACTGCACTGGCAAGTCCAGTTTGCAGGAAATTTAGGTGACTTGAAGAGAACACCAACAATTTTAAAATTCTCTGGAAAACTTTGTGGGTGTACTTAACATCATAGGAGAGATGGATGAAGTTTCTTGTTGATGTAGCTCTGTGTCTGGGGTAAGAGCTAGAGACATGCAGAACGTCTTGCTTCCCTTGATAATCAGTGTGATTCTGGAGAGCAGAAAATACATTTTCCAGGAAATTTGGCCAATAAGCAAGGGAAAGTACAGTGGAAATTGATTTATCATTAAAGAATTAGATTTTTGAGCACAAAATCACTTAGTTAAAAAAAAAAAAATCAAAACTTTTCCTTGTTTTCTTTCTAAACAGAACTCTGAGCCTTTCAACAGATTCTCCTTCACAGCAATGTAGTTGTATGTTGTGTGACTGGTAGAACAAAAAAGACAAAAATAAAATGAAACAAACAGGAGAAAAACAGCTGTGCAGCATAGAAGGGAGTTGAAGCCTAGCTCACATTTTTGAGGTATCCCTAATGATAAAGATAATTATTTGAATCTTTTCACTGTTTGGTCAGCAAAAATTGGCTTAGAAAATAGTATGGGAAGATAGGAATAGGAATAATATTTATTCCTAGATGCATTCCTATTTCAAGGTAAGTAGATTAAACATCACTGATAACATCTTTCCAATAAGCTAACAATAAAGAAACCACTACAAAAGGAATCAAGGGCTATTGACTATGTTGAGGAAGTCACAGACTTTATGTGCTCTTCCAGGAGAGTCTATTTGCTTAGGCACAAATTCTCACAGTTTGCATTCATGACAAACATACCTCATGGACAGTGGGGAGATAACAAAATCTGTTTTAGATAGCAGAAGTTAACACAAAGGCATTAACATGATTGTTAAATTTGCAGTTCCACATATTTAAGCCATGAATTCTATATAGTTTAAGTCATAAATTAATCCACATAGCCCTTAGATCATATTACATATGTAAGGAAAACAAGGAAAACTGTGCAAAATAAACTTCCAATGCAGATTGAATTACACTGGCTGGGCTTTGTGAAAGTCAGATTCTAATGCCAAACCTCTTTTTACTGGGGTAGCTACCATTTAAAAAAACATAGCTTGCTCCCATTCCTTTCCTAAAGCCAGTCCAAATTGCTTTTGCATCAGTTGTATGTTTGTGGCATTTTTCATAAAATTAATATAAAATCAATTCATAGGATTTATAAGCGTAGACATTATTAGAATTCTCAATTTCTCATTAACTTGCCGTATTTCACAGCCCAACAGTTATATTTTCTATGAACTTCTACTTTAATCTAAAACTGTTTTTCTTAAGACTGAATATATGTCTTAAAATTCTTTGAAACCACTCTCAAGTTTCTTCAGAGACTAATTCTTACTTTCACATGTGACTCTGATTTTATCTTGCACTTAAACAACCTCCACTTTCCTCAGGTCAGGAATGGATGGGTAATCAAGATAACACAAAAAGCTGTCTGTGACAACATTTCTCAAAGAAGTGAGAGCAATAGCTGTACTTTTGAACGGACACAAAATTTCAAAGGAATAGTTCCAAAATATTCTGCCCACCTGTATTATTCACAAAGAGCATCACATAAGTGTGCATCACATAAGTATTCCGTAGGCTCTTTAGGGTTGAAAAATTTTCTTGTTCATTGATAACATTTGAACATGGCAATTTGAACCCTTTGATCCTGTCTACATTAAACACATGGAAATCTTAGGGTGTTTGTAGATACAGCAGAGAATCACATTGTTCCTGTTAAAGATACTGGGAGCTGAAAGCATTTAGCTTCTCACATGCCATGTCCAATGCTGTCCCACACCAAATCAAAACCTCATGCACTTTGAAAAAATTGTTAATTAATAAATGTTAGGAACTTGACATAAAGATTAATCTTTACTTCAGAGCTCCAATGGTGAATTTTTAAAATCCCCTGAAATGTCATTTTGGATCAGTGCCTCTCAAAAATTATACCTTGTTTTGTCTAGCAGCCTTTAGTAGAACACATTAGACTGATAGCCAGCCTTGGACAGAAAAAATGGACCTGGAGATGACACTGGAACGTAATTTATCAATTTTCCTTCTATTTTCTTCTTTCATTTCTTTGTGCTAACACTTTGTGCTAACAGAAATTAGACTATCTAACTATATTCTCTCATCTCATCTTCTGGTTCTGACACGAAAAAGTAGAGTTTAGAAAAATGGGAGTTAATAATTCCATAAAAATGCTGTTTCAGAACTGTTTCAGAACGCCTACAAGGTACTATTTTGTTTAACCATACACTATGGTTTTATATTGATTTTTTTTTTGCCCCCATCAATTCAGATGTCTCTAAGACCTCTCTAAATATCTCTAAGATGTTTATTCATCTACTGGGTTTCAGTGAATACAAACAAGCAATGGAAGCAGAACAGGTATTGCTTGATATTAGTTTTTTATGTATTCCTTTAAATTTATCTTAATGTGTGGGCAGAGTATTGCCCCCAAAGGAGAATCATTATGATAATCTCAGAGACAGTTGGATACTGCACTCAGATTCAGATCCTGTTATGAGTAATCTTCACTTAAATGAGTGCATTTGTAGGTACATTACAAACAATTTATCATCTCAGAAATCAATGAAGGAAACTACAAAAGAAGATAAAGCAATTTTTCCCTGCCCACTCCCATAATATATTTTTGCCAAAATAACACAAATAAAATTGTCAATTAAGGACAGCAGGAACTTGTTAAAGGCTTAAACATTTTTTGAAACTGAATTGGGTTTCATTCAATGAAACTGGATTGAAGAGGTTAGTAATTGGCTTTTTTTCAGATTTGAGGAGGGAAAAAAGTGTTGTTTTCAAAATTATTAAAGGCTGTTTGCTTTCCTAGAACTCTCCCTGGAACAACAAGAGGTCACTTAAGGTGATGGTTCATTTTATTCTGATCTCTTTGCGGTTCCATGAGATTGGTAACATGAGGATCCCTGCTGCTTCATTCCTTCATTCCAAAAATCTCAGAGGAAGGACCTACGCCCTTCTGATTTAACTGAACCACCTTTCCTGGAGGTGTCTGGAAGGATTAGAGGGGGTTAAGAAAGAAAATGGGATTATGGTTTAGTGGCTGGACATATGGACTGCTGGAGACTGCTCTAATGCAGCTGTCTGAGCGCTCCCTGTCAGCCTGCTGCACTGTACCTCCTGGTCATCCAGCTGGGCAGCATGCTGCTGTCTGCCAGATGGGGCTCAGAGTGCATCATTGCATTCAAACATGTCTCTGAGAGATTAAATATCTTGTTTAAAATATTCCTTAAATTTCTACACACATGTCCTTTTTTTTGGTTGTTTTGATTATCCAAAATTCTTCTAACCATTTTGTTGGCTGGGTTGATAACTCTGATTTCACAGTACAGATGCTGAAAAGATACTGCATTTCCTTCAGTGTAATGAAGACATTGGAGAGAATACTAACCTTATGATAAACTTCATCTCATAAATTCTCTAATAGAGGTACTGGATCCAGCTGGTTGTCTGAGCCAATTCATGTAAACAATGTTTGAATCAAATGCAATCAAAACACACTGACAATATTCAGAAAAGTCAAGTGAGGGTTTATAGGATCAAACCCCTAGGCTGTAATACAATTTCATAACCAGCTCTTTATGAGCCTTAGGTGTGAATGCATGGTTATCAGCTTCAGACTTGCAGCTCACTTTTGTATGTGCCCTTAATAAGTACTTTGAAACACTCCAGCACAAAAGGAGAAAAGTTTTTCTTGACTTGTGGATAGCACAGGGTTAGAAACCACCTTTACCTAAAACTGTGGAAAGCATTGCTTGCAGTTATGGCTCACATGAGACTGGAATGGAGCTGTTGTGTACAGAGAACAGATTATGCAAGAGCACCCCCTGGAAAAAGCAAAAAGTGAAATCATTTCCTCCTCGTCACTTGTACAGATTATTTTGACAAATTCATTGTATGACTTTGAATTGGCTTGTTTCACAGAATTGTTTTGTTTTTCCTGAGAGCCAAGTCTCAGAGTGTGTACGTGTGTTGAGGGGCAGGCGGGAAAAGAGGAAAGGTGCTTTGCTGTTCATGCTCACTGCACACAGAGACATGATAGCTATTGTGCAGAGTTCAACAGAAAATAGTCTGGGTGTGGTGCTAAACACAGAGAACAAAGAGGATAAACCTACCCCCACGTGGGGAAATTTCCCAGCCTTCTTTTCTCAAATACTGATATCTTTGAAGGCTTCTAGCTGCTGTAATTGGCAACATCCACAATTGCATGTTAAATACAGACACGGAATAATCATCGTTTCCTTGTTTGCATGCACCATAGCCCAGTTTTGACCCGCACCAGCTTGATCCTCACAGACGCCAGGCACAGTTCAAGGGTTAGCAAGGACCACAGATGGCTCCCACTAAGTTACAGGGACACAGCTGCTCTTTTAAGGAAAGGAAATTTAATTATCACAAGCTGGGCCATACTACTTACTCTCAGAATGGAGAAAGTCATTTTAGTTAATTATCAGCATTTTACAGAATAAAGTAACATAGCCCATTGGTAAAATACTAACCTATCAGCTGAGAGATTTGGGTTCATAATTCTGCTGTGCAAAGAACTGCTAAGTTCTCAAAGGTGTTTATGATTAATCACTTCCAACAAAATTAAGGTATTTAGTTATATTTTCATATCTCTATATATCCATCCATGGAAAGCAAAGTGGGGACAATAGTGATTTCATATGCTGATGAGCATAAACATTAAATAGTGAAATGCTCCAAAATCCTGTGGTCATGGAGACCATAATTCTTCAAAAGGCTGAAGTAGTGTGCAGTGAGAAGACTATTCTTTCACCTTGTTTCCCATCTCCTCATGTCCTAATCTGATTCTCTGCCTATTCCTCTGAGAATTCATTAAACACCAACTTCCGAGGATGCAGAACAGGCATGCAATGCAGTATGAAATACATAGAACACTAATCTTGCTTAAATACATATCTTGTCAGGTATTCAAAAGTCTTACTGATTGCATTGTCTGAAATATCAGAGAGAGCTGTGTGAGAAGTACAGTTTTAGAGGAGAAAATAAGAAAATTGCTGTGTATGTTTTTAACATTTTCAGTTATAACATGCCTTAATTTAAATGAGAAGGTGAGGACTTTCTTCCCTGGCATGTGTATTAAACTCTGGAAAGTAAACAGCTTAAACTAAACTCATCTGGATTACTTACAAAGTTGCTTGAGCATCTTTATGTATCTCTGTCTTAGGCAGCTCAGCATTACATAGACTTTGAACTACACAGGACCAACACTTCACAGTAGTCCACATAATTGGTTTGTTTGCTTGCTTTTTTTGTTTGTTTGTTTCACCAATTGATACATATAAATAAAGAAAAAGGTATCAGTAACCTTCTTCAACGTGCTTATCTTGCAACTGTGAAGCATAACCTTAGAAATAGTTTCTTATTTCGCAGATATGAAGGATATGATGACACTTGCAACTTTTAAATCCTTGCACAGTGTCTGTCCTTGATACCTCAATAAAGTCACAAATTTATTTGTGACTTAATTGTCTTGTAAGGCATAGGTGGAATCACCAGATACCAACACACATTCCTAAATTAGCGATGCTGTATGATTAAAAGTGAATAATACAGAAATAGACTTAAAATAAAATGTGAAAGAACACTTGTCTGTTGAGAACTGAGATTTTTATTTGAAAGTCGTTATCTAGTACCATATCCAGTGACCATACCTCTGTAGGCCCATAATGGAGATGTACATAGTGGAAGTATAAGACTTTACAGCCACCATTTCTAAGTGAAGATAAGGCTGATTCTGAGTTAGGCATTATTGGTAATGTAGCAATTGTGGTTAACAGGTGCTACTCTGGCACTCAGGTAGACTTCACTGTCATTCTGTTTCCACGTTTTTATTTTCTAGGTCCTTAATTACCCTTCCTCCTTCTTGGCTTAGCTGTGGTGCCTCAGAGAAGACTCCACGTGCACTAGCAGGAACAACAGAATATAGTGACTGCACACTTGTTAATGACTTTCAAATAACACAGAAATTAGAATTCTCTCAGAAAGCTTGAAACGTGTTTGAAGTACCTCCAATACTATTTTTAAGTGTTGTCTATAACAAAAAAAGCATAATTTCAAGAGCTTTTTAACTCTTTTAGATATCTTTGTTGTAATAAATCACAACAGACCTGCTTTATATAACACACAAAGTCCCAAGATTTTATTATTTCACTTTCTAACATCTCTAACATTTGCTCCTGCATATGACAGTCCCACTACAGTTTTTTTGCCTTCAGTGCATCTCTCTATTTCCAGTGCAAAATTTCCTGCTGATTTCTGTTTCCTGGTATTCTGAATAAAATAATGATTTTTTTAAATGTTTGTTTGTTTAAAAGTTACAGAGGTGAAGTAATTTTTAGGGTGGTGAGTATGTAAGAGGTTGTTTTTTATAATTTACAACAGAGAGGATAATATATTTGACTGCAGATGCTGTAAATTGTGGAACTAGAGTTACAACTGCAAGTCATGCTTTTATTTGCTTACTTTTTTTATTTGACAGCAGTTGGCAAAAGTGTCTAACACAGACAGATCTTCTGGCCCAGCCCACAATTTTCCTTTGAATACTGTACTGTAGAAATTTTTGCTCTATTGCCATGCATCCACACACACCATCAAAGATACATTAAGACCTGTCGTGTGAGGAATGGATACATCACAGCACACTTGCTGTGGATAATTTGGCTGAAATTTCTTGCTTGACAGTAAGGCACTTACATAGGTAGGTTTCTTACCAAAAAAAAAAAGAACATGTTCTTATTTTTCTTTGGATAAACAGACCTGCTGGTTCACTAGTCAAAGTAAACCAGTTTAATCACAGTAATGCTAGGAGAAATTTCTGTAAATTTAGATCTCCACTGCTGCAGGTGTATGAGGACATGTCACAGTAACATGAATTTTCTCAACGAGATTCACACTGCCTGTCATGTTTGCTCTCACAAAATTCTGAAGAGGTATCATACTCTCTCAGAATAACTCAAAAATGTCTGCGCTTGTCTTTGGCTTGACTATCACAGTACGTGTACTTATTGCATTCTGTTAAAACGTCCTCAAACAAAAATAATTCACAACTGAAATGACTGTTGCTGGTCAAGGTTTCCTCATCCTGAATGCATGCTTAGTCTCTCCACTCCACATTCATAAATAGTTTGAGAGACTTCAAGCATCTGAGGTCATTGTGCTTCACACAATTGTTCTTTGTTGCACTCTGTGAAGGAGATTACATGAGGGTAAGCTGGAATTCCTGGATACCATATTTCTCACTATTGAAGGGCTATCTCCTTGAATAAAAAAAGCAATGAGGCTATCTGAAGTGACCTTGGCAATTGTTCATGTAATTTATGACATTGTACAACTAGACATGAGTTCAAATCGAGCATAGGCATCACTTTCAAGTCTGATAATGTCTCTGAACTGAGAAAAAATTTCTAGATGAGGAATACATTTTCTGAAATGTAGCTCTATGCATCAAACAATTCATATGATTAGTATTTTCCTGCTATTTAACCCTGTCTGCTATAGCACTGCATTGTCATCAATTGCTGTTAATCCCTGTGAACACATTAAAATTAAACATATGTAATGGAAGAATGTTGCTGCTCAGTAAGAGTAATTCTTAGTAAGTAAAGACAAAAAAGTAAGTGCAAAAAATCTGATTATTGCTAAGTGAATATTACTGATGCAGCTACTTGCTGATACATAATGGAGAAAGTATTTAACAACATATTATAATAATAACAATAATAGTCAGTAATAATGAATAACAAAAATAACAATAATAATAATCATTAATTTCTTAAATTTATTTTCATGCCTTTCAGGATGATAAAAAGAAGACATAAAATGGGGTGCAAGGAAAGACCTCTGTCTCCCTCTTTTAAAAACCTTTTGATGGCATTCCTTAGTGAGAGAAGTAGGAGATCTCCAAGCTTCCAGGCTGTTAGATTTTGGAAAAGGTGGTGGACAGTGGAGGGCAACTATAATAGCAGTGTAGAGACTAAGCTGTCACAGACACTCTACTTCACCCTGCACTTCAAAGAATTCTGTGGGAATAAATATCTGTTGTGGCTGCCACTGGAAGATTTTCCAGTGATTTTAAATGTCTTTGCTTTATTGAGCACCCAAAACTCTAAAGACTCAAAGCCAGAGCACACCACACTTCTGTGTGCAGAGCAGCCTGAGATTTGGACCTAAGCTAGTTTTAAATATGATCTTACTCTGTATTTTTCATTATAGTGAAGAGTGTGTATTTGAGACCAAAATATATGAATGTGGACCAACAAATGCATAAAAGATGCAATTCTTCCTTACCGAAATGTAATTTTGTTAAGGAATTGAGCGGCTTCCTAGCGCCATGGTATCTTAGGTCTGGCAGGCACCACTTAGCCATTCTCAGCAGACAGGTCCAAAAGGTCCCACTCAGGCCCAAAACAATAAATCTTCACTGAGTGTGGAAGCTTGCATTACAGTTTGCATTATCTTGCTTATGTTTGTACCCACAAGATGTGATAGGGTCCATCATGATACTTGGGTTTCAGCACTTAGTTTTCTACTGACAATGGATGATAGTTTGGATGGAGCCTCAAGAGAATTCTGCATTTCTATCCACACTTATAAAAAACAAATGAGAAAGAAAATTTGGCAATATGTTTATGTATGTGTGGGGTGTATTTGTCCAGAGCTGAAATTTTTAATAAAGACTTTTTTCAAATATATTTACAGGGAATTGGCCATAATATATCCATAAAAGGTACAGGATTTTTTTCTTGTGTTGAAAATATTCATTATTTTATATATACATTATAGGTTTAACACACAACTTAGGATGCAAGCTGTTCTAAGAAACAGGAGGCACTTTCTTCTGGCCCTCATCCCATCAAGTTCATGGCTATGGAGTCAGAAAAGTCCTGTAATTTGTTACCTCAGCTACCATACCTTTTCTATGACCCTAAATTACAACTGAGAACTATTTTTTTCAGCAGCTTTCAAATAAAAAATCAGAGGCCTATCAATTTAATTTTAATTTAAAATTAGAAAACTTTGTATGTTGAAGCTATTACTTTGCTTTTATAACATAAAATATAAAACATCTTAAAAGGCGAATTTGTCAAAATGCATTATTTAAACTGAATAGAAATGGTCATGTTTCTATATTTATTTCTATATTTATTTACGCAGCTCAGGGTGAGGTTCAAACATTGGGAACTTTTGTAAAATATAACTTTAGCTAGAGAATTTGTCACGAGCACTGTGTTTCACAAGTGCTTGAAATTTTTCTAATTTCAGCAGCAGTTAAGAGGAAAGAGAGGTACAACTATCGCCTTTTTTAATGAAGATGTATTTCTTTATGATTAGCAATGTATAAAAAAGATTACGTGGATTTACTGTGTTTCATGAGATCGGAGCGAGTTGCAGTGCTTCAGTGATGCATCTGCAGAGACCACGAGACACGCAGCTGCTGGCTTAATGAGATCTCCAGCGGATGCATGGCCTGCAGTCCAGCATCCACAGGAAGTGAAATGAGACCTGAATGCATTGTAATTTACTGTATTTTCATATCTTTCTGTGCTTTAAACAAAATATTTCCATAGTCACTATAATTTTGAATCCTTCTAAACCAAAGGCAGAAGGAAGCAGCACTTCAAATCATCCTCTGTGAACATAAGCACTATCAGCATATATGTGAAAGCGCACAAAATACAAAGCCCAAAAAAAGCCTCAAGCCTTAAGCTTGAAGAGCTTTCCATAACCAGTGTAAACACAAACATCTAAAATACAATAAAATATTCACTTGAGTCGGCAGCATCAACAGGGACAAATTACCTGCAAACTGATCAAGGGCTAGGTATCAACTGCTGGTGATTGCTTGTAAATCCAGACTCCAGTTTGCAAGCTAAAGAGGTACTTACAGAGTTCAGAAAGGTCATGGATTTCAGTCTATTTTGATATTCACTCACAACCAATGTACCTCCCTGTTGTTTTTGGATTTTTGCCCAAGGAAGTGGGGGAGGAGTTTAACATGGCCAGAAATCTCTAAAGCCTTCCCATTTACTAAGAAGCTCTATTGTGTAAGACCTTCATTTTAGCTAAGAATTTCTATTGTCAAACATTTTTCTAGGTTTCCCAGTTTTCAACAACTATTCTCTTTTCCCTCTCCTTTGAAGAAAGATAACATCCTGTCCAACCTCAAGTAGGGAACCCCCCTCCATGTGTGCGTGCATTTGAGCATGAATGCAGTGCTATTCTCAACCTTTGGCAAATACTGATGTGGACTTTTAAGCAACTGTAATTGAATCTGAATTGAACTCTTTGACTCAGGTGTTAGTATTACCCAGGAATTTATCATGCACCCTTTTAGTAGAGGAGGAAACAGAGTAAAACACAGCACACCCTCATTAGAAAAAGGATAGAAGTAAGTGAAGTTCTATTTACATGTAAAAATCATAGCTGCAATTACAGAACACCAGTTTTTCTGTTGAAGTAGGCTCAAGAATTAAGAGGAAAGAAGTCCTTACAATAATAAATCTACCTTATTTCCAAATGAGACACTGGCTTCCTCTGTTTCTTTCTCTGTTGTTGTTTTTTTTTTCCTGATTTTTCTTCCCTCCAGTCATAGGTAATGCATCTTCTGAGGAAAATACTAAAAGCTGGTCTTGCCACAAAATCAGTGTTTTGATGTTAGATATCTTTCTGATATTTTATCAGATGTCATTGTTTAAAATGTCCAGAGGCTGGAGGAATTCTGACAGTGTTTTGATTGTCCTGAATTTAATGAAAGTCTGTTGGGGATTTCATGGTAGAGGTTTCAAAACTATTCTGTTGCCATCAGGTTTTACAGCCCTCAGCTGCATGGATGTAGTAGTAATGGTGATTAGAAAAGCCATATAAGTTCATCTAGAATATTTCTGAGTAATTAGGAATCATGTAGAATTTTAAACCCTACTTTCTGAGCACTCCTATGGCAATTAGAACTTACCTCCTCTTAGTTTCTC
The DNA here is from genome assembly GCF_035770615.1 of Melospiza melodia melodia. NCBI lineage: Eukaryota > Metazoa > Chordata > Aves > Passeriformes > Passerellidae > Melospiza > Melospiza melodia. The sequence continues at coordinate 33,357,537 of NC_086226.1, read as the reverse complement.
AATAACAATCACATTATCATAAATTGTTAATCAAAGGAGCAAGATGTAATTCACCATTACATCTACATGCCAGTCAGAGAAATTTTGAAAATGAAGGCTCAGATTTAACCTATATAATATGAGCTACCTAGCAGAAATATATGACTTATGATTTTCTCAGTCCAATCCTATTTACAGGCAGTAAAAGATGGGTTCCAAGCCCAGGAAGGCTTTTGGTTAGATAGAATATGTGCCCATGCAATCTCTAATTTTAGACTGGATGGGTCTCAGCCAATGTCCTTTTTCCTTGAAGATTAAAGTTCTACCATGTGATGAAGTGAAATTGACTTTATGATGTTATTTCCACCATGTCAGAATAAATTACAACAGTCTTCACATGTCTGCAGTGTAGGCAGTCTGAATATACATGGAAGTAGTGTGCAGAAGAGGATGTGACATCCCTGAGGAGATTAGCTGGCTTTCTCCAGCAGTAGTGAGGCTTATGTCTCTCTGTATCATGTAAGGCAGCTCTCCCCGGGTAATAATGCTTATCAGTCACATATATCATCCTATCATGGTCTCAGGACTGGGAATTTTTTGTTGGTGTTTAATGTGCATCAGGGAATTTAATTAGATGTGAGAACACTTGACTATCTGGATTATTAACTTGAGGAACTCGAGGGAGACACATTAAAAAATCAGACGTATAAAAAAGCACAACGCACAAGTTATGAAATGTAATTCAGTATAATTAGCAGTTTATGTCAGAAAATAAAAAAAGCTTTTCCTGACAGACCTGTTCAGCTCTTTAACCTCACAACAAATAAAATAATGCATATTTTTTCCTTCCTAATATTACTTTGAGACTAGAAGAAGGCAAATTAAGTACAAAAAATATATCATTGCAACCATACACAATTTACAAACCTTTCAAACAATGAAACATGCATTTAGACATTGCAAAAAATATTTTATTCTCTTTAATTTGTTGTGGATAGCAGCTCCTAGTGATCAACAGCCACTGAACCCCAAAACTGAAGGAGCAAAGCAAGACAAAATACAGCCATGAAAACTGAGATAGTAAAACAAAGGTGAAGTTTGTAAAAACTCTGGAGAATAGGTTCAGGATTTCAATGTGGTATCGAAAAAAATGGAAAGTCATTCCTAAATCTTACAGTATGGAATTTTCCAAGACAATAACAAAATACCATCAACAGAAAGAAGTAGCCAAAAATGACTGCAAAAGATAAAGACTTGGGTAGTCAGAGATGCCACACAAAAGGATCTGAAAATGCAGTGATCACAAACGTTGGATAAGTGAATTTTATGCTACAGGTAAGGGTACTCAAAAGGCTTGAATTTAGTCTAGGGTGCACACAAGCCAAGAGAGGCAACTATTCCAGTGCTGATGGAGTCTTTGCTTCAGGAGAAATTTCTGTGAGCAGTCCAGATTTCAAATGTACAAACTACCTTAGAGGAAAACACAAATGCAACAGTATTGATGTAATCTCACTCTTCCTTACCTGTACTGGTGAGTGGGAGAAAGTCTGTGTCTGCCTCAGAACACTTCTGAGCCCAAATTAAAAAATTTACTGTGAGTCAAATTCTGCTTTTCTGACATACTCATATGAACTTTTAAAGTGCTTGGGGTTTTTAATTTTTTTTTTTTTTTTTGCTTTTGGGGCAGAAGACAAGCAGAGGAAAGTATATCTGTCTATAATGTGCATATGCAACAAAACGTTGAAATAAATGAAATATGAAACATGAAACATGAAACATGAAACATGAAATATGAAATATGAAATATGAAATATGAAATATGAAATATGAAATGTGAAATGTGAAATGTGAAATATGAAATGTGAAATGTGAAATGTGAAATATGAAATGTGAAATATGACATATGACATATGACATATGACATATGACATATGACAAGCCATAGGTGGATCACTGGACAGGTTGCATAAGGTTGAACAGGCAATGGCAAGACCCAGCAGACCGAGGTAAACAACGTGCCAGTAAACAGAGAGTAAGGCTGGTGAAAATCACTAGGAAAGGAGAGAAGAATACTAAGGAAAAGAGAGTGGTAGAGAACGCGGGTGCTTTTAAGTCTTTAGTCATGGCTGTCTTACTTGTCACTAAGAGCAGCAAGCAGTGAGGTGTAACAAATCAACCACACTGCCACTGCCTCTGCTGGAAAGGGAAAGGATGAAAAAATGCCAGCCTCTTCCAGATTAAACTATATATGTTTCTGTACACATGATGAATATTCCCAAAGGAGAGTTTCACGAGGATGCTGGCTGAATATATTCCCCTTGCAAACTCTCAGCTTTTTTTAATACCTCTTTAGTTACCAGCATACTCTCTTTGTGTCATATCCCAAGGGCCACTTCATTTCCAACAGCAGAAGCTCTCATAACCACCTCCATTTAACACTCATTTAGGAATACCTCTGAGGGAGAACCTTGTTTTTCTTATTTAACTTTTCTCTCTCTGCACTTGTGGGCAGTCCAGGACAGCCCATTAATATTATATTTGGGTCAGACACACGTGTCCTGGGCTCTCCCCTGCTGCTAGCTGCTTAATGTTAATGATTGCAGGATGAACGACTCCAGAGACTGTCAGAGTTAAGCAGATAGAAAGTAAATTAATCTGACAGGTGACAGGCTGTCCTTCCTGTGGTTTGCCAGCTCAGGCAGAGGGAGAACTGCCAGTTCCAGCTGAAGGGAGTGTGTGGCTGGGGGGGATGGAAGGGGGATTCAGCTGTCCCTGATCTCATTCCCAGCAGTGCATCTGAGTGATTTCAGTGGAGGATACCTGCAAGTCAGAAGCCTGGTCCTCTCCTTAAAGTGCAACAGAATGGCTGAAACCAAGATGTCTGGATGAGGGTTTTGTTACTTACTGCACTGGGTTTTTTTCCCTTTCTGCCTTTTCTCAGCAATTATACTGTCTGTTCCATTGTTGTTTGGGGGAGGTGGATCGTGTTCATGCTATTTTGGGGGTTTTGTAAGCAAAAAAAATCTTTGTTTCCATCTTTTTTTGGGGGGAGGGGGAATGCTGCAATTAATGCTATATTTCTTCTTACAAATTACTTCATAAAGCATAGTACTCTATGTGCTATATAATACCCTAATCTTGCATGTGGGTTTGATTTTGGGTTTTTTTTTTTTACATGGAAGGCTGATATTCAAAGAAGCATTAAAAAAAATTACAGCAGAAGCCTCTTTTTACAAACAGAGTGGTAAAGACAGTGGTGCAAACTGCAGGCTCTAGCTAGATTCTTTTATGTTTTGCTGAAGAATAAGGAAGCAAATTAGGGTTTTTACAGGACCACTTTATGTATAAAACCTGCTCAAAGCCAAGTACCTTAAAATGGAATCTGTTGTAAGGTTTGAGTTTTCAAGATGTCAGTTTCCTGCATCACTGTAACTGGTATCAAACAAACTAATTGTAATTGCAGCTCTGCCCCCAATGGGAAGGCTTTTACATTGGAAGAGTTAGCCTTACAACAGAGGCATTGACTGTAATTGTATTCCTTATGTGACAGCAGGCATGACAATTTAAACTAGAGAGAACGCTTGACAGAATGGCTTCAGAAAATACACTTTTTATTGAAGGTAAAATATATTAAGGAGACCTACTAGTTAGGTGGGAGGTTTCAGACCTCTTTTTCTTCAATGAGGCAGTCTTTATCCTCTGAAATCACAACCAGTCTTGAACTTGAACTTTCCTTGCTGTGCCAGATCAAGCAATCTGCTCTGCACCCCACTGCCCTCACCCCAAACAAATGCCATAACATCTCCAGACTCTTTGTGTGGGTTCAGCTGTTATTTGCTTCTGACATAGGTTCTCTGGGTTAGAGATCCTGGTGGCCCTTTTCTCCTTAGTTTCACCACTTGGTTCCAGTGAAAAATGCCATCTTTCCCATTGAATCTTTTCTCTCACACTTGTACTGGAAAATTGATCAAAATCTGTACATTTCCATTTTCACATAACTGAAGAGGACTGCAGATCTTTTACAGTGGAGAAAAAAAGCATATGGGAAGTGAGACTGTGCTCCACATGTGACTTTTTTTCATGGTGTCCTGGTGTTGACTGGGACAGAGTTAATTTTCTTCCTATTAGCTGTGCTTCAGATTTAGGATAAGAATAATGTTGGTAATGCACTGATCTTTTCATTGTTGATGAGAAGCACTTACCCTAAGTCAAGGACTTCTCTGACATGATGCTCTGTCAGAGAGGAGGCTAGAGGGTAAAACAGGGATGGGATGGGACACAGGCAGGACAGCTAACCCCAACAGGACAAAGGCATATTCCATACCACATGATGTCACGTTCAATGTATTAACTAGGAGGAAAACTTACCAGGAGGGCAGCTGCTCAGGAAATGGTGGGTACCTGGCAGTTGGAGGTGAGCAATTGTTTTCATCTCCATTCTTTGCTTTCCCCTTTTTAAAACTTTTATTTCATTGCAATTTATTTTTATTATTATTTTTATTACTGTTGTTGTTATTATTAAGTTATTTTTTTTAACTCTTCTTGTCTCAACCCACAAGTTTTCTTTCTGTCCCCCATCCCAACAAAGGGGAAGGGAGTTGCTGTGTGGGACTGAAGATCTGGGGTTAAACCATGACACATGCAAAGTCAGCAAGCTACACCCCTCTAAATTCAATGCTAGGGCCAGGAAAAGCAGTCACTTTTATCCTGTATTTTTTTACTATGCAAAACCAGAAGACTTCAGTGATGAGAAACTGAGGTTGAAAACTCTTAGAAGTACTCAAAAAAAAAAAAAAAAAGGCAAGAAAAAGGAACTGGCTGTGATAAATACCAGGTTCCCATCAAGCTGCTCCATCACTCCTTCAACTGGATGGGAGAAAAAAACTGAAGTCATGTAGGCTACAGATAAGTGCAGCATGGGCAAAACAATCAGTTTGGGGAAATTACTTTCATCTATTATCATTCAAATCAGAGCAGAATAATGAAAAAAAAAAAAACCAAACCAATATTTAAAGCCCCTTTTCCCCCACTTCTCCCTTCTTCAAGGGTTCAGCTTCACTCCCACATTCTGTCCTGGTGGTACAGGGGGACAGGGAATGGATTCTGCAATCAGTTTATTGCACACTCAGGTCATCCCACATCATCCCTGCTGCTGTTTCATCCTCTGCAGGAGCACTCCTCATCCTCCTCCACCACTCAGGTGTGGGGTCCCTCCCACAGGAGGCAGTCCTTCACAACCTTCTCCAAAGGGAGTCCTTCTCTTGGGCTACAGCTCTTCATGAGCTGCTCCAGCATGGGTCCCCATGGTGTCACAGGTCCAGCCAGCAAACTCCTGCATGGACTCCTCTCCCCTTGGACACAGTTCCTGCCAGGATCCTGCTCCAGCACAGGCTTTCCAGAGGGTCACAGCCTCCTTCAGGCATCCACCTGCCCTGGTGTGGGGCTCTCCATGGCAGGTAGGCGGGTTTGTGCTCCACCACGGACCTTTATGGGCTCAGGAGCACAGCTGTCTCACCATGGTCTTCTCCATAGCCTGTAGGGGAGCCTAGGTCTCAAGTAGGGAGCACCTCGTGTCCATCCTCCTTCATTGGCTTTGATTTCTGCATAGCTATTTCTTTCACTCTTTTCTCACAGCTGTGGTTGTACAACAGGTTTTTTGCTCCTTTAAAATACTCTGCCCCAGAGGTGTCACCACCAGTGCCGATGGTCTTGGCTTACTGAATTATTTGGCTCAAAAGTAATTTTGACCTGGGACTCTTCTGAAATATGAATTGTGGCACAACAAAATAAATATGTGTGATGTGAGCTGGTTTAGTATATTTCTTTGGATGCTGCCAATTTTGTCTCTGCACAGAGACAAGGTCAATAGTGCTAAACCACAGATTTGATGCAAGAGTTTTGGTGTTACAGTTTTGTAGTAATAATTTAAAGCCAGTCAGAAAAAGAAAAGCTGGATTCCATTCACACTTGGTGAATGTGTGAAACTGAAAATGTCAGCAGAGATGGCGTTTCTCTGGATTCTGCAGGAATCCTTTGTGGGTTTCTGCTGTGTCATCTATCCCTGAGCCCATCAAGGAGGTTATATGGGATCTCCACTGCCAGGAAGCAATGGATCTGGAGCATCCCCAGTCAATTACTGACCTTGCAGTCAGCAATTTCAGCACTTACATTTGCAGGTCTGTTAAATGGATCTGCTGAAGCTCCTGGATGAGAACCACTGGAATTTCAACATGCCAGGCAGAGAATCAGACAGTTTTGTGTTCTACCAGTGGGCTGGCTGCCTGGCCAGGTTTCTGAGGAATTTGGGCAGCCATGCATATCTGGTGAGCCTGGGCTGTTCAGTATTTGTACAGCACACTGGCTTTGTTAATGCTCTGGAACAGGAGTACCAGTCTAAGGTTTGACCTTAAAAAAGAGTGAAGGGGAAATAAACAATTTTCAGTGAAGCTGGTTTCAAAACCAGCTTTTGAAGTATCCATGCAAAGGAATTTACTTGCCCAGACTAGTTCTTACAGCTATTCACCACAGTATTTCCAGGTGCAGAGAGGCTCACACCTCAGCCTCTTGCTGACATAAATGACTTACTGTTCCAAGAAATGGCTCATATGTATGAAGAGGAACTGGCAGACATAAATCCAGTGTGACTTAGAACATGACTTCCTGTGTATGAGCAGATAAACTTAGCCACTAGGTAAAGGGAGAAAGGAGTTAATGATTTTCTGTAAAATATATTATCAACTTTTAATTAAGGGCTAGTGATACTTTATCACTTAATTGAGAAACTTTGGAACACTGTTATATATAGGATGAAAAACTCAACCCTTAGAAGTCAGGAAGCTGATTAGAAAATTTATCTTTTAGCCCTCTTACCCTTTGGTTGTTAAACCAAACACTTGCAGCTATGCATACTAACAGCAGGAGGATTTCCCATCTGTGGCGTAGCTGCTTTTGTCAGCTTGTTTCAACGCAAAAAGGTGCTGCTGGTTCACAGTGAATTTGTTCAGGGAGGTTCCTGGCACACCAACTGCTGAGCACTGATGTCCTGCCAAGGGAACAGAAAACACTGCCTCCTTACTCTGCAATAAACTTGCTAGGCTTGTGCACCTGTAGAGGAAGGGAAGAGGGGAAGTAGGGGAAAGCCTACAATGAATCATTTGCTACCAAACTCATTTTGCTATAAGGTAAAATAAGTTGTGTTTTTTTCTAGATTTTTGATAAATGAAAAAGACTTCCTCCCACTTAAATTCAGTTAATTAATCCTCTTTGTTGGCTCTACTTAGGTTTGTTTAATCCTATAATACTATTTTTAAACAGAACAATTTGAATGGTCTGTGTCTGCTTTTCAGTTTGGAATCATGAACTAGAACTTGTAACTAGTAATGAAATTTGGTGGTATTTTTTTTTTCTCAGAAGTGATTTTTAGTAATTTAAATCCTTGCTTAAATACTTAAGTATATTTATTAAGATATATAAGATTTCCTTTCCAGATAAAAATATTACACAGCAAGAAATTGCAGTCTTGAGCCCTTAGTTCTTGCAAATGTCCATCCCAAAGTCTCAATGAGCAATATTCTCCTTATATATTTTTGAATACAGGTTTAGAACTTCAGTTAGGTCTACCAGTGATGCCAGTGCTTTCACTCCTGCTACCTTCTTAAGACTGTTTTGTCCAACAGCAGCTGTTCCATGAGAAATGAAGGAGCAAGTACTAAGACTGGGCTTTGGAGGTACATGTTCTGCAGGGAGAGAGAAGGTCTCAACACAATTATCAAAAGTGTACTGTGACTATGTTTATTTGAAAATAAGAAAATTTTCTGAAGGGAACATATAATTTTGGGTATTTTGTGCAGTGACATGTTGCTGCTTTGTGCTCAGCTCCTTCTGTCTCTATCCATAACTGACTGTGATATTTTCTTGCAAGTGGTGAGGGTTTGATAATACTAAAGAAATGAGACTTGTTGCAGTAATAACATGAGACCAAACTAGCTGGAAATTCTTGCTTATGTAGTGGTATTAATAGCATGGTAAACTGGCTATGGAATTTGGAGGAGGTGGGAAATTGGAAACATTTGGTGAAATTTTGAAGTCATTGCAATGCTTCCAAGTTCAATTTGATCCTCTGCTGGAGGGAGTTCAACCCCACATCCCTCCTGCTGCTCTTGGTATCAGGGCAAGGGCTGCTCCACATGTTCTTGTAGCTTGTTCAGAGAGCAGTGATAAAATGCCTAAAACATTCTTACAAGAACTCTCTACTCTGGTTAAGTGTGATCATTACCTGGCTATTGAACCAAGCTGACACTTGTTTTCTCTTTTTTGTCAAATGAATCTTGAATTCTTTTGCTGTGCAGCAGAAAAGCTTAAACAGGCTGAAGCAGAATGACTTCCAAAGCACAACAGCCAGTAATAATGAGGAGAATGGACCTCGCTCAGCGTTTTGAGGGCATGGAGGAAGGTTCTGGACTGAAGGTTCATTGCCTGGCAGAGGTACTTACTGCCTTACAGGCTCCCAGGTGTGAGATTCTTTTTTCAGATTTTCCTGCTGGCTAACCCTAGTAATGAAAAGCTTTTCATAAGGGCTCTGTCATCTTCTATTCAAGCAGCATGACACAACTTGCAGATGTTCAAGACTGACCCAAAGTATTTCATACAACATGCTAGACCATAACCTCTCCTTTCCTACCCCCTCCAGTCCCCAAAATCAAAAGCCTCCCTGCGCTAAGAATAAAACTTTTCACCAAATGCTGCTGAAGATTTCATAAGTACATTTTTTTGTTTGTTTATAAAAATGATGCAGCCTCAAGGTACTTTGAATTTTAAACAGGGTAAATGTTGGGAAAATTCTCACTGAATTTAGGAGTTCTGCATTGATAGGTTTAGTTTGAGAACCCTGAGGGTTGCATTTGCTTGGTCTGATATATTCTGACAAATATGACTAAAATTTATTCTTGCATTTTTTTTTTTTGTTTTCTTCTGGTGATTCATAGCTTAGAGTCTATTGTTAACATTGGAAACATGCCACTTTCATTGCTGAACATATTGCAGAAATCTAAAAACATTTCTGAAATATCTAGATGACAAAATTATTAAAAGCTCTTGATGATATGCAGTGCATATGTAGCTCATAAGTGGGAGAATCCATTGCACGCTAAGCATTACTCAGAACTCATCCTCTAGAAACCCTTTCATTTACTGAGAAAAAGCTTTTGTGTGTGGGTTTTTGTTTGTTTTTTTTTTTTTGATATTTGAAGTTAGCAAGGTAAGTCTCTTGCTTCACGTGGGAAACAGATGTGTGCTGAAAAAGGCAGTTCTCTTAATAAGCAAAGGATGTCAATAAGGCATTGTTGTTATAGAAAGTGTATATGATGCTCAGAAATGCCTATTGTCCCAAGACAGTAGAATATTTCCCCCTCTGGATTTCTCTGTCTGCCCCAGATTTAGTTCTTCCCCTGATAACTGAGGTCAGTCAAGTTTCCCAGAGAGTACCCATGATGAAGGAATATCTGCTTCCTCCCTTTGCTTTTTTATCCTCTATAGACTGTAAGGAGGCTCCACTTTGTATAGCAAAATAATAGCAATCTCTCCTTCTCCTCCTTCTCTGTGACTAAATCCTCCTACCAACATATTTCCATCCAAATACTCTTAAATGTTAACTTGCACCAATCAGATGTTTGTACTCCCACACAGGAGTGCATGACTAACTATTGTATTAATCTGATTTCAAGGGTTTTGTACTCCAGACACTGACTGTAGTATCTGAGTGCCTTCTACATCTTTCAGCATTAAGAAATTAAAGTCACTCTGTATTTCATGGTTTAAAGACAGTGGAATTGTAAGGGAATGATAATTTCATTATGATGTTGGCAAGGTTAGAAGTGAAAATAAGCATTGGCCTAGCAGTGGCTGAAATGCTTGAGGGCGTCTTATGGATTCCATAAAGATTTTCCATGCTTCTGCTTTATATTCTGGTTAAAAATTACTCATCTTGAAAGTTAGGATCAGAATGTCTGAGCAGAAGTGTGGTAGGTATTCAGCAGCCTCAGGATGGATGAGAGGCACAGCAGTGCTGTGTGTGCTGCTCTCACCCCTTTGGGTGCTGGCTCTTTCTGTGGCTGAGAAGGGTCCTTTGGCTCCACTGTAACCAGGGTGTACAATGACCCTGAGACTAACCCAGGTGGGGAGAGCTTGGTGCTGATAAGGCTGAGCCCATGGGTTTGGTCCTGGTGTGGACTATTCACTCAAGAGCTGGACTGCACTTGATCCTTGGGGGGGCCCATCCAAATTGAAATATTCTGTGATTTCTGTAATTGCAGCCATCTATACACAGTCTTGGTGTGTGAAGTCTAGAGAAGTCCCAGTAATGTTTAATCCTGTCTGAGAACCTGGTGCATATTTGATTGATCAAACCCATGTTGCTGTATATGTTTTTTTTTTATCATTTGCTTGGTTAGGCAAATCAAAGCTACTGTGGTTATAAGAAGGAATTTCTTGGTGTCTTGTAAAAGACCTCAATTTCCCTGTCTTGATTTAGCCTTTCATATATAGTTACTAAGGGTCTGACTATTTTCTTAAAAGTACCCTGGGATATGATGTCATTGTTCATTACTGAGGAAAGGCTCATGAGAAAAGATGGGTCTTGCATTATGCTCTAAAAATAGTAAAGGTCACCCCCGTCAACAAAAGATAAGATTTTTCAAGTTAAGGAAAACCCCATGTAATCTCACACAGACAGAGCACACAAAACCAAGGCAAAGTGCAGGAAATACAGCGACAAAGTCCAATTGTGGGAAAAGACATTCAGAGTACTTAGCAGCATGTTAATGAGAATATCTTTTCCATAAAACATTTTGTAAAGTTTTCTGATAGAAACTATACAATAATGCCATAAAACTCTCAGCTCTGGGAAAGGTTGAATTCAACTAGAGCCAAAGAAGAACTTTTTTGAAAGTAAGGTCAGAGTAGCATTTCAAAGTATTCCAAACAAATTTATTGGAGTTCCTTCTCTCCTGTGAAGAGAATGTATGTGTGTTTCAGTTTCATTTCCAAGGAAACAAAACATCTGTTAAGTTTTGCTATCAACAAATATCCTTCGGTATTTTTCTGATACCGAAGGACTCCCTGAATAGCTCTTCCATTTCTGGGGCAGTATAAATAAATTAATTTTAGATGCAGCAAGAGAGAGACATCAGGTATGTAAAAAAAAAAAAAAATCAAAGGTGGAACCATCATAATTTTAATTTTGAGCATTTAATGTGGGCTTAATAAACTCAGGAGGATGCAGTTGAACTACCCTTCATAGCAAGACACGTGGAGACAAGTAAGGACAAGACCACGCTCACTGAAACAGTGCACTAGCCTGGCACAGAGGAAGGAAAGGTGTCTGCAGCACCCTTTGCGTGCAGGGCTCTGTGTGTGCAGAGCAGAGGCAGAGGGAATGAAGAGGAGAGAATACAATGGGAACTTGTGAAACTGCCATTAGAACCCAAACCTCTGTAGACCACAATTTAGCAAAGGTGGGATTCTGCACAGAAGCAGAGCTCAGTAACAAGGCCTTAAAAGCAGCTCACATGCCAGCGCTAACATGGCCCATGTTAGTTCCTGAAGATCTGAAGAGACTGGATATTTGGAGGGATGGGAGGGAGGGAAATTTGTCTGCTTATGTTAGTGCAGCGAACCATGTGCTACACGGCTTATGCAAAAACTACTTTTCTTGGCTTGTTTGACCTTCACATTATGCAAACTTATTTTGAGTACAATAAGCCTCCGATAAATATTTATTGGTATTACATATCAGGTCACCAATTGTAAGGGGTAAGAAAGAAATTGTTCTATGCATGTTTTAGTGTCTTTTAAAGTAAAAAGCATGGTGAAAGCAAAACAAAAGCAAGTTCCCCATAATTTTAGTATTTTGTATGACTGGGAAATCAGTAGAAGCAGAGAACATTTTTCTGAATTTGGAAAAGAGATTGAAATTTTTAATAGAATTATCTGGGTATAAAATTGATGGTAATTTCCAATTCTAGCTCCTCTCCAATGATACTTGAAGATATTCAATGCTGCTACTGATTTCTCTAGTCATAAATTCTGACATCACCTAGATATTATGGAAAATTTATCAGCAAATACTATTTTTTTTTTTTCGGAATTCCAGACCATTCCCAAATTTTCTGGCTATGTTTCCACTGCTGTAATATTCTAAAGTTCGTGTATACGTACGTATCCTAATACATTGTCCCTCTAATGTCCCAAACTCCAGATGAGTTTGCCCATGAAGGTTTTGCCTTGACTTAAAAAAGTCAGAAAGGAAACCATTAGCAAAGCAGTTGAAGATAATGAATCCTAGATTTTTATTTCTTGTGAGCATAAGGCATACAGTATTACTAGTTTCTAAGAATTCTAAAGGCAAGCAGGAGTTTGGTGGTTCTAGAGAAATTTGTCAAAATAAGTATCTCTATGTTTTTTCTGTTAGTGCATCTGCCAGAAAGAACATCCAAGAATGTTCATAATTTGACCTACTGATGATAGCAATTAGGGATGCTAACTGTTAAAAATGCATACAAATATAGAAATTTCTGACACTCACCAGGATAGGAGCAAGATGTCCTAAATATTATTTCTGAACTGCTGTATTTTCATTTATTTTTGCTGAAATGAGAAATATTGACGCTTCTGAACTTTCCACCTCTCCCTGTTCACTGCAAAAGCAGCTAAGGCATAGACAGCTGAGCAGAAATGATTGAAACCAACATCATCTGAGTAATAGAAACACAGGCTTTTGTTCTGTGTTCTGCTTGGCTGTCATGCTTTTGTTCTGTGTTCTGCTTGGCTGTAATAAACCCTGTGTGGCATGTTGTAATTTGCTCAGATGCTGCGGATTTTTGGCTAGGAGTTACAATATTAATTTCTACATGTGGGAAAATATATGCTTGAAATGTCTGAAAATTAATTTCTTCTGCTTCTCATTGAGGGAAAACAACAACAACAACAAAACTGGGAGTAGAAGCATAATGATAGATTGAGATAAAATTTAAACCAGATACACTTGTTTTACTACCTGGGAAAATAGAATATTTAAAAAAATAATTTGCAAAATATAATTTGAAAACAGAACAGACTTTCATTAAAAATACTGCTTTCTTCTTGCTTTCTTATTCCTTTTGGTTTTAGTATCTCTTTACAAGCTAAATGTACTATGCTGTTTTATAAGTTGATGGGAACTATTAACAAAAATTAAGAAAAGTGGTGAAGTTACTGAAACATGTATGGGATCTTTTCATGATGGCAGTGCTCTAGACTAACTGCCATAATTTTAAGCATAATTTTAAGGTATGTCAATAATCACTTTAAAAAATTAGTGAGTTAATGCACATCTATATGGGTTTTTTAAAAAGACTAGCAGCTGAAAAGTGAAATAACTTTCCTGGGATTTTAAACAAGCTAAAACATAAGGGGAAGTTCAAGAATATCTTTTCATGGGTCACAGGAAGTTTATCTATAAATAGAGAATGCATTTGTTCCATAGCTAGCAGACTGCAGAAAACAACTCTTGGTGCAGAACTGCTGAAGAGAAAGGGCAGAGTGAACTGCACTGGTGCAAGTTGTACATCTACACCAAATTGCTGTTCCTAGAGCTGGAAAAGTCAAATTAGAAAAGACATTACCTCTTGAGATTTTTCTCTACTTAAAATTTTGCAAATAAAATCTCAATTCTGAAAGCAGCCTGAAAAAATTAGTTAAAAGTCTGAAGTTTCAGTAAATTGCTTGGAAGAAATACCAAGATCCTGTATGAACGAAATATCTTCACACTTACTTTCAAGATAATGAAAGTGGCAGTACAACCCGGATGCTAAAATTCTTATTTTAGCCGCATCTATGTAAGAAATAATCAGAAGACAAATAGGTCACCTATTGAACATTAAAAAGAAATAATAAATAAGTACCATAACAAAAATGGTTTGTGTTATTCGTGAGCATAATTCATTTAAGTAATGAAATTGTAGCTACAGAAATTCAAAATCCGTGGACTGTCACTTTCTGGTAACTAAACTTAATTTTGTGTATGGAAACTTTCCTATTAATCTGCTGGGGTTTTTTGTCGATTACTGTACAGCTTTTATACAGAACAAAGGATTGCTGCTAAAGATAAATGTATTAACATAATGGCTGTTGCACCAGTTGTTTATGATTCTTCCAGTCAAGCTACTTAGGACATTGCAGAGGCAGAACACGCACATGATAATTTACTTCCTTTAATGGGGTGTTAATATGTTGACTCTACCTTTTGCAAATGACTCAATTTGTCGAACACTGCTTTGGGCTAAAAAAAATAAATAAATCTGTCCATGCACATTCACATTTCTCCAACTGGTTCCACAGAGGAATTCATAATCTTTCCATGTCTGTAACCCCTTAGTCTTGATGGGACTTGCCAAGCAGGTGCCCACCACCCTACTCCCAGAATGCCACACCGTGATCCCTCCAGAACTGTGTAAAGAGATGTGATTGCTGTTGTGCTGGGCCGTCTGGCACCCAGAGAGTGTACTGTGCAAGAGTGTAGTTTCGACTGTTTTTCTGTTTTTCATGGAATTTTCCATACCTAAGTTACCTTGAAATCATCACTTCCAAATTTTTTTTGTTGTTTAAACAGCATCACTTAACACATGCAATTAGGTCTCTCAGCTTACCTTGATTGACCTTTGGGAGGAAGAATTTGCTTCAGAAAGACACACCCCATTTTAGATTAATCTGAGAATAAAAATATCTTCCAAGCTCCCCTGTAGCCTGTGAGTAAAGAATTTAATAACTTGTAATGCCCTTACTGGCACTGCTACATTCATAGGCAGCTCAAGAAAATGTTTTTCTTGCATGGCAAGTTATTGCAAATAGCAATCACATGTTGTAGGTGCTTTCTAATTAGTGGTGACTGGCAAACATAACACTTTGGCCCTGATTTCAGTTCATTCTATCATTTTTCTTCACACATGGAAAGTTGTATCTCAAATCTTAGCTCTTAATAAAATCTGTGGAGGGAAGATTGGAGCTTAAGCTGGGAATACAAATGTTTTCTCTGCCCAGCTGAGAGCTCTGCCCTCCAAAAGGTGCATCTGGGATGATCAGTCAGAAATATATCTGCAGAAATATATCCCCAGAACCCACTGGGGATCTGGTGGGCACCAAATTATTTATCATAACTGTTCAGAACCCCTAGCTGGGAAGTGTGCAATATGCAGAAAAGCCTGGGAGCTGGTAGCATGCAGCTGCATCATGATTGCATGCATGCCTAGTTTGTTTGTCCAGGTGTAAACTGCCTTAGTGTGTTAAGTGGCCTCTCAGCACACTTCAAATTAGTAGTATTTTACAGCAGCCTGGCTTGTCACAAAATCACAATTTTGGCTTAAAGCAATCATATACGGATGTATCCTAGGACTCCTATCTCCTTTGCAAAATAAATAATTACAGGAATTGTACCAAAGTTTCAACTGCTTCAAGGCTTTTGTTACCTTGTTATATCTTATTGTCTTGATTTCTGTCTCGGTTGAAGTGATTAAAATCTTACTCTGTCCCTAAGACAGGTAAGAATAAGTCAATTGAGGCACCATACAATTCCTGCCTGATGGACGCATTAAGTGTCATTAGAATATAAATCAGTCCAAATCATGCAAAAAATTTCTCTGTTGGATGGGCAAAAATGTGTTCAGCTGCATGTCTAAAGGCAAATAGGGAAATAAAGCATGTCTCCAGATAGCTGATATTGTCCAGATTTTATGTGAAGGAAAAGTGAAATACATAGTAGTGCTATTTTGTATTAGTAGTCCTCTCTTTGTTGTTCCAGGACTATTTGTAGCTTTTTTGTTTGGAAGTGTTTCATCATGTGAGATAGGTTCTCAATCTGTCTGGCATGTGCTTCATGAATCTTGGGCAGCAGTGCTTAAATTGTCTTTTTTACACTCCATCTTTCTTGGAGGAAGTACTACCTTTCCCTCCCAGGACCAGAGACTATCTTGTTTAGTTCCAGCCTTTTGTATCAAAATATGTGTTATATCATCTATCTTTATCCTAGATTAGCAACTTATTTCATTATTGTGTATAAAACCTGCAGACAGGAGGTGATTAATGCTTGTCTCATTAACTTATATTAGATGCATAAATATTATACTAGAAAACCAACCTTTAATTCTGATCTCTCTAGAAAATTCAAAGACAGTCCTGATTACATTTCAGCTATAAGTTATTGAGCAAATCATATCTACACTAGAACCAATTCAATTGCTTAGATTGCTTGTAGCTTGCATAAACTGAACAGTGTGCCAGATAGAGTAATATTTTATGAATGTACTAAGTGCTATGTAAATAGATCAGAGTCAAATGGGTAAATGGGGGGGTCATCTTTTAATGACAGATCAGTAGAGTCCTAAGTGCATTTCTTAACATGAAATTACACTTTTGCTGAGAGCTGTGTTGTCCTGGCAGTGTCCGATGAACAGTGGGGGACATTCTTTGTATTACCATGTCAATTTAAGCTCATAATATTGTTATTTCTGACGCCCTCCAACAGTTCTTATTGTGCATTTGCTACCTATGTTTCTCAATGCTACATGCAGCCTCAAGTTTATTTTTTCCTCCAAATTCTTATTTCTTAGTGCTTAATGAATGCCTCACAAAGTTCCTCAAAATAGAGTTAGTTAAGTGTTAGGAAATGTAACCCATCCCAGCACCTGAATGACTCCCAGGTTAGGTATTTGCAATCTCCCTTACCCATTTTCACCTTGAAACTGTTAAGGTACTGAACAAAGATTTTGTTCAAGTTCTCAGAACTCTTAATAAGAGGCTCATAACTTGCCTTATTTTATTAAATCTTTTAAGCAGCATATTAGATGTTCTTAAAGAGTGAGTGAAATGTCCAAATACCTGGAACCTAAAATTTAAATTTACAGTCTAGCCTCTCTCCTTAGAGTTGAGTTTAGCTACATTTACTTCTCTTTCTCAGTGTCACTTGATGTTTTGGCAGAATTGAACATCATTTAACAGACAGCATTCAGCGTGTAATATTGGAGCTACCTGTAGGCCTGATAGGGGTGAGGGCTCCTTGGGGACAGACTGGCTAGCCTCTGTGTGGTGCTAATAAAGCTGTGCAATCTGCATGTCTAAATTAGCTCTGCAGACTTAGACTCTCCTTGGGACGTACTCAGTGAACCCTTATGTCTCAGAGAAGCAGTCTTTGATCAGATCTCTGCTGTTGGGAGCCTCCATCCATGGGCTTATGGAGGATATCATTTGGCTGACCCTGTTCTGCTTAGTTTAATTTTTCAGAGAAACCTCATTTTAAACACTGAGGCCCAACGCCTCTGGGGTTACACAAACCTGATCCGGGAATGTGTGCCAGCTGCTACAAAGAAAGCTTTAATTTACCACTTATTTTCATGAGCTTTTTGCTCCCTGTCTACAGATGCACAGATGCACAGATTCCTTGAAGACACTTTTATGGGTAGATTAGATCCCATGTGATGTGTTAAACTTCTTTACCTCTTTGATATGCTCTGGTGCAACACAAGAGAAACTAGCCATGGCTAATCATGGCAGACAGTCTAATCAGGAAGCCTGGAAATGAAAATCAGAACTCAATGCATTTTTATTCAGTGACTTAACACTGAATGAATAACTGAAGTGTTTTGATAGGAAAAGTTTTCAAACTTTCATTTTCTTCATTTTCTTTTCCTAATGGTTACTTCAAGAAGCACTGTGTACTGCAGCTACTTCCATCACCAAGGAAGGGAGACTGTGTCATATCAGCGGTTCCTTGCTTATTTTGTTCTGTTGGATTTCTTTCATCATCTTTCGGAAGAATTTCCAGCTCAGTGTGTCTCTGAGTACATATTTCTTCCCAGCTTTTTAATTTATGCCTCTCCTAATGAAGTTCTTGGGAGTCTTCAGCTGCATGTGACAAGAGTTTCCTGAATGCTAACCTGGGGCTGTGTCCTTTTGTGGATCATGGTAATTGTGAGATGACTTACAAGAATGTTAAGTAGCTGCATTTTGCTTTAGGAAGCATACCAGACTGTCATTTCCAATCTGTGAAGAAACATAGGTATGTTACCATTCATCTGTGCTTTATTTCAGTACTTCCTACTGAGAGGAATTAAGCTGGGTTCTTTACCTAGTGAGACTACCGCTCCGCTGTGGTAACAAATGGAGCAACAACACTTCTGACACTTCCCTGATTTTAAAAGAAAATGTATGGCCACAAAACCTGCATATTGAGAGAGGTCGGGATTCTGGCAGCAATATCCAGCCTCATACTTTAATACTCTTTCCAAAGATGAGTTTGTGGCAGTAGATCTGATCTTATGTTATTATGTTCACTATACAAGATGAGGGATCAAGAGGGAAAAATCAGTATGGTCATTACAGTACAAATGCAAAATCTTCCATACCAAACTGCTTATCCAAGCAAATATCTCTAAGCACTTTTGTCTACTGCTGTGGTATTAAACTGTATATGACTCACAATCTAGCTCTTCTAAATCACTCTTTCAAATTCTGAATGCAACTAAAAAATCTGTAAGACATAAGTAATTGTATTAGCTCCTTAAATATACTGGGGAAAATTGTATTTTTCCATTCAATGGTTATTTGAAGAAGTCATAAAAGCACATGAAAGATACACTGTCAACAGTATAAAGGAGAGTTCTCCCCTCTTGAGGCCAATTGAAATGTAAAGAAAATCCAATAATTACTCCTGAGACAATAAAAAGGCCCACTAGCCTTGATTGCTCAAGGAACTTCAGAAGACAGAAATAGCAGGGGTTATGCTACACGCCTTTCCACAAAATGCTCAAAATTCCTGTAAAAAACTCTGTGATGTAAAAACAGATAGAAAACATGGTCAAGGTGCATTGCCACTCAGGGCCCATGAAGGTCTGCTAGTTCAGTAATGAGTCCAGATCTTCACCAATATCAGACTATCCTGATTTTTAAATCATATCTTACAAGCCATCTTGAGATGTCATGACACTGCTTTACAGGCTCATGATCCTCTGAGTCTCTGCTGTAATTTAACTGATCAGGTCAGTAGGGCAGCACTGAGGCAAGCCATGTTTTGGCCACCAGATTCTTCAAGTGTAGATCACACTGCAGTATCTTTTCCAAGGAAAAATGTATCAGCTGTTTGAATCCATGCAGTTGTCTCCTTTTAAACCAAGACCAAGTTGAATTCATATAGACGAAATATCTGTACGTATTTATATATTACCCAATTTCAATGCCAACACCCAAACAGATGATTTTGATAAAGAGGCTCTATCCCCATGTGCAGAAAACAGGGAAGTGTATTAATCACAGCATCACTAAACAGGTGAGATCAGATCCAACTCTTGTGTAGTCCCACCCCACTGCTCACAACAGGACCAGCTATGTCACATTGCTCAGGACCACTTCCAATCAGCTTTTGAGCATCTCCAAGTAAGAAGATTAAAGACTCATGAGACATTGTTCCAATGTTTGGTCACATATCCTTTAGGCTACATGCATATTTATGTATTTTACTTCATGCCCAATGCCTCCTGTCCTGTTTCCACTTCCCTGAGAACAGCTTCCTTTCCCTTTCAGTCTGTCTCTCCCATCCTACTAGGACTCTATATACACTGATAAGGTATCCTGAGCCTTCTCTTCTGCAGGCTAGGCAGTCCCAAATCTCTCTGTCCCAGTATGGCAGATGCTCCAAGCTTCAAGCTCTGAATCTCTTCCCTGGCCCTCCACTGCACTCACCTCAGCTGACCCATGTGTCTCTCGTATTGTGTTCCAGGTGTGCCTTGACAATGCTGAGTATAGGGAAAGGACCACATCCCTCAATTAGCAACCTTCCTAGAGCAACCCGTGGTGCTGTTGGCTGTATTTGCCCAAAGGGCTCATGTTCACCCTCAGATGTACCATGACCAGCAAGTTCTTCTCTGCAGAGCTGATTTTTAGCTTGCTGACATCAAGTGACTAAATCAAAGCAGAGATGGTTCTGCCCAGGTTTATAATACATATAATCCTCCACA
Organism: Melospiza melodia melodia; assembly: GCF_035770615.1. Classification (NCBI taxonomy): domain Eukaryota; kingdom Metazoa; phylum Chordata; class Aves; order Passeriformes; family Passerellidae; genus Melospiza; species Melospiza melodia. The sequence continues at coordinate 33,337,522 of NC_086226.1, read as the reverse complement.
AAATTGATCATTGCTGCAAATTCTGAAATGAATGTGTGTAAACAATAAAAAACTGCTATTTAGCTAACTGTAAACTGAAGGTTTTATGCTCAGTATTACACTTTCAGGTTTAACAACTGCCAAAATAACCATTTCCAGGCATATAAGTATGCACAATACTTTTAACTACTAGGGTATTGGGATTCAGAATAATGTAAATTGTTGAATATGTTTTTATGTTTTTCCACAAGCACTGCAATTTATCTTATGAGTTTAACTATAGCTATGCCAAAACATATTTTCAGTGGAATTTTGCTTTATTCTCTTAATATCAAAAGATATTAAGGCATTTCATATAAAAATAAGGACAGCAAATGTGGGGAAAAATATCTTCAAGACATATCAACATTATGTGTTATGCTATTTAAAGCAAATTTAAAAAGTGGAAACGAAAAGCCATTCACAGCCACCCTACATACACTTTAAGACAGGATAGAAAGAATACCAAAATGCATTTAATTTTTAAAAAAAAAACCCAAAAACACATTAATCTACTCCTTTGGTGAGGTAGGACAGAGAGAGGAGGTCTTCCACTTTTCATCCCCTCAAGAGACGGCACCAGCGACCAGGTGAGGACTCTGGCCCCCAACACAAGTGAGCCTCAGCATATACTCATGCTGCTGAGGAAAGTTTCAGGTGTCAAGAGACTTCCACCTACTTCTTGTATTCAGTTGTCTTGGTATCTTTCAAACAGAAATAGAAAGGGCAAACCCACATGATTTGTGTAGGGAACATAGGCAGAAGGATAAGGGTTGAACTGCACCCTCCTAAGCTGGGTAGCTTGAGCTCGTGGTGCAATCTGTTCTGTGAACATCCTTTCTCATGTTATTTCTGGCTGTTTCTGCAGTGCGTCATCAGATGCTATTCATACTATGAGGCACAATGATTGCATTGCTCTTTAATTCCCCTCAATCTTGCCGTGACTGTTGATTAAACAGTATGTGGGCTATGATTAGCTTCAATGCTGCTGCAAAAGTGACTCCTACCTGCTCAGGAGGATCACCAGAGCAGACAATGCTTTGGTTTTTTTCTCTTGAGCCATGCTATAAGTTCTAGCACCACTAATGTAATATTCATTACATTAGTCAACCACTGAACCACTGAAAATATAGAATTTGTCTTCTCTTTGGTCAGAATAATGAAAAATGAAAGTATTTTAGACTTCACCTCAAATTTCAAAATAATTTATTCTTTATAACTGTTGCTGTTACAGTGATACTTGTGTCCTCCTTCCAGCATTTCCCCATTCTTCTCCTTTCTCCACAGAGAAGTACCAGACAGATACAGCTCAACAAGTTCTCTTGTCACTTTCTGGCTTCCAATAGCTTCAGCCTGTGAATATCCTTGGTATCTATTGGAAGTTTAGCTTATTCTGGCTGCTTTTCTCTTAGTGTCTATCTCATGCTTGGTATCTAGTTCTCATGATATCTGTAGGATATCTGTTGAAAAGTCTTTCAACAAGACTGTTAAAATTGAGAGGTCTGTTCAATGGATAAGAAAGTGATTGGGCAGTCATATCCAGAGGGCAGCTGGGGGCAGCTCAGTGTTTTGATAGACATTGACAACAGGTGATATCTCCCAGGGGTCCATGTTGAAACCAGTGTGACTTAATGTTGTCAGCAATGGCACAGACAAAGAGATGGAGGGCACCCTCAGCAATGACAATGACACGGGGCTGCGTGGCGCTGTTGACACTCCTAAAAAGACAGGATGCTCTCCAGAGGGACCTGGACCAGTTCAAGAAGTGGGCCCATGAGGCCTCATGAGGTTGAACAAGACCAAGAGCAAGGTGGTGAAGGCAAAGCAAGGTATTATCAATACAGCCTGGTAATGAAGGGATAGGGAACAGCCAAGAAGAACCTGGGGGATCTGGTGGGTAAAAATCTCAATATGACCCAGCCATGGGCACTGCCAGCCCAGAGAGCCACACGTGTCCTGGGCTGCATCCAGAGCAGGGTGGGCAGCAGGGCAGGGAGGGGATTCTGCCCCTCTGCTCTGCTCTGCTGAGACCCCACCTGCAGGGCTGCATCAGCTCTGGGGGCACAGCACAGCAAGGACAGGGACCTGCTGGAATGAATCCGGAAGAAGGCAATCATGAAGATGATTATCTCCTATGATGACAGACTGAGAGAGTTAGGATTTCTCAATCTGGAGAACAGAAGTCTTCAGAGACATTTTAAGGAAGCCTTCCAATACCTAAAGGGAGCCTACAAGAAGGTTGCAGAGGGACATTTTTTCTAGCAATAGGAAAAGGCAAAATCTCTTTAAAATGAAGGAAAGCCATTTAAATTTAGATTTAGAATAGACATTAGGAAGAAATTCTTTACTGTGAGGTTGCTGAGGCACTGCAACAGATTCCCCAGAGAAGCTGTAGCGTTCCACCCCTGAAAGTGTTCCAGGCCAGCTTGGATGGGGCTTTTAGCAACCTGGTCTAGTGGAAAGTGCCCTGATCCCCTGCATCAACCACCAACAAAACAGGAGAACAACATAAGAGAAACCAGTGGCTGGAAGTGAACCCACATAAACTGAAGACAGACACATTTTTAAACATTAAACTCATGTTTTAAACAGTGAGAATGTTTAATCATTGGAGCAAAATTTCAAGTGAAGTGATAAATGCTTCATTTTGTGTTATCTTCAAACACAGGCTGCTTTTCTGGCACATATTGTAACATGAACAAGCTACACGCCAGCGAAGGGCAAGTTATCCTTTGCTCTGAGCAGGGATAAGGGAGAGAAATTTAATATTGGTGATATAGGGAGATCAGGGAAAATTATGCTCATTCTTCTTTAATCCCATCTGTGGATTAATACAAGTGTGATTGCATGCAGAAAAATGAACACAAAATGTCTGACTTGGTCATTTTAATTAGTATAATTTGAGGGTACATATTCTGAATATCTATATTCTTTCATTGCTTTACTGGGATCATCAAGTCATTTTACAGTAATACCCATCCCTTCACACATCCCTACCTCCTTAGACCAAAAGGAAGAACTTCAGAACAAGGCACATGTCTTCAAGAGATCACTGAGAATTTCTGTATCTTTTTTTAAAAAATAATCCCAGTCCTGAAAATTCATTAGTGATTGTTTATTTAGTATAATGGCTTAGCTCTTTTCTCATTACTGAAAAGTTCCTTCCAAAGTAACAATAGTTTTTCACTCTGGGCAATGTGGGGTAGCTCGTGTTTCTGTTATGTTTGATGTGCCAATTTTTGCACATAACAGAAACATGAGCTACTCCACATGTGCCACCATATAAGAATCAGCACAGTGATTATTATTGGTAACTTTCAGTAGTAAAATGCAATAGCAATTCTAATTATTGTCTGTAGCATTTCCCATACTAGAATCCGAAATTTTCTAGACTAGTAACAGTTCATAAAGAATTCTTTAAGGATCTACTTTCCATTAACAGCCAATCTTGCTATTTTCTTGCTTTTCATACCTCCGTTTAGGTTGGAACAAAACAAGACCCAAGAAACATAAATTTTAATTTTTAGGACAGGAGCTTGTTTTCTAAAAAAATAACTAAACATAATTTTAAAAGATGCACACTGAGACCAACTGAAGTCACGGTTGTTGTTGTATTTTAACACTAATGAAATCAGAAAGTAAAGTTCTGAAAAACCTAAAGCTTCATGAGAAATTGACTTTTCAAAGTGGTTTTATGAAGAAATTAACCAGGTTTACATTGTTCTCTTATGGCAATTTTGCTAAAAATCAACTCGTTTCCTTCAGCTAAAATTACTTCTGTTCTGACAAAAGAGGAAAAAAAATCGATAAAGTAGATTTTAAGCCAGGGCAATTGTATTTAATTGCTTTGAAGTCAATAGATTTATCCCAATTTCTATTAGTTAAGGATGAAGTGAAACACTACTAAAAGATGCCTACTCACCTCTTTTAAGCTACTGGAGCTGCTCAGAAAACATTATATTCTATTACTTTTCAGGACTGTATTGCTGTGTTTTCCTCATTAGGGTGTTCTAACAATATCTATATATATGATGGTGTTGGCAGTGTGTGTCCAGCATCCAAGTATGCTGCCTGCTTTTGATTATTTCTAAGATTCACTCTTTGCTATCCCTCTTCTTAGCCTTTCAAGGAGATGTTTGAACAGAAAAAAATACTAGTTATCTTCTAAAACTCTCTGTAAGAAATGAAAGCAGTCCTTAATCTTGGTAGCAGAGGGAATCTACAAAGGAGGTATAGTATTTCGCTGAAATCCTGAACTATGTTTTATTTCATGGTGTGCGTATGTAGTGGTTACAATATGAGGGCTGAGCATTCTATGGCATCTCATGATTTAATATTTTCTTAACTTTCCCTTCTGTTTTTTAATGTGTTTCTGTGTACTTCATGAAGTTCCCATTTCCAAAGATTTTCATCTCCTAGATGAAAATTAGGCATTAGCCATTCAGTAGCAGCAGCTTGGAGAGCCACAAGGAGAATAACATTTCATCAGGAATTGATCTAGACTCCCCATTGATGGGTGCTAATAGCAGGGAGTAGTTGAGTTGGAGGGATTCATTCTCCATGTGCTCTGGTTATCAAAAATGTGCAAGTGATTTCTTGGATAAAGTCTCATCAAATAGGTGTCAGTTTCCAATGCAGACAACAGTGGAAGAAGCAAAAAACGTAGCTTGGGAATTTCCCTACGATGAGTTTAGCGCAATTTCTTAGTGATGAGCTCTTTCACCACACATCAAATCCTGTATTCATTTTTGGGCCCCTCACTGCAGGAAAGGCCCTGAGGGGCTGGAGAGAGCCCAGAGAAGGGCAATGGAGCTGGGGCAGGGTCTGGGGCACAATTGCTGTGAGGAGCAGCTGAGGGAGCTGGGGGTGTTTGTCCTGGAGAAAAGGAGGCTCAGGGGGGACCTTATCACTCTCTACAACTGTGGCCGGGTGGGGGTCAGCCTCTTCTCCCAGGTAACAACTGAAAGAAAAAAGGCAATTGCCTTAAGATGCAAAAGAGAAGGTTTAAATTAGATATCAGGAAAAAGTTTTCTCCACAGAAAGATTTGTAAGGCATTAGAAAAGACTTCCCAAGGAAGAGGTGGAGTCATCATCCCTGAAAGCATTCATAGCCCATGCAGATATGGTACTGGAAGACATGATGTAATGGTGAACATGATGGTGGTGGTGCTATGTTGACAGTTGGATTTGATTAATTCAGTGGTCTTCACCAACCTTTATGATTCCATGGTTCTTCTACTTATGAAGCAGGCCACAGCTTCACCATCTCAGGAGACCAGATCATGACAGCCTTTTCTCATGGCATGAGCAGATAAAAGAGATAGATAACAAAAGCCTGCTTTGACAGGGATGAAAAATCTCAACCTGCCAGTTATCCCAGTCAGTAGGTATTGTCTATGTGTGACGTACGCAGCATGCAAGGGTTCTCATAAATAAATAAGACATTCATGTTCCAATCCCACTCGTCCATGTGTTGACTTATAATCATACATCTTCTGTAATCAACCTGCATAAAAAATTAAACTCACTGTTTCTTTGCTTCTTCTGCAAAGAACACTTTAAATATATGAAAGAAGAAAAGCACAGAAACTGACACATGCTCTTCAGACCAAATTTGGTAGCAAGCTAAATTCAAAACACATCTTTATACTTTGGTTCTTTAGGAGAGTACCAATACAACTGTAGACTTAGGGCACAATAAATACTTGTGACTATCGTGATATACATTTGTTTGAGGAAGCTTTTCCCTACACTTCCACTGATGCAGTGTGAGCTCTCAGCCTCCCCACCTGCCAAATGAATGCTACAGGATGTCACATGCAGAGTGTCTGTTTCCTGCCAGGCAGTGCCCTGTGACCCTTGGCAGCAGGAGCCTCTTTCCCTTCAGCCTTGCCACGTTGCTTTGTGTCCTCTCTGGGTGAGAGTTGAGAGTGTTGCTCCCTTGGAAGGTCTTGGCCTGAAGCCCCAGGTAGGAAGGATGTGATGTGCAGCATCTTTGTCAGAGATAAAATGCAATTAGCCTGGAGGATGTGTGAGTAAAGGAAGCTTACAGGAAAGTAGAATCACATGACTCCCCAGAAGCATTTAAAAGCACTTGTCTCAAAAATAGGATAGAGTGAGTTAGAATGCAGGAAAGCTGGAATTCTTGAGCATATCCTTTCTGTGTAGCCCAGGTCTCATAACCTATCAAAATGTATCTTTAGCCTCTCTGAATTCTCAGATAGGTTGGTTTTGATGTCTTTTCTGTCTTTTCAAGTGAAGTCACAGCAACTGCAGATCTAAACTGCACTAATTTTGAAGATGTAAAAAAAAAATTATGTTTATAATAATACACCTTTATATAGTGTACCATGTCTGTATAAAATTTTCAGTAAGAGTAAAGGAAGGTTTCAATCTGTCTGCAATTTTTATTTGATTTTGGTATCAGTGATTTTCAGTATCACATCTGGATTTTTCATTTTCAAATACAGTATATTTTTTTAACTGATTTAATGAAGCCAAACTCTTCTTACTTATATGGTCCTTCCATAACTGAAGAATATATTGATTTTCTATGTTGAAAAAATTTAATTAGAAAAGTTTTGTCTTACCAGATTTCCATGTCTTTGTATTTCCATGTCTTTCCATTTATGTATTTAGTTTAAGCGATTTTATGACTGAAACTAAGATTATAGGTAGACAAGAAACAGTATGTTTGAAAAAAACCATAATAAAAAATCAGGCAAGGAAATTAATTGAATAAATTCAAAATTATTTGCAGCAGAGCGACTTTCCCAGAAGGTTAGCTTACAAAATTAATTTCACAAAGGTTATTTTTAGCAATTTTGAAATTTCATTTGGAACAGCCAGTTTAGATGTAACAGCCAGCTTAGATGTAATGTTAAAATTGAAAGTAAGGATCACAGCTTTGTAAACAGGAAAAGTCTGGTGTAGTATCATGTTATAACATTATTTGGATTAATTATGCCACAAACAGAACAGAATTTTGGCCATACAAATTGATAGCAATTAAAGATATAAAAGTGTTTTCAACATTTTTATCCACTAATATTTATGTTTGTTTACATCAGTGAGAATAATTTTATTTCTGCTGTCCCTCTTCTTTGTTGTGACATTAAAGAGAAATTAAATTGATAAAAATACCTCCCATCAATGGGTTCAATTGACATTTATGGGATTTTCTCATACCACTATTCAGATAGCTATATGCCACATTTCCGTGAGCAGAGGAGAGAAATGAAATTTCTGCAGGATTATTTGCAAGGCCGCAGAGCTGTTCCCTGCGGACCCCCGCTTCCTCTGCGTGCTCAGGCCACGATTAGGGCCAGGCTGGAGAGGAGCCATCCTCCCTTCAGGAAGCCGAGGTGAGCAGGCGCTGACCGCCGTGCGCTCTCTCCCTCTCGGCAGATCAAGAGCCATCCTGGTTTTCTCCCAGCTTCCTCACCAGGATGTAACGACGCATCCAAGCCATGAGCCATTTCCTTTGATTGCACCTCCTCTGCTAGTGGTTAGCTAGATAAGGGACGTTATATAGCTTCACAATCTCTTTGATGGACACAATTTATCAAAGGGACATCCTACCCTTCCTTGTGCAAGTAGGACTACGTGGGGCTGTGTACGTGCTCCCCATCAGGGGACACCCAATTACCCAAGCAGCTCTGCTTCTGCCCAAGAAATGCCTGGTGGTGGTACAGCACTGGCACAGCTCCCAGACTAGGCACCAGCAGGAACCCACAGTGATTTTTTTTGGAATTACATGCTACTTGATCCCTTAGAATTTTGTCACATGTCACCTGGATAGCTTAGGCATGTGCTTGCTTATTTTCAGCAGTTTATAAAATCATCTTCATTAGTGATCGTAGACATTAATTTAAAAAATGGCACCAAAGTTAAAGGAAGATGGCAAATAAGCACAGATGCCTAACTGTATGATAATGTAAACAGAAGATAATTTGTTCACAAAATTTACAATTTAAAAGCCCTGACTCCCAAGTTTATTTTTGCAGCCTGCTTCTGTTCCCATTGATAGTATAGGGATTACAGTCCCCGTTCAAGTCATGCAACAGGGATGCATGATACCCATCTGAGAAGTGTATGAGACAGCATCTAGACCCAGGCAAGGGAGGAGATGCTGACAAAATGCTGGTTAGCTGAAGAGGCAGTCTTCAGGTCATCAGAATATTTTTGAGATCCTAACTGTATATTTTGGCAAAGGAGTATTTAAGGAGGAAGCATCAAACAAATGTTGTTGCTTTGTATGCATTGTTTTGTAGCTTCTTTTTTCAATAAGATTATTTTGGTGTATCAGGGACAGTATTAAAAACAAGGAAATGCTGACTGAAAAATGAGAAAGTTGGGAGTGGTTGGTACCACAGGTGCACTGCAAGTAGAAGGAAATGAGAAGAGGAAATCTCATCTCAAGATTCACCTTTAAAAAAAAAATAAGGCTTTTAGAGTAAAGTGACAAAATTCTCATCTTCACATCTCTCTTCCTCTTCATATGGGAGGGAACTGATATTTCATAAAGGCGGCCAATACTCTGTGCAGATGGGGATCAATGAAATCAAGAGAGAAACCAGCCTTTCTACTGTGCCCAAATGATACAGAGAAGAAGGGAAAAGGGCGAGAAACTGAGGAGCAAACAAGAATTATTACTTAAACAACTAAGTTAATTATTTATAATCTTGGGAAGAGTAAAAGGAAGTACTCAACAACCAGACTAAATCAAATAGCTATATTCCATTTAAATATTCTGGCCAGTCTGCCCTTGTTATGGAGCAAGAGAAAGAAGTAGGAGCTGTCAAGGTTTTGCCAGTACCACCTAGGAAACTAAAACCATCAAACTCTGTATGTATTGCTGTTGAAGAACACCATAAACTTACTTTTCATTTAACCATTCAATATTTGCTGGATGTATCAAGCAAATAACAGCATTAAAGCAGAGAATAAAAATTAATGTATTCCAGCACTTAAAAAACTGTTTATGATAAACATTTAATACATAAATAAAAGTAGGCAAGATGTCAGCCATACACTTGATAAAACTTTTTTTGATATTTTAAGAAAAAAGTTGCTTCGTTGCTTCCATATATGATGCAAATTGCATTCTATGAAGGAGAAAGATATGTGGTTTTTTCCTAAATTAAATGCAAACTTCATCAAATAGTAAGATACACAGTGTTTATTGGCATATTACAAGACTTCTATCACAATCATATACTCATCTTTATTACTAAGTAGATGTACTATTGAATTTCAAGATTCTCAATACTCAGAAAACTAGTTTCTGGTATTTTGTGCTCAAATTTTACTCCATTTTTTTCTTTTTCCTAGAGAGGCATATTTTGTTTCTGAAGTTGACAGTATTCACAAAAAGAGTACATTGTGGAAATATTAAAATGGAACAGGTCACAGTTAGATGACAATTATTCTAGATTGAATGACAGCTTAGCTTACTTTGTTTCAGTTATCTGAATTTTTCTCTATACCTGAAAATTCTCCAAATATTGTTATAGAAGTCTTAATGGTAAACTTTATTGAAAATCTGGCACACAATCTACATATGTAAGGAAGTGCACACAAGTTACAGCTGAGATTTGTTTCCTCTTTCTTTTCAAATAGAAGATGGTCAGAAGGGGTTTCATTTGATGTAGTAAAAACAGCAAGATTCTGAAAATTTGTGTCCTAACCCCGTGAAGCCCTGGACATATACTTAACGTTAAGTTCTGGGAGCACATTAGAGCCATCGGGACCATTGAATTAGCAAATATAAGTCTGCTCAAGTGACCTGACAGATTAGAGTCAATATTTTCTGCAGAGAAGTCACAGGTGCTCATCCCTGGAAGTGCTCAAGGCCAGGCTGGATGAGGCTTTGAGCAACCTGGTTAGGTGGAAGGTGTCCCTCCCATGGCAGGGGATTTGGAACTACAGGATCCGTAAGATATATTCCAATCTAAATTCTTCTATGATTCTACAATCCTATGGTTTTCTGCATCTTACACAACGGAGATCCTTAGATCAGCATTTAAAAGTAAATTCAAATAAAACATATAAAAATTTCCATCCTAATGCAACTACACCTTTCACAAAATTTAATTTTACTTTTCAGTACCACGGATTAAAAAGGTAAGATATTAAACATTTTTAACTGCATATGACTGCACAAAATCCTGAAGAATTGCTACCTTAAAACCTAAGGAATACACACACCGGCTCCAGAAATTCCATACTGTCCAATCCCAGCCTTCAGGAAGCTGCAAAGATATGTGCTCTGTAAGTACAGCAGGTTTTGGCACTGCATTAATCATGAAGAAAGAGTGCTTTGAATTGTTTTGTAGATTTCAAGGTGCTAAGCTAGGGCTCTTTAAGGATATGGCGGAACTGAAACTGAGGTATACGAGATTCCCTTTCAGTCCCCATTTTGTAGGGACTGAAATTGTCCCCATTTCTGTGTGTACTCTGAGAAGATATCCTGTGGGCTGGATAGAGATGAATACTAATCAGATGTAATGATTAGGGTGGCAAATATCTAATTATGTTATCCTCCACTGAAAAGTTTGAGCAGGCTGATGCTGAACTGCCATGAACTCAAGATTGCTGTGATTGTTACTTAGTACGTGCATTTCCTCATATTCCAGTTTGTTACGGTAACAATGGAAAGAGGCATGAGGAGATACTTCCTGTGCCCTAAATTTAACTTCCATATGTTTCCTTTTTTTCTGTATTTCAATATCCCTCTTTTTTTGCTTATATTATTCCTGAAGTAAAGTTTAATTTTATACACTGTTCACAATATCCAAATTTCAAAGAAACACAGTATGACTTTTTCTGCCAATTCCAAACCTGATTCTTTTTTTGAGTAAAGTGCTGAATGAATTTCAGCTTAAATAGAATTTTCATTCAGTCCCAGGACCATTATTACATGTATTTTGGTAACGTCAACTCATCTTCCTGTGTCTTCTTTTCTATAAAGATACAGATAATGTGGGTCTCTTCTCTGGTTATGCAAGGATAAGAAAAATATTGAGAATACGAAAGGGTTTGGGCATTATCCATTCTGTGTTGGACAGGAGGTTTATCATAAATAACAGATAAAGGTTTTTCAATCAGGAGGTAATTGAGCACTGTACCAGGCTCCCCAGGGAAGTGACCATGGTACCAAGCCTGACAGAGTTCAAGAAGCATTTGGACAATGCTCTCAGGTACATGGTGAGATTCTTGAGGTGTCCTGCACAAGGACAGGACATCTGCACCAGGACAGCTTGAGGTGTTGGACTCAATGATCTTTATGGGTTTCTTCCAACTCAGTTTATTCTAGGATTTTAGGACTAATGCTCAGTGTATCTTGGCAAAGCAATGCTGCTTTCACTGACAAAGCAATTGGATGGTGCTTGCACAATAAATATTGACTTACTTGTTCATGAGGTTTGATTGATGTCCAGGAGTCTGAAAGGTACTAACACACCACTACTAGTAGTCTATTGTGATAAATCAAGTGTCAGTCTGCATGAGCTGCTGTTTAACATCCCACCTGATTGAATTCTTAGGCATATAAAGATGTTCCGCTCCAAGCAGTTTGAAGGGCAGTAAACTTGTTCAGGGGTAAAAGACTCGTGTTCACATCCCTGTGGCACATGTCTGTTCATCTGTTGGCTAGTCAGCAGTGAGCCCCTGTTAGATCCTCCTCGGACACAAACTCATACACACAAACATCCATCCCAGCAGAATGTTCAACGTCCACCAGGCTAACCCAAAGCTATCATCTTTCTTGCCAAATAATGTTTGCATATTTCCACCTAACATAACAGTTCCAGAGAAGACCCATAAAAGAACTTGGTGATCTCTGTAGGAAATGTTTGAATCTTTCATGTGTTACATGGATGTACTAATCTGTGGGCTGTTGATTATTTGCAGTGGGAGTTTCTTTCCATTTTCCAATCAGGAAAAAGAGTACCTCTCTTGGGACAAAAACCCCAACATTAAAAACCTGGATATGACTCTTTTTTTGTTGCTGTTTTTTTTGCAGTCTCTATCTACTTCCCTGTAAAGCAGTAGGGTACACCATGATCACAGCATTCTGGGTCACAGAACACATCTCCAATTCCAGCTGGAAAACACAGGCCAATGGACAAATATTTTTAATATTCATTGAAATCTTCCTGTGAGCTGACTAATTTTATGTGTTCAGTAAGATTTTCTGGAAAGTTCAAGGAAGAAATTCCAGGCATCACAAGGGAAACTAATGGCAAATATAGGGGTAAAATTACCTCAGATCCCACACCAGGTTTGAAGTTCAGTCTCTGGCTTATTTCCCCTTGGCAGCAATACAGATGCATTTTGGCAAGGTAAATTTTAGCTGTACTGTGCAGGCAGGGAACTTACAGGCAACAAATAGTTCAGCACAAGTACCTGACAGGAATTCAAAACTGGCTGTTTTGATTTGCAACAACCTTTTGACTGTGCTCATCTTGTCTCGAACCATCACTAGCACTGGTGAGTTTTTCCCCCACCTGAAAACAAATAAACCTAGAAAATACTCTTTACAGCCTCCTCAGTTCTCCACTACGGCTGACAACCATGACTTGTGCACTTCTCCTGAATTGTGGCTCAGGGTGACTGTAAAGACAAGGAAAGTGTGTGAGCAGTGGATGTTCAGCTCAAAACTTGTCTAACTGTTCTACAGCGTCACAAATACCACCTGCTTTCTGCCTTGGGATCAAGACCAGATGGACAGTGGTTTCTACTGAGCAGAGTTAATACTTTATGTAGCTAATCAACTCTTGAACTTTTTCTGCCTGAGAAAAAAGCATTAGAGAGAAGGAAATGCCTGGTTAGGCCTCATTAAACAGTTGCTGCCAGGCACTGTAAGATCATAGATAATGAGGACCTAACTTTTCAAGGAGTTGAGTGTTTAATTCTTTCTGCGTTTCTGGTCCAAGGATTGGTGCAAATATCACCCATCTGGAGTTTTTCTAATGGGTGCAAAGAAAGTGTGCATCTGATTTTATCTTCAGACTGGTTTATGACCCTTTTCCTACCCATACTCTTGTCAATAGAATCCTCTTTCTTGGTTGTTTTTTGTCCAAACTGCTGGGTTGGGCTTTTTCTTTCTAGCATATAGCTCACATTGACATGAAAAAAATCTGAAAACTGCTACAATACACTGATTTTGCTTACCCAAGGTTGAATTTATCTCTTTAAGTATTATTTTTGAGGTCTAGCTGTCAGTTCTTCCTTTTGAATCAATAGAAAGATAGAGATTTCCTCTTTGTTTTTTGTCTCCTTTATCTAGCAAGACTTTTCAGTCCTTCAAAAATATGTGTGTTTCTGCTCTCTACTCATTGAATAAAAAAGAGCTACAAAAAAGTGCTGAGATATGCATTCAAGGAAAAGGTTTAATAAATCTTTCTAAAGTGAATGGAAGAACGTATTGATATGAACTCTTCAAAATCTGTATTTGCCATCAGAAGAATGAACTCTTTAGGAAGAAAACACTTGTTGGCACCTAGTGGTGGTAGACACATTAAGGTTTAATGCCTATTCTAAAATGTGGGCTATCAATAAATAAAATAACATCTGTCAATCCACCATCCTTAAAATTAGCACTGGATACCTTTCCAAATGTTATGGCTGACACAGAGTTTAGTTGGAGAAGGAACCAGAAGTGCTTTCTCTACATGATCAATTACTTTTTGAACTGATCGACTTACTGTTGTTATCCTCACATTAGTGTCTCTAGTCTTGTTTCCTTTGAATAATTCAGAACTTGAACTATGTGTTTCTCTGTTTTCAGTCTGTCTAGATACCCAAACTTTGGTAATCTCTGTATTACCACTCATGGATCTTTAAATGCACTCTTGTGTTTCAGAGTCATTTCAGAGGCGTTGAGGTTTGCCAGTATATCATTCAAAACAGTTATCTACTATCTGCTGCTGTAAAACAGGAAGGACAGTACTGTGGTGGGTTGACCCTGCTTGGAATTCTCTCTCCCCTCTCCCGTCCTTCGAGCTTTTTCCTATGACCAGACCCAGTATGTTAAAACCCTTTGGACAGTTTGGATCAGCTGTGCCCCTTCCCAAGATCTTGCCCAGCCCCAGCCCACTGGTGAGGGGGGCAATGCTGGAGAGGCAGCTCTGGGGCTGTGCCAGTGCTGCTCAGCACCTGCCAGAACAAGGGTGTGTCACCAGCACCTTTCTGCCCATCTAAAGTACAGCACTGGGAGGGCTGCTATGAGGAAAATTAACTCCATCCTACCCTGACCCAATAGGAGTTTTTGAAGGTATATCATTTCTGTTCTCACTGTCTACACCTTGGATTTCTTAATGTTGACATGTGATCCTGAAAATACGCACCTTCTCTTGAGAAATCCAGATACTTGATTGTTTGACAGGCAGATGGGAAGAATTTGATGGGAAAATGTCTAGAAGGAATAATTCATCAGGAAAGACTGAAGTACTAAATAACAGTTAAAAGGGAAGAGGATGAGCCCTTTTTCTACTTGAAGAAAAATCTGTGAGCAGGAAGCTACTGCAATAGGTACAGACATAAATAAAAATGAAAGAGCCTCTTAGTCACCGTGTCCATTTCCTTATTTTAATAAACTGAGATCAGTAGCTTAAAAGGTTTTGGAAGGATCATGCTGAAGATCAGAGAAACAGTGCTTGTACCAAATGCTAGCATGTGTCTCTGTGGATATAGCACATCTATTTCTGTTAGGTTCTGTTGCTCCATATTTTGGACATATTCCCATTTAAGACCACAGCTAAATACACTGCACTGAAGCAATCCACAGTAATGTTAATTATAGACTCCAGTACTGCAATGTTTATTTCTAAAAACAACAAAGATGTCAGCATGACCATTTTATATTTCAGTCGCGAGTCTAATCAGAATTAGTCTGTTTTCTTTCAAATTCTCTCCATTTTCCTCCCTCTCCTCCTCCCTGGCCACAGAGATGCACTTCTAATCATCATGCAACAGAAAGAAAAATGCAGAATTTCCTTCAAGAGAGCTTTTGTTTTAATGATGTGTCCCTGTTTTACTAAAATGCAGTGCTCTCAGGATCTAGCACTAATAGGTGGTCACAATTAAGCAAGAGCTAAATTCACCCACAGAACATTTCATTATACAATCCCAATAGTCTTCTTGAAAAACTCTTGAAAATATTAACTTAGGAGTATCATAGGCATGCATAGTATATAATGGTTCAAGAAGCATGTAGCAAAAACTGGTTCTTCAAAGATTAATTTCAGGGCAAACAAGCTGGGAAATCAAAGTGAATGAGAGACAAAGACAGACAGAACTCATACAAATCTTAGAAAACTATTATGTAAATCTGGAAACATAGACTAAACCAAGAATGGGGCCAGTGTAGAGAAGGCAGAACCAGGCTCTGTTGAGTAGCATCCAGTGATGTGACAAGAGACAATGGGCATGAACTGAAGCAGAGGACATTTCCTCTGAAATGTCCTGTGCTTCAGGAAACACTTTATACTTTGAGACAGACCAAGAACTGGCACAAGTTTTCCAGGGAGGATGTGGAGTCTCTGTCCTTGGAGACATCCAAAAGGCATCTGAATATGGTCCTGGGCAATCTGCTCTAGGCAGTCTTCCTCAAGCAAGGGGCTGTACAAGGTGACCTCCAAAGGTCTCTTCCACCTTCTGCCTCTCTGTGATTCTCAGATGCTACAACAGATTGAACAGCATGAAAGTAATGCAAGATTTCTGATGTTCAATTATTAGCTTCTCTCCCAGGTCTGTGAGTAAAGTTTTTACTTAGAAAGTGTTATTTAGTTTGGGGTAATTTTTATACTGTGTATTGGCATGAAGAACAGTGCTTAGCTGTCTGAATTTAACAGTAGTACCATTAGTTTACAATACAGAATAGGCTATATATTGTGGTAATGCTAATATTTGCTAGTTTTGTGTTTGTTTTTTCCACTACAACATTGTAATTGCGTTCATTCATTCTGTTTGTCAACAACTTTTGTTTTAAATTCGTCCTATATGCTCAGCTCTTCAAAGGTTATTTTGGGAAGGCGAACCATATTATTCTAAGTGTTGTACCTATTTATATGCAAAGACCTGAATTTTCAAAATCCCCTTTTATTCATTTTAGTCTAATTCTTTCTTCTCACATGTTTGGTTGTTTGGGTTTTTTTCCCCAAAAGCTCTCTGTTCAATATACAGAATATTAATGCAAATTACATTCTGTGTAAAGAAGAAGGTTTTTTGGGCTTCAGCACTCCTGGAATGTCAGCAAGCAATTGGGCATACAGGCAACTTATTTTGCCATTAGAGAAATAATTTTTTCACATGATGTCTCTTTCTTTCACTTTTTTACCCATTTTATTCCCAGAGATCCCTAGCCTATCCATCTGCACATTTTCCTGCATTTATTCTTAAAATAAATCACTGGTTAATTTTCCTTGAGCAGTAAGAGAAGAAAACAAACACATGAAACAAAATTCCATTTCTTCCTGATATCATCTGATATCATCTTCTAACCAGTCTTTCTTAGTGACTAACTGTGCTTTTTCTTAAAATTCATTATGACTTTCCTCTCCCTTGAAAGTCTCTTTTCTCAGCTTCCCTGTGTTTTGAAGACCTTTTCTCTCCTCAATATATTTTTGTTTTCTCCTTATTGTAAGGATTCCTATAATATGAATCCCACTGAAAACAGATTTTCCAAAGGAAAAAGAGAATAAGAGTATTGGACTGCCTTTTTCTGTTACAATCTTTGGCCCTACTGCCCCTTGAGTTCACATGAGGACAGCACAAGAATCAGATGTTCCCCAATTAGTGCACTGAAAATTTTGTGGAGCCATAGCCGTGATCATGAAGATATTATGGTAATGTTTCTTGCTGATTCTTTTATGTTTAGAGCAATTATTACATTTTCTTTTAAGGGGAATATTTCAGCAAACTGAGTTTTTTAAGCTGGCTTTGCTATAAATGGAATCTGTGTTTAGCTTAAAAGAAATTAAGCAAATGGTACTAAAGATGGCAGCAGCTATTCACCCCCTAGCTTTTACAATTGTTCTTTTTCAGTTTCTTCAATTCAGGTTTTGCTATTGCTAAGACAGAATTTTTATTTTCTGAAAATATTCTATTTTCCACCTATAATGGCAGTCCTTCTAGTTCTTTTACTAAGTAGGAATTTAGGCAGTTCAAATCCTATCATGAATTGATTAATCAGGTTTACAACCCAGACAGAAAAAATGTAGCTTTTATTTGATTTGTGTGTGGCTTAATCTATAGTGTCTTCACTCAGTAATTTTTTATTTCCATCTCTATTGCTTGTGCTTTTGGTGTTTCTGCCCAGTAAAGAATTTATATCTGCATAGTTATGTTTTATCTGCCTTTTTAATTGCACTGGTAGCTCAAGCAGAACTCCATACATTTAGTTTCATTAGTAAGCATCACAAGCTACTACAAACAACTGTTATCTGTGATCCTGAGGAAAATTTTATTATAAAAGAATTCTGAAGCCCTTCAATCTCAGCTTTTCTAATTTGTCATATGTGATCCCTCTGTATCCTACAGATCACTTCAGCAATTTTTTACTAAAATAGCACTGCTGAATTTCTAAGATTTCAAATATAGACAAAAATCACAATCTTTTTTCTTCATTTAGAAAAAAAAGTATGTTAATCTCTCCATCTTTTTTAAGTTTGCCCCTTTTTTGAGATTTCTGATTTATTTTAGGCAATGTGAGATTTTACATCTTGTTTCTTCTTTCTCTTTTTGACAAATACCAAGATGTTTTTTCTTCTTAAACTAAGGAGTTCTGCAAGATTCTGAATATCTCATGATATGGAATACCCTGAACATCATCAAATGCTCAAAACATATTGCTAATTAGAATTCTATTTACTGGGAACAAAAAGATTTTGTTTTGGGGTTTTTTGGTAGTTTGGAGTTTTGGTTGTTTTGTTTTGTTTTGTGATCTTTTTTCCATGAAGGAAGAAGGAGAAAGTACTCCATGATGGCTTGGTAGCTGAAGGCGCCTTCCTTTCAAGAAAAAGGCTGCAGAAAGAAAGCTGATTTGTGCTGAGTAAAACCAGCATAAAAAAAAAAAAAGCCTCGTAGTGGTGTAACCCGTGATACAACCCATGCCTTCCTCATGTATGACTTCTGCAATTTACTACACTTCAAAGTGTAAGTTCTGCACCCTTAATTATACCACCTGGCAACTGGGCCAGGATCAAATCTCCTTCTCCACTGTATCATTCCAAAAGGGTATACAAGTCCTGCAAAAGCTCTGTAAAAGAAAGTTTGCTCAGAAGTTTTTGCAGGGCCTCTTGGGCACAGATTTCTGAAAGTAAGACAAAGCTCCTCAGTGATGGGTGACATCCTGATAGCTGGAAGAGCTGGGGCAAGGAGATTCACCTTAGAATATTTCTGGTGCATTTTAGTTTTGTGCTTCTCTTTGTGATTTGCGGAGCATCAAATTTCCTTTTTGGTCACAAATTTGTAGCTTTATTTTTTTTATGTTTTTAGCACTTAAAGAACATCAGCCCTCAAAAAGCACATTGCTGTCTGCACTGCAAGCTGAAGCTCCTAAGGAACAAGCAAGTAACCAGCAGACACGTCATGGATCACATTGGCTAAAAATGGAAGTGAACCTGCCCAATATCGTTAACAGTGGTATAAATGATATCTAAAATGGTCAGAAGGGAACCTTTCCATTATGTAATGGCTCAAAAAATATTTCCCAACAGTGTCATGTTTCTCTTTGCTTACATATTTTGCATACTCCCTTTATTAATTTAATTAAATGTATTTCTAGTAGTAGTGGACTAATTTCTCAGACACACTATGAAGAGCTACTCAGAAAATTTTCACCTAAATGTTTTTGCTGAAAGGTGTTATTTCACTTTTTTTTCTTTTCCTGACTCATATTGATTTATAAGGTTTTGATGGAATGTCTTCTGAAAATGACTTTCTGTATGTTTCAGGAAAGGGAATATATTTTCAGATTTTAAAATGTATGAAAAAGGGTAATGTTTTCAGCAGTCTTTGATCTGCAGCGTGGGTTTCAAGGACAGTCCTGGTTAAAGAACAGAAAAGTAATGGTTTTACTTGAAAACTCTGCATGTAAGATTTCAAATGTACTGTTTTCTCTAACTACTAGAGCTACTATGACAGCCTAATGTGACTGTAGAAAAGTGTATGCTTTCTGCTCTGAAAGGAGAATCAAGTTTTTTTATATACCCTAAATTTGACTATAAGTTCTTCAAATCCTCTTGAGGTTGCTGAAAATTGACGAGTAGAGGAACCAGTTTAATTTCTACCTTAATTTTTAAATATTTCTACCTTAATTTTTAAATAAAAATATTTAAAATTTAGATTAGATTAATAGCAAACAAAATTTATTTCCTTGCACTGTTTCTCTTAATCCTGAACTTCAGGGGCTTCAATGACCTGTGAAAGATCAGCAATTAATCTGATCATATACACTAGTCAATCATTGCAGCAGATTTTTCCAAAACATGCTTTGTGATCAAGGAGTAATTATTTCCTCCAAAAAATCCTGGATAGGAAATCAGACCATTCAATGGAGTCTCTCAGCTATAAAATCTGTCCTATATTTTAAAGGAAACTCTAAACAGAGTGTTAATAAGACATATAAATAGGGCTTTACTGATTTCTTTCTGAACATAAGGCTTTGGAATGCTGTCAAACACTTGAAAATGCAGGAATAAATATACTCCTTCTTCATTATTTTTAGACACTTCTCAGATTCTTAAGTAATAAAAAACACATGCCACAGTATGTGCTCAAACTGTGCCAAGTACTTTACCAAGCAATGGCAGAGCAAGTTCCTGCATAGTAGTTGGGCCAGTCATTTCAGATCATTTCAACATTAATTAACAGAATGTAGATTAACTAGAAAAAACTCTCAAACATATTATTAATTCCTTGAATCGTTGCAATGTGAGAAATTCTTCACATAACTTTCACACCCAGTCAGACTCTCTTTTTTTTTCCCTGAAAGAAAAGTTGCGATGCAATCAACAGTAGGTGCCTGATTCAACATGCTTATGGATATTCACCCCAAATGAAATAATTCAGCAATATCCGCTTTCTATAAATGCCCTACTGAGTTAGTTTACTAGCAGAAGCATTTGCAAAAGCTAGTGGTTTAAGTCAAGAGTTTGAGAGACTATTTTCAATGTAATATTGATTTTAGAATTACTTAGAATTTGGGTTTTAGCATGTATTCTCTTCTAATCCATTCAGTGAACAGAAAACATAGTACTGATTTCCAAGAAAGGTTCAGGTTTTCAGAATTAATTACTTATATAAAACTTGCTTATGAATTTTTACAAAAATTATTCAATAAAAATTTTTAAGTCTTGAAATAATTACAAAATTTTCTAAGCCAGTGTTCTCACATTCAGTGACTGGCAGCATATGCTATTCTAAATTCCCAAAACATTGTCATAAATTCCCAAATGCTCTCTTCTGGTTATTGAATCAAGTTATATTTCATGGGATTAAAATTAAAATCTATTTTATTAATTGCCAGATCTACCTGTCTCTAGATCTGTCATTGAAAGAAGCAAGGGGCAGCTGCTTTTGTGTGGGAACAGAGGACATGGTCTGGAAAAACACACAGAAATGGAACAAAACAGAGGTTTATCATCTCCTCCACAGGACAGGAGTATAACAATACATTAATTCTGCTTTTTCACACTTTCTCCTCCTTTATTCAATATTTCCTCATGCCCTGAGAGAAGAGTGGGCTGTGGCACTGACACAGTCTGAGGATGTCTCTGTGTGTCAGAAAAGCCTTCCAGAAGCTGACCTGTCACTCTGCAGAGTTTCTTATCCCCCATGGTGCCCACAAGTCAGGAGCATCTCTGATGCTGTTTCCATGCAGGGACAGGTAACATTTTAAAGATCTTTGATACTCTCAGAGTCATGGAAATGCAGATAAACAGGCCAGTCATTAATCCTGTCTCCTCTGCCTAACAAGCACACATGCAAAATTATTCAGTCACAGCTGAGTAAAGCTGAGAAGGGTACAGTAAAAATAGTACAGTAAAAATCGGATTCTATGTCCATAATTAATAAATTTATTTTTGGGCCAGTAGTGCACAAGGAAGGTGACGTACAATTTTGATTATTTATCAAAGGCAGATTTGTTGTTTGTCTTTGTCCCTGAATCGTCACAATATTGAGGGATGCTGTACAAACAAATTTTAAATGCGAAACTTAATTTTATAAAGGCTGAAAATTAATCTAGAAAGGCAGCTATTCTCTGCATCATAAAGGACAGGCTGATGGAAAATCATTAAGTCACCGTGGGATGCTGAAAAGAGTAGTCACTAATGATTGAACTATGAAATCAAGAACACTATTGTATAGTTGTTACATAATTTATGTAGTTAAAATCACAAAATGTTGCTGATACTCCCAAACAAATCAAGCAAATTCTATTATTGTTAATCACTCAGTTCATTAATAACAAGCATATCATTTAAAACATAAGTTTTAACAGCCTTAATGAAAGGTTGTGCTGTGTTTGAAGTTTCATTAAATTTTCCATGTTTTATTTTGCATAGGTGAAATTCTGGCTACCAATATTTACACTTCACAGAGAACTTCTAATTCAGATTTTTGGTTTGAACTCACCTTCATTTTTTTGAGCACCTGTCAAAATGCTGGAGGCTGACATCAAGCTATGTTACTTTTCTGTGTTTGCTTCCTTAACAGAGTATTTCTTCTACTTGCCAAAATCACCTGCAGGCAATGTACGCTAGTGTCCCTTCTCTTTCTCCTTTGCTTGCTAGTCATTATACTTAGAGAATTTAGCTGCTTCAGCTCCCATTGCAACTTCATTTCTCCTCCTTGCCACGACAAGTAAAACTAAAATCTGATTTTACCTATTAAAAAAATTATAACTGCACACCTGCATTTTTTTTCTTGCAATTTAAACCAGTCCATTAAATAAATTGGAAGGAAAAAAGTCTAGTACTCTTGAGATCTTACATCTCTTGTAAAATGTCTGAAGAATCATATCTTTTTGGTAGAAAATTGTCTTTTGCACAGAGAAGTGAGTGAAGAGAAAAAATCCAAGCATCAATCTTGAATTGTGTTTATCTGTATATTCTTCACTCTTTTTTTCCTCTTACCTAATTTTCATTTTGATTACTCCAACTGTTTTGATTATGAGTAGTAGAGTTACACAGAACTGTGAAGTCAAAGAATTTCCTCCAAATCCCCGGGAAAAATAAATGGCCTAAAAGAGGAGTAGCAGGGAATTCAAGTTATGGATTAGAAAAACCAAATCCTTTTATTCACTCGTGGAAATTCAAAGCCTGTAATTACATCCTGCTCCTAGCTAGTTTCCCTTGCTCATTTATTTCTAGTCTGCTCAGAATCCGTTTCTAATGATGATTGGAGCTCTTTGCATGGTAACATATTAAGAGACAAACCAAAGAGATAATTCCTAGGTAAAACTGACCAAAATTGTAATAGTTAATACAAAACCCCAGAAAAATAATAAATTAAATCTCAGTAAAAGAAAGGTCTATGACAGCCCAAAAAGTGTTTATCTATTGTTTAACACAGATGAAAAACACAATGGTTAGGTGTAGTCTGGGAAGAAACAGTGATGAGAAACTCAAAAAGAATAAATTGCAGAGCTAGAATTCTTTCATGATTTTTTTCTCCCTATAAATCAAATGCTGTCTCTGAAGCCTCTTTTGACTTTTTGAGAGTAATTAAAAGGAAGAGATTTATTCACTGTTGTCCATATGGTTGTAGAATTAAAGTAAGCAAAAAGTTCAAAAAATGAGGTACTTTTCATGAATGATGATAATTTAATTTTCAGTAAGAACTATAAGAAAGAGATACCAAAAGGACGAACTCTTGGAAAAGTGATCCCTGTGGGAGCTGGTTAGCCCTGGTGCTTTAGGGTGCTTTTGTTTAAGCCTTTATCTTACTTGTACATTGTCACACCCTGTGAATCCTCCATGCTGCTCTTTTTTATCTTTTCCAGAAGATAAATTGGCAGAAGCTTGTACAGTTTCATTTCCATCTAACATACTTCAGAGAAAAAGGCAACCTTACTTACAAGAAATACTCTGCTTTGTTCTGCTTCGGATAGAATTAGGTAAAATGAAGCAAGGAAGAAAATGCAACTAGGTTGAATTTATATCAGTCAGACAGAGTAGAGGCAAGTGTCCTACTAGTTGGATCAGTCCTCTATCCTGCTACAGTCCATTAATTAAGGTGATTCAATGATGATCAAATTCATTTTACTTCCAACAGAATACAGATGTCCAGGGAAAAAAATTTTAAAAAATGAATAAAATCCAATAGAAATTCTGTTAACAAGGACAGAAAGTTAACCTATTATATTTATCCAGCTACTTTTGTGTCTGTTTTGAAATTCAGTTGAATACAGATAAGAGAAGTTGTTGAAACAGAGGTCCTACAGGCCAGAGTCCTGACTGTGGATATGTACATACACTGGGGCCTGCATTCAGGTTTCCCAGAGAGACACATTCCTGATCTACTGCACACACTTTCCAAATAGCAAGTACTGACTGAAATAGGAAAATAGCATTTTTAAATATTTTGTTGCTCAGACGACCTGAGGAGAATATAGAGAGCAGGTAATCAGGGAGTAAAAAAACACATAGGACCAAAGATGTTGGAAGAATTGCAGTGATGAAGGGAAAATAAATCCAGAAGAATATGAAATATTTAAAATGGAAGAATCTCTTGTTTGTGGTTTTTTTTTTTTTTTTCTTTAGGAAAGAGGCTGAATTTCATTGTCCTGGTTTAAAATATGTAATCCAAACTCTCACTAGACTTCTGCTTCCTTCCACTGAATAATTTTTGGTTTAAACATGCGCACAACAGGTTCACATTCCATGGTCCACAACAGCCATTAGATTAAAATGCTTATAGGGCAAATTTATAGTGAATTATTTAAAAACATTTTCCTAGAAATGGAGAGAAGGTGGAGCAGGCCAATAACTGATGGCAAGTTGCAAACTCTGAAGAGCTCTGTATTCCTTCCAGGAATGTTGCAGACCACTTTAGTGTATTGCATCGTTTCAAGTCTTCAAGAGCCATGGAAGGATGAAGGGAAATGACATTAAAGTGAAACTGTCCTTGTTGACCTACTGTCCTTAAGTTTGAAACTACTCCCCCTTGTTCAGTTTCAGAATGATCTTATAAAAAGTCCCTCTCCATCTTTCTTGTAGACTCCCTTCAGGTACTCAAAGGCCCCAATTAGCTCTCTCTGAAGACTTCTTTTTTTCAGGCTGAACAAGCCCAAGTTTCTTAACCTTTCCTCACAGGGAAGTTGTTCCACCCCTCTAATAATTTTGGCGGCCTCCTCTGGACTTGCTCATGCAGTTCCGCTTTGGTCTGGTGCTGTGACCCCAGAGCTGACGCAGCCCTGCAGGTGGGTCTCAGCAGAGCAGAGCAGAGCAGAGCAGAGCAGAGCAGAGGGGCAGAATCCCCTCCCTCCCCTGCTGCCCACAGGGCTCTGGATGCAGCCCAGGACACAGCTGGTTTTCTGGGCTGTGATTGCTCATGGCTTGGTCATGGTGGGTTTTTCATCCCCCAAAACTCCCAAGACCTTCCGGGCAGGGCCAATCTCGATCTGTTCATTCCCCAACCTGGATTGATACTAGGGATTGTCCTGACCCAGGTGCAGCGCTTTGTACTTGGTCTTGTAAAACCTCATCAAATTCCATGGGCCCACATCTCCAGCTTGTCCAGGTCCCTTTGGATGACATGCATCAGGTGTGTCAACAGCACCACCCATCTTGGGGGCCGTCTGCAAATCTGCTGAGGGTGCAGTTTATCCCTTTGTCTTATGTCACTGATGAAGATATTAAATAACTCTGGTCCCAGTACAGATCCTTGAGGGCAGCACTTGTCACTGACGTCCATTGGGACTCTGAGTCCTTGACCACAACCCTCTGGATGAGACCATCCAACCAATTTCTCATCCATATAGCAGTTCACCCATCAAACCCCAGTTTGCCAATTCAGAGAGTAGGATGTTGCGGAGGACAATATCAAAGGTTTTACAGAAGTCCAGGATATCCCCAGCCTTTCTCTTATCCACTGATGGTGTCACTCCATTATAGAAGGCCACTGAGTTGGCCAGGCAAGACTTCCTTTGGTGAAGCTGTGCTGGCTGTCCCAAATCATCTCCCGGTCTTCCACATGCCTTAGCACAGTTTCTAGGAGGATTTGTTCCAAGATCTTCCCAGGCACAGACATGAGGCTGACTGGTTGATTGTTCCTAGTTCTCCTTTCTACCCTTTTAAAAGATGGGCACAATATTTCCTCTTTTCCACTCTCCTGGGACCTCACTGGACTGCCATGAGCTTTCAAACATCATGGAGAGTGGCTTGGCACCTACAGCTACCATTTCCCTCAGGACGCTGGGGTGCATCTCACCGGGTCCCACTGACTGATGTACATTCAGGTTCCTCAGGTGGTCACCAATCTGATCTTTTCTTACAGTGGGAGGGACTTTGCTCCACAAGTCCCCATCCTTCTGTCCATCCACTTGAGAAGTGTGGGAAGAGAGACTATCACTGAAGCATGAGGCAAAAATATTGTTGAGTATCTCAGCTTTTTCCTCATCCTTGCTACCAGTTTTACAGCCTTGTTCAAGAGGGGCCATTGCTCCTTCTTTGACCTTCCTTTTCTGATTAACTTACCCATAGAAACCCTTCTTGGTATTCCTTGTGTTCCTTGCCAAGTTCAGCTCCAGCTTTGCCTTGGTCTTTTGGACCCCATCCCTGCACAACTGTGCCTCATGTCTACACTTTTCCCAGGACATTTGTCCTAGCTTCAGTGCCTGTCCCTTTGCTTCTTTCCTTTCGGTTTCTCCAGCAGGTCCCTACTCAGCCGTGCTGGTCTCTTTCCTTCCTTGCTCAATATGTTCCTGGGGATTGTCAGCTCCTGCACTCCCTGGAAGATTTCCTCAAAGATTTGTCAGCTCTGTTCCACTCCCTTGTATCTGAGGGCAGCCTCCCAGAAGATCCCACTGATTATCCCTCTGTAAATCTGGAAACCTGCTTTCCTAAGGTTCAGGGACCTAATTTTACACCTCAGCTGACCCATATCCTTCAGAACTGCAGACTCCACCAGTGCCTGATTGCTGCAGCCCTGGCTGCTCCAATCTTGGGGTCCCCAGTTTGCTCACTGGCACTGGTGACCCTCAGCTCCAGCAATGCAACCCCTCCAGTAGAGCTGTCCATCACCTGGGTCAAGAAGTTGTGCTCCACGCATTCCAGCATCCCCTGGATTGTCTGCAGCTCACAATGCTTCTTTTTCAGCAGATGTTGGGATAGTTGAAGTTCCCCAGCAGGACAAGGGCCTGTGAACAGGCTTCTCCTGTCACTGGAGCAGGAAGGCCTCATCCATAGGCTCCCCTTGGGCAGGCAGCCTGTAGTGGATGCTGACCACAAGGTTCCCTTTTTTACCTGGTCTCTGATTCTTAGCACAGGCTTTAAATCAGCTCAAGGCTGTTCTTCAGACACAATTTTCCACACTCAATCCCACTCTTGATGTGGAGGGCAACGCTTCTGCCTCTCCTTTGTCTCCTGTCCCTTCTGAATGACCTGTACTCATTGATAGTCACACTCATGGCATTCATCCCACCAAGTTTCAGTCGTGGCAAAAAGGTCACACTTTCTAGCAACATGGTGTCTTCCAACTGATTGTTTGTTGGCCATGTGCATTGGTGTAGAGGCACCTCAGCTGGGCTGTCAATCACGTCACCTTCCTAGAAGAACACACCTTAAGTCCTTTGAAATAATTCTCTGGTGTTTCCCTGTAGGCACCTATTACCCCAGCAGTCCCCAGGTCATGTCCATAAGATTGCAAGCGTGCTCCAGGGAGGCCAGCACAGGTCAGAGTAAGCAGGGCGTAGCTGCACCTTGCTGGGTGTCAGTTTCACTCCCAACACTGGTATGCCACTCATAGGCTTATCTCAAGGCTGATGTTATCTCCTTCCCCTTCAAACCTAGTTTAAAGCCCTCTCAATCAACCCTGATACTCACAGGCTAGAATCCTTTCCCCTCTTTTAGACAGGTGAACTTCATCTCTCTCCAGTTTCCCTGGTGCTGTATGAGCCAGCACATGATCAAAAAACCCAATATTCAACTGATGGCCAGTTCATTCAACCTGTCTTTAGGCCATGTGTTTATCAGATAGACTCTCCTATTCCTTTTGGCATTCTTCCCTGATACCAAAGGAGTTAAGAAAACCACCTGTGCTCCTGTCCCTTCAACAATTGCTCCAGCGCTCTGAAGTCCTTTTTGGTTGTCCTAGATCTCCTCTCATCTAGTTTATCACTGCTGATCTGGAGAACTAGCAGAGTGTAAAATTCAGAGGGCTGAATTACTCCAAGTCTCCTGGTGACATTTCTTGCTTACTTCTGCCTTAGTCAAATCATGTGATCATCCATGAGTATCTTGGGCCAGAATAACCAGCTCCTCTTGTCAAGGGATAGGTGAAGATGCCACAGGTTTAAATCCTAATATTAATTAAGACTGGACTCTTCTTCAATATTCTAAGTAAGTGTTAAGCAGAAAATAGTCTCTATATATAGTTTGATCAGAAAATAAATGCCATGATGCAGAAAAGTTTTTATGAAAGTTTAATTTTGATATGGCTCAATAAAATCATGTCTACCATTTTTCCAAAGGAAAAAAACAAGTAGACAATTATTATAAATTGAATTATGTTATAATCATGAAATTTCAATCAATCTCCTCTCATTTACTTTCCAGTCCTATCCCAGATGTTCCTCATAACCTTTTCAGGGTCTTAAGGATGAAATTCAACACTAAATCTTACCATTCACTCAGACTTCCTCCTCAATTGCTCCTCCCAATTTTTGTCTCTTTCTTTTTAGTTTCACCCTTCCAGATCCATGTTTTTGTTTGTTTATTTTTTTCTCCCCAACATTCCCTCTAAATCTCAGGGGCAGACTGTAAGCATTGCTGAGAGAAACTGTTTGAAATACTTAAAGTGACTGCTCATAAGTGGTAGCTGTTTTCACAATCTGGCCAGTGTGGTTTATCTTGGTTTCTTTTATAAGAAAAGCTACTGATTTTATCTCTACAGCCCACATTAGTCCTCAGTTTATTATTTCTCCAGAGAGGAGGAGGGCAAGAGAAAGACCCTGAGTGCCTCTTCCATTCCCTGTTAAATAAAACCTTTAGGCTTCTGACATAACAGTGGGATTCGGCTGATAAAATACAGTGACTTACATCTGAAATAGTTGTACTTTTTTGCCCAGTGTAAAAAAAAAAAAAAAAACATTTTCAGGGCACAACTCATCCCATCAAAGTAAACTTCTGAAATGGATCAGATGAATCTCATCTTTAACATCAGCAGTTATCCAGAGGCTCTATTTTGATTAAGTGGCCTCAATCATTAACATTTTTCCTGATGTTTCTTGCTTTAAACATTCTCATTAATAAGTAAAAAAACTCTGATATAGAGTAACTTACTAATTCTCATTAGTAAGATACTCTATATCAGAGAAAGTCTCCTTATTTCCATAGAAGAACTTTGTCTCCTCTGTAACACTCAAATTTTCACAGAGAGTAACAATAGAAAGTAAAAATTGTACATGCTGTGCGGGTATATAATCAGATCAATCTCATGTCCCCTTAAATGCTGAAGAGCAGAGTAGTAAAAAAAAGTGTACATGCCAGTTATGGTAAGTTGCCTTTTGCACAAATCTGCCAGCCTGGATCACAGCAAACTGATATGATATAAAAAGAAAATAAGGGATTGCATTTGAGTGACCAGTATTCTTTTATTTGTCTTGACATCCTAAACTTTTACGTAATATCTCGAAAGCTGAAACACTCCAGCTAAAATACAAATAATTCTGTTTGGAAAAATTCTTGGGTGCTTCATATGAGTTGTACTACAAAAGCTTCATATGCCAACTCATACTCCATATACTATGACAACTCACAATCTTTCCTGTGATTAATACTTAGAAATATGTAGAAATCTTTCAGCTTTGGAAGCTGAAGTCCCACTGGGTAATCCAGAGCCCTTGAGAGAAGAAGGACATGATGTAACTGAACAGTAGCTCAGGTGAGTCACTACTGAAGCATATCCAGCTATATTATTTTGTTGTGGAGACACGCTCTTTTTTTCACTTAAAAGTAAATTGAAATTTCAAAGGAAAGACACTTCATTAAAAATTATGCATGAAAACATGGAGCCTAGTTCTCCATTATAAACAATTCTGATTGACTGCTATAAATGCACCATAATTAATAATTTACCTACAAGATTATCTTCTGTTAACACTTTAGAAAAGCCTGACCATACATTGGAGAGTGAAGTTAAGCATTGAAATTTTATATGAAGTTGTCTTTAAATTAAGTTTTGTCATCATATATTTGCTACCTGTTCATCAGGAAGTTCTTACACTTTCTTTTTTCTTTTGCTTTGGTATTTTAGTGGATACTGATGTTGGAGGAGATGTCACGGGGTAGAAAATGTACTGGGATTACAAAAAGAACATTTAGTACAAGGAGTACATTAAACACAACTGACTTTTGATCCCCAGGCTGTCAACATAACACACCCTCACAGAACTTCCATTAAAGAGGAGGTATCACCACCAAAATATTAAAGCTCTCTATGTACTCCTCAGTCCACAATTCAAATTGAAAACTATCCATAAACCGTCATGCATCAAGAAAAAGAGCAACTGAAAAATGTTATCCAAAGTTTGTTACAATGATTCTTTACCAAGAGCACTTTATTTTATTGAAACACTTCTACACACAGGTTTTGCTGAGAAGCTGTAAGGACTGACTGGTAGTATTATCCAATGTTACTTGACCACAGCCCAGTAGTTCCCATTGATCTGCTTGTAAACGTCAATGACCGTCCTGTGGGGAACCAGAATAAAACCTCTCCGGACACAATAGGAAGCCTTTCTCCTTTTCATAGCTTCAGAAGCATATCCATAATCAATGAATATTTAGAAATTACCAAAGAAAAAAATCTGATTATTTGGATGAAGTTCTAGTTTGTTGAAAGACACTATATAAGGCAAACGGTATCAACTATGCATCCTTCCTTTGCTCCCATAGATAAGGCTGAACATGAAGCATATCTTCACAAAGATTTTTATGTTCCACAAAAAACATTTTCTGAAATGAAGAAACAACAGCAGGAAGTAAACATTATTGGGAATATTTTCAGAAATAAGACTTACAAGGAAAAGGTGAATGTCAACCAAGTCATTATGTATAACTAGAACAGAAATTATTATTCTGTTTTTTCACAGATGCCAATTTCATCTCATGCTGTGTTGTGAGTCTTTTCAGTTCAACTGACTAATCAAAAGCCAGGTTAACAGCTGGCATAAGCAGTATTCCTATGAAAGAGATTGATGTGTTTCATAGTGCTTGATATATCATGAATTGTCAGCAGCTCAGTGAGGACTCCTCACATGTAAAGGGTCAAAGGAGTTGTCTCTTCTGTGAGCTCAGTTTCAAAGTGCAAATCCATGTATAATTTTATATTCTTTCCAGTAGAGAGAGAGAGACATGAGGGGCTGAGAATGAATGTTTAACCTACATACAATCAAGGCACTCAAGGGAATTTTTTTGTATTTTCCTAATTAGGTCAGGATCCCATTAAGAATTACTTCTACCTTCTCATTAATGTACATTAAAAGACTTTCGGCCTGCACTTTAGGTAAACAATCAGGCTGTCTATTTTGGAAAATCTAGTTTGGAGGGGAGATGAAATATTTTGTTTGTTTTGGATTCAGGAAGTATAAAGACTGGGACTTTGCTGTACTGAAGACGTGCTTCCATGAGATTCTCTGTCTCCAAAATAGGTTGTTGTCATAAATATAATTCTGTATAAATAGATTTGCATCCTCTCATTGAATTACCTGGCTAACTATCTTGGTTTAGGTTGTATTGTTTTGTCAGCAAATAAGCACTGAAATCCTGGGGACTGCACAGGTATTTTTTGTATTTGTTTAACTGCCTTAATCTAGGCATCAAACTTTGCCCTCCTGGAAGTTTAACATTGGTGATAAATAGGGAGAAGAAAAGAAACAGAAGGCATATATCTAAATTAATGTTCAAAGACAGGAGAACAGAAGTAACTCAAAGTAATTCAAACCTGTACCAGTTAGCCTAGCAATAATTTATAGTCAGTCAGACCAACAATCTGCATTGCCCATTGCCTGCTATAATTTTTGATTTCTCTTATTGCCAAGATTTTCAAAGTATAAAGTCTTCACAAAGGATAGGAATAGGATAGCAAAGTCATTTCACACAGGTTAATAGAGCTGCTAATACTATAGTTTGTATCCTTTTGCATCATTAAAAAACTGAGGATTTTATTTCCACAATTCACCCAAGAAAGTTGCTTTTATTCTCTCTCTGAGGGGAATTCACATTATGACACAGTCTGAAGTTGCATTCATCACTCTGCATTCACAGCACGCTGTCATGCCAATCCTTCCCTCCAGCACTAAGAATAAAAATGATAATGCTTAGGAATTAATCACTCAAATTACTTACTCAGAAGAAGTACTGCCAACCAAAACCATCTCTCTTGCATCAGGTTTGCCTATGTTTTGAGTGACCTAACAGGGACTCTCACTTGAACTTGGGTCCAGCACAGTCTGAAAGTCAAAGACAAATGACACTTTGTGCTTCAAAGGGAAATGGCTGCAGAGAGAAACCAAGACAAATAGCCCAGGGAATATTACAATCTTTCGAGCAATCCCAATTCACTCTGAGAATATTTACTCTTCTTTTTTTTCCTAATAAATATTCCTTCCCACACTTGTCATTATGCCATAAAAGATCTCACAGTTCTTTTTTTTTAGAACATATGGTCCTTTTGCTACCTACTCTTTCTCTAGAGCTCCATTTGGAAATGATGCATAAATACATCCTGTTTTTCTCAGCTAGAAGAGTCACCTGGCTCAATATTCTTCTTTATTAACACCTTTTCACTTGTTGTTGCAGTTGAATGCATGAGAGGAGATATAACATTTTCATTTCATATCAGCAAGTGAGAGGTTGGGTGTTTTTTTAATTTCCTCACCAAATGCCAAGATGTCATGATGCTGTTAAAATCAGCATGCTAAGATTTCAGCTCTAGATCTCATTAATCCATCTCAGTCCCACTGCTATTTAAATACTTCCTTAACTTTTTAGAAACTAACACAATTACAATTTAAAATGAGACAAACAGGGAAAATCAAAGCTTTATTACCACAAAGTATGATTATACAATAAATTCAAAGTGCTGGAATCATAAATACAAAGAAAGGGAAGAGGAGTCTTTGCACCCTCAGGATTTGTATATTTTAACTATTCCAGTTCTTACTAACAACTGTGATAAGTAATGATTCACCTTTTTTTTTTTTGAAAATAGCTTCCCTAATGATATGCAAATGAACAAGCTTCTGAAAAAAGCATTCAATAAAATCATATTTAGGATCTGGCTTAAAATTGTGTCCATCAAAAAAAACCAAGAATAGCTCAGCATTAAAAGTATGTAACATTCAACAGAGCAAGCATTAGTACCTTCCCAAGGTAAGTGGTGATATTTTGTGTCACCACATCTCAAGTTCTGAATCTAACTGGTGGTTTGAACTCTATGATCAGTAAGAGCTCTTTTGTAAGTGTTGTCTTTGTTTAATCTTGGGGGTCAACTGGAGAACCCTGTTCCTGGTCAGCAGCTAAGATACATTAATTTCAGATTTATCTCTCAGCATTTTCACGAGACAATGTTTTTTAAACTGCTGTTGCAAACACAAGACCTTCCACTGACTGATCATATTTCTGTAGGAGGATAAGCCAGAAGCTCTATCAGACTCCATTATTGTAGTTCTGCTCTTGTAGCATGGGAATAAGAGAGCACAAACCTTCTTTCCTCTCCACTCAAATTCACCAGAATGGGCTCACTTCAGAAAAGCATTTCAGCTTCACTTATTAGGGCTTTCAAGAGCCATGCATTCCTCTGGAAATGTTCTGAGCAGGTCTCTCTTACAAAAAGTTGATCTTTTATTTTTAATTTACAGAAACTTTTTAAAATGTGTCATAACCACTCCGCTGTAAATTTAGACACAGAAAGACTTTTTATTTCTTTGTGTATTATCAGGCACATTTACATCTATAGAAGTGAAGGGAGACGACCCATCCTTTGATTCAGCATCGAACTCCAATTTATTGATCTACCAGCTACTTTTTATAACAGTGTTAATTAAGCTCATACATATTGCAAAACCTGAGCTCACCATAGGTCACAGATTACACATTAACCCCTCCTTTTGTTTTTAATACCTGTGGTTTGTTATTGAATCCACGATTTATTTTCTCACCCTGTTATGAAAGTTCTCAAGGCCTCCATGTTTGTCAACTTTTGCTTTCCCAAAACTTATCCAAGGACAAGATATTTACTTGTTATTAAAAACAACCTGAGAACTTCTGCTGTTTACATAAACATGCCTGAGAACTTTTGTTGTTTACAGAAAGAGGCTGTGAGAATTTGCTCCTCACAGCTGCCTTTTACTTTTCCATCAGCTGTATATGATTATGGCATCTCTGAACAAAACTCTACAAGCCATTTCTGAGCAAAATTCTCCAACAGACATCTGCATTTAAATACAAAGGCTATTATGCATGATACTTCTTTATGCACATGTCCTTGTGTTACTGTGCAAAAACTACTTAACTGAACCCTCTGTAAAATAGTTAATCCTCTATGTGGGGTGTTTTCTTCTCAGAGCCAATGCAAATCTTATGGTCAGTGTCAGTGCCTGAGCCCTCAGTGTCTTTTTCCAGAGTAAGACATCAGCCCAGACATCACCATTATTTTAAGGAACTGATGGTTCAGAAGACTGCATATTTGGTAAGTAATTGACAGGAGGCACTAAGAGAGGCTCTTACCAGAGGAGAGCATGTTTCTGAAACTGTAAAAGCCACCACTGCCCTGATAGGTGAGCTATTCAGCAAGCTAGCAGATCATATGCTTTTTTTAGTTATTTAATATTTCTCTTACAGTTTCACGTCCAGAGTTTCACATGTATTTTTCTGTTAGCATGTAGGATGAGTATTTTCAATAGTGAATCCTTCTGAAGAGAATATTGTCTGATTTATGTAACTGGGCCAACAGCTGAAATTACTAAATATTTGCTGACAACACTGTAGTCTTTGATGCATTAATGTGTCCTTGTCCTGTACTTGTGGTTTGCGTACATGTGTCTCTCAAGAGCCAGTCTAACCCTAGGGCTAGAAAACTGAGGGGCAGACACCTTTTTCAAGTCTGAATAAATAACTGACGAATATCTAAAAGAAAAACAGTTGTACTTCACATTTATATGTATGAGCTCTACATTCCTAAAAATATCTCTGCATTCATGAAGTTTAAGAATCCTAAGAATTGCACCAAGGACATTATGACAAGTTATTTTCCAGATCTGCTAACCATTATTTACAGTTTTAGTTGTGGCACTAAGTCAAAAAGTAAAGGATTTCTTTTAAAATGTACTAGGAAAAATATACAATTTAAAATATAACATGACTCTGGCATCATTGACAAAATTTCATGCTGAAAACTGAATGGGCATCTAGCAACCTGTGCTAATGAGCTGGAGTTAGTATTTTTCCACAGTATACTACATTAGCAGGGCGCTGAAGGGTCATGTAGAATTTACATGATCTGCATAAATTATGGAAAATTAATACACTTTTGGAAAAATACAAGCAATTTTATAAGTGATATTGAGTATTTGGCATTTCTTTTCTGCTTCTTCTGCTATTGTATTTTTGAAGAAAGAAGCAAGTGTAAATGATGTTTGCTAGATTCCTTCTTATAGTCTCACTGAAAGCCAGTGTATTATACACAACTATAAACAAATAAAGATGACTTTTTACAATACTAATATAAAACAGACTGGAAACTGTTCCAGTGTATTGAGAAAAATGAGAGCTTGCTTCATGCAAATAATCTAGTTGAAGCAGTGACTGAAACAAATACAGATATAACAGTGTCACTGCAGTTAATTACTCACAGGTTTCTTTTGTACTGTAGTACCTGAAGCTGAAGCTGGCAATGCCCATCTAGAGAACCAAATATGTCTCCTCTCATTGCAAGTACATATCAAAGAAAACATTGGTACTATTTTTTTTTTTTTTTTTTGTTAAGTAACCACCATTCTTTTAGGTATTTTTAAGAAAAAGCAAATTAAATCTAAATGTTGTGTTTTCTGGTAATAGAAGTTGGGGAGGAGGTTAAAAACCTTGTCCCAAATTATCATCAAATTGTCCTTTTTTTCATGCATTACTGCTGCACACATAAACTGGCTGTGCAGACCCTGTCCTCGCACCAGAGAACACAGAGTGTCCATACTCACCCACTTTCCAATCTTGGTCACATATCCTTGCTGTCTCTGCACTGCCTAAACCACTTCACAATCAAGACGTTCTCATTTGGTTTAAGCAGGAAAGTCTTCAGCAATTTCCCAAAAGACTCCACTGTGATTCTCGGCTGAGATCCTGTGAGACCCGTTACCTGCTCCTGCTCAGGAGGGTCTGTTGAACTGCTGCATTACAAAAGCCTATGTTAAATTTAGGGTAGATCCTTGTCTCCAAAATAGTGAGTTAAAGTGACTGGTCACAAACTGTTCAACAGGGAACTCCTGATGTTAGGGTTATTTCCCTGGCATATACCACTGTTGCAGTTATCAGTGCAGATGTTCTGATCCCATACAGATACCACTTTTCTCGACAGGCTGTGACCTCAGGTCTTGAAGTCTGACCATGAGAGAAGTGGGAGATGCTCACAGAGATGACGGCGGCCTTCTAATTTAGAACTGAGATCTGGTGTTTCTGAGAGAGAGTCACCCAAGGAAACAGAAGACTGCTCAAGATTCATACTGGGTGAAAAAAAGGAAAGGTCAATCAATGATGGAACCCAAATATGAGTTTTCTATGTGTGAACCAACAGACAGAAGTTTCAGTAATACCAACAAATTAGCTCTTTTCTATCTCAGTTTCTGGTCCTCAATCTTTCACACCAGTGTGTTCTAGCGTGAATCCAAATCATACTGCTGGGAAGGGTTTCTTGAGAGAGGTGCTGTGCATAAGTCAGGAGTCCCTTCCTGCACACCACTCCCAGCACTGTTCTGACGTGCAATGAGCTACAGAGTCCAGTTTGGTGGGCTTGACACAGGTCTCATTACTTCAGGTACGTGAATTGGAAATAAAGCACATCAAAGAGTAACAATAATAGAAACTGAACCTCATGGTCAGACTCATAGCAGGCAGAAATTTATGTGCAAAATTCTTATCTGTGCATCAACATGCAAAAGGGCAGGCTGACTCAGACCACAGCACACAATTTGGGACAATACTTGTCTTTGCTACATTGCAAACACCAAATGCCTTCTGGGAAGTGTTACTCTGAGCCACTGTACACTGAGATAAGCTTGTGGGGACTAACCCAACACAAATCTCTTACACTCAGAGAGCAGAGACAGAACTCCTCCTGCCAGTTGTCTCCCTCCTATCTGCTACTAGCTGTCATTTTATCTGCTTACCTTTGACTGCTTGTGTGAACTTCTGAGTGTTTGCTGAAACACAAGCAAAATATATTTTCTTGTTAAAAAGGCAAGCTAATTTTCCTTTCATTAGTGCCTGGTATGGTCTCATAACTATCTGAATAGTCTGTAACTGATAAAACATTTGTCAGATGGAAATTCATTCTCTTTCATTTAATCTTGTTTTCTTCTTTGGTGCATTTTATTTTTAAAGGTAAAAAAAAGTAATGATAAATGAAAACCCACCATTAATAAAGGCACAGATAGAGAACTATTTATTCTGTCACTATCCTTTTTTATGTGCTACAAAATTCTAGCAAAATAATCTCGTATTCCACTTTTTGTTGATGAATGAAAGGCCTAATTTGCAACAGCCCCCTACTTGCATTCCATTCCGAACCCCACTTTTATTTCCAAGAGCGAGATAGGCATAGTGACAAGTAAATTATACTGAATCAGAAGTAAATAGTTTTCATCCCACTCAGACGTGTGGAAGTGAAAATGTACTTTTAAGGTTTTCACCGAACAGCAGGAATATTTCTCGAGCTATTTTGAACTTCTGAATTGCTGCAATTATCTAAAATGGCACAGAAAAGTTCTGCTCCTGCTCCATAGGTTTAACAGGCTGCCGTGCTCATGGCCTGTAAATAAGCGTTTGTTTAAACAGCCGTGCTGCAGCGCTCTCACCAGGGGCTGCCAGCAGCTATGCCTCGTTCAGGGCAAGAGAAAACACAGAGGACATTGAGCTCCAAGGAGCAAAGAGCTCACCACAAACACGAGGCTGGGAGCAACGAGCTCTGCCAAGAGCTGCCACACTGCTGTTAGGCAGAGGGCAGGTGTGCACCAGCATCCCCAAAGCAGCACAAGGGTGGGAACACTGCTCTGTGCTGGGCACAGACCAGACACTGAGAAAGGGATTGTCTCTGCACCCAGGCACGGCATCCTAGGCCAGTGTCAGCACCAACACGCAGCATTTCTGCTGAAAGGTGAATTGTGCCTGAAGGCCACAGAAACTGTTCTGCTCCCAATGTTATTCAAAAGGATATTGTTCCCAAATTAGACTGATTTAACCCACCACCTCACCTCAGCACTCAAGCTCCAGAGCTGCTGGGAGGAACCAGAGAGACTGGGGCTGCTGTATGTAATTGAAGACCCTTGAATGTTTGGTTGTAAAATACTCAAAGGAATAGTTATTACATCAGCATAGTACAAAGCAGGTCTATTAATTGTGGTGGAATTTCTAAACTCATAAACAAGTCTTTCTTAAAACAATGCAACCATATGAGCATCTTAACATTTGGCTTTGCACCACTAAAACCCCCTCGAAAATGTGACAAAAGAGAAATTCTGCAAAATTTGGTTTTCAAAGTATAGGAACATCAACCATCTTTAATCCAATTATGTAATTTTTCATTCTTGATTTTCAGTTTACAGAACCGTTCAAGTTAATTCAACATCATTTGTTTGCAGCAGTAGCTCAAATTTTCCTCTAGTTTTCACCATTCACTATATAACTACACAGTTTAGACAGGTTTGCAACATGGAAGACAGGAGGAGAGGTCATTGAACCATGTATGATGATAAAAAAACAACGCAAACAGTTTTCTAAAGTGGATAGCAGAAATTCCTTTTGTTTGAAAATTGAATTAGTTGCCTTGAATAGTATTTCCCTGGAGAAATCTTTAACTTTAAAGAAAAGCATTTTGTCCTCTCTCAAACACTGCTAAAAATTTCTGCTCTGTTCTATTTTCAGCATGAGCTGTATCTGTTCATGCCCAGATGGAAAATGTCCTTGTGCCAGCACTCCACCCTGGGGTGACAATGGCATGGGGAGGAGCACGAGTGCCCAGCCAGACAGTTTCTGTAGTCTGGCAGGACTGGGGCTCTCCCATACCAGCCTCAGACCATGGCAGCCCATCCAGCTCATCCCTGTCAAGCCCAGGGCATCTGTCACTTGATCTTTGAAAGTAATACAAATATTCATCTCAATCATCCTCTCACTATAAAAAGCCAGTATCTTGGGATCACACAAGTGCTTAATGGCTTTTAATTAATTTTCTCAGTCCTTTTGCAGGTTAGATCGTGGATATGAGTCGTTCAGATAGATTTCTTTCCAACAGATTACTTCACTGACTAAGAAAACCAGTAAACTAATATAGATTACATAACCGACACAAGAAACCAGCTAGACTCTTGATAACCAAGAATCTAATTCTCCTTGGCATGACAAGGCAACTGGCTTCCCACTAGGCATCATTTTAAATCTGGAGTACTATTTCTCAGTTGTGTGCTTGGGGGAACAGTTCCTGCCTCAGAATGAAGATGACAGAAGATGCTGTTATATTTCCTGAAGCAATAATTATTTTAGCACCAAGATCTGAGGTTTATTCTAGTTTTAATTTTGTAATAGTGAAAGTAGTAATCAGACCCTTGAACTTTGAACATATCAGCAAATCATTTACAAATTACCTCTCAAAACGCACATTTAAGATAGGTGAAAGAAAATCAATCTTTTACCCTCTGAAACTTTCCATTTCTAGTGTGTCCCCTTTTCTGTTTTGATGCAACTGATGGCTTTCCAATTCTATTACACTGATGCAGACAAAAAGTGACAAAAACTCCTGACAGTGATCTTGCAAAGAACAGCATTAAATCTTCATGGAAATTTATGCTTCTCTGCTTCTTTTTCTGCAGCATTCACAGTTCATAGGAGTAATTGGGCACTGAAGCCCAAAGGAGTAGTCTACCTGGAAGACTCATTCTCTGTTTTGGAAGATGAATGGTTTTTATCTTAAAACAAGTTTAGACACAAGTGCTTTCTTTTTCTAGGAAAATCTGTGGCAAACAAATGAAAAACCTGCTCACAGCTCTGAATTAATTTTGCATTTCCAGACAAGTTATATATTTAATAAAATGTTTCTGACTTTTTTTAAAATATCAGATCTGCTAAAATTTTAGTGATAATCAACCCAAGCCATTCTAAGATCACAAAGGACAGAAAAAAAATAACCAACTTCCTTGTCCTTGAGTCAATGGAAAAGCCAGAAATAGAACTGAGCAGGGCCCAGCCTATGAGTGGCATCTCAAATACCAGAACGAAAAACGGTTGGAATGACTGGCATCAAAAGCCAGCCTTCATGGGTAGTTCCCACACAATGGCATCCCCTGGCAAGCAGGAAATATCTCCATTATCTAAGATCCTGTTGCATGGCAACAGCTAGTGAGTGTTGACTTGTTAGCAGTACCCACTGTATAGCAGCGTGACACTGCCAACATAATAAATGTTCATTTGAGGCAGCAGAAGTCCAAAATTACTTTTAATCTACAAATCAGACTTAGATTTTGAAAATTTAGCAAATAGATCTCAAAAAATAAGGAGCAAGGCTCAGCTATTAATCACAGAAACGTTTTAATCCATGAGAAAACATGCAATAAAAATGGAAAATGTTTTAGGATGGATAAACTATGAGATATTTTGTCTTTATCAAGATGCAGATTGTGAGTCATGCTATAAAGACATTTTTTGAGCCTGTATAAACAAGATTTTTTTTTTTTTTTTTTTTTTTTTTTTTTTTTTGTAATACTTAGATCTAGATTTTGATGTGAGGTAGCAACATCAGATTTAGGCACCCCAGGTGGTGCAGCAGAAGTCAATTACACATGCATCTATTCACTGTGTTTACAATAGGAAATTTTGAGTTGACTCAGAGTTCTAAAACTCTAAATAGACGTGAGTGCATGAGCTGAAAACATGTTTCATGGTAAATTCTTGGATCACCTAAGTCCTTAATATCTTAGACAGGAGAAAATTTGTAAGATTTAAATGTCTGCTGTAAATGTGTTTGTCTTTCTGACCTCTACATACATCTATGCACTCCCAGAAATCTGAAAATCTTATTCAGTGAAAGTGGTTCTGTAAAAACAGCAGTTCTGCCAATGTACTTCCTACCTGTATTCCATCTCTTTGCATTACAGAAACAAGAAATATATTTTCAAGAAAAGCTAAAATCATTCCAGAAGTGTGTACTATCATCCTCTGTTTCACACATTATACTACATGAATTTGAGATAATTGTATATGCAACCACTGACTGCAAAGTACTGACTTTTATTACTAAGGTAGAAAAGACATCCATTAGGATTTCAGATCCTTGATTTTCAGCACTAACAGAGGTAAAAAACTTCTTTCTACTCATAAGTTAGACCAACTTACTGTGAAATTAATGAAATAATCTGCAAAGCAGCCTTTCAGCTTCACATAGCATTATAAACCCGCATTTAAAAACATTTAGACTTCAAAGATCACACCTCATCTCTAAAGGGGGGGTGGTATCCTGGTACCCAGATGAATTAAGGCATATTAAAGAGGTGTTTATAATTAAATTCAAAGATCCTCTTTGTGGTTCAGTATAGATGAATGGAAGCAAAAGGACAGAAAATGAAGGAGCTCATTTAAATGATATTCAAACCACCCCTTTGCTTCCTATGTGTTTCTGCAAGTTTCTGAGTGAGGGGAAGAACACAGCAGAACAGGAATTCCTGCTTTCTGTGTTGAGCTGTGTGTGATGTTTGGCTGAAGGACACCTACAGAGACTAGTCCTAAATCTGAGCAGAGGAGGTCTCTGTCTGGGACCTGGTTCACCAGAGCAGCTCCAGGCTTCACCATGGTCAGTCCTGCCATCAGATCAACCCAAGGAGAGGTCCAGAAGCATTCCTGAGGGTGCTGAATGTGTGCAGGCATCCTCTGCCCCTGCTATTGCTGAATGTGTGCAGGCATCCTCTGCCCCTCACACCAAAACCAGAGGGTGTGAGGGGCTGAGGATGCTTGCAGCCATCCCTGGGGAGGGGGCTCAAATTGCCCCCATAGAGAGTACAAGCACACAGCCTCTTTGTCAGGCTGCCATCTGGGACTTGGCCTGGTAAAACAGCTCAGATGGATGTATCTGCACTCCACTTACCAAAACTGTTTAATGTGAAGCAAATTTTCTCATCTGAGAGGAGGAGACCTGAGACCCAAAGGGCTTAGATACCTGCAGGGACTTAAGAGATCTGCAAAACTAATGAATAGTCTAAATTAGGGCTTTCCTCAGTGGGAATTGTTCTCTTTTGCCATAAAATATGTAAATATTAATTGGACTTGAGGTTTCAACTCTGTTTTTTAATTTTCTTTGTGAATCTCCTAGTCAATGGGCTCCACAATGCTTCCCTCTCCCCAATGAATCTTTAATTATTCTGCAGGAAATAGAAGAGCTTCGTTATCTTTCTAATTCCTAATATTAAAATAAATTCATTAACAAGAAGAAATGGAGAGGTACTCATTATTCCTCAAAGGGAAAATGTGAAATGAGTGTAATATGAAACATATCAGATATTAAAAATGAGCATTTATACCAATTTTCAACTAAAAAGTGTCTATTGATTACATCAGAGTACATCTGTGTTCAGACTCTTAAGAATGAGACCAGAATTTGTACTTAAGGAGACAGTATGAGAATTTGGATTGAACTATGAGATCAAGTGAGAAGCGTTTGCCTTAGGCATGGTGGAAGTCTGTCTCCACCAGAATTTTACTTCTTCAAGGGTTTTCTTTATTTCTCTGTCCTAAGTGACATGAATTGTCAGCACAAGAGAGGTTTAAGAGACCAAAACAAGGATAGTTTAAGTAATTCAATATCAAAATTCTTTGAATACAATAAGGCTACTGGTTACATCTTGAGGGAAAATTGACTGGCCTGGCAAAAACTTTGTCACTTTTTCCTGTCTTTGCCTCTCTCACTCTAAACCACGTTGCTACACACCCACCACTGCAAGCCCATGGATGATCAGTGAAAACTCCAAAATTAAACCTGTTCCCACAGATCCTGTTTGAAACTGGTTATTAAAAAATGTTACAATTTACTTTGTTTGTGTGCTCGAGCAGAAATCCACAGCAGGCACTTTGTGACTATTACTCAGCTCACAGAGATAGGCATGTAAATGTATTTTACAAAGGAGTAACTCCTTTTCTCCATTTTTCAAATATTACAAAATATCACTACTATTTTCATTTTGCTAATATTTTCTTGTTGATGACTAATTAATATAGACAATAAATAATTATAATGGTAATCAATTATGACTCTGCTTTGTATTGCACTTTTCACTTTAAACCTCCCTTGTATGCATATGTTCACACTAATGTCTTCCTCAAAATTTTGTGCAAGCATCCCATCAGCTAAAAAGCATTGAGTCACCTGGGTCATGTTCCATGATTCTACAGATCTTAGCTCTCACAAGCCCAAATCTCAAATTACCTGGATCTGATTTGACTTTTGAAGATCCCAGTCACTCTTCTTTCTCTGCCTGATCAGGCAATTTTCATCAATGAGAATTCTTGAAAACAACACAGTTGAATGAAGTTGAAAAGAATAGCTCTGAAGAAAAGCAAGAATATATGAACCTGATGATTCACCTAGGTCATATTATCTTTTAAATCCCCCACCTCTAAAAGCTTGTCAATACATCCTCTCTCTAGTAAAACTCAATGCAACCAAGTGTTATAAGTAAACATGAGAACCTGGGGAGACTGAGAACCTGATTTTCTTGAAGTGTGAATTGGGAAATAAGTATATACGTTCACTGTTACAGCAGCTGCTATGTTTTCTACTTTGGGCTAATCCATTATATTTTTGTGTATGTTTATGTTCCTTATAAAAACAAGATTCCACAGTCTTAATAAAGATCTGAGTAATTGTGAGTTATTTTTATATTGCGAATGGAAGAACTCATCTGCTTTAAACTTCCCTGAATGCAGAATTTAGTATAGAATGTGCCATTTTTTCACAAAAGCAAAAAGAAACACTCAGTAACAATGTTTATGATCCATTGTACATCATAGAAAGACAGCAGGAAGACTGCTGTCACTGGAGCACCTGTTACACAGACTCATAAAAAGTTACTTAAAGTGAAGATCCACCACTGGCCCTCAAGATGATAGCTCTAAAACAATTCTAACAAAATAAAAATTCTACAAAAAGTAAGGAAGAAAAATCAAATTATTTAATAAAAAAAGGAAAAACAGTCATGCAGATAGCTTCTGCAGACATAAGTTCAAGAGAGTGAGTAAAGTTTGCTGAATGTACCAGGAAACATTGACAGATAAAACCACAAAAATATAAGATAATATGTCTCTGTGACCCAGAAAAGATCCAGTAAGAAATGTTTCAGACCCTGTTTCTCTTAACCCTTATCACTGCATCTGTCCAATACTGCAGGGACTGTTCTTCCCATCTACAACCTGCTCATTAGTGGATGGAAAGGATTGAGCCTAAAGCTAATAGAGGCTTTCAAATAAGACACTTGAGAGCAGGAGTGTCAAGCACTCCTCCACCTAAGCATGGATGCAACACAAAAGGCCTACAGTGATTAGGGAAGTCAAGACACATTTTTAAGGTCAGGCTGAGAAACATACTCCTAATGGATCTTGCTGAATTCATCAAGGGGGTCCACAGCAAACTATTGGTCTGAGTATGGCAAGTTCTTTCTGCACCAAAGTGGTGAAGGTAGAAATATACATCTATTTAGAAAATTGCTTCTAAATAATCAGCCATATACTGTCAGCAAAGACCCAACATCCATTGTATTACATTGAGTACACTGAATGCACTCAAATTAGCTCAGTTTCTCCACTATTTATGCAATTGCATTCAGCAAGTTGAAATTGAGAGGATTTCAGAATTTCTTACTTTCCTAGATGGCTTTTTGAAAGTGCTCAATTGCTGGTGCACAGTAAAAATCACTCTGAGCACATATTGCAGGACAAAATCTAGGGAGCCTGCACTATGAAGCAGGAAGAAAACAGTTTAAAATTACACTTTGATTAATATATACCAGATTATAAAAACTAATGGCATACACTGGTTTTCATGTAAGTTTTATATATAACCTTGTATTATGTTAAAAGCTGTAGCCCAAGAAACACATCCCCACGTGCAGACTCCTTGCTGTAAGAACCGCTGTGGGTCATTCTTCAGACAGATTAATTTCTCTGAAACTGAAAGCTCCTTTTCTTCCTAAAATGTCCCATTGACTCTTCTGTTGCCAAATCACATCTAATCTTCTGACAGACTGAGAGCTGGAGGAGAAGTTGTGAGACATTTTCAGCACTTCCTCAGGCAGCAGCTCACTCTAGGTCCCTTCTTCCAGAGCATGGCTGCACAGCACCTCATCCCCAGACCTGGACGCTTCTGCATAAGCCAGACACTGCTGAGAAGCACCAAAATGGGTGAGGGTACTGGATGCTGCTGCTACCCAGGATCTCCCACTGGCCCATCTGTTGGCACCATCCTTTTCTTCTGCCACCCAAGACCAGAAGGGAGAAA
This sequence comes from Melospiza melodia melodia, assembly GCF_035770615.1. Classification (NCBI taxonomy): domain Eukaryota; kingdom Metazoa; phylum Chordata; class Aves; order Passeriformes; family Passerellidae; genus Melospiza; species Melospiza melodia. The sequence goes on along the minus strand of NC_086226.1, from coordinate 33,292,534 downwards.
AGCCTCTTCAACAACAGTGGTCAAATTTTGCTGTCCTCTCCTCTATGGCTGTTAATCCGAGGAAAAAAGAGATTCTTTGCACTGCAGCATTGCCAGCCATTTCATGTACTATTTCTCCTAAAAGCCTGTTTTTCAGTAGTCCTTCAAAGAAGCTTATGACATCTTAGATTTTCCTTCAGGCCTCTTCCTTCTGCTGCCTGCTGCCTTTTGTTCTTATTCTATTTTCTATCCTCATACCAGCTTAAACTCACTTTATGCTATTTCACGTCAACATATGATTAGGTATTTCTAATCTCCTTTACGACTGTAGAGGAACATCTAAATATAGACTCACTGAAATCAGATTCTCAAGGATATTGTTGGTTAAATATTGTCCCAAGACTTTTTATATCCACTCATCCACACTAACTGAAATCAATAGCATATGTCATATTTCTAGTACTGCACCAGAATTCTGAGTAGGAAAAAATACCTGTGGTCACTCATGATTTGATGAAATCAAGAGTCTAATTTTTTTATATAAATTTCCTTTATAACACCTTTATGAGCACTGGAAGGATAGGCATGTGTGGACTTCCATGTGGATTTGTACAAAACAGAGTCCGTCTGATAATGAGCAAGCATGGTGATTGCAGGGGTGGAGGAGACTGAGGGGAATAGTTCATCTCCATCTTTTCCCAATGACAAAATACCTCTCTGTGGCTTTCTGCCAGAGCAGTGCTTTCACATTCAATAAGAAATGCCAAAGGAGGAGGCTTTAAGCACTTTCCTAACAATGAAGAATGCCCATTCAGGCACTGGAGCAGAAAGCATGCTGAAAAAGACTGATGTGATGTGATGAGGTCTATAAAACTTCTTTTGTACAAATATTTAAGCTGATGGGGAGAAAAAAAATAATTGGAGCAAAATAAAATCTGTGCGTATTCTTTTCCAAGATTCAGATTTCCCTTGCAAGAAAGGAAACTTGTCACTTGCTTCAAATATATTGCTATAAAACTAAGACCATTAATTTTTTTCTGAAAATGACAGGAAAATATACAGATTCCAATTTTTATTGTAAAGAATGCAACAATGTGGAAATGATAATCCACAGGTAGATAAAAATTTCCAAAAAGCTTTGTTAGAGTAAAAACAAAGAAATATATAGAACTTTTCAAATGTTAAAATATTTCAACTCCGTTTCTTATGAGTGCCTTTTAGAGCTATACATGAATTAGCCGAACAGCCTTACAATTATCAAGAGCATGAAACATTCATCTGATGTCATCAGTAACTTCTACTTAGATTAAACATGCATTTCTTTCTGTCCTGTATCTCCTCTCAAGGCAGTACACTTTCCTGCCTTGCAGCTGTTCTATATTTATTTCATATTTTCCATATGGTCAACTCCAGATTTCTATTACAGTCACAGCACTGCACAGTGTTCAGGGTAAAATTGTATGTGCTTTTATCTCAAAATTCTCTCTCTAAATATTTTGTCAAAATTACAGGACCTCCACTTTCCTTCTTTTCCATTTGCACAGAAAGTGAGAACAACCTGCAGACACAGAAAGACGTGGAACTGATGGGCTGCAAACAGCTCTGGAACTCCAAGGGCCCAGGCAAATTCTTTCACTCCCATATGCTACTGCCTGCAAAGGCAGAGGTAGGAAAATTATCAGGAAGGAGAACACAACCTGCAGGTCTCTGTCACTGGTGCTACCTTATAACTTCTCCTGTCCATCAAATTGTTTTAACTTCCAAAACCCCTTTTACTGACCCAGCTAGTTTTCATGTGCATGCTGATATTTGCTCCCACACCATTCTGAATAATAAAAGTGACCAAAACTCCCACTTATTGTTAGCACTTGGCAGCTCTGATCATGAGCATGTTAAGTTTTACATTGTAGAGATTTGCAATTTTATAGCATTCTGTGCTGGATAAAAATCTTATGACAGCTGTAATGAACAGGAAATGCCAACATATAGAAAGATTTTATTGAAATGCTTGTAACAGAAATCATCAACCATCTACCATCTCAAGCTAGGAAGTAAAGAAAGCTATGTATAAATCAATACTTAATTCAGAACATCAAAACTTTATGCAGCACAATCTGTACAACTCATGAGGAGCAAAGTATGTCAGGCAACATCAGCAACAGGCAGTTCCAAGATCTGTAGCAAGCTGAGGCACCATATTATTAAATTTCTCCCAATTCACCATGAGCACTGGCAGGCAAACATCAAGGGAATTACCATAGGTATAATAAATGGGAACACATACAGATCAGTAATTTCCCTGCCCTCCATTAAATATCAGCTAGAGAGGTTTAGGGATTATATCCCTTTGTGAAAATCAGGTGTGGTCAAGGTCTTGTTGCACTGGACTGCAAAAGCAGTCATCCCCAGCCTTTAATCTGCAGGATATACCCCATCATCAGCCCCACTGCTGGGGATATGAATGAATCTGCCTGGCTGGCTTTGCTTCAGAAGCAGCAGAAAGGGAGGACAGTTTCTAAATGACAAAAGACAGATTTGAACTTCGGCGGGCAAATTATCAGGTGAGAATAAAATTCTGTCTTGTCCAGGCAGAGGAGTCTTATTCCAACAGGACCCTCTGGGTTGTTGCCCCACATCCATCAAGCCTTTGTGACTTTGATCACCCACAAAAACATTTTGGCAAGCTCTTCCAAGAGGCCATCAAATACAGGTACACCATTGATATCTTTGGTATCCTAGGTGCTCTGAGAATAACAAAGCCTAAAATCCAGCTCTTATGTACAGCACAGCACGACAGCCAAATTACTAAACTAGGCAATTTTTGTTTCATGCCTTCTCCATCATTACCTTGACAGCTCTTCTTCCAGGTTCAAAAACACATTAGAGACCAATGCTGAGCAATTTGGCAACAAAACTAGCAATTGACTTCTGTGAGTTCTGTGACTTCTCTTGTTTATATTCTGAGGCTCTCAAACACCAGTCAGGCATCCCACCTGGCTCTGGAAGGTCAATGCTACAAAACTATTATTGGTCAGCCACATCTGCAGAAGGATGTGGTCTGTAGACTGTGCTGTTTTTCCTGCACTATTCTGTTGTGCACACGCCCATAGTAACATATATACCCCATCTGAATACACCAAAATTCTTTCATTTTCATTTTTCACATGTATTGCACAAGCAAAAGGATATTCCAGAGCCCCTGTGAATAAAGTTACCAGGGTCACGCAGTCCTGAGTCACCCCTGTTTTCTGACTGTGGTGGATTCACAGAGGTGAGCAGTGTGCTGACACACATGCAGCCTGCCCTTGGAGAAGGCAGCTCTGCTGTGCACGGTGGTCAGCAGGCTGGGAGCAGTGCCCAGTCCCAAAGCCAGCACTTATGCATACTCAAGGCAGCCATTTCATGAAGGCGTGGGAGATGGAAAAGAGACACTTTCATGGCTGAACTCACAGGTTGCTCTTAGACTGGCAAGGGTTTTTTGTCTGAATTCATCTCTGGAGATTTATAAAGCACTGGAAATACCTAAGTGAATGAGCAAACTCCCATTCAACTCAATGAGTCTTGGATTTTAATTCTTAAACATTAATCAAATAAATTTCTTGAGCCATAGATAGCTCAAGTGTCAGCCATGATGAAGGCAGAGAGATAATGCAAAATTCATCAGTATCTCATAAGATTGCTTCAAGATTTCTAAAAGTGTTCTTTTGTGTTCCAAAGTAGATTTTTTATGAAAGAAAAGGATCTTTCTAAAAGAATGATGAAATAATCTTTTATGAAAGAAAAGGGAAAAAACCAAGAATCCTTGATTTTATAATGTACTTTGTTTTCTAAAATCCTTCTCACACCAAGTTCCTGCAGACAGTTCGCTACAAAAACAAGAAAAGATGCTCTTCACTCTAGAGAACAGCAAGGAGCTTCTCCCAGGGAGTAATCTGTTACACTCTGAAAAACTCCAGATATACAGAGGTAGCACTGGAGTAAGACAAATGCACATAATACATACCAGGTTATCCTCAGATAAATTATCAGTAGTTACCACTCAGATACAAGCCTTAATTAAGACATAACTGGTAATGATATCACTGACCCTAGGTGTGCTGTTGTGCACAAAATGGTTACTTTCAGATGTGTCTTTTGGAAAAACCTTCAGCAAATTTCCTCATGAGAAAAGAAAATTTCTTAATTGATAAAAATTTAGTATCTGACTTGTCAGAAAATCTTCAGGTGCTGACATAGGGGAAAATGGAGGAAAAAATCCCATAATACTGAGTTCAGAGTTAGAGCACAAAAATCACAATATTTTTTGAGTATTTGTTTCACAGAAATATGGAAAAGAACTCTGTATTTCTGACTAGATCTAGACTAGTTCTTTTTACTTTGTATAATTTAAAATGCTAAATAAATGAGTTACAAAGTAATATTCCTCATTTCATTCTATCTATTCATTTATTCTGATGAAAATAAATATTCAAATGGAGCAGTTAAGCAAAATATGTTTACTTTCTGATTTTCCACTTGTTCAATTGCCCAGAGTGACAATTTTGGGATACCTCTCAGCAGCAAATGAATAAATAGGAGGTATACTTATTTCAGAAATTCCTGCATATGAAAGTGTCATTTTTCAGTAATTGAACTTCTACAAAATTATTTCTCAGAGTTTTAGCCTGAAAGGAAAAACACCACAGTGCAGGAAAAAGCAATCAGAAACCACAGTATTAGAAACCAAATTTTGTCAAAATGGTAGATTGTGACAGAAAGTGCTTAAAAGCTGTCATTTCACAGCACATCAAAAATCTGCTGAAAATAGAGATGTACTTTATCTCTTGAAAAAAAAAAAAAAACCTACTTAGACATGACCACTTCAAGTTTTTCTTGCTTGTGCTACTGAAACACTTAAAGGACTCAACGCTTCCAGAACCATGTAATTTCTTCTGTAAATAGTACATTTCGCTTCTGGATAGAAACATACCCTTTTTGAATTCACATTTCAAAAAACTAGTTAAAATATAAAGTCAAACATATAGACAAGAATAAATCTGACAGGTTCAATCAGCAGCCACATCACTTTTTGATAGTAATGCATGGCCATGCTATTATATAAACTTTATTTCTTCAAAGCTTAGAAAAAAGCCCATATTACTAAAATCTATCCTTTAAAAGCATATTGAAAAATATAGAAAGATTATTGGAATGTAATAATTTTTAATAACATAGCCTTAAGCTGTGATAAAAGAACCCATATTTCTTGTTCTGATCATTTGCATTTTCATTTGAAGCATTGCATTGCATTCCATTAACACCGGTGCAAGGAAGCGATCTAATTTTCATGTTAGAAAACATTATTTACTGAATAGAATTCATGGCTCAGTGTAGAAACTTTAGTATTGCAAAGTAATTTAGTTGTCATGTTTGCAACAAACGTAGCGTTTATTAGAAGTGGAATATTGTGATAGTTTGGGGTAACCTAAGAACATGATTTTCAGAAAATATTTCTGAATATAGTTACATGGATTAGCATACCACGTGGCTTTCATGGGCCCTCAAGTTACAATATTACCGTTAATATGCAATGGCTGAAAAACAAAACTGTGTTTTGTAAATAAATATAAAGTAAATATAAAGTAAAGTAAATACAAAATTAAATATAAAAAGACATCTATAGGGAAAGAAAAAAGCTTAAGAACTTTCCATAGGGAGGATTAGAAAGACCTGATTCTAAAAATTCAAGGCCATTGAAATCATCCCTTTCATAGAACAGAATACCAGCAGGCATTAAAAAGCAAACTAAAGAAAATGAGTGGGGTTTTTGACTCTTAATGTCACTGAGCAGAAGAGAGGCAGGAATGCATAATTGCAGTATAACAAAAATGTCTACCCCACATGAGGTCTTTGGAGAGGTCAAATCAATAATTTAACTGTTTCCTTGTCTGAAAAGACTGGGAAACTAGAGGTGGTTAAACCACCTGCTAGTAGTATAGAGTTAGAAAAGTAATTTTCACAGAAGTACAATTAATCAGTGCCCAGAATGCATCTCATTCAGGTGACTGCTGAGTTCATTTTCCCCAAGCTGACCCTCCAGCACAGGCTTGCTCTTGCTGCTCATTGCCCACATCTTTAAGGCACCAGCACGCAGCTGAACGCCCGTGGGCTGGGTGGGGGGCTGCTCTCCTCACCTGCTTCAGAACTCATCTGAGAACACTAATGCTCAGCTTCGACTGGCAGCTAGGAAAAAGGAAGGTGCTTAGTAATGTCCTGCAATCTTCAGTTGTGTAGGGAATAATTTTAACCTTTAGCCCTCACGCTGTGCTCATACTTGGTGCCAGACCAAGGACAATGCTAGAGAGGGTGTTGTACCCAAAACTCTCCCAGAGCTCATAATTCGCTGGTACATTCACTCAGAAGCTCCAGAAGCAGTCCAGGGCCCCCGCTGGGGTAAACACCAGACCCAAGGGAAAAGTTTGAAAAGGACATTTGATGGCTGACAGTGCATAGCTGCCCAATGACATCTCAGATGTTAAAATGACAGTGCTGCTGTGCCAGACACCATGTGGACTAACAAAAACCACTGCACTGCCCCAGGATTTTCTTTACTTGCATGCCCATCAGGAGTGGGTCTGCCAGAATACATGGCCACATTTTGCAGGATTAGATCTCATACAGTACACCCTCTTCTAGCCCTTCTTACTGCTCCTTCAAATTTTACATATGCTTTTGAAATTACTTGGTTACCTAAGTGCATTCACCAGTTCTAAGAACAACGCCTATTTTATGTGCAGCCTGCTGAAGCAATTTTTCCAGCTCAACCTCTTCCCAAGACAAAGGCCACCTCCCTGGCTGCCTGCCCACCTGCCTGGGTGGGCAGGGCTTCCCGCACTGTTGTGTGAACTGGTGGCAGTGCTGGCACCCTGTGCAGCTTCTGGGCCAAGATGAATGGGGTTGATAGCCTACAGTAAACATCCCTTTTCCCATTATTATCACAGGCAGTATCACTGAGCACAAGCTCAGCTGCAGATTTCAAAATAACTTGAAGTAAATGTTTTCTGTCACTACACTAAGCATGTAAGAGAGAAAAATTTCAAGCAATATGAAGTGTGCTGCTTAACCATGGCCAAAAGGCCATGATACTGGCACCTGCCTTATGCAATTGTACCACAGCAGTTAGGAAATTTCTGGGACTTCCACACAAAATAGCATAAAAGGAAGGAGAGGAAAGAACTTCAGCGGCGTGAGAGTCTCCTTTGCCTTCTTGTTAGTGGTGTTTGTTTCAGAAGAAATATATCTCAGCCAGGTCTGCACACATTATATTTATGCATATTTACTTCAGTAACTACTCAAAGTACTTACTAAAGCATTTTAGCAAGACCTAATACCTTCAAGGGCTCTTGTCAGTCATGCTCTTGGCATCACTCCTGTATCACTGTTAGTGAGGCTTTCTTTCTGAAATTTTCTTTCTTTCTACAGAACTTCTGCCATGATTCATGGGGTTAATATTCACCTCTCCCAAGGACTAATGCAGACTCTCAGAACAATCTGATCTGCAATTTAAAGTTTACACCAACTGTATGCCTTTGTTGTTTTTCTGCTGATGTCTGAGCCTCTCCCAAAGCCAGCACTCATTCCCAAAGCAGAGGAATGTTGCACTCTTTGTAATCAACAGCCTCACAGAGGTGATAAAGTTCTCCTGGCACACAATGATTACCTCCAGCTCACATAAACATCAGTGCTAAGCAAACTGATGCCCTTTCTGTCACTTTCAGACACTCTTGAAAGACAATGTGAGCATCAGGGCATTTATATAGCACTCAAGGACTCAAGGAGAAGTGATAGGAGGGCAGTGCTACACTACGCGTCTTAGTTTTCAACATTGGAGGTACCTGCTTATTAATTAAAAGGCACAGACTTTCTGGATTCCCTATATTTAAACATCATGCTTAACACAGCCTCAAGAAAAGTTTTAGTTCCTGACAAGAGAAGATAAAATATCCTTGACAAGAAACCCACCAAATTATTTCTTCAGGCTACTATATGTCTTTTAAGCAAGACTTCTTTTGAAATCCAGTTTGAGAGCAACCAATGTTAACAAATTGTATGGAAACATGTATACTCATTCCCTCAGAAAACATTGTGGAGATTAAGAGACCACCCTCCTTTAAAGCAAAACATGGCAAGAAATTTGGACTTCAAACAAAACAACCTGATTTCTCACATTTGCTATCATTCACCATCTAGATTATCGACACTTCTAAAAATAAATCATATAACATTCTAGGACTTTATGAAACAAGAAATGTATTTTACAGGGCTTTTACCAGTTGCTTTTTCACTTAGGTACAAGCCTAGCACATCTGGCTAAAGGATGTCATCATCCTCCACATGTTTAAAATTGCTTGAAACAGTGTTTCCTGAAAATCAGTGCTGTGCTTTCAAATATGTTGTCATAACTCTGTTTGTTGCTATGGGCAAAATTTTTTTTTCTCATTTACCTCTTTCTAAGAGTGATTGTTATCTGATAAGTTCACTAGTACATTAAGCAAATAATTATGGATTGATAAAACATGAAAGATTTTTAAAGAACATAGAGTATATAGACTATATAGACAGCTGCTTAATAGAAGGCAGTATTATGCGCTTATGAAGTGAAAGAAGTCTCTGTTCCAACATCTCACTGAAATCATGCCTTTTCTGCACTGAAACACATATTTGACTGTCATCAGGGAGACAGTACCAGAAAGCACAGTTAAACAAATGACATGCATAAAATATAAATACAAACACCTCTTTCACCCTTATAATCTATTCCGCACAATGCAGGTAGTTAACACTGTACTACAGCAGTCAAACTATGTAAATAGAATTTTGAGGGTTTGTTTCCCAGAACAGTGCTGCACATTATTAGAAAAAGCTATACAAAACAGAAATCCATGTAAAATAGCCCAAATATTCATTTTGCAATAAGGTCTACCTGGAACAGAAGGAATATATATTGTCCAGAAACACAGAGAACAAAATCAATGAGTTTAGCTATAGTTTGCAGACTTAACTACATTTTAACCTCCTAGGAAAATAAATATATAATGGTTTCAAGCTAGTAGAAACCACAGTTGCGAGGATAGGAGCTGAGACTCCAACTGCTGTAGAAGTGCAGCTTTAACAACTTTATAGGGTTATTTTAATATATTTTAGGTACTTTTGGCTTCCTAGCTACTTTCACTCCAGAAAATTAAGGATCGTAAAAGATAACTGCTGTTTTGTTTCGTTATCACACATTTAAAGGTAGTGCTAGCACTGCTGAGAATGTCACAAAAGTAATTTCAATCACAGGAAGTGTTGGTGTTGATAATAGGGCGGATGAGATTCATGCCAAAATAAAGGCACAAAGCTATTCTAACTGTTCAAGTGTGTACCCAAGAACTCAAGGGATAAATCACTTGCAAAAACCTGAACCAGAAATCTTACTGAGCCATAAGAGCTCCTGCAGGTTTGGCTGGTTTAATTCATCAGAGGAAGCAGTGACTTTGGCCCTGAAGTCAAACAAGACCAGCAAAACAATCCAAGAAATCCAGGCTTCTCCTGCTCTGACCTCAGCTGCTGGAAGCTAGCCTCCCCCTGTTGTTGCTGTGATTTTTATAAACTGGGAACCTTATTTCCAGATTCTTCAGTTTACAGGAATTGAACATAAACACTTAATCTCATCAGTGTAAAATGGCTGGATGTACACAGGCTGGGTTTTTTCAAAAGGAAGCTTTCTTTCAAGTTCTCCAAGAGCACATTATGAAAACGTAGATATACTTTAGGTTATATCTTTCTTGCCATCTCTGTGCAATTGCTTGAAGGCATAAAAATTCCTTCCTCTTCAGATTCTCACAACACACCTGCTTGGATAAACCTCAATTTCTCTGAGAAAAAAAAAAATGTTCACAGAAACATTTTTCCTTTGACCTGGGACTCCACCTTTTCCCTGAGGCCAATTGGCAAGGCCATGTCCTCCTCAGCTGTTCAAGCAACGCCCAGTAATCATAGCTACAAAACAACTGGTTATTTGGGCTGATGGAGGTCTCTAGTGGAAAATCAGTAGAAACACAAGTTCATCTCCAAAATTCAAGATAAGATCAGTTAACAGGAAAAAAGAAAAGGCACTTCCTCCTCACCCATGAGGGCAGACAGCAGAAACTTTTTGCTAAACAATTTGCTCCTCAAACAAAAAAAAGAAGTTCAGAATCATCTTCCCAGGCAGGGTGAAGCTTTGTGGACATCAGAGCAGAGGTGTGATTGGGAAGAAGAAACACCCATTGTTATCTTAATCTTGGCTGGAAGTGGTCAAAGAAATATTTCTTTGAAAAAAAGCCAAGAATTTCTGGATTTCTTCTAAATGCTGTAACTTGTTACCAGTAACTCTACACAGCCAACTTCAGCTGATAAAACATAATTTCCCTCATTGGAAAAGGCAATATTATATTTTTTAAAAGGTGAATTACATTATGTTGATGAGAAATATTGTGCAACTATATAAATTACCATGAGCTTGCTAGTAATTTTCTTAATAGTCAAATTGCTTAGAAGCAACATATATACATAAGCATAATCATGATTGACAAACTCACCAACAGAGTGTGGCTAAGCATAGCAGACCTGCTTGGGAATTGCTCTGTCAGCAGGTACAGGTGGATATTCTACCTTCAGGTCCAGGTAGACATCCCAGCAACACAGAAAGTCAGTCAGCTGCCACATGCTGAACAGGCCTCCAGGAGGAAAAGAAGCCCCAAGCCACACATGTCTCTAGTCTTGACTTTCTTTTTTGGAAGTCATGTTTTTTTATCAAAACTTTCTGCTTGATAAGAAAGAATTACACTGCAATTTACAACTATAAACCATACACCTTAACCTGGGAAATAACTGGTCACTAATGATAATACTACTAGCACAGCATACTTCAACACAACCTGGGCAGAAACTCAAATTGCACAAAGAGCGGTGTTCAGAGTATTCAGTAGGTCTAGGGAACTCTTCAACGAAAAACTGTAAAACCTACCACCCTAGGGAATGCACAGAAAAATGTGACACTTTCCACAGGGACCACAACATGTTCTATCTTCTATCAGATCCAGAATCACATTCCAAACACCTTGATACTGAAAATCAAATAACTTTTTAGTTAGCCAAATATTCACTCTGGGCCAGTATTACTGTTTTAGAAGAGTATTATTGTTTTAGCACCAAAATCCACATTTATCTGTTTTATAATGAAAAAGAGTATACATGCACACGGTTACACAAATATAATTAAAGTGTTTCATTTAAAAAGAGTTTCATTAAAATAGTCTGAGGAAGGTGAGAAATATTTCCCTGTTCCAGCTATAGTCAGTTACACACAGAAGAATTGAGGTTGGAAGTTAGATACTTCTATTCTTGACTTCTTCATTCTCTAGTGCATAGTATGGTTCTTATGCAAGTTAAAGTAATCCAGTACTGGGCATTTCATTCATGCTATGTCACAGGAATTAGTGGCATTGTATGGACAATGATGGACAAGAGAGAGTTCATCACTCTGTTACAGCAAATTTTTCTTAAAGTGCTCTCCTTGTGCCAAGTTCCTTTCAGTCACACGAGCTTTTGCCAGTAACAGACATTGATTGTAGATGAAAGTATTTGTTTCCTCGCTCCCTGTGATCCCAGATTCCACATGGGCATAAAATATCTTATATAGAATCAATCACAATGAACAATTTCTTTCCCTAAATATCTTAAAAGACAATATACTTTTCCTCCTTGCTATTCAAACACAGAGCTAAAATATTTCTAATTGTATTATGTCATCTCTCAATTAGTAACTGGAACTTGAGAGTTGCATACTGTTGACACATGAGCAATGGTCTCTTAAATCATGTTTTTAGGTTATATTTCCGAGTCTGAGAGGTAAGCAAAAAAATATACCAGGTAGGAGACGTGTCTATTTGTTTAATAAATATGGAAAGCAGAACAATATAAAAAACTATTCGCCTCTCTATCCAGTCACCCCTGAAAAGCCCAGCTCTCTAGCTTCCCCCAGCCCTTCCCAGCTGGCTTTCACCCTGAAATGTGCTCAGTGGGCAGTGTCTCCCATTGCCTCCGTCACCTGCACCCCAGGGAGAAGGAGGCTCAGCTGCATCTGCCCTGGCAGGAACTGCCTGCAGCCAGTCATGAGTTAGACTTAGGCTCTCCGAGACTTGGAATTACTTTCTACTGCTTCAGTGAAGGCATATGCAATACATTTAGGGCTCCTAACATTCCTTGAAAATTAATGTGAAGGAGGTGTGAGCACAGTTCAGAAAAATGTATTATTATTATTCTGTCTAGACTTTGTAGCACTGCTTTTCCAATTTTCCCATTACTTTAAATGAAAGATCATTGTAAAATAATTTACTTTGTTTTAAAAAATAGCATCTTTAGCTACCTATGCATTTACAGTAAAACTCACAAAATAATGTTTTACTCTAGAATTCTCTTCAGGACAGAAACTTGGTTTTAATTTCCTCTGGTCTTAAGGAACTTCAGCTGTATAGATGTTCTGTGGGCCTTCTATGCAGAGATGAAGTGTTACTTTATCTGTCCTCATATCACCCTACAGACTTGGTTCAAAACACGATGAAGTGTTACTGTACCAACAAAATCACTGCTTTGCAAAATGCAATACTTACAGCTATTACAAAAGTTGCTAAAATCTGGTTTGCACTGTTCTGTTGCGTTGCAAGTACAGATTAGTACAGTGCCCCACTTTCAGTCTGGTGATCTAAAACACCTCTTATTTAGCAACAGAAATCTGTCAATACCTTTCAAAAGGGAAAATAAAATATCTAAAGTATTACTTTCTATTTGGAAGTACCTGGAGTAAGAAGCAATTACTTTTCCAGATACTAAGGCGAACACAGTCAGGACTCAACTTTAGATATCCAAAAAAAAAAAAAAAAAAAAAAAAATTATTTATCATTGCATTTCTCAAAGGATTTTCTCCTAAATTGAAATAACTAGTGACCACTTACAGAGCAGAAGAAATAATATCTTTGGTAATCTCTGGTTCTCAAAGATAAAATATGAGAAAACATGAAAATCCACTGTTCATCTAAGGTTTGAAAACTAGAAAACTGCTGAAATGTGATTGCCCCCAGTTACTGGACACATTAGAAACAATCCGTTGACCCTAACTCAACTACAGGCCCACACTGATTTTGCTTTCTCAGTGTTGGAATTTTTGCAGGGAACTGGTTTATAAAAAAAGCCAATTGAGAAGATTTTTTGGGCCATCACTCATGCTGCCAGAATCTGGTGTACCAGCAAGACACGACTGCCTCCTGAGGCCCACAACCACCCTGCCCAGTGTTTCTCCCTCCACTCTTCTGCTGGTTGAGGGGTTTGCACGTGGGTAGATGGGTCTGGCAGAAAAGCCTGCTGCTCCGAGTGTCCCATCCAGTTTTCCTGGACACTGTGGGAAGCTGCAGGTCACTGTGCTGTGTGGCAACATGGGGCAGAAGAGCGGCAGTGACCCTTCCATGGCCAGGACACCCATCTGTGGTCCCAGACTGCATGTGCACACTGCCTCAGATGTCTCACCACCTGCTGCTCAGATACTTTCAGTGCACAAAATCCACTTCACTTTGTTGTTAGGCAGATTTTGCCCCAGCTTCTAAATCCCTGACTCTGAAGACATAAGCACTGCTTTGCATACTGTGGAGATGAAGGAAGGGTGGCAAGGAAATCTATCCTGTTGCAAGAGCTTCTCAGGAGCAATCAACCAGGCAGACCCAGGTGTATGGCAGTGTATCTTCAGAAGAGCTGAATATCTGCCCTAGACTGATTTTAGCTATGCTGATAAATATCAGGAGAAAATGTGGGTGCAGGAGTTAAGAAACAAAGGTATGTGTTTTGCAGCTTATGTTGCAATTTTGAGCTTCATGCAGCAGGAAGAGGGTGAAACATCTGATAGTAGCAAATGCCCTGGGGACAAAGACACTATACATTAATATTATGGGAACTGTTCAAGACAGCTTCCAGTGTGTGCTAAAAACTGGCCAACTGGCATATTGTTTCCTTTCATTGATCTGACTTAATTAGGTGCTCTGCTGAAAAAAATAGTTAAACAGAATATGAAAAACAACTATGGGACATGTATTTCAGTGCCAGAGGCTGGAAGGTAGTGAGCAAGAAAGGTGACAGGGACAAAGGGGTCAGCATGATGAGGGCCTGTCTGCTCCCAAGGGATGGTTTGCACAGCACAAACTGGTTTGTGCACTCTGCAGAGGAACCCAGCTCCAGGCCAAACTGGCTTGGGAAACAGGTCAGTGCATTTCCACTCAAGTCAGATGACTTTCGTTCCCGACAGCAGCACCAGCACTTTGTGACCCCTGTCACTGAGGTTACTGTGGGACTGCACTTCGCAGCACCACAGCTCACAAACTCTGCATGCCTTCACTAATTGGGTCTCCAATTTCCATGCACTAACAGGTGATGGTACATATGCATGTCTGCTTAAATAGTCCATAAGATCTTCAGAAACTTGGGATTTGCTATGCTCCATGTCCTATGGAAATCATTATTATAAAAGACAATGTATTAAACTTCTTCTCCTGTCTTCTCACCCTTTTTCTGCTCCTTAAATTCTTACCTGGAGATAAATGCAAAAGGCTTCTTGGTTCTCTGTATGTTTTAATGAGTGAAGACTCACTTTATGCACAGTCAGGTTCTTTTGCCAGGTTCCCAGGGAGGCAAGCACGGTGGTGTCATCATCACTGTGAAACTGGAGGAGCAGATGTCAGGCAGAGCTTGTCAGGACATCTTCTGAGGTTTTACTGGGAAGCCTTCAGGGTGAAGAAAATTGGAAGTGACCTTTATACAGAATTACCACAAACACAAGTAGGCTTAGGTGGAGAAAAAAAAGTTCAGGGAAAGGTTTCTGTTAGGTTTTACTCATATTTCAAGCCAAGTAAAGCAACTTCATTTCCCTAAGAAAGCACTGCCATATGGAGCAGGATGAAAATGTAATCTAGTCAGCAAGAATTATTGGATATTATAGCAGAAAACATTAGTAGGAGTTTGCAATGCTATATAGGGTTTTGATTTGCTGCAAATATTACTGGTTCCTGTTATATTATACTGTTACAAATTAATAGCTTACTATAAGAAAATACAGGAAGGGTGGACCTAAAGAGCAGGAAAGACTCAATGAGCACTAATGAGCTTCAGGACTGTATCATCAGGAAAGCCGTAGAAACTTCTTCCCTTAAACTTTTAAATAGTTTCTAGCAGTATCCCAGAGGAAATCTTCTTATCCATGCCTTGCAATGATTTAAAGAATGATTATTTTCCTGAGGAGAAAAATCCATGAGCATAAAAGAAAAGTTGTCTATGTTGCTAGTAAAAATTAGGCTTATATTTGAATTTCATTGACATTATTTGACCTTGTTCATTTCATGACTAGTGTGGAAAAAAATGAAATGGTGTATAGACAATTTTAATATCACATTCCATTTTTGCTTTCTCTCCCTTCTTTATATACAAGGAACAAATGAAAAGAAATAAAAGAAGTGCAATAAATTAAAATCTGAATCCTGAGTGTGGTGTTTTACTTATATTTTGAAAAGCAGTCTGTGGATCACCTGTTGATATTTTTTGTATCACAGGTGATACAAAAAATATCAAAAAAACCCCAGTGAAACAGATGACATTCACTTGAGGTTTGCTCTGTCCTTTTCATAATAAGGTAAGTGCCGCTGCAGAATTCCTTAGATTAATTACTTTCAAGGGAAAATGTGAGGCAGATCTGACAGTGCTGTGCAGAGCCAGTGCAAATCACAACACCTTGCCTACCAGTTTTTTTTGCAAGAGCACTGTTCTATATCTCTGCATAATTTTTCTGCGTGGCTGTTCTCGCCATCCAGCGCCTCTGCAGGAAAGGAACACTGCCATCTGCTCAGCACAGCTGACCCTTGCATGTGTCCCACCCCCCAGTGCAGCCAAGGGCACTGCTCCTCTGCCTGCTCAAGCTGCCCATCCTCCCAAACACGGATGCTGGTGGCAACCCATTTCAAGCTGCCCTCTGCCACCAGCATCCTTAGCTCCTTTTAAATGGCAGCGTAGGGCCAGGTCCTGCTGTGAGGGGGAAAGGGTAAGCTGTTTGTGGACCAGGGAGTGCATGCTCCCTCTGGACAGCAGCAAGGGCAGAGAAGCAGCAAAGAGATGCATTCCCTAGGGACAAGAGAGAGGAGGCACAGGTACTGTTGGGGGAGGAGAATATTTCCCCTCACTATGCACAGCACAGGACTGCTCACCACAAAGTTAGGGAGTGAACCTTGATTATGGCTAGTAAATTATTCCAGTGTCACTGGATTAAGTACAAAAGTTTAAAATGCATGATTTTGTGCAATTCCTTATGTATGCCATGTTGTGTCTGGGTTCAAAGAGCCACCTGATGACTCTTGTGCCTCAAGCTGCAATCCGATACCTGTCTCCGATTTTTCAGGTTCAAGAAGACTTTTGCTTTACCAATCAGATTTTTTGACATAATCATGTTCCTGCACGGGATCCAGACCCAACAGCATGAAAAAAACCACCTCACCTGCCAGTCTGAAGAAAACATCACACAGCAACTGGAGACAAATCCCAACACGCAGACTTTAACAGGAGGCTGAATGGCATGTTCACAGTTAGTACATTTTTTATGCACTCTTCCGTCCTTCTCTTTGTAAACTGTTTTTAAATACAAGGATGTATTTAATATTTGAATAATGAACCTCCCTGTTGGCAGTTGCAGTTGACCCAATGTAGTTTTTCTGTCACATTTTGTCTGACTGTGGCACAAAGCAAGCTCTACAATGCTGCAAAAAAGGCAGCTAAGAGCTGAACAGGAAGTCTCAGTACCACCTAAACTAAAGTTCCACAGTACTGGAATGGAGAGTGGGTTAAATTTGATGAGAGAACACAGTAGTGACTGTTGTTTGTGTAACACTTACAATCATTCTATATTGATTCAATGGCCTTTTCTTCTTTTCCTTTCTACACTAGTTCATATAACAAAACACTGTATGTGTTCAATTAATGGTATTAATTTCCTTTCTGTTTAGATAAATAGGATCCTTTTGACCAGAATTAAGAGGACTATGTGTTTGGGGATGTGAATCCAAGCCGAGACACATTTAACCAAAAGCATTTAATGACATTCTGTTCTCACATGCTACTGTGCTTCTGCATGGTCATTTCCCTCCTTTCTTCTATTGATTTATATACCTAAAGTTCTAATCACAAAATAATGTTCAATAACCAATAAAATTATTATTTTTTAATGTGGAAAAGGTCAGGTTTAACAAAACCTTAAGCAGTTTGACTTATTAACAGTTCCTCAAGAGACGGGAGGTTTCTTTCTTAGCTCAAACATTGAAATAAAATCTCACATTTTCTGGAGTTTATAGGTTTTTAATATGGCAATTTCATCCAGACGAACTAAAATAAAATCCACTCAAAATTCTTTGTGCAACATTGCCAGGTCAATAAGGGCCCCAAAAATCCTACTGCCATAGGGAACACCCCAAATCTCCTTTTTACGTTGCCTTATATTTGGACAGGATAAGTAAAATGGAGAAAATACTGGAAGTTACCTTCCAGGTATTTGGAAATGAAAGGTGATGCATCTGAGAACTTTCTTACAATCAAAGACAAACGCCCACTCAGTGGATTAAAGGCAGGTGAGATAGAGGTAGAATGATATCTGCAACAGGTTTTGCTATGCTGTTCCCTAATGACAGGTTGAAAATGCAAAATACAGACAGGTGACTAATTCTAGAACCTAAGTGACAGAGAAGAGTTTTAGAAACGAGCAGACAAATGTGCTCTACACCAAAAAAATTGTCATGATATCACAGAGTAATCCATATCAAGGTTTATGTGAATAAATAAAGTACATGACTGTATGGTATCTCTGCTATTCAGGCTTACGACAAAGGTCAAGGAAATTCTACCATGAAATAAATTGTTGCTCTATTGTATTGTGGTGCTATAGGAAGGAGATGGTGAGGGTTCAAGAAGATCAGTAACAAGCTGATGTGAATGCAAGATTTCGCTTTTGTTCTCCTGCCTCCGAGAAGACCTAAACGGAGGGGGGCCTAAGAGAAGAGTGGTTCCCTTTACACCCAGCAAGGCAGTTAAGTGGAAATGGAAGATCTAACTCTAACATGGAGTATATTTGAACATTTATATGCTTTTATTATTAGATTAAGGATGTATTTCTGATAAGGAAAAAAAAAGGAAAAAAAATCTTATTGCAACAAAAAATTTTCATATATACAGTCCAGCTTCTACTGAACCAGGAAGAAATATGTCACCTCTACCAATGCTGCTAAAAGTTGTCAACAGACCAAACTTGACTTTGTGTGCTCACTGTCAACAGTGACAAATTTT
Source organism: Melospiza melodia melodia (assembly GCF_035770615.1). Classification (NCBI taxonomy): domain Eukaryota; kingdom Metazoa; phylum Chordata; class Aves; order Passeriformes; family Passerellidae; genus Melospiza; species Melospiza melodia. The sequence continues at coordinate 33,274,135 of NC_086226.1, read as the reverse complement.
CTTAGCTTATTCCTTTAAGTTCCTTCTAGGGATGTACAAATACAGAAAAGTACCCCCACAGTTTTACCATTCTTGCAAGCATAACTGCTGGGGAAAAACGTAAAGCCTTGGTATGATCTGAGCACTGGTCAGAGGCAACAGGCAGAAAACAAACCAGAGTTATCTCTGTTAAAATTACCTGTTTCGTTGTGTCTGTGCTGTACAGCCTCCATGCTGACTCATGCCATTACCTCATGGGAAACTCCTCTAAAAAGTGATGAGCAGTATTTCTGTGATGTAAATACATGGTGTCATTAGCTGCATTTGACTTTGTCACTGCTGTTGTTCTAATGAGCTAGCTAGAACTAAAATTTCTGAGTTATACTGAAATAGGCACCATTACAGAGAAAGTATCAAAGAAACTTTGGGGGGGAAAGAACAAAAAAACAACAATGGCATTATTTTTATAATGTGTGATTATAAGGAAGAAGAGGAACTGGAAAATTATTTTATATTGTCTTTCTTTGGAACTCTTCTGTTGACATGCTGAGTGTTTATTTTCAGTATCTAAAAACTAGCATTTCTTAGGTTTCCATTATTTAAGGACAGCTAAACAAACTGTGTACAGAAATCCCTTGTGAACTTCCTGGGGTTAGCATTTTTCTTTGTTTGGCTTTCATCTAAATTCCTTCTCTTTCTCTTTCCCCCACAGAGCAATCCTTTCTCTCTTGGAACAAATCTTGTGAGATCCTTCTAGCTTTACTTCCAGCACAGGTCAGCAGAAACCACCTTTCCCCCACTCCCAGTTATGATGAGCTTCATTTTTCAGCCTTCCCTGTGATACTGACACAGCCAGAGGAGACTCTGAGGCTGCAGCTTTGCAGCTCTGTGAACCCTGGGTTTCAGCACTCTCAGTTTCCCTTCCACAGAAGTATGCTACTTGCAGCATGAGATCAGTTAGCTGTTCATGACAGAGCATGTTACAGTAAACAGGCTCTGCTTTCATCATGCAGGCTTCCCAGCATTTTTTCAGATGGGAAACAACTGTGAGAACAATGGAGGATACGCCGCTGACAATAGGTGCAATATCATTTACATTTCTGACAAGCTCTCAGCATTACTTTATTTTAGCTGAGTTCCTGCCTCCATTATGTGACTGCAATGTGCCTGCTGAGAGATGAAATGCTGGCTCCTTGACAATAGCCAAAGAGGGATACACCCAGTATTGGTTGAACACAAGGTGACTTTCCCAGCTTATAGAGGCCTGGGAAAAGACATGAATAATGCTGGTGTAAACCACAATATCCAGAAGGCATTGAGCTTTTCCTCACACTTATGAAACACAAATAAATAATGGCCAGGTGGCCTCTGCTGGTGCACATAATTACATATAAGCTTTTAGACCAAGTCTTTGAATGTTGCTGGAGAGGCTTCCTCAGAATGCTTGGGACTTTTCTGTACAGGAGCAATCACTTTGCACTTCTCAGGCAATGGTTTACAGAATGCTTTACTGCTGTCCAGATTTGTTTTGAAAACAAATTTGGGAACTCATGCATTTGCAAGACAAAATGCTATATTTACTGTCTAGGAAGTTAGAAAAGCTGCAGAGAATATACAGAGCATGTGTGGTGCTGGGGAGTACTCTGTTGAAGGCCTGTTCACCAAACACTTCTGTCAGGACAATAATATTGCTCATCTCTCCTTTCACAGTCCTACTATGCACACTCCTAACAAATTTCAATGGAGGATCATGAGTAACCAAGCACAGGAAAAACTCGAAGTAGATGTCATAACTCTAGTACCTCAGAACAACTTTTCTCTCACTTATCTTTGTGAATTTACATTGTCTTTTCAAGGTCTGCATGGCTACTTTTTAGGGTTGGATACATATATTCCTTAGCATCTACATAAGAGCATATTACATTTTCAAACTCAGTTTACAGCAGTTTAACGTTAAACTTTACTAAGTTTACAGCAGCCCATCCTCCCAAACTCAGATTGTGTGTCAAGACTGATGTCTCTGTATAGCAAACCCATGTTAGGACTAGTTATTGTATTGGGCATAAACCGTCTCTTGACCTGGGCTTATCTCTGAACTCAAAAAAAATGTCCTGCACCACTGCAGACAATCTGTAAACCATGCTCAAGCAGCTAAATTGCAGCTCGTGTCAGACTTGGCAGCCCTGCTTTCCAGTGTGTTGAATTATTAATTTTGAATTTTTTTCTTGAAAAGAGAATTGCAGAGTTTACCAGGCTGATATCTCAAAACCCTTCAAAACAGAAGAAATAAATTAACATTATGGTCTTCATGATAACAAATGCACCAAATACTTCAGGTGCTCTGAGAGCTCTTCCTAAGACTTGAGGAGATTGTCTACTACTCACTAAGAAAAAGTTGCAATAATATTGCTAACTCCAAAATAGAGACAAGATTTACAAGAAGGCAACAGCAGTTATTTTTATGACGGATACTCTCTGCTGTCCAAAGTATAAAGCTATATTTTTCCCTCTGTAGACCATGTCTACCTTTAAGCAACACAGTGAGGCTTCTGTACCTCTTACTGCTTCCCCATCAGAACTTAGATCACTGTTGGATGCCTCTGCACTGACTCTGCCCGAAAGCCCACATCGCTTCCTAAAGCACTGTGGCAGCTTGGGCCAGAATGTGAGAACTGATGGCTCATAGTAAACTGCAAAGGGACACTGTGTTCAAAGATAGATTCAGGGATGTATTTCCTCTCTGTAGTTCTGCCAAATGGAGTGCTCACCAGCAAAAAATCATGGAGTTCAGTGCAAGTGGAGATATAGAAGCAGCAGATGGAAGTCAGCAGTCCAGAATCCTCTCTGTAGATGAAAGAGAGCCCTGTGTTTGTACAGCATTTTGGTGAGATAATTTTATGATCATGGGGAAGTGTAGAAATCTGGTCTAGACATTGCAGTCAAAAGTTTAAAAAAAACAAACCAAACTGACAACACTGCTGCCTTGGAAGTCCTTCAAAATCACTCCTCTGTGAAAGATAAAGTGTGACATTAGATTTGTTACAGGGATCTAAAGCATTTTTTGTTGCAAGTGTTTGAGAAATTTTCTACCTTCAAGATGGAGAGGCCAGCTAGGTACGCCTGAACATTGTAGACTCCTTAAGGTTGGAAGAGACCTTTTAAAATCACCAAGGCCAACAATTAACACAGCACCACCATATTAATCTTATACCACGTCCTCAAGCGCCATGCCTATAAGCTTTCTGAACACCTGCAAGCATGGTAATTCCAGCACTTCATCAGGCAGTCTGTTCCAGTGCTTGACAACCCTTCCCATGAAGAAATCCTTCCTAATGTCCAATCTGAACTTCCCTTGGTACAACTTGAGGCCATTTCCTCTTATCCTGCTGGGAGAAGAAGCCAATCCCCACCCAGCCACAGCCTCCCTTCAGGCAGCTGTAGAGAGTGATGAGGTCCCCCCTGAGCCTCCTTTTCTCCAGGACAAACACCCCCAGCTCCCTCAGCTGCTCCTCACAGCACTTGTGCCCCAGAGCCTGCCCCAGCTCCATTGCCCTTCTCTGGGCTCTCTCCAGCCCCTCAGGGCCTTTCCTGCAGTGAGGGCCCAGCCCTGGACACAGCCCTGGAGGTGTGGCCTCAGCAGGGCCCAGCACAGGGGGACAATCCCTGCCCTGCAGGTGATTAGATACCCAATGGAAAGAGAGGGGACAGAGCAGTTCTCCATCTGCAGACCCCATAGCAAAGGCTGGCTGGTGGAGAGTGAGCAAGATACTGGTTCAGCCTCTTCAAAATTGAGGACTGTGAAATGGATAGATTTGAGGAATTTGTTTTGCATGCCATCCTGAATTATGTTGCCCTTTTTATCTCCTTAATTTCATCCATTAAGACAACTAATTTGTTTGTGAGTGAGGAAAATTAGGCCAAAAGGCAAAAAAAAAAAAAAGTTTTAGTTTTCTGAATTGTTCAACAATGGCCTAAAACAATGATTTATTACAAATCACTAAAAATTTTAACCCTTTGCTTGTGGTTGTCTAAGATACATATGTAGCATGGGTGGAAGCACTTTAGATCCAAAAGACAGGTAGTTCCTTTTCTTTCAGTTTTACTCATAATTTTGAGAACTTTGTAAACCCTGAACAATACATTTGCAAATATGATTATTTTTTCACAATCTCACCATCTTATCCCAACTAAAAATGTTGTTAAAGGACAAAAAGACCCTACTCTTCATATGAAGGAACTCAGTGCATTACCATATCTTCATGGTTTCTGCAACTTGGATGTTCACTAAAAGAGCAGTCTTTTAAAAGGTTTCAGGGGACCTATAAAAATTCCCCAAAACCTTCTAGAGTCGAATGCTGAATGGCTTTGCTCTGACCTAATGTTTTCTTTTCTTATCCACCTAGTATTGCCTAAGGAACAGAATTACAAAACACAGCATTAAGTTGCAGCCAATACTTAGCTTTAAAAGCAGTCCTGACATTACCACAATGTATGTGAGACATCTCCAGCCATCTGGTTTAGTTTCTGCTTCTTTCTCAGTGATGACTTTGCTTAGTCTCTTACTATCAGAGAAGAGGTGGAGGAAAGCCTCCAAGTGGAAATATATTGCTCTGCCTCTAACTTAGGAGATCTGTTCAGATAAAAAGCTTGCTCTTCAGAAAAGGTTTATTTAGTAAGTTTTTGACATGGCTCAAAGCAAGAAATGGCAATGTGTAGGAGATCACCAAGAAAAGGTTGATTCCAAATGTTTTTCTTATTGCTGCATAATTGCATGTTATTTCTGTCTACAATAATAAAATTTGTTAATTGTACCTCTGAGTCACTGTGCTTTGCAACTCCTACATGTTAAAAATGTAATACTCTCATTTATAGTTATTTCTTTTTATGAACACCAGGAGTATTCTGCACAGAAGACCTTGCAGATTTTCAGAGGTTTTGCCTGCAAAACCACATTCTTTTGATTACCTGCATTCTCCACACTTGGTATTGCTCATCACAGCAAGGCAGTTTATAGTTTCTGATTAGTAGAACTTGAGTCAGAAGAATTGCATTCTTAGAGTATGAAGATAAATTCTTTCATCATAGCAGAGAGAGGGATTCATCTGCACAAATGCCATTGATGTAATGCTGCTTTTTCATTAATAAGCAAATTAAAATTACAACCCACGTACATTCCAAGTGCTGGTAATCTGAACATGATAAACTCTGAAGAGAAGAATTCAGTGCGTGCTACAGTGAAAATATATGATGCAGAAAATCCTTGCTCTTGTCTGAAAATGATCATTTAAAATCTTGTTCATGGCATTTCTTGTTCTTTTACCTTCAATACAGGTGATATTGAGTAATAAGAAACAATTGCTGAGCACAGAATTGCAATGAAGAATGGGAGGGAAAAAAACAAAGCAAAGACTTTTTTGATCTCAGTGCAGCAAGCAGGAATAAATCAGTACACAATATCTTCTGAGCAACAGGAGCTCGCAGTGCTAGAGAGAGAAGGTGCAAAGCTTACAGAGGCCCCAGGGAAAGAGTGAAGTCAAGCTTTTTGCACTTGCATGTTGTTGACTTGCAGTGAGGCCCACCAGCCTGGGGAGGCCCTTGCATTTCTCAGACTTACAATGGGTTTTCTCAGAGTAATTGGGCCTGGTGCAGGTGATGCTGGCGTGATCAGTGAAAGGGTAACACTCTTGAGACAGAAGAGGAAGCACCACCAGCAGGTCTGGAAAGGCTACAGAGGGCACATGATCCTGGAGGACTCAGAGGAGCTCAGCTCTGCAAATCACCTCACTCTCTGGTGCTGTCAAAGGGCATCAGTGAAACCACAAAAGAAACTGCAGGCATGGGCATACAATACACAGGATGAGGTGTATTTTGGAACAGGCTGACTGAGAGATGTGAAATCTTTGCTACACATTTATTTTGTCACAGATGCAAATACTATAATCTACCTTAGTGAATATTTTTTTCATTTCTCAAAAGTCCCTGAGCACAACTACAGCCATAAACTCAGTCCTATTTCCTATTTGCTGTTCTACTGACATTTACAGCCCAAGTTTAGGGTGTTCTACCTGCCCATCCATGGTGCTGGATGCACCATGAACTGTCTGAACATTTCAGACCTTTTAAGTACCTGTGTAGTCCATCCCTGCTGCCGCACTAGTTGCTCTGACAGACTAGAATTGGCAAAGCAGGGTTTATCATAGCAACTCTACCACAACCAAATCAGCTGGGAGAGAAGTAGATCATGAGAGATTAAATCTATGGGCAGATGGAACATATGACAAAGTAAACAAAAAAAAATGTATGGTGAAGGAGGTAAAAAATGTCACAGAATAAATAAGAGCTCCACTGTAACAGATCTGGGGAAATGAGCAGGTGAGAAACTTGGTAGAGATAAGGAAACAGCTAGGAGAATTAGTAGATATGCCTTGGAAGATGAAAAAATTTGATCTTCTAAGAGAAGAGCCTGGGAGGGTAGTAATGCCAATTCTGTTGAGGGAGGATGAGAAACAGGCCAAGATAAGCAGCAAGAAGATGAATACCAGGAATAACCAAAGCACAATGCCAGGCTTGAGTAACAAGCCAAGTAAGCCAACAGAATTACCAAGAGCCTGAGAAAAAACCTTCAGGAGACAATTAACTTGAAAGTCATCTCATGAGAGCCAGAAGCAGTGGTTTGGAGATCAAGACATAAGATTCTTTCTTCAGGTCACACTAAAACTGAGGCATTTTCTGGTATTGAAGGTCTTTGCCTAGGTTTCTCATAGCAAACAGATGCCAATTTTATCTGTTCTACAGTTCTAGCATGTTGCACATGCTAGAATTACAACAGTAGTGGCTTTCTGTGTAGTTGGTGGAAACTGTTCAAATGTGATTAGAAGTATTATGGAATCATAGCCCTTACTCAACCCAATGCGGCCTCTAAAAGTTAAAAATAATACAAATTTTTATATAAGTAAATATAAGATACAAAGAACATCCTTGGAATTCATAATGATCTGGGGGTATGTGAGCTTCTCTTTGCGCCTTCTCACTCCTCCAGGGTTGCTGGTAGCAATCCTAGCATGAGTGGCATGCTAGCATCTCCTCTCCTCTCCTCTCCTCTCCTCTCCTCTCCTCTCCTCTCCTCTCCTCTCCTCTCCTCTCCTCTCCTCTCCTCTCCTCTCCTCTCCTCTCCTCTCCTCTCCTCTCCTCTCCTCTCCTCTCCTCTCCTCTCCTCTCCTCTCCTCTCCTCTCCTCTCCTCTCCTCTCCTCTCCTCTCCTCTCCTCTCCTCTCCTCTCCTCTCCTCTCCTCTCCTCTCCTCTCCTCTCCTCTCCTCTCCTCTCCTCTCCTCTCCTCTCCTCTCCTCTCCTCTCCTCTTCTTTGGCATTGCATACTATAGCAAGGATCTGGAAAGAAGACAAAATTCCCACAAGTCTCTCCTGCGTAACTGTCCTTAGCTGCCACCCGGCACTTCTGGACCGCAAGCAGAAAGATGTAAACATGGAAAGAGAGGGCATCTGAAAGGAGCAAATTCAGCTCTGCTCAAGCAGGTATGGACTAGATGGATATCTCCCTTTACCACAGGGTCTTTGTCTTGGGAATCACCTTCTCATCTCTCTCTGAAGGATTTATTTTTCAGATTTCCTAGTAATTTTTAAATTTCCTAAGAATAAGTAATTCCCTAATCAACTCAGCAAAAGAAACTCCCTGGCCATCTTTTGGAATGGGAGCTGTCAGGGTGCCCTGTCATTCTGAAGGCAATGTAATGACATGAACCATTCCTTCTGACCAAGAAGGTGTGTAAGTATGTTCATGTGTAGCATTGCTCCTTTATACACATGGGGTGTAATTCTGTACAGCCTGTGAACCTTGCAAAGTTTTTTAGCCCAGTGCAAACTCTGCATGTCCCCACTTTAGAAGGAGAAACTCTCTTTATCCTACTAATGGTTAGAGTATACAGCAATCAGAAATCCAATGAAGTTTCCCCCTTAGTGAACCAAACCATGGCTAATTCTGAACATGTTTGGTGCTTTACTTGGTCCCTGATGAGATAGAGCATCATTAGATGCTTTGATCTCAAGATGTCATCCTAGACAACACTGAGTGTGTGTGCAAGGAAGCACAAGGGAGGCTCCTTCATAAAGACATAGGCTATGAACAACAGGCTTTTCTAGGTTTGAGATTTTCCCAGGAGAAAGCTTGTACACTGCCTCTCCAAAGGTCACTGACTAAGCAAGTGATTTTCTGGCATGTCACTGGGACAGGGCATTACCATAGCCTTTTGGTTTCATGACATCTAGATCTATTAGGACTGGATTTACCAGGCAAATGAAAAAAAATACTGGTTTATGTATTCCTACTCATAAAGCTATTGTATATGGTTTATGAAAGCTGCAATCCCTTCCCAGCTCCAAGACTTTCAGTGATTTCAAAGACAAACATTTAAAATGTACCAACAAAATCTTTATTATTGGCTTAATACCAGCACTTAAAATATATGCCATGAAAGCAACACTTTCTTGTCCCTATGCTATGTGGGTTTAGATAGAGGAACATAAAAGTTTCACCACCTCTTCTCTGTTATTTGTCATGTTCTCTATTTTTCACTCACAGCAGTAAAATGAGGAACATTTAGTATGTAAATTAATGAAGTGGCAATGTGAGTAATTTTACACCCTTATATTTTGAACATATTAGTATAAACTGGATATTAGCATCAGCTGGTGAGTCAGCTCCTCTGAACACAGGAAGAATCAAGAATATGTTCAATTAAAAAATTTCTGTCATTCCTATTAAAATGCAGATATTTGTTCAGATACCCTTATGATTAAGTGGCACTAAGACTTCATTAGATAAAACATTATTCATACTGCTAGAATACCAGCAGAATAAAGTTTCTTTTGTTGTTTTTTTCACTACAAGAGATGTATTTTAAAATCATTCACTTACTTAAGACACCGCTTCATCTGCCCCACCACGGTGGCTGTGACAGTAGTCAGCATTCAGGGCTTGTGAACATAATAAATAGGGCAAGGAGCATGTGACCTTTCTACTGATATATCTTCTCAGCTCCTCTTAGTTAGTGATTTAGAGACTTGTCAAACTGGAAGTTGTGCCAATGATGGACTGTCATCTGTGAAGCTGCCCAAGTTCTTTTTTAATTCACTTATGCTTTTAACAAATCCATTACAATGGGCAGCTTAATTTGATTATATACATTTTGGAGAGGTAGTTTCCATTTCATTTAGTTATAACTTTTTACCTGATCCTATTGATTTCTTGCATGGTGGGAAATGATGCTTTATCATCTTCTCTGTGTCATTTCTACATTTTGACACTCCTACCAGATTCTCCACAGTTATGTGGGACCTGTTACTACCTGAGATTAAGTTCCTCACTTTATTTCTAGTCAGACAGAAGCAATTCTATACATCTGTTCAACTTTGACAACTTTCTAAATCTATCTTCCACTTTTATTGCTGCTTCTCTGACAAAGGGTGATCAGGTTTCCTTGTAATACTCAAGGCACTGATAATCCACAGCTGTCCAGTAGCTCAGAGCAGCAGGTTTTTTGTTGTTTTTTGTTTTTTTTTTTAATTATTCTTCATTTATTCGTTAATATTTGAAGACACTCATCAGTTAAGTTACTGACAAAGCCTGGAATCCATCCCCTGCTTACTCTTCCCCCATATAACTAGAAGACAGCTACATTTTCTAACATTATTACTTGGGGGCTAACTCTTTCTAGGGCACTAATTTACAGGCTGTTGCAAACTTCTAACAGTAGCTATCTTTTACCCATGTGCATTATTTCATACTTTCTAGCCTCACATTTAATTTGCCATTTTATCATCTTGTTTTTCAATAGAAAAAAAAATTTTCTGAATCCCTATGCCATCACCTTATGACTGGTCTGTCCTAATAATGTGTAATCTGCAAACTTTCCCAACTCACATTATCCCTATATCAGATCATTTAACAGCAAGCTGGCCAGCTAGAGAAGGCAGAGGTGGACCTTCATTATTGGTAGAAATCTTTAAATGAAAGATGACGCTTTGTTGTTACTACTTGCTTCTTATGTCTTAATTGCTTTTCCACTCATAATCCCTCTTGTCCTGTGAGAACTTCGGTGCATGATTCATCCACAAAGACCTATGTCAAAGCCTTTTTTTCCATGTTCAGATTCATAATTTGTATCAATATATGGACAACATCTCAGCTCCATAATAGAGTTCTAGTAGGTTAGTGAGGCATTACCTGCAAAACCTTCCTGCTCCAAAAGGAAGTCAAATAGGAAATATTTGATTCCATTATTTTATGATGGATAATGTTCAGTTCTTCTATTTTGTTACAGGTATAAATATACAGGGTACAGGTGCCAGGTGTTTTGGTATATGCCTCTAAGGATTTTTTTCTCTGCATATTTTTTTAAAGACTAGCGTTGTGCTATCTTCTGTGCCTACCAAACTATGTTTAAGTGACATATTAAGAGTCCTTTTGATCACAGCAATTTTTTAATTTTGGTTTTGAGAATGTCTTTTAAAATATTCTTTTAAATATTTACTTCTAAATTAACAGTGTAAACTAGATTCTCTCTTTCTCTTGTGAGAGAAGGTTGCGCCAAACCCATTCTCCATGGCCAATACCAGCTGAAACAATTAATCTGGCTTTTCTGTAGTGACTCTCTTCCTCCTGAGTGCTCCTTTCAATCCTGGCTATCTACGGCTAAACAAACTGACTTTGTTCTCCCTCTAATAAAAAAAAAATTAGAAAACCATAATGCTGACCCATTTGAAATGGGTTGTTTGTACTGCTTGAAGGTAACTCAGTAATTCTTCCATATCAATTTATAAAAAAAGAAGTCACTGTTTTCTGTGTTCCTGTTACCCTTCCATTGGTTGGTGGTTGTCTGCCACTCTTCCATTTTAAGGTCACTGTAATCACCTTAGCTGTTAAATGATGCTGTAAGGCAGATTCTAAACCCATGTGTTTTAGACAATACTTACACAATGCATTTCCTGCAACTGGCTTTGTACCATTTTGTACCTTCAGAATGTGTTGTCTTGTTTTTTATATTCCTTACAGCAGGTTTGTAAAATGCTTATTCTATTTAGTATTTTTTGGTATTATGTATTGCTATTTGTCCTGAATTTCTAGAGAATTTCAGCAAACCTGTGGACAGGTGTAAATCTTTATGTTCTACATATTTGCATTATGGAGTGCAAGCTCTTTTTGCTGTGGCAAAAATCAGTATGTCTTAAAGGATGAGATAATCCTGTATCAAGGCTAAGTAATTTGAATCAGGTATTTTAAGCATGTTAACCTAACCACACATCAAAGAAGTAATGATTAAATGTTATACGGTAATTCCTTCTTAAACAAATTATCACAAAATATCTCACAGAAGTATCACTGAGCTACAAGCAAAAATGCCCATAAGTAAAGCATCAAACTCTCATTATCACTGACTTTGCTATCAAAGTTTGTCATACAAAAATATGCAGATATTTTAAATGGAGATCAAATGATATTCAAATTCTAGTAACCCAAAGCAATCATCTTAATATTGCTAGGTTTATATATCTTCTCAAGATTAGAAAGGAAATTTTAATGTACTTTTCATCTTTTTTTTTTTTAATTCTTTGCCAAATAATTTTCTTTCATCGTTCATATACACTGCATCATCATTACAGTCAGGTTGTGCAAGAGTGTAGAGCTAATTTTCTTCTTCAAAAACTGTGGAGGAATCATACAATGCATAGCTACTGTTGTAATTTTTGTGCAACACCGTGAAAAACAATTCCTGACTTTCTGAGATTTGGTATACAGAATACTAAAATATGCACTTGGAAACACAGAAACAAATTGTAAAAACTGTACTGAAGAATATGGAGAAGGCAGCAAATGTGAATGGGCACTTGGTGCTATCAGGTGTGTGTGGTTGTGCTGGTAGTTGCTACCAGCAGCAACTACCAAGCTGTTGGTAGTTAGCAGCTTGTTCTTTGCACAGCACGCCTGGCTCATCATTTAAAGCAATTGGTCTCAATCTAGTCAGGTCTTCTCACAGGAGTTGATTAATGGGCATCTTACAGCTTCTTGGTGTCTTTATTTTCTTCACAATTTATATCTCCCCTGCCATTGCACAGACAGGCTAAACTTCAGCTGTGAGATGCTTAAGCTGAGATGCTTAAGCTAGAGTGTTTTCACAGACATGGATTTGGGGCCTGCCTGTGACTGTCACAATAATCCTTTAAAGACAGGCCATGTCACAGAGACAATATTTAAACAAGCTTGGCTCAGTGGTCACCACCACTACATGGAGTGGGTCTGCAGATGGACAGCACTGCACACATTCTGCCACAAGTACACAGATGCTCGTTTAGGTGATGCCCCCTAAATGCACTTGAGCCTCAGCCTAATACCCTTGATGTTTTTGATGCAAAGGCAAATTGAAGGCAGTCAGACATGCTTAACATGAAGTGCAGTCAGAAAGCAACAAAACTATGCAGAGGTAGACCTGCCTAGAAAGGCAGACAGTGTTATCTCTCCCTCCACATCCCTACCTCTATGAATGCTTTAGAAGTGCTTTTGACTAATCACTCGTTTCCAGGAAGGTGGTGTCAAAAAGCATTATCTGTTGGGTAGCTGTAAGTGTTTCACACATAAATGAATGCAATATCAGATATGAGAAATGTGAGAGAGTTGCAGAGGGGGGTGGTTAATAAAACATGTAAACCTCTCACCTTCCATGTTCTCCCTCAAAGATAGTACCATCAGGAATTGGGACGTTCTCATTACTGAAATCAGAATAAAGCCTGTCGGGAGACTACATACTGTTATTCATGCTGAACAGGTTTACCCAGATCTATAAAGAGGGCTGCAGTCTGCACTTCTCAGTGCATACATGGTGTAGAAGTCTCCTTACCTTTTGAACTTACAAAGTGACAGGCACAGCTTAGCCAGAAAAAAAAACATGCAGCATATCAATAAACTCAGTTCTTAATTAGCTCTCCTTCTGTCTCCACTTCTAGTACTGACAGATCTTGAATGGGCTTTTTGTTATGACTATTGACTTTAGCCTTTTGAAATATTGCTGAGTGGTGACCCAGAGGGGTGGAGGTGGAATTAGATTCAGCAGTACTTATACCATCATCTGTTTGGTATGTTACTTCCTTTCACTCTGATGTTGGGAAGATCACACCCAGCCTTCACATTCCTCTTCAACAAGTTGTGTCAAGGAAAAGGGAGAAAGGAAGTTGCCCCACATACCACTGGATATCAGAAAGGAAGGTCTTAATGAGGATGTCAGGATGTAATTTCTACAGAAATCAGCCCTTCCTTTTGTCAGTCCCAGGTCCATCTGCTATAAACATTCCAACATCATCTTATGAAGTGAGAACTCGAGACATAGTACTGTATTCTCTGGGGTTATTTAATGTTCTTGGATTATATATAAAAAGAATACTGAATTCCTAAACTCAACTGCAGTTATAAATCCCTAAAACTGAAATGAAATAGTGGAGTTTGATTTGCCTGGAATATCAAAGACAGGTGAGCTGACTAAAACAGGAACCAAAAATATGTAAAGAATCTTCCACACTGCCATACAATAGCAACACCCTAACTAGCTGAAATTAAGAATTCTGCTATATTCTTATTTGTAAATTTTTATTCATAAATATACAATATATATTAGAATTTTTTTATCTGCACTTTTTCAATTTTTCAGCAATAGCTGTAACAGCAATAGTAAATAACCAGAAGACAGAATGCCTTGAAATGCACTATCACGGAAATATGTTTACAATGTTCCTGCTTAAGAAATGTAAAAATAATGTTTGATCATATTTTGTAGTGACTCATATGTATTTCTGTGACTCATTAAAAGCCTCTTAAAACCAACTCATTCACCTTAGAGAGGAATGTGCTGCAAATCCTTTGTAGTATGCCTATAAACTTTTGTAAGGGTATATTAATTCAACATAAATAAAGCACTTATAGTATTTCAGTCATAAGGGAAAAAAAATATGCTAAACCAGAATCAAACACACATCGGTCTCAAAATACCTTCCTTTTAAGTTTGTTAATTGCTGGATTAAGAACCATGATACTTTATGGTCTGTTAGGGTCATTTTTGATACTGAAAAGTAAATTGTGTTAAGCAACAGTATGAGATTCAACAAGGCCAGGCACTGGGTCACAACAGCCCCAGGCAGCTCCACAGGCTGGGGCAGAGTGGCTGGAAAGAAGCTGGGGGTGCTGGTGACAGCAGCTGGACATGAGCCAGGCTGTGCCCAGGGGGCCAAGAAGGCCAATGGCATCCTGGCCTGGATCAGCAATGCTGTGGCCAGCAGGGCCAGGGCAGGGATTGTCCCCCTGTGCTGGGCCCTGCTGAGGCCACACCTCCAGTGCTGTGTCCAGGGCTGGGCCCTCACTGCAGGAAAGGCCCTGAGGGGCTGGAGAGAGCCCAGAGAAGGGCAATGGAGCTGGGGCAGGCTCTGGGGCACAAGTGCTGTGAGGAGCAGCTGAGGGAGCTGGGGGTGTTTGTCCTGGAGAAAAGGAGGCTCAGGGCCAGGTGGACATTAGCTTCTCCTGGATAGCAAGCAACAGAACAAGCAAAAACGGCCTCAAGCTGCATCAGGGAGGTTCAGATTGGACATTAGGGAGAAATCCTTCACAGAAAGGGTGATCAGATGTTAGAAAAGGTTGCCCAGAGAAGTGGTGGAGTCACCATCCCTGAAGGTGTTCAAGAAACAACTCAACATGGCATTTTGGGCTGACAGTCTGATATTCAAAGGTTGAACTTGATGATCTCAGTCTTTTCCAGCATAAAGGATTCTGTTATTCTCTCACTGGATACATAAGGTGCTTAAACTTTTATGCAATGTTTGAACATTTCCAGTAGAATATGAGGTTGCCTTTTTTCATTGCATGATGTTCATGATACAAGAATAAAATGAATTCCAACCTTGAGTGTTGGAATGAGTTCTATAGGTATACCCTATAGAACATCGCACAAAAGCTGTGCAATGATCAAATCAGAACATGCCCCTTTGCTTGCCTGCAGCCATTCTCTGTGACAGAGTCCAGTGACAGGACCATGTCCTTGAAACCTGAATACACACTTTAACAGGACAAGAAAATGCCCCACCAAGAAAGTGCAAGTTCAGACACCACCACATCACAACCATTCCTGCAGAACTCATGGACATCCCCATGTTACGAATTTCAGAAACAAATTCATGGGAGAATGTATGTTTTAAAAATAATTTAATCACTACAATATGTACCCATTATTCTCTGTCAGATCATCTTCTTTCAACCTGAAGATCATTTTTTTTTCTCACACCTTTGCACTCAAGCGCAGGACAAACCATCAGGATGATTCTTGTTGATTTTGTTTTGATATGCTTCAATTCCCAGGATTGGGTACTTGTCGACCTAATGGCTTATATTGCCCTAATAAAAAAAAAAAAAAAAAAAAAAAAAAGCTTTACAATTTGAGCTAAATACCAATACCACTATTCCCACATTAGAGCCAGTTGACCCTCAGAATAGGTAGACTGGCCTTACTGCAAATCAGTACCAGGCATCATACAGTCAGTGAAATCTTGGCCTTATTTAAACAACTGCATTGGGTTTGCATGGCCAGTTTTTGGTAGCGGCAGTGCTACAGGAGTTGATTCCATGAGAACCTATGAGAAACTTCCTCCATGTCAGACAGAGCCAATGCCAGCCAGCCCCAACCTGGACCCACCACTGGCCAAGGCCAAGTCCATCAGATATAGTGGCGGCATCTCTGCATTAATGTATTGCAGAAGGAAAAGAGTTACCAGGTAGATGTATTTCAGCCAGAGAAGAGCAGGCAAAGAGAACTCTACAGACACCAAGGTCACTACAGAAAAAGAGGGAGGAGGTGTTCGCTTCAGGCACCAGAGCTGATGTTCCCCTGTAGCCCATGGTGCAGACCATGGTGAGGCAGATGTGCCCCTGCAGTGCTCAGAGGTCCCTAGGGGTGCAAAGATCCACCTGCAGCACATGGAGGAGACCCACACTAGAGCAGGTGGATGCCCAAAAAAAGGCTGTGATCCCATGGGGAGCCCACGCTGGAACAGGGTCCTAGCAAGGACCTGTAGACTCTGGGAGTTCGTGGAGCAGGTTTCCAGGTAGGACTTATGATTTCATTGGGGACCCATGCTGGAGCAAGCTGTCCTTGATAGACTGCACCCCACAGTAAGGGACTCACACCGGAAAAGTTCATGGAGAACTGTCTCCTGTGGCAAGGACCCTACGCCTGAGTACTGAAAGGACTCCTCTCCCTAAGCAGCAGCATAAGCAATCTGGACGGAGGGGTGGAGGAAGGTGTTAAGATTTGTTTTACTTCTATTATACTGCACTGATTTTTATTTTGACTGTAATAAACTCAGTTATTCTCCCCAAGTCAAGTCTGTTTTGCCCATGATGGTCACTGAAGAGTGATCTCTCTCTGTCCTTATCTCAGCTCATGAGGCTTCCATTACACTTTTTTCTGCCTCATCCGTTTGTGGAGGAAGGTGAGAGAGCAGTTTTGGTGTGTACCTGGCATCCAGTCTGTGTCAACCCACACAAACACAGAGTTATTGAATATAAGGCCAGTATTCAATCCAGTTTCTTCAGTGGTTGGTAGAGAAGTTCATTCCCTCACCAAATCACAAAAAACTTAACAAGTTATTCTGCTTTTTTGATTATCTGTCTTTCCCTCCATGCTTTGAATCATACATGTAGTCATTATCATAAAGAGTTCTGATTTACTCATTATTTAAATTAGACCCTCCAAGATCAAAAATATTACAAATTTCCAATGACATCATTTTTCCTATGAAAATTTTCTCAACATTTCACCTTTTCTTCAAAAACACGATGCAAGTAATGAGGGACAGAAAGGAAGACTGGACAGAGAAAGAAAATTCTGTTGCTGGCTCCCCCTGAAATATAACACTTATGCAAGGCAAATTTTAAACAGAAGTTGAGATTATAATAAAAAGGATAATAAGTTTTTGTGTTGAAAGGAAAACTGGCATCCTACTTAGTCACTGCAAACATACAAGTATTATGGATAGTAATGCAGCTTGCTCTGTTGCCTACAAAATATTTCTGACTACTAATAAGGTTTTTTTAATATTGAGATTACATGATCTAAAGAAAGACCTATGACAAATACATTCAGCAAACAAATACATAATTTGATAACTCTGGATTTTGCTTATGCCTGGTAAATGTATGTACACTGGACTACAACCTTTCATGTAATATGAATAATCAAATTGTTCTCCAGGTTTTCTGTGTACAGAGTAGAGCTCATATTTACTAATGTTAGAAACTCAGGCTCCAAACCTTCAGATTGGACTTGTTAAAATTTGTTTACGGTCTCAAACAGTTTCTGAACTTAATATTTATCACAGAGGTTGTAGCTGAATATTGCCTTTCTTTATTATTGTATCTCTTATCTTTTTCACCTACCATACCAGGGAGATCATCTACTCCAAAGCATAGGATCTGTACCCAGGGCACATATAATCTACCAAATCTTTTTAACAAGGTGAGGACTGAACTTGATAATCTCCCAAGATTTAAGATCTTTCCTGTTTTATAGTCCACAACTCTCAATTCAAAACTGAAGCATTTAAACACCATAGTAACTGTTCTTTTTAGGAAGGAAAACAACAATATTTTCATTCCCACCTGGCTTTCCTCTTTGCCAAATCCAAGAATGGCAATACAGCTTCCCTAATTCAGAAAATTTGTCTGAATTATCCTTTCCAGCCGTTCTAACAAGTTCACCACAAAGCTTCCCAGCTGTGAGAGTCTTCCACTACAACACCAAAAGTGAAACAAACTACTTTTGCACTAATGAAAAGACTCATGCACTGGTCTTAGAAATATACTGCTTCCATCTGTAGTAAAGCATCCCCAGCCTGTGTTCAAATATTGATGCCGCTTAACACAACCCAGTTGACTAACATCCCTTATGTAGCAGAGAACAGAAATACAACACAAAAAAGAGTTCAAATCCTACTCAAATTGGTATCAAGTTCTGCCCTCTCCTAACAGAGAGGTCGTTGCTAAATAGAAAAGTAGGTTTTTTACACTGAATTAGCAGAGTTGTTAAATCCCACACGCACACAAGGTTGCAGGATGCTTCAGTTTTACATACCCAAATCCCTAAGTACTGAGCCCAGAGTGTACCTACCCAAGCTTCGTAAGTGCTAAATCCACCCATGCCATTTTCTCTCCTGGGATCTGTCCAGTTAGTAATTTCTTTGTCAAAACAGAACCTAAGTGGCGCCTCTGCAGTCATGCAGAGCAGAGATACTGAACTCGCTCAACAGAGTAGCGCCCCATTCAGGAAGCAGTGGCAGTGGCTGTTGACAAAAGCAGGGGATGTGAAGTGCTTCACTGGTAGTCATGAGGGCACAGACTCCAAGTGCAAATCTGAAATGGTCAATAGGATGAAAAAATGAACATAAACTGGCAATCCATCAAATATTTGTTGTAACATTCTCTGTAAATACTGGCAAGAGTCAGCTACAGCAGTATGGCAGGAGCCAGTATGGCTCCAGAAGTTCTCTCCCTGCCCTTAGTCCCTTTCCTGCCAACATGCACACACTATACACCCATTCCCTGAGGGAAAGGGATCTCTCTGAAGCTTTCACTGGTATGAGTCACAGTGCTATCAATTTTTGCTTGAGAAAACTTGGTGGTACACTAAAGATCCAAGGTACCAAAACCCTGCATACTTCACTAGAAGGATGAAGATTGTTGAACTTCATCCTTCCAAAGCAAAGAGGACAGACTAAAATCAAGTGTGCAACAAGAAATTATTCTTGGAAAGTCATCTCATAAGTGATTCCAGCTGGTTTTCATTAGCATAACTCTCAAAGAGACACTACTCTGTGTCTCATCCCAAACCTTACCCTACAATGCAAGAGAACTGGGTTCAACATTGGAGCACAGTCTATAGAAATGCCTATAGGTGATTGCATAGAAACTTGACTGACAGTAATGGTAGAAAATATTGTGAGGACTCATCTATGGACTGGTACTAAGGCACATCAGATAGCAAAGGATTGAGAAGTCCCTTTTCTCTTTAGTTAACTCCTGTGTGCTTTTCATGTCTTTATGTCTTAATAGGTCACCATTAAAAAACACAGGTCATAATTTGAAAATACTTCAAAACAAGAAGTTGAATAATGCCTGCAAAGTAATAAAGTATCAGTGGACAATGATATAAAGAAGAAAAGTTCATCTTCAGCTATTACCGCCACTTAAAGCTAGTTCCATCACTTTAAAAAAGTCAAAATGTAAAAAAACATGGAACCATATCTGCCTATCTGTTATCTATCCCTCACAGACCTTGTTTTCTCTACAGCTTGAGGACTCATGAAGCAATTAGGATATGGCAAAGGGATCTTCATACAAGCAGAGGGAAGACCCAGAAGAACCTAAACAAAGATTGAAAGAGCTTCAGTAATGCAGAATGTCATTTACTAGCGTACATATCTCTTCCCAGAAGCACTTGACATGAATACCAAAAACTGACAGCAAAATCTGGCCTCTGGGAAGAGTAAGGATTCATGTCTTGAGGACGTCTTAGGGAATGATCCTGTGGATAAGCCCAGTGTTTGGATTGTGCCTCTAAGCAGAAACTCAGAGCCCTGTAGGGTTTCCAGCATGTTTTCTGTTATCAGGCTAACAAATAACCTTGCAGTTATTTCCCTAAGAAGAATACATGGCAGTTACACAGCCAGCTATGTTTTGAAGGAATTTGGATTTTGTGAGTTTTCTGTGCATTTTCCTATGAGAGATCATGCAATGGCCAAAAACAAGTCCTTCTGTTTAAAAAGGTAATGATTCCACATTGAAGACTTAATCAGATGATTTTGGTCTTTCTGTGAGGGCCTTTTTTTTTACTTTCAGTATCAGACACAACATAATAAGGTCAATCAGCTGCAGAGCTTTCAGCCCAAGAAACAGGATTGGGTTTTGCTTTGCCTTTTTCTCATTAGGAGAAAAGAGATTTGGAATTAAGAAATCAGTCTTTACATAAAGCACTTACTGTGAAAACATCGACCCAGATCTTATTGGTATGGTTCTTAGAGTAGAAAGGTCTGTCTCTTCTGGGCTCATTCTCCCTACATGAAAGATGACAACATCTTACTGGACACTGTTAAATGTAAAATAAGTTGTGTTCAAGAGAAAGGATTGCTACTGTGGAAAAACTAATTTTATTTTGAATTATATCACACAGAGCAGGGTCTGCCTTAAGAAAGATATATGGTCATCATAATGGAATTTTAGGTAGCTTAGGGACCTCTTCAGATCTCTCTCTAGGGATATATTTTCAGGTAAAACTTCAGCTTGCTCCTTGCTTCAGAGAGGATTCTCTGTTAATCTACCACAGCCGGGTTTTCAGAGGATTTTGGCCATAAGATGTATTCTGGGTGCACTGACTTCTGCACAGTACAGATTACAGATATTCAGCTTCTCACAGAAGCAAAAAAAAGAAAGAGCATTCTTGAGCCCTTTCTTTCAGGATGAAAAGGTCATGACTCTTCATTAGAGCTTTATTGCTCTTTTGCAATAACATCCTTGATCATTAGACAAAAAAAAATCAGTATAAAGATTTTACTGTAAAATACCAACACATATGTCACTCTGGAAAATAAAATAGAATTCAAGATTCTAAATATCATAGAGGGTAAGCATAGAGTGTCTTATATTCCATGTAAAATCTCTTCTCTAGAGATATTTTAATTAATTTATCTATTCATCTGCACTCAGGGAGGAGACCTTGTGAAGTTTTTGGCATAAACATTATCCTCTCTTTGGAGATGAGATGAGACTACACTATTTGTAAAACAATTTCAAAGGAAAAAAATCCTTCATAGAAGAAAAGCTGATTTATTGATAGGCTTAGGTAGTTTGTTACCAAAGCAGTGTTTGAGGTTTAAATATCACTTAAAGCTCTAACTTCAAAAGAAACATTTACTGCATGAAAATACTCATTAATTTCCTCCCATTCCCACAGCATTTTCCTGAAACACCGAGAAATACTGTAACTTTTGCCAGACAGCAAAACATACTAAACTGGAAATTCAAAACTACTGAACTGAAGGATTCTAAATGGAATTGAAAGGCTAAAACAGCACAATAACAAATGAAGCTGACTTTCTCCAATGTTACCTCCATGGACAGGTTTTGTCAGGCCTCAGAAATCCATCATATGCCTACCTCTCTCGGGAGGACTCATTGAATTACTAAAGCAACAACTGTTTGCTGAGCAGTGAAGATCAGGGTTAATTTAGGCCATGCCTGGTCAGTACCATGCACCACAAGTCTCTGCATAAGTTACTCTCCACACTTCTCACACACATCACCTACATCCATCTAGGTTACCTTTAGTGGAAACAGAATAATGAGCCAACCAGAAAAGAAAATTCATAAGCATTAACTAAGTAAATGGCAACAGTTTTGCAACTGATAGAGCAAATCAGCATAAAAATTATAAAAACAGACCAAGCCAGCTGATCAGCAATCAAATAAGTTTTGTAGAAAGCAAGGCAGGAGTTTAATTTTCTGCCTCTTAAATTTTCCTTGGATAAGAAATTATGCTAAACATGAGTAAACAAGAGAACTTGAAAAAATTTCTAAGAATCTTTGAGATCTCAGAACATGCCTACCTGCAAAGGTAAATGAAGATCACAAACTAAAAGACACCAATACAAGTAGGCTAACTCATAGTTCAAATAAATTTCACCTTTCAGGGTGACACACCTGCAAAACAAACACTACCACACACAAACGTGACTGAGAAAAATAAGATAAAGTATATAGGAAGTCTGTTGTACCTTATGACTTTTGTCTCTCACCTCCATTGCAGAAATGCTAATTCTTAAGAGGGGCCACAAGACTTTCGTTCCAGGATGGGCAGGTAGATACCTGCAATGTTAATGCAGCTTAGTCAAAGCTGAGCAGCACAGTAAACATTGCTCCTTATCAATCCATGTACACATAGGTGATTGAAAAACACAGTATCAATCTTGTGAGGAGGGAGAGATAGAGATAGCCACACAAACAAAACGAACACCATGTTGGTAACAGGAACACTTGGATTTTTAAATTTTCCTTCCTCTTGTTCCAGTAAACCTATATCAATGCAGAGCCATATGAGGACCAAAACTAGGCCCTTCCAGGCTAGAATGGGGTTTCCTGCTTGACTGACTTAAAGCAATGTTGGACCTTAATTTTAACACTGCAATATATCTGTAGCACCTCTCTCTCCCCTTCCTTCCTCCATCACCCTCTCTGAATTTACACAGAACTGTAAATTCTCCATGGAAAACCAAGACCACCAACACAGCCTTGATGTTGTAAGCTCTAACACCTTTGAAGCCATATGACTAGAAATTTTCTGGGAGAAAAAGACACAGCAAGAGGGAAATAAATGTAACCCACTGGGAGAGAGAATAAAGAATTTAAAATCATAATTTCATACTCTAAGTGTAGAAAACTAAATTCTGTTGCTCCTCCCCTTCCCACCCAACAAAAAAAAAAAAAAAAAAAGGTCCCGTCTCATACTGTCTCATATTTACCTAGCCTCTGAACCTAGCCTCTGAACTCTGTTTTCTCACGAAACACTTTCCCTCAGGTATGGTAACAGATGCAATTTTATTCCCTCTTTACATTAAGACTCCATTACACTTTCTTGCTAGGCCTGTCAGTGGCTATGCCTGCTGCCCCCTTGCACCCTAACTTCATTTCCATGAGAGAATCAGATAATGGCAATTGTTTTATTCCTGCGAAGATATAAGGGAGACAGTTTGATGCACACAAGACAAGAAGAATGCCTTCACTGTAAACATTATCAGGATGGACATGCATGTGGATCAGGCAAGACAACGAAGAGGCTACCAGAGTCCACACAATTCAGCACAGACGCCTGCCTGTTCCAATAGCTGTCCTTGACTGGGGCAGCACTGACACAGAGAACAGAGTCTGGAAGAGGCAGCCAACAGGGCTTGTCAAGATTTGCCTTCCTCATGGGTGTTTATTGTTCATACCTCAAGTTCAACCTTACTTAGAAACCAAGTACAGTTTAAAAGTTTTGTTTTCAGTAATAAGCTTTAAAAAAGAGTAGCAGAAAGTAAGGGCTTTTAAAAGACACAGGAAGAATAGAAAAACCTTGAATGATCTGGTGTTGAAGTTGTTGACTTCCAAGAGCCTTAAGTCAATTTATTAATCTCATGTATGACAGGAGATTGCCTTAAAATGCAACAAGTTTCAAAGCTCATCCTTAACAGGTTACGGTCTTGGGCTGGAGTTTGAATTCCTTGTGCAATAAGTTTTACGTTACCTGGGTGACTGCAACGGCTGCTCTGTCATGGGTCCTGTACTGGAAAGTGAGGGGTGGAAGAACAAATTCACAGGCATGTACTTGCTTGCCATATTCTAACATTTTTAGGCTTTTCTTAGCAACTTAAGCACTAAGAACCTCAGCCCACCGCTTTTTTAAAATGCACTTATTTTTACAGCTTACATAAAATGTTATGATTCCACATTTAACTCTTGGGAGAAGGAAGACATTCTAGCTCAGATCTTTCAGTGAGGTCAGTTTCTTTGAGAGCCTCTGGCAACAATCATTGCCACTGAGAGTCAGGACTAGAGCTGAATGAAATCCAAGTAGCAAGACCAAGAAAAAATTTCTAGGGCAGGGGTTGTGTTGAGCAAAACTGACTGCTTTCACCTGGGACTCTGCAGAGTTCTTGTTGAAAACACTAATGTATTGTCAGGTCTTCAAACCCCAAGGAACATACACAGAGAAGACAGAAAATTTCAGGTTTAAGAGAAGCTATAAAGCAGACGTCTCATCAGTGTCATATAAATTGATCTTTACAGTGGTAAAATCTGTTGGTGTTCTCCCCCATTAAAATAGTTTCATTTGCCAATATCTTTTTACAGTCTCTTCTGACATAAAATAAGTAATGCTCCCTCTGGAGCCAGCAGAATCCCTATTACCATTGATACAAAGGATTTTAGCTCCCACATCTCTTTTGTTCACATGTCATCGTTTTCATAAGCAGACCCATAGCTAGCAGAGAAAAGACTTCAGGCAAGATAAGAACTGGTGGGCTATTTTCATGCCGTTCCCATAAATATAGTTCTAGCAAGAGATTTGCCAAATGACAGCTGTGCTCAAAGTGTAATTCCAAAACTGTGCCTTTGCGTTATCCCATAAACACGATTCTGGGGAGATTAGTTAAAAGGCATTTCAGCATTCTGCCACCCACACCATGCAACTGCACAGGAGTTTCAGTTCAGATAAAGTAGCCACATTTCATGGAAACAGCAGGGATAATTTCCATTAATTTAACAAAAAGTACTAGCTCATGGAGAAAGTAAGGAAACTGGCACTGGAACAGACTGCAAACAATTAACACATTAAGCCCTTTGGCTCTATTTTCACTTGTTATTCTTAGCAACTGGTATTACCAGGAGTGCTGATACATTTAGGATCATAGGAGGAGTGAACAGGTTTCTCTAGCGGGTAGAAACTGGAAGCAAATTATGCACATACTGAACAGGCCAGCTAGGAAACCTGCCTAGCTGAAAGTCATGCAATCTGTACCACTCTGTCTTCATTAAAATCTCTTCTGCAAAAATGCCTTTCTCAGTGATGTCCACCAATATTGTCACACACATAAGTCACAATGATGACATCATCTTAGTAAATAATTGTAATCATTCCCCTAAAAAGAGAGCTGTGCCCTGAATTTTTCAGTGTATCATTTGTTTGATACTGTTTTCTTTAGCTGATAAAACTATATATTCTCAGTATTTAACATATGCCTCGAAACAGAAAAATGGTCTGAAGGATTTTGATTCTCCACTTCTATGCGTAAGTGAACACATTTATAATTTGTTAAAATTTTTTTGTTGTTTTTTTATATCTGAATGTAATGTAAGTCCAAGAGTTAAATGGTAGTAATTAAATACAACGATTTCTAAAAACCTGCTTAACTAAAACAATGTAAATATTTCCCAGTAGAAGGAAAAACATCTTGAAATACCTCTTCAGTCAGGCTGTTGCACTTTCTTTACTGCTTTTAATGCTGAAATATAGTAAGTTCTATCAGCACATGATCTCTCAAGCATGACAGATAGCTCAGAAGCTATCTCTTATGTGCTAGTTCTAAAAAGAGAGAAGCCAATACCTCTCTTTCATTGGATTTAACAATGCATTAAGCATGCAGGCAGAGAACAAATATAAGTGCATTAATATTGACAGAACTTCTTTTCCCCATTCTAGGACATGGTAATGTTTTACAGAAAAGGACATGTCCACCCTGCACCCCCATCCACAGGTATAAATATAAGTAAATTAAAACCTATGCTCCCAGAATTTAACCACAAAGACAATGAAGAGTTGTAAAAGTTACCTGTAAACAAGTAAATAAAAAAGCCAAGAGTCATCATGCTATATTGCAGTTCCTCCTGTTTGGCTGGCCAGTTGTGCATACATCAACTTCTAATGATATGCAGTCTAACCCAGCTGTAGAAAACAACAATTTTCATATGCAGGATGACTACAAAAACACTTTTAGGAGCAGCAGAAGTGTATGTCTCCTCTATGCTATGTGAACTAATACACAGATCATAAGACATTTTTCTTTTGAAAACACCATATGCTTTCCCTGTCTGCATTTGAATTTCCAGATAGAGGGAAAGTTGCATTCATATGGCTTCTCTGCCTTGCTCAGGAAGTAGCTGGTATTAGGACCAGGCTGAATGCAGGTAAGCTGCAGATGATTGCTCCGTTCAAGCCCAGAATTCACATTCTTCATGTGAATTTATTTCTGAAGAAATAGTCTGTTCCAAAAGGTAACAAGTGATGTTTAAATAATACTTGTTACTACTGCACAGATGGTCTCAGCAGACCAGCAAAGAGTTTAGAGTCTTTGTGACTTAATTGTTCAATATAAACAAATTTATTTGAAATAGGCGCATCCCGCTTAAAACTGCTTGTGGAGATCTGCTGGAGAATATCAGAGAACGGCAGAGTGACCTGAAGAAAGCTATGAATGAAATTTTAGTGAATGCCAAATATTATATGTGGGTGAATACATACCCTTACAGAGATATGCATAGTTATAAACTAGGCTAGCCGAGACCATGTAGGAAATCTGATACACAAAAAACGTCAGAGCTCAATATTCATACCAATCCACCTCACTGTGTATTTAGAGCTGAAAAAGCTACAGAGAAGTCCAGGATTGTGATGGGTTTTAGAAGACTTTCTCTAAACAGAGGGATTAAATGAAATTAATTTTTTTTTTCATTTGACCTTCCCAGTCTGTCATTTTGATTAAATCAAGTTAGTCTCAGGTTTCTTCAAGAGGACTACTTGGCAAGACTCAAGAAGAGAGAAAACAAAATCAAATACCATAAAAACAAAGAAATAAAGAAACAAACAAACACAAAGTATGAAGAGAATATGGTAGTAGACTACAAAATTATAAATGCTGCAAAAAAAAGGTTTGTAGAGATGGATTCTTCGTGACTTCTCACTATACATAAATAAGGAGCTACCAAAAGAAATAGTCCAGTTTAAACAAAAGGAAATGCTTTTTCCACATAGCTTCTTAATTGGAGTGTGGAATTCATTACCACAGGAAGTTGTGGAGGCCACAGCATGAAAGGAATTGAAAAAAAAAGGGGGGAATTTGTGGAGGATAAACCCACTGGTGACTATTAGACACAATGGTCCGGATGCAAATTTTAGCACAGGAAATTCTTAAACCATCAGTTACTGGAGGTGAGGATAATCGCTTCCTACATCCCCTGTTTCTTATCCTTCTCTTTAAGCTCTTTTTGCAGGGCACTGCTGGCAATAGGACACTGGATTGGCTAGACCTTCAATTGATTAGTACAGAAGTTGTTATGGTCTTGAGTCAAATAGCATTTACCACAGTGTCAGAAAACATGGTATGTCACCACCACCAAGTAATGTATGAAATCAAATTCTGCAATTTGTATAGTTACCCAAAGCAAGAAATGCAATTTTCTGAGGATGGCATCAGAAAATTCATGGCAACTACAAATTACATGCTTGTGAGAGAGATGCTACATCAGGGAAGCCCTGAGTTTTGCATGACAGAAATTTCCTTTTACAGTGTGTAGCACCCAAATGGAGACCTATGTCTGGGTTGATCCTCAACAATTAGGAAACATACTTTCCTAAGCTTACCCAAAAATTCTCCAAGGAGGAGCACTGGGAGCGCTAGATAATAATCTCTAGTTTTAATTATATGAATCTGAACTATGTCTAGTCTTCATCAAATAATAAAAATACCATTCTACATACCAAAAACATTGCCAAGCAAATGCATCCAAGAATTCAAACTGGGATAGGCACCAGCAAATGCTCTGTTGTCCATGTGCTGCCACTAACAGCAAGAAAAGCTGAGCATTCTGCTGACATCTTAATCAAAAAGTTGACAGCAACATTTTTGCCACATGCTATCTTACCCTGCAAGAAGATTGGGTCTTAGTCCCTCAAATGGGGAAGGGGGGGTGACAGGGGGTGTTCAAATTCATGACTGCAGCAAAAAAACAACAAGTCTTGAGACTTAGGAGGGCTAACCCCAGAAATGTAATGTTGCTCAACAAAAAAACAAAAACATTCCTGACTACTGTGAGCAATGGGACATGCTGCAGTCTGATGAAAGTTCGTAAAAGGCAAATTGTTTCTAGCAGAGCTAGACTTCATACAAAACAAAACTTCTAATTTTGTTCATAAATCCACTCATATAATTATTCAGGATGGGTCTAACAATCCAGGGAGCAGAATGTGTCTGGGGCAGTACAGGAACATTGTGTGACATGCAGTGCTGCCTAGAGGGACAAAGAACAGCACAGGACAGAAAATCCCAGGGAGTTCCACTGAGCACCTGTCTCCTAACAAGAAAAACTTTTGTGTTCATTGGATCTCAATAGCAGAGATCAATGGCTGCATGAGGTTGTTAGGAATACAAGACCTTGGAAACCTGGTGCGGTACTTGTCCACACCTAATTGGCTACATATTTCAGGGGTGTTAGCACCCAGCTACCATATATGTATGGGGAAAATTTCTTCATCAATCATTCTTACAGCTTCTCATGTGAAACAGCATAATAAACTACATCAGACTTCAACATTTTGCATTCAAAATCTTCATGCCGTTTTCTCATGATGATCCTACACACATCTAAATTTCCTATTTTAAAGGAACAATCCTCATTACTACTTTCATCTATAAAATTGTAATTTAAAATTCTTTTTTTATGAAGAAGCCTGATAACATCTACTTGAGTATCATTTCCTTTAAACTAAAAATCTCGTGATTGTGTATTTGGTCACTACATTCATCTGCTATTAGAAGTGCACTTAAAAAAAAAAAAAAAAAAGCACACGCCTAAGTGATCAAAAGAAAGTTAATTGCTGAGACTGACGTACGATAAGAACTAACACAGTCAGCACTTTGAAAGCATGGCTCAGAAGAACCGGCACCAACAGAGAGGCTTTCTGTAGTCCTCTGATATTTACATTAGAAGGCGTTTGTGCCAAGCCCAGCAAATTTTCTGACTGAAGGCAGCAAGTCTCGTGCAGAGGGTGAGGAAGGAGGGGCGGGCAAGGGGCTGCGGGCAGTGGGAGCTCTGGGGTGAGAGTTCCTTTTCCGCCAGCTCAAAGTGTAGGAGGAACAATGCTGAGAAAGGCAGGCGGCTACGCCCAGGTCAGCGGAGACGGACAGTCCCCCACCGGCGATAGCCCCCACCACGTCCTGGCGTTTCGGTAACACTTACACGTTCACAGTTGTGAACTGTGGAGCTTTATTTCCTTGTCTGACTTGGTGGATTCAAGGGGAAACACATTAGAAGATGAAATTTGCTTACAGCGATAAAGGGGACAGTTTTTATGCATTACTTGTAGGCATTCCTTGGCTGATATCCACGTAACCCCACCAGCTTTTCTTTCCCAAGGAGACCTGCAGTATATTATTCATATAATTGCCTGAGCTAGGCATGTAGTGATCCCACAGCAAGCACTGGGGACCCCAGGTGCTACCAGGCCCAACACCCCTTTGTCACCACTCTCTTCTCACCCCGGGCAGAGCTCTCTGCCTCACTGCCCTCCTCCGGTTTCACACACAGGGAGCAAAACTGGGTTTATCAGCAGATTGCATTTCTTATAGGGCAGTGGAAGAAGACGCTGTACCAATTAATTAATCATACCTACCTCGGACAAATTTGTGATTTGGGGGATCCAAGCACTGCTCATGTGTAGAAACTGCACCACGCAGCAAGCAGGTGAGGCTGGGGAAACAGCAGTGTGGCACACGTGGCAGCATTTGCCATGGCACCCACAGCTCACAGCGACGGGTAGGTTTCCCTCAGCAGGCCAGCCCCACGCCCAGGCACCGCAGCTCCAGCCCTTCCTTCCCGCGGCAGCTCCGTACTGAACCTCCATCCCCCAGCGCTGGGCTTGCCCTCAGCCCGAGCCGTCAGCACGGCCCCTTGGGGACCAGGAGTTCCCCGAGGCAGCCGCAGCCTCTCACGGACCCCCGTCCTCGCAGCAGAAGTGGCGCACAGCCCTGGCTCGGCCCGGCTGGGCTGTTCGGGCCCAGGCTGCGGTCGGGCGCTGCCCGCCCTCCCCGCAGCAAGAAAGGGCTGTTGGTGCCGAGGGATCCCGGGCTGTGGGAGCAGAAACGCGGCGGGCAGACAGCGTGGGCAGCAGCCGGGCGAGCAGCGCGGCCCGAAGCACAGCTGCCTGCAGCGGGGCATGCGGTGATGCTCCCTCCCACAGCTGGGGAGAAGGCATGGATGCCTCTGGGAAACTGCACCAGCCTCCTGCGGGGAGCAGCCAAGGAAGGGCTTGCGCTCTGTTAAGAGGTGAAGCGGCAAAGGCACAGGGCGTCTGACAGCACCACAGTCCAAAGGCAGCTTCGTTGGACACCTTAACCAAGGCCCTAGGTGCACCTAAGCTCTGTCGAAATTCGTGGAACTGCTCACTAATAAAGGAGGCAAAAACTGTGCTGATTCTCTTTCTCACACATGCTCACACTGGCCAGCAACCTTTGTGCTTCTCTTCATAAATGAAACTCCATCCTCACCCCGTATATTTATTTTTTCAGGAAAAAACCAAATAAATCAATAACAAAGGAATCCCGTATACATCATATGCTCACTTGTCACAGTTTTGTTCCCATTCTCCATACTGCCCCAAATAGGCACAAAGCAAGTCATATCCATGTCTTAAAGAGTGGGTCTCTGATCTGCAGGCTTCTGCTTTGTAAGGGTCAACAGCTGCTGATGCAATTGCCAGTCTTGGGGTTCTTGCGGCTTATGTTTAAATTTTTCATTTTCTGTGAAAGGACTCAGCTTTTTCCATGTTTTCATAGAAATATAAGGGTATTCAGAAAACACAGCATCTTGGGATGCTAATTTCTGGGCATAACCACTACACAGAGAGGGAACAAAACAGGCACAAAGTAGCCCATAGTCAGACACAACAAACTGAGCCATACAATGTGGCATGGGTGACTGGTATGACAACCACAGTCAACATAAGCCTGAGCATAAGTTTAACCAAGTTCATTTCTCCTTATAGAAATCCCAAAAATGCCTTGGCAATACAGGACCCCCAAAACCCTGACTATGCAGAAGAGAGGTCTGTGTGAATACATGAAGTATACACACAGTCCTTACACCTCGCTGAATGGCCCCTTTCTGTGTAACAGCTGCCCCACATGACACTGGTGGTGGGTGGGGAAGAGGGAAGTTTGATTAGGATTAGAGAAGGGTATTTGCATACAAAGGCATTCATTCCATAAGCCCTCATCTTAGAGTGTCCTGGCTGGAACAGGAGCACCCAGCTACCAGTATGTATTGCATGTACAGCAATAAAAAAAGCTCTTAAATTCTGCTGTCCTTGTTGCATTGGAAAGTGCTTCTCCACCTGGTCAAAAATGCAGAGAGCTCTTTAACTCCTTCACAAGTACATCTCATGATGGACATATTTCAGTTAGAAAACTGCATTTTGTTTAAAATTTTTGAGCACTGCTGGCTGTGCTAAGCTCAAGCACCCAGGGCTGCCTGCCACATCAGCACCTGCCAGTGCTGCCTCCCATCAGCTCCATTGTGCAGGCAAACTCACACAATCACCTTCAGGCCTGCCTCTGGCATCCTGCCCCGTGCTTTACTGCTGACCCACCCAAACCCACTCATCAGACAGTAGCTGGGCCACCCTCTTCGATGACCTTTGATTCAAATCTAGACCAGAGGAGAGGAATTGCAGAATATTTTTGCAAAAAAGTATCTCATAGTCAGGATGGAAAAAGCCAGTCTGACCAATTCTGCACCAACACAACAGCAGCTAAAGTCAATGGGTTATTTCTAAGCATGCTGTTAAGCAAGTGCCACATGATGGTCTATCAGCTGTCTGGCTCGTACTGGGTAAAAGCTCTCTGTACACTGCCTTTGCTCATGCTGCTCATGAATGATCATCTTTACTTGCACCTTCCAGCTCTAAAACGCTCCAAAATATTTTTTTAGAAAATATAAATATAAGAAATATATCTACTCTATAATTTATACTATGATAATATATAATATTTTATATAAGATGATTCATGCTAATAATAGCTATTAAATAGAAATTAGAAAAATTAAAAATAGAAAATTTCTCATTTAGTCGGACAGTAAATGTAATTCTTATCAAGCAATCAAGCACAAAGTAAAAACTATATAAGCTAATAAAATAGTCCATTAAGAAGATGTTAACAGAGGAAGAAGACTCCACAAACTAAAAGAAACAATAATGCAATAATGTATATCTGAAAAAAAAACTCCTATCTGTTACAAGTTTTTGCATTCAATGCTGTGTGAACAGGCTATTGCAAAGGGAAGCATTTTCCCTGTTTTCTCCAGATAGCTGTTTATTGCTTTTGGTGTTTTAGCCCAGCTCCCAGAGGCTTTTGGTTTTTTAGCCCAGTTCCCAGAGGGGAAGAAAAATGGAATTATTTCATCCACATAAGTGAAAACTTATAACTGTGAGTAAAACATCTTCTGATGTCATGATGTGAAAATGAAAGTTTTGTTACAGAAGGCAGTGAGGAGGAATTTTTTTCGCAGACTGCCTGGTGCTTCTGGCTCAGTACCAAAAAATATACCACTCAGGTTCGGGTAGGTAACTTCACACTGATAATTTCCCTGGGGATCAGAAAAGAAGTTCCAGAATAAAATGGAAGAGATAGATAGATAGATAGATAGATAGATAGATAGATAGATAGATAGATAGATAGATAGATAGATAGATAGATAGATAGATAGATAGATAGATCACATCATCCCTATGCATAAGCTGAGAACTCTTTTCTACAGGCAAAGAGTAGCCAGGGAGAGGGGAGAAGAGCAAAAGCAAACCAGGGAAAAATAAAAAGGAAAGAGAAGCAGACCCAGACCATTACAATCTATTCACAACAATATGTGTGGTAACAGGTCTGGCTGAAACACGTGCAGGAAGGCCTGATAGAAAAAATCATATCATGCTCAGGGTTAGATGTCAGGTTTTCTTAGCCAGGGATTAAAAATGTTTGTTTCCAAATACATTTATCCTGCACACTGTCAGGAAATAGTTTAATGAAAGCTGTTGTTCAGCCTTGTTTCTTTTGCCATGAAGTAAAGAAAACAGTACTGATACTGGAAACACTGAGAATAGCCACTGATTTCTGTGTTATCTGCTGGAACTTGTTCCTGGTGTTTACCCCGCTCTACCTGATTGACTACAAGCTTGAGTAAGACCTAGCACTAAGAATAGCTCTAATCACTGCTCAAACATTTCCCTCTGCAGGCAAACCAACACTGACCTGTTACAGTTGGTATGATTCTACTCCAAATTTGCATGAATGTCCTCAGTTTTTGACGTACTTAAAATGTTTTTATTTGGATGCATGAAAAAGCAGAATTCATGCAATACCTGTGGAAATAGCACTATGAAAAATAGCTTTACCATAATTGTAAAACATGGAAAAACCCAGATGATACTCTGCTTCACCAAAATCTGGGAACGTGTATTTTGGCTAATAAGCCAATTTATATTATGTTCTATTGACAGTGCAGTCTAGAGGTGGAAGACAGAAAGAGGAATGGAAAGATATGTATGGGGAAGACTGACACTGACCAACATACAATGCAAACTATTAAAAAAATGCCAAAACAACTGTGCCTTAAGGGAGAAAAAGGAATCAAAGCCAAAATGACTTTGTCTGCCCAGTGGAAGAAACTGAAGCAATCAGTGATTTTTTTTTTTTTGCTTGCAGAGGGCCTGTCACCTGCCTGTGAAAGCACAAAGAAAGCAGATTAACAGGCAGACAGTGTGGAGTGCTGACTGTGCCTGAAGCTTAAAAATATGTCAGTGAGATAAACGACAAGTTCATGTTTTGATAGCACAGCAGTGTTACCCTGAAGCTCCGGGCTGTCTGGCTGCACCAGCACAGCAAGGAGCAGGGGAGGTCTCCCCAGGGTTCTATGTGCCCCGTGGACGGGAAGGTTTCGTTTGCTCACAGTTTCCTCTCACCACATTCCAAACAGACACGTGGGATTTTCCCTCTGCATCGCCAAGAATCACACTACTGATTACAGGACTAAGGCGAGCCCAGGGCTGAGGCACTCCCCCGCTATCGCTCATGTGCCTCACAGATCAGAAACACAGACTCTAGCGCAGCCATGTGCTTGGCTGAACTGAAGCCTGAGCTGATGGCCCAGGAATGGTGGTACAAGAAATATTTCTTATAACCAAAGGCTCCAGATGTGGCTAGAAATGACCCAAAAAAGTTGGTGTAACAAAAGTACAAAGGATCCTTTTTGTCGTCATCTCCATGCTTTCTACCTCAAACACTCCTGAAAATTTTGCCCTTCTGGTTATCTGAAGAGGAATGTAATGTTTGTACTACAGCTGGTGTTTTGTTAGGCAAGAAGTGACCCACAACATTCTATTATCGATATTGACATTTTTCCTGTTTCTGTTGTGTCTTATTAAGCCTGCTTTATTTTTTTGTCAAAAACACCATTTCATATTTTGTCTTTCATTCTGCATTCTAACTTCACCAGCAGCAATCAACAGCAAGTATCAGTAATTCTGCATTTTCTTTTGGGGCTCCACCTTCCCTGGTTTTCTTTACATTGTACCCTGATAGTGTTAATAATTTTATC
This sequence comes from Melospiza melodia melodia, assembly GCF_035770615.1. NCBI lineage: Eukaryota > Metazoa > Chordata > Aves > Passeriformes > Passerellidae > Melospiza > Melospiza melodia. The sequence goes on along the minus strand of NC_086226.1, from coordinate 33,239,892 downwards.
CCTCATTTTATAAAACTGTGTACTACAAATACAAAAGTAGCCACCATGGAGAAATGTTGTTATGTCAAACCTTAACGGAGGCCTTTGAAAATTACAAATGAGTACTTAACAATATCTTGCAGAAAAGCTATCAAAGTTTGCTATAGTTTTTAATTTTGAACTCTGGTTTTTTTATTTTCCCAAATGAGCTTTGTTTGCATTTTTAAGTATTCAGGTATTTTAAAAAGTAAAAATGTATAGAAGAACAAATGCCAAGATTAGCAATAGTAAAGTATACTTTGAAATTTTCAAGGCTTTTGACGTGCAAGACTCTGACAAACAAACTAAAAACGTTGACGGGCTGAGTGAACCCCAAGTGGCAACAAGTCAAGTGTGACATTTCTCAGAGGAGGCTCCTGAAAATGAGCACCCTCCCCAGTGACCTGGGCAGTGGGACACAGTGCCCCCTCAGCACATCTGGGAGGCTGGCAGTGGGCATAAGCAGTGCCTCACAGTGTGCAGCCTGGCTGGGCTGCAGTGGCAGACTGAGGGAAGGGGTGATCCTCCTGCTCAGTGCTCCTGAGGCTCCCACCAGAGTACTGCTCCTCCTGTAATCACACAGGCAATAATAGAGCTTATCAAAAGGTGAGCGATTTTGAAAAAGCAAAATACTGAGGGTTCAAGCTGAGTTGTCAAACCAAGCTCAAGTGTAAGTTTGGATGCTGACCAAGGAAAAAAATAAGTGACTGAAGAGTCAAATGAGGAAAAATGAGGCTGGATTTTTTACAGTAACTCCCTTGCCTCTGTTTATTTTGCAGTTCTTCTGTGTGTAAATCCCCTTGCAGTCACAAAAATGACATGATAATGAGCCAGTGTTAGCCTCTTGATAACCTGAATGTCAGAGGTGAAAACACACCTTGGAAATATCAGGCAGAGGATACCAGCATTGTGGATGGAGAAGGAAATGCTGTCAGCAAAGCTTCATGTTTTGATCCACTGAGTGCACAAACAGCATAGACTCCTGCTCTTATCTTGAGGAAGTTTTTCTTCCTATATCTCTCACTTGCTCAGGAGGTGAAAGTAAGCTGGTCTGTCTAAAAACAAGGAGAAAAGGAGCACAGTCCAAGTTTTCCAGCGGCAACAAACCCACTTCTCTCTACAGTGCCCCCCTCACAGTTTGTTCCTCCAAAGGCCTTTGTTGAGGCTCAGGTGCCCTGCTCCTCCTGCACACCAGGCCAGTGCTCCTCCTGTGTTTTCACACCAGCAGCAGACCCAGCTCACACATTCCTGTTGAGCTGCCCATCCTGCCCTTCACATGTATAGGCCACCTGACAGATCACGTGGGTGAAATTATGGGGACTCTTCAAAACCTTGTCTGGAAATCCTAATTCCATCAATGCACTTGATGCATGCACTCATTTCTATTTAATTATACTTTGAACAAATAAGATCATGGGTATGTAATTCTAGTTTTATCAGACCCTTACAGCTCTGAAAAAAGATCTTTCTCTATCATGGGTATAATTTCTTCTACAGAAGTACGCAGAATAATATCTCAGAGTCTGTCTTGCACGTACGCTGGTGTGCTGTTTTCTTTCAAAGACTTAAAAAAGCAGAATTACCTCATGCACAACAGGATAAGATTTTTCAGTTGAATAATCTTTTTGGCAAAAATGCAGATTTGTGTACAACTATGACTATTTGCAGATGGGAACATGATTATTTGATTAGCTTCAACCGAAAAAGCCTGAGGAGAGGGAAAATGTCAGGAAATGTTTTGATTTTTCATTTAAAAAATAACTTTGATTAGAAATGTTTCTGAATATAACTCTGAATTTTAAAAAAAATGAACATAAAAAACACCTAGGGTAATAATATTATTTCCTTTTTTTCAGTTCAACAAAAGAATAAATGTTTAATTTTAATCACAGACAAGACTGAAAATGAGAGTTAATCCACAAACTGACTCCTAGAAAATCAGCTGCAAGGCAACACACTAGAGGAATCTCCCACAGTTTCAAGAACTTATCAGCTGCTTGAGATTTAAGCCTGCTAATATATTGAACTGCAAACTCTTATAAGTCTACTACCAGCATTAAACAAAGCTCAAGACAGAGCTACACTTCTGGTTATCGGCAGTAATCTCCCAGTACAGCTACCAGTCAGCTTCCAGTTGGCTGCTGGCATCTTAAAAATAAAAGACAACAGCTTGAGATCTGTCCTTTTACAACAGGGTTGAATTTTAAATAGCAGCTCCCTTCACTGTTACTATTCTATTCTATTAGATTATTGTGAAAGTTTACTCAGGAAATTGATTTTTTTTTTCTCATGCAGACCAATTTGTAATGGAGAACATTTAAATTTTTAAATGGAGAACATTTAAAGAATTAATACTGAGTTATTTACTTGATCCTGAAATAATACGTACTCAGCTGTGGGGTTCTGGTTATCCCTTATTAGGAGCAATTATTTTAGTTAAAAACAATGGATAAAAAACTTGGAACTTCTGGGAGAACATTTTTTCCAATGGAAAACATCTATTTATGAATGTCCAAATGTTTTGAATAGGGATTGCAAAGAAAACTCAGGGAGTAGCTGCCAGCAAAATCACTGGACACCCCAGATACCTACCTGTGAGGCTGCTGAGAGACCTGCCCTCTGGGACTGACATATCTGCACTATAATCCCTCAATCTGGGAAACTGATTTTCCTAAGAAACGAGATCACACTTTGACAGCTTTGCTTAATAGAGTGATTCTCAGGCCACAGCCTACTTATGATCCAGTGAATCACTCTGACACTCTTCCGTGCGCCAAAAAGGTGGGTCTGGAGCATGGCATGTACAGCTCACCTCAATAGAACACAGCTTCAGCCAAAGCCACTTCAGAGAGCAGCTGCCAGGTTTATCCTCATAAGCTGCCTGCCTTTAGCACTTTAATTATCTTATCAGTTTCAGCATCCTATAGCTATCTAAAAGCACCTGTGGGAAAGAGACAGTCTTGGGAAAAAGGCATTATCCCTCCTTTCAGGTCTGACCTCAAAACTTTTTCCCAAGCCTCAACATTTGTTATGACACCAATTTCAAACCTTTGCAATAACCCACTGTGATAGAGGAGGCAGCATCCAGAGCTCACACCCTTCCCAGAGCCAGGAGACTTGAAAGCCCTGGAAATCACCCTGGTTCTCCCCACCTCTGGTGGTTGCCAAAACAGCTCAGCTATCTGCATCAAATGGCTGGTGAAGGCTTTCAAAATTCCCTGGGCCAGCATGTGTTGCTATGAAAATGAAGGGGCCAGTTCTGCAGTGTGAGTGCAGGATGTGAGCACTGCCACCAAGGGACACCCTGGAGGTGGACCATATGAGGTCATGACAGCATCCGTGCCTTCAGGTGAATCCTGCACCTAAACCAGCCACAGCCACGGGGAACTGCAAGTAATTTCTGCATCCCTCCTTCAGGGCTTGCAGTCTCCCTGCCTGTTGTGTCACTGTTTTTCATGATTATGGGATGCCACCACACTCTGAGATATGTCAGAAATAGAGAATGAAGTAGGCAGCCTACAGCTTTACAAGAGAGAAAACAGACTTACTGAGCTCCTTTGGAAAGGTCACTCACAGAGAGCTGTGCTGTAGTCAATGAAAGCAAAACAGGACCAAGCAGCATACCTAGATTAAGGGCAGCCGTACACAAGAACTAGGGTGATGTTTGTATGATATTAACATAGAGTTGATTCCATATTCATACAATATCATAGTGATGTCACTGTCTCACGTCACTACATAAAGTGCAAAAGTGTTTTTTCATAATATTTATGCTAATCATTTGACCTTTGAAAAATAAGTGTGTTTTGATTTTCCTACAAATACTCTGCAGCAAATACCATTTCTTGGTAAGCAAAGTAATAATGGGTTACACGAAAGATACAGGCCAACATCATGCCTTCAGCTGCCCTACAAAGGCAAAGTAACGTGGCAAGCTCCAGCATTTCAGCAAGTGGAGAGCACAAAAGGAATTTTTATTCTTATATTTCTTCTGGTGGAGTACAACATAAATTCTAAGGATTAATAGATTATATAACCCAGGTTCTAGTCCTATTAATATTCCTGTTCATGTATTGTTTTACATACAAAGTGCGAAGAAATAGTCTGTAAGATATGTTTCCATTGCCTGAGCAAAGAAGAACAAATCCTGCCACAATCATCCCCTCCAGGCTTGTGGCACTTGGAATCCTAATGGCTTCTCAGAAGCCTTTTCCGCTGACCTTCAGAGTTCTAGAAAGAGCTTTGAGAAAAAGTCCTTGGATCTCACTATTCCTTGATCACAGACAGACCCAAGATTTATGCACCTCAGTCTCCAATTACTCTTTAAATGTCCCACAAAGTTCCAAAGAAAAATAAACCTCCCTTGAAAGTACCCATCAGACCCTCAGCTAAAAAAAAAATTCCCTTCACTTTCTATGTTTTCTCTAATATTTGCGAAAACCTATACTGACTCTTAGCCTTAAAGTGTCTTTCAGTGTCACACCACACATTTTTCTTTAGACTTTTAACCCCCTTATCCCCTGAAGGAATAAAATTTGCTTTTCAGATTTGTCTTTGCTTTGATAGATAGCATGCAAGCAAGTAGTTCATGATGACACACTTGCTATCTGATAAATTGATTTTTCATGAAGGATTTTTAACTGCTTAGAACTTTTTCCAGCAAAATCCACAGTAAACTGGTGGGAAATCTCATTCCTCATATGTGATGCCAACATTATGCAACTGTTAGGGAAGAAAGACATTGGTATTTTGCTTAATCTTAAGGACTCCTGGCAACTTTTGACTTTGAAGCATGACGAAAGGCTTGGTATAAACCCAGTGTAATTGATTCTTCACAGGGAATATAAGGGAGCATATGGTCTCCTGCCTGTAAAACCCTTTTTGCTATATACACATTATACACTATACATACTAAAGTGTGGTCTCTGGTGTAGGAACTACAATTGCTCCAACACTGCCCTATGCTCATTAGTCCAATGTTTATCCCCAAAATGTCAAAAAAAAAGGCAAATACTCTTCCTGTCCTGCTGACTGCAATTATGTCTTTACACAAAAGCAAAGAAGGGGAATTTCAATTCAGTATTTTTAAGGGCCCTGTTATAAATAGATATAGCCAGCAAACTATTACTTTCTCTCCCTTTTTTGAAACATCTTTCTAGCAGTTTTTTCTGACAAGTTTGAAAAACCATGAATTTTAAGTATACCTGAGCGCTGTATTCACAGCAGGTTCTGAGGAGTTATGCTGGCAGATGTCATTATGAGAGAGAATCCTTTTTACCGTATGCAAACTCAGAGCTTCAGCGAAAAGTGATTACTACTGGTAACCAAAATACCTCTTTTATTTGTTGCCTCTGTTTCCACTGCTCATTTCTAGGACTAACTGAATTTTAAGTCAGTCCCTCAATGCATGTGAAAGAAACAATCATAGAATATGTTGATATGTCATAACTAAAATATCTTCATAGTCTGAAATTGTCCACATGTGGGGATAAACTGTTTCACTGGCAGCATGGGAATAGCATGGGAAAGAATATCTCTGTTTATCCAAAAATTTTAAACAAAATTTTAAATGTCCAAAAATTTTAAACACATAGCATGGGAAAGAATATCTCGTCCAAACTCTGCCTTGGAGAATATTTTCTGGTTCCATGTTAAGATCAAAACCAGTGGTTGCAAGAATCACAGCTCTCCAGGAGAATGGATATATCTGTTACAGTTGTCCAGTTCACAGACCAGCTTACAGTCAGCTCTCTGGAAAAAAAAACATATCTCCCAAAAATGATGAAAAAAGTAGCCATTCTCCTTAAGACATTTGGTGAAGAAAATTTTTGTGCCATAAACTAGTGTAAATTGCCTTAGCATGGAAATGAAGGGTGGTTATTTGCACTATTTGGCAACACAGGTCAAGAAGTGTGTTATCAGGTATCAGCTACAAAAACCTGGCCAGATCTGAGAGATGAGTACCCACATCATCATGTACCCTGAAGAAATGGAGCTAGGAATTCCTGGTTTCATGTTTTCAATGTAAAAAGAAAATCAGGTGAGATAAGGTTTTAGAGGCTTTTTTTCAGAATTGAAAATTTTCTGTGGAATTGCCCTGGGATTTTTGTTTGGTTGGGGTTTGGGGGGATCTGACAGGGCATATCTGGGGAGAGGTTATTTCCAGAGAAATTTTTCCTGCTTTGCTAACAAATTGTATCCATGTAATGTTCAATTTCACCACAGATATATCAACTTCAGAAAAGAATGTGTGGGTTTATCATATTGCTCAGCTATTTTATGACTTCCATTATTACAAAGAGAGCTTAGTTATAAAAATGCATGTGCAGACACAGCATTATATTTTCAACAGAGCCCACATGTAAAGGCAAAACTCAACCAAGAAGCACAAATATAAAACCAACCTGCGTAATTTCAGATATTTCTCTGTTAAAGATCTGGTTTTATTTGCACCAGCATGAGTACAATGAAATTAGATGTCAAACAAGGAGATGCAGAACCAGAGCAAAAAAATCCTTGTGCCTTACAGTAGATTATGTTTTTGTGTTTAAATACTGTACCCTTCTGGTAGGCAATACACAAACAGTCAATTTTACGTGGGAGTGGCTGCTATTATAACCTCTGATATATAGCAATCAGATACTAAGAGAGCAGCTCAGCTGACAAGCAGAACAGGTTTCAGTATGCTATTCCAGACCCTTCTACCACAAAATTAGTCTGTCTGTGAAATGAGAGGAAAATACAAAGAAACCAAGTTTTATTAAGCAATGTTAACTGTCTGCCTTGACATTAAGTGTGATCTCTGCATTCTCTTTAGGAACTTCTGCCAAAGGCCTGCAGATCTTACTGTCCTTCTGACTGCATGCAAAAACCCATTTACTAAGGTATCTGCAGGCTAGAGCTTCAGATTTCACTCAAAAAGATAGCCTTTAATGTGGGTGCCCATCCTTGCTGAATACAGGTCAATTAGAGCAACAGAGAAATGAGCAACACATCAGCTAGGCTATAATCTTGAGCAATCACTGATTACAGAATACTTTGAAGATTTGGTAGAGATTATTTTGCCATTCAGTGTTGCTCAAAGCTCCCAGTCATTTGGACATAAAGCTATTGATCCACAGAATTGAAGTCAAGTTCCCCTGGACATTATGGCCCAGAACATGAGAAGTGATACAATCTGAGCAGTGCTCCTGGCTGCTGATTTCTCATCATGAAGATGGCTAAGAACCCACACTTGTGCTTGGGTTTGGATTGGGGATGTTTGCAACACAAACTGGCAGATGCAGGCCAGCTCTGCTCATGCTCCCAGCCTGAAAAGAGTAATGGAACCATGTTACCATCACACCATGCCCAAGGTAACACAAAGGAAGCTAACAAAGGTAACAAAGAAATCCTGTCGTTGTGCTCCATCTCTGTCAGCAGGTTTAATTGGCTTGGCCTCAAGTACCATACTGAAGAATCTGTGCTGGGTGCCTGTAGTAACCAGGAGACATTAGCACCCACCACTTCCCAAACTCCATTTCTGCTGGTCCTCACATGGCCTCACTTCACACCCACTCTCTGCAACTCCTGACCAGACAGGTAACACCAGCTTAGCATTCACCCCACAAGCCCTGTGGCCTTTTCACAATACATTCCAACTCTCCTAGGCAGATTACCATGCTACCTGGCAAAGCATCTGGGGAAGATAGTTTCTGGGATAATGTGGGCACACAGCAAAGGGAGGGCACTGCTGGTGACCTCCTTCCTCTCATGAGCTCTAAGGCATCTGATGACGTCTTTGCTTCCCACTCACTCTGGGGCCCATAACCTCTCTGTAGGCAGCTGGCACAGTGGAGAGAGGAACCAGGACGTGTCACCATGCAGAGAAACCTCTGAGGCATGGCAGCAACAAATGTGTGAGGAAGAAAATTTCTACTGGCAAAAGGCAAGAGGAAATTCCCCAAGGCATCTTTGCTTAGTCTTCAACACAAGGCAGCAAGCAACAGGCTCAAGTGTTTTCCATCTCAGGATATGTTTTACTTGCCTTCATTGCCATTTAGTTAACAATATACCAGAGGTTAACTTTTTATATGGCTTGAAGGAATAGAAAATTCAGTTTGGTTCCTACATGAGCTTTATGTAGTCAAATATTTGTAGTATTTGAAAGTAAGTCAAGGCAGCACATATATTCAGAGCCCTCAAGAAGAAGCTAGAATGCAGTAGTGCTATCCATGTTTTTCCTTCCAATTTCAGATTTATAAAACAGAAGACTAATAAATTACCCTCAGATACCTAGGATGCTTGTTTACAAAGCAATAACCATAAAACTTAATTTAATTATCCTGTATTGAACTCAACAACATGCATCTGATTAAATCATAACTTTTCTAGCTGAAGCTTACCTCCTCTGAAAATTAACAGTGTTGTTTTAAAGGAATGAAACTGTCTCTTCTCGTCTTTATTTCCTCTATTGCCATTTGCTTTCCAAGAAAAAAACATGTAATGTACAGGCAAATAAAAATTACTTGAAAATATATATGAAATTTATATCAACTGCTACTCAGTCCTCTTTTGCTAAATAGACTGACTTGGTTTAGGCTGGTCACTGACAGACTGTCCTTTCAGCCCTCCAACAGCTTTCATAGCCATTGTCATCATTGTCTTCAAATTTATTCAGCATTTTAGGTGCACTCTGGAGGTGCATACTGTATTGGAGCATTGGCTCCCTTCCTCCCTTCCCTACTTGTCTTTACTGCATTCCTGATGACAGCATCAGCCTCTCTTGCCCCAGAACTGTGGTCACAGGGCATGGAAAGGGACAGACTGGCCCCTAGAACGTTTACAGAATTGACACTTTGGACTTCTTACTCAAGGTGCAGCCTTCATTGCCTGGTTTGCACTGGCCAGCTGTCTGCATTTAGGCCTGCTATGCTGAGACATCCTGAGTCCTCCCTTCAGCTTTAATGTCCTCATCATTGATTAAAACCCTGCCAGACTTCACAACATAAAATCGGTTATGATTTTATGTTGTGAAGTCTCGCAGGGTTTTATGATCAGCATGAGAATATATGCACCTGGATTATTGATGAAAACACATGATAGTTGAAAGTTACACAATAATCTAGGACATGGAACATGCTAGAAGTAATTGTGTTTGGTGAGGTTTCCCTTTTTGGGCCAACTTTTAATTCACGTAGTACTTGTTCTACTGTTACCATCCTGTGTTAGTTTTAAGTTAGAATATTATGCAGCCCTACAATTGTATTTGTATGCATTTTAAGAAAACATAGTCAAATTAAGTTTTCTTTCTACCAAATAATGGAGAATAATTTCTTTCTTCCAAAATTATGCTTTAAAACCTCATTAAATACATTTCCTATCCTTTAATCTCCTAATCACTGAATCTCCATATTTCCTCTTTTCTTTCCTTGCAAGGGATGGAAAGACAATAATAATTAACACAAGACAAATATAATTTACTCAGGAAATTACACTTGTCTTTTTTAAACTTCAGTCCTCCCTCAGACTTCCAGTTTATACTTGCACAACTATTACTCAGACATTAATTACTTCTTCATAATTATAAGAAATATATAAGTCAAGCAAAGCCCAGCCAAGCCAATTTTTCTTGTCCCAATTTGTTCAGAACAGCCTATTAAAAAAAGAGAAAAAAGGAAAAAGGAATAATTTTGTAACATACTTTCTTTAGGTATCCTCATGCCAATAAATTTTAAGGCAGTTTTCTACCTCTTCATGACCGGAATACCTCATCCTGATTCTTTCCAAACAGAACAAAAACACCAAAACCACAAGACACAAGAGAAAAAGAAAAATTATGTATGGTAATATTTTCTTCACAGATGCTGACTCTTCAGCGCCTTGTAAATTGAGCAAACTAATAAAGGGGAAAAACCCCACTGTGACAACAAATTATGATTCTCTTTTAATTGAAACACAGACTCCACTGTGATTAATTGAGCTGTGAAAATGAAAAGTTAGTACAAACAAGTTCTCAAAAATTCAGCCTCAAGTTTGGATTTACCATATATAACCCTTTTATTACCCTCTCTTTGCATGTCCATGGTTCTCACAAGGAGATGTGCACCTACCTAATGAACCACAACTGCTTATGCAGTTGAATGTAGCAGTATGAAAAATCATGATGCAAGTGGAAGACAACCTATCTTCTTCCTCACCTATAATCCCAAACTAGTGAGTTTAGTGGTAGTTGGTTCTTGAAACAGTCAACAAGTCCACCAGGAAAGATTTTCCTTCATCATTCAAATGTACAAAAGCCAAAGAAACACAGAAAAAATCATGACTTGATATAAACGTTTCATTCCTGAGCAAGCTTTTAGGCCCATCCAAGCAAGAAAGAATATAAGGACTATATTTAGCATAAATACTTGTGGAAATCAAGTTTTGATCTTAGCACATAGCTCTTTGGAAAAACATCTTTTCCACAGGTGATTAGGAGTAGTTTCTTTACTATGGCTACAAAGTGAAAGCTGCTACAGAGTTGGGCTGTGATTAAGGCTTGTGGTTGGCATCAGCATTGTCCCAAGCCACGTGATTTCAAGGGAAGAGAGGGTCTTTGAGAGTAATATTTAGAGTCATTGTTCATGGTGTTACTAACCACAAAAGCAGGTAAAACTGTAAGAAAGTTTATGTCCAGGGGATCATGTTAAGCAAAGATTTTACTACAGTTACCCAACACATCACCTGCTACCAGAACAAAGCAAGTGTTACATTCAAACTTTTTTAAGTGTTGCATGGTAAAAGCAGGAAAGAATTATAGAAGTGATCATTAATCTACTTTGAGTTTTTACTGTGTGTATGGAGTAAGATTTACTAACTTTTAATTAATTACTTGCACTATTTCTGAAAAATCTGCAATTAGTACCAGTGTTTTTCTGTGAGATGCAATTCATATTCCTAAAGCTATCTAGTACAATGCACAACACCAGACAATTTTTTCATTGATCCATTAAGCCAGATAAAGATCTGAACACACCATCACAGATGCAATTACTTCATGAGACAAGAGAAAATTCTCTTTAAAACTCACTCTACCTGTACTGTCTCAGGAGACTAAACTTCATACAGGCCACTCCTCTGCCAATCCCCAACAATTTTGTGTTCTTCAGTGCTCTGGTTCCCTGCACGGAAGGTGCATGCAGCCTCTGCAAGCTATCCTCAGCCATGCAAGGGCTGGCACTTCTCTGCAGTCCTTTCTTCATCCAGGAAACCCCAGTGTCAGATTAAGCCCTTTTCTGACCCAGAAATGGGGCAACTCAGAGGTGTTTTAAAAACTTTACTCTATTTTCAGTTTCATGTGAAGGGTGAGACAATACAGATATTATAATTCACGCTATTACAATCAGAAGCTATTTCCTAATTACAATACATTATAAATGTTCTTTGCCTATCAGTTTGTGCAACACCACGCTGTAAATGCCTGAAAGTCAATCATCTAAAATTATCCCTCGTGGGTCCTACTACAATGCATCTTTCATCATTCTATTTCTCAAAAGTATTTAGTCTGATTTGCAAGGCTGTCCTTTGAAACTTGTTTCTAGTTCCATTTCTCTCTCAGCAATGTATGTCTTAGTCCATGGCATTTCTAAGTCGGTCATTTTATACAAATCCATTTCTTGCACCCCAGCAGCACAGGGGATGGCAGCCCGTGGCATCCAGAGCACAGCCAGGACCTAAGGAGCCTCCCTGACACAGTATCCTCACAGGAGGCCTTTCACCCTGCTCAGTACTTCCATATCAACAGCTCCTACTGCAGTCATAAGCATGGAAGCCCCATATTGGCATCTCTGGCCTCTATATAGACCATCACCTGTAATCGCATCCCAAAAACCAAACCACAGCTGCGTGGTGCAGGTTACTGAATTGGTGCAAACTCACTTTTTCTGATACAAACCTGTTCCAAAGCGTCTAGAAGGGTAACTTTTCCCCCCAAATACCTTGACAAGTCAGGCACAATCCCTATTCCCAGGGGAGCAAACAGGCAGCAGCCTGTTAACCACTCTTGCTATGACAATGCTGTTGGTCTGTTTCAGACCTTCTACCGGGCATTCAGGAGCGCACAGGTTAGTGCACACAAATATTGAACTCCTGGCATTCCCTAAACTGCTGTGAAACCATAGCCTTGTTCCTTACTGCAGATCCACAGCTTCTAGAACCAATGTCCCATCTGATTCCTCTCATTCCTCTCCTGATATTAACATTTCAATGAGAGTCAATGGAGCAAGAATTTTTACCATTAATGTTAACCTTTGCACACCCTGTAGTCTAACAGCTATGTATAATATCTCTACATCAGCATTTGATAATACAATATAATAGAAATTTACTGTAGTTCTTCCAGTGGCTAGATTCATACTACTTTTGTTTGACTGCAAAATTTGTGAATGGGAAAAAAAGGATAGGTGCTTTTAAAAAATTGTTTACAGATAACTGCTTTCATTCTCCACCATGTAATGGAAAAAGGTAGGAAAATAAAAAGAAACCTTGTCCCACTCTTCTTTATGTACAAAGGATCTATCAGGCTGTATCCCTGTATTTAATACTCATTTCACCTCTACTCAGTCACTAGCTCTCACTATCAATACACAGTTTCTCTTCCTTCTCTCTACATTGACCTCCAAATTAAATTATGTTTTCCTTCTAATTTATTGGTCGTTTTTGTAAGCACAAAAGAAAAATAATTTAAAAGGCAATTAAGCCATTATCTGAATTTAAAAAAATTCCAAGTTAAAACCCTTTTATACAAGGTATTTTTCTTCTGAATTTCTAGAGGCACAGAGTATTCTATCAAACAAAATAGAAAATAGCTTTTAAAAATTCTCACTCAAATAGGCTTATTCCTTCAACAACAAAGAAAAAATTCTCTTTGATCTCAGCCCAGTTTAAATAAACATGACTTTGGAGAAAAGTTTTTGTGAAGTAGATTTACCATAGGCAATCAACCATAAAAAACACTGTCTAGCTTATAGAAACTAAAAAAAAATTTTTTTCAACAACTTGTATTGACAATGCTTAAATACTGAAAAAAAAAAGGTCTTTTTATTAATCATAGAATGGCTTGAGTTTGAGGGAACCTTAAAGATCATCTAATCCCCAACCCCCTGCCACAGGCAGGGACACTTTTCACTTTTCACATTGCTCAAAGCCACACACAACCTGGCCTTGACACTTCCAGGGATGAGGCATCAGCACCTTCTCCAGGCAACCTGTTCCAGTGCCTTTCCACCCCTACAGTAAGGAATATTTTCTTAATAAATAATCTAAATCTACCCTATTTCTGTTTAAAACCATTGTCCCATGTCCTATCACTATAGTCCCTGATAAGGAGTCCCTCCCTATCTTTTCTGTAGTTGCTCTTTAGATATGGCCTCCCTGGGACCTTCTCTTCTCCAGACTGAACTACCCCAGCTCTCTCAGCCTGTCCTTACAGGGGAGGTGGTTCAGCCCTGCAAGCACATTCATGACCTTCTCTGGGAGCTAAAACAGTATGAATTATTGTTGCTTGCATCAGAGATGTCGGGAATGTCTCGTGTCCAGTGAGCTTCCTACAGACATCCCAGCTGCCATGAGAACCACTGCTCTGCTCAGGCAGAGCTCGTGGTGGCCTCAACCAGCTGCAGAGGTTTCAGAGCCCTTATAAGTAGGTACACTAGGTACACTTTCTCAGTAAACACCTGCACTGCTGTCCCTGACCACTGCTCTTCCAGCTGTGGTGGTATTGTGCAGATAATTTCAATTACAAGCTTCCCATCTGTCACTTGTCCTCCTTTTCCCTACAAACTACCCACAAGAGATCTTGTTTGTTCAGGGAATCACAGTCAGAGAGAATAGCAGACAGTGCCTGGAGAATTCAGTAATCTGTGCTTCTATTTGAAGAAGAAAGAAATAGTGGGCATAATCAAGGAAGGAGACAAGACATAGTTGCTGGGATGGATGGAGCTTGTTTCCAAAACTTTTAAGGACTTGTTATTTTCAGAAGAATAAAGGAGAATTAGCCAAAAATCTGAAAGAAAGGCTTTTTTTTAATATGTAAACAAAGCATATATGTATATATCCAGTTTTGTTCTTTAATGAAAGGGAAGTAATTTCATCATTGCCATGTACCAGGTATTCTTGGAATGAGCAGTGAAAAACAAAGAGAGGAGGTTGCTGCAAGCACCAGAAACTGCATGGATGTGAAGAGTCGTTATGAGGTAATGGCAGCCAATTCCTGCTATTCTGCTTCTTACTATCTAAGTTTAAAATATTTTTTGATAAAAGGTCAGACACTTAAGGAAAAAAATGGATTTTCTATTTCAACAAACACATGCCTGACAAGGCTGCTAAATAAAAGGTTTCTTGAAGTGACAGGCAGCTGCTGATGTGTTTTTAAAGGAGTATATATTACTGCAGGAGAGTATTACAGCAGGAAAGTCACTTGAGAAGCTCTTAGAGTGAGGTGCAAATGCAGAAATTGGAAGAGAACTTATCCCAGTGTCACCACAATTAAGAGTAAAAAAAAAGTTGTGCAAATAATCATGAGAGCATTTCTTTTAACATACGTTTTGATGACATTTCCTGTCAGTCTGCATCTTTTAAACTTGAGGTACAGTTTATGATTAGAGGACAAGAGCACTCCTGTTCATGCCAAAGGATAAGGTGGTCTCAACTGGAAACTGAAGTCTATCACTCACAAACCTTTGCCACATCTTCTAACTGATGTTATTCTGCCCTTGTGCGAACAGTAAATGAGGATGATAGAGCAGTGGGTTCCAATATCCACTTGCCAGATGAGAGAACTCCAATAAGATTAATTAAAAAAAAAAAAGAGAGAGAGAGGAAGAGATAAATAAATGAAAGAAACTCCACTTTCTGTTGACAAATCACTTCTGTGAGTCAATAAGTATGTCCACTGACTTCAGTTTTTGATAGAAAAAGTTTTTCAGTTGATGTTATGGCCAATAATGGAATACCATCTTGCTTTTCAAAAAGTCATACATTCAAGTCAATTCCACTGCCTCCTTCTTCACTGATGAGTTCTTAAGTTGCCTGGGTAGCTATAACAGGATACATACAGAATAAGCAGAGCTGCAAAGTTTTCTGAAACTTTTCTTGTTTAGTTTTACTTTGTTTTTAATTTTCCTTCCTTTCATTTCATATACAAAACCCATTTGGTTGAAAACTGCTATTTGAAGAGTATTTCATTAAAGTATTGTATTTAAGGATAGAGGGGGAGCTGCGTATGCACACGTGCAGTTCTTTTAGTACATCAGGTCTCTGCCCCAAGCCATGCTCAGGCAGGAGGGGATGCCTTGCTGTAGGTACCCAGCACTGCAGAGCTCCCCACAAGGTTTCTTGGTGACACAACAGATCTGTCCTGGTAACAGATGTCCTCAGCTTGGCTTGTCAGAGGGGAAACAACCACTTCGAAACAGAGCATGACCTCGATAGTCAAAGCCAAAACACTTCTGCCAAAGCCTTTCCTCAAAATTTCCAAACCAAAACAAAATCTCTCAGAGGAGAAAAAAATAATTTTCTTGAAAACATAAACATTTCCACTAAAAAAATGGAGACATCAAGTGTAACTTTCAGCAATATAAATATTTCCTGTTTAAAGACAAATAGGGTTTTGTTAAAAGATAATTCAGGTGATTTCTAATAAAAATGTATATAAATTCAATATGTAGTAATCTAATCCTTGTGACTTGTTTCCACAAGCCTTGTTTCCTATGAAGAGAGGAGGCCAGAGATTTTAGATTTCATTTAATTCATTTATTAAACCTAGGACCTACTTATACTCAGTTCATCATTGTACACAAGGTTAAGTTTAAATTGGCCTAGCTCAACTATATGTCATTTACTTCTGATATCCATAAGACATCCAGACGTTGCATTGGTCACCTCTTCCCTCCTCAGCGTGGCACTGGAGCAAAGCACTAAGTGACAATGAACTTCTTTCAAAGGGCAGAGCTGGTTTGGAAGCAGTCTGTGTTTGTCAGCTGTGTGAGGTCCTAGCTCTTTATCCCTCTTTGCCCTTTTGGGAGCGCTGGCTGCAGTTGTGTCGAGCTGGACACTGGCCAGCTCAACAGCTGGGTATGAAGGGAGAGGTCAGAGGGGTGCATCCAGCCCAATGCTCTGCCTCCAGCAGCACGACAGGAGACACCAGTCACGCAAGCCTGCTGCTGTCCTGGCTTCATTCTCCTGCACCTTCCTCCTGCACCCTCAGATGTTGTGTCAGGGTTGTTAGAGGATACATGCCTATTTTTGTGTCCCTTAGGCCTTCAAGTTAACTGCTTCCAGGCCTATTAGCTATTAAATTCCCTAATGTATATTTAAATATGCTGATACCATCTGCTCCTACAGTCTCCTGCAAGATCAAATTCAGAAGTTCACTACTCACATAGTGGAGTGTTTTCTCTCAGATTTAAACCGATCTCTGACCAACTTCAGTGACTGATCCAAGTTCCAGTACTCAAGAATTTAGTTGTGCCTGTCCACCTCCCTTCTGATTTTGTAGACTTCAGGCATAGCACTCTAGCTTCTTCTGCTCCAAAATGAAGAGTCTTTTTAATGTCCTGTATTTTAATATCTCCCTACAAGACACTGATCTTGATTGCTGCCTTCTTCTAGGTTCTTCTTGCAGTGTAGAGAATGGAATTGCACACATAACTTAAGCTGTGCACATGCCAAATAAGAGAGTGCCTTTTTTCGTCTCATCACCCCTCTAATGCTGATCAGCATTTTGTTGGGCTTGTTAGCATACTGCTCTTGTATACTGAAAGTTAATTGAAGAAATCCCTCAACAGTGACTCCAAGACCTCTTTCCAACTCCAGCATCATGTAGACATGGTTCAGATTGCATTTTCCTAGATTCATGACCTTATATTTATCTACTTTAGACTCATCTTCTAACTGTTTTGCTTGCTTACTCATTTTTGCAGCGTTCTTTTGGAGTCCCATTTCATCAGTCCCATCTCATCATTTGATTACTTCCTCCATGATGGAAATTGAATATTAAGCCCACTGAAACTCTGTCTTTTGCTGGGCAGCTCTTCTAGAGAAAAGGGAGACTTTTCTTTTCAGATAAAATAGCACCTATTCACACTTATATAATTCACTATTCAGCACAATACTCTTCAATCATCAGGGTGCTCTGTTGAAAGTGCTACAATCATACACAGGGAATTGAATAGTACAGAAATAAAAGAACTGGAAGGGGAAGAGATACATTCAAAGTTTTTGTATAAGAATATACCAGCCACTAAGGAGCTGCGGATTATATTTTTTTTCTGTTTTGGGTAAAGGCATTTGCTCAGTGCCACTTCTTAATTTTGCATGAAGTCCTCTTAGAAAAGCATTTTATAAGAGGCTACATAAAGAAAACAAAACTTTGTGATTGCAAACAGAAAGTGCCTTTGGTCTCCACCACTTTTGAAAAGAATACTTCCTCAGCTGTAATAAAAAGTGAATTTGAAGTATTATTATCCAATAATAAAATTAACAGTTGGACGGGTTTTTATTGGTCTTACTTCTATTTGTACCAAGATAATTTCCCCAGGACAAGCAGAAAATAGACTGAAGTCTTCCTGACACTAGATCTAGTTTTCACCCTCACAACAGTGCTCTTCTCAGAAAGCTATTTACATTATGTTGAGGCCCACAGAGTTCCTTATCCCTTGTTAAGGACAATACAGCACATCCTTGTACATACTTGAGCATCTTGTCTAAAAAATCAGATTGTCTTGTTTCCACAGCCCACCAGAGAACTCAGAGAAGAGCTGCCAAGGTATGTATCTGCAGAAATAATTTCTATAATAGCATTTTCCCCTCATATACTCTTTCCCTCTCTTCCTTTTACATATTTCAGCTGTCATTGTACTGCTAACAATAAAAGTGGAATAGAGAATTTACAGAGGAGTTTGAGGTCGTTTTACTGTAATACTACTATTTTCCAAAGTATGCAGTAAACCAGGATATTTTTTCACAAGGTCTGGGATGGTCCAACTGGGATTTCAAACTTAGGTTTGACCAGGAAGTTTAAACAGGGACTGTATACTGTTAAATTTCCCAAACAGCATGTATGTGAGTAACTCTGCATGGTGGATTTTCCAAGGACAAGCCATAGCACACAAGCTGGAGCAGTAGCAGCATCATGACCACAGCAGTTGTGTATCCTCTCCATGACAGTTTGTCAGTTCATAACTAAATCCTCATTATTAACTAATCTCAAAACACTTTCTGCCCTTGCTTGCACTGCCCTGGCACCTATCACTGTCTCCCAGACCAGAAGGTTTAAAGCAAATACCCTTTCCATCATAGGGATAGTTTTTAGCACTTGAGTCCTAGAAGAAGCAGAGGTTAATTCCCCAGCAGTGCCTGTGAAAATCACACCTGATTATACCTGTATAGCATCCTCAACTGCTTCCTAGGGCACTCCTTCACATTTTGGCTGCCTTGGTTCCCTGCTAAAGCAAAAAGCTTAATTAAAAAAAAATAAATAAATAAAGGAAGGAAGGAAGAAAGTATTTGGGCTTCTGTAGGAAATACTTCTGCAAAAGGGGGCTACAGTGCAGGGAGTGTTGTGCTGCCCATTGTCCCAGTTTGAGCACCTTCAACCAACAACAGTACTTCTGAGCAGCAGAGTGAGGGAAGCACTGACTGATGGACTGCTGACATTTGTTAGTGCATCCAGCAAACTGCACATCTGCAGTAAACAAAGTTCCTTCTCATGTTTGTAAACTCAGAGCATGGAAAAGGTCAGCCAGGATTCAGCCTCCCTGTGCAGATCTGATCTACTGCTCAAAGCACTAATCAAGGGACCTGGTAGAAGCAGTCAAAGCAATTTTCTAATTTCCTTGAGTCTCTGCCTGATATATGGGAGAGAGACAAATTAGCAACAAAATACAAGGTCTAGGCATATGCTCTTAAACAGCAGAATTAATAGATTACATGATTAGTGGAGATTAGTAAATACAATGTGTCCCAAAAATAATCTCTCAAGGGCTCTACCAGCTAAAATTAAACTATTTAACAAGGATAGTTTGTCTACAGCAGCAGCAGATTAAACTGCAGAGTTTGTTGTGGGCTTAAGGGCTCAACCATGCAACCTGTGTTTGCATTGAAATTTAATTCCCTTTTGACGTAGAAGGCTTGGACAAAGTCCTCTGTACCACGTAAACTCTGCGCAGGAAGCGGGCAAGTAATCAGCATGTTGCATAGCCAAGGAAATTCTGGCTGGCCTCACAGCTGGTGGCCATGCCTTGAGCAACCAGATTCAAGAGCTCTCCTAAGCAAAACAAAGACGCAGAGGCACAGTCCTTGTCCCAGTGCCAGGGGAAACCGTGCAACCTCCTGGCCTCATCAGCAAGATGGGGAAGGCTCTTTAAACAAAGACTTCCTTATGAATTGCTATTTTCTCCCATTTTCTCCTGTGTGAAGTCAAGTCTAAGTGCATAACATATAACCACATCATGCTACAGTCGTGTCATTCACAGTACGTCAGATTTTGGCCCTACACGCAGATGGCTTAGATGCTCCAGGCAGTACACAGAAGGGTTCTGTGTGCATGTTGAGAGACTGATTCCAGCCTCTCTGTTGGCATATAAATATTAATTGCTTTGGAGATACTAAAACTAACTCTAATAAGGGCTCAGGGAGCTAACTGTTGCTTTATCCAGCCTAATTTTCAGTGACAAGCAGGACACTTGAGGCTCAGCACACAAGTTAGTCTAAAATATGCCATAACAAGTCCAGTGTAAAGTTTCAAATAATCCATTGGAGAAGTAGTGGAGGAGGCATCCCATGCTACCATCAGCAACCCTGCCTGCCTCAGAACAAAAGTTTTGCCCAGGAGGGAAGAGCGGCACCTACCTCCAAGGATGAAAGCCTTTCTAATCCCGTAGTCCATAGCCAGATCTTGAGGCTGGTTCTGGATATCTTTGCCTCTTTAATTCCACTGCTAAACCATTTGTTGTCGGGGCCCCTGGATTACCCAGCCCCATGTTGCAGGTTTTTATCCCATTGTTTCACCCAGAGCTACCTTGATGGGTCCCGCTGCCTCCAGCAGGCAGCATGGATGCACTGCCCCAAGGACTGGCTGGCTGCACACCTCACTGCCTTGACAGTATCAGACGGCCATGTGGTACTTAACCTCCTTATCCTTCTTAGGCCCTCTTGATTTTTTTAAGTGTTTGATTTCATCTAGATAATAAATACTTCTTTTCTTCCTTTTCTTACTGTTTGCAATAAATCCCATGCTACCAGCTGCTTGCACACCTCTGTGTGTCCAATCTCCAACTTTGCTCACACAATACTTTTCTAGTCCTCTAAATGCCCTTTGAGGCTTTACAAGAGAGGATTATTTGCCTGTTTTTAAGCAAGGAAAAATTATAGCAGAGAGCCAAGACCACAAAGCAACTCTGAAACAAACTAGGTCCAATGCTTGGGTCACCATATCAAGGAGGTTGCTGTTGACTTCACCCAAGTGGGGAAGAATGTCTGGTAATAACTTTCCATCCTCTCTGAACTGAATCTGCCTCCAGATCACTTTTTTTGTACCCACTGTGCACATAAAGAATGACTGGGCAGCTCACAGAATTAATTCCCTGAGCCCAAGCACTCCTCTATGCAAAGAAGCTGATTTACCCCCGAAGTGAAAGTATTCAACACAGTACCAGAGAGGAGAGGATCAACATGCCAGACTTACCAGCAGCAAGAGAGGCAAGGGAAAAGAAACAGGCGTGAGCCCAGGCATCTATGCAAAATGGCTGGATTTTGTCTGGAAAAAAGTTTTATTCATATATCATATTGCCATACCTACTGCGGAAGAAGTTACTTTGATGGAAGAAGTGACTCAAACAGGAAGATTTTAAATGCTAATATTTCCTGACAAGGTGCCAGTAATTGCTGTATTCCAATAAAAGCTGTTATTTTTGAACCAGCGCCATGCAAGAGCCTTTCTTTGCATGTCTTCTGCAACTTCTGTCAGCTGTGAGGGGAACCACATGGTGCCTCTGAGAAGGCAAGCTTGAGATGTGGCAATGTAAACGAAACACAGAAAGGCAGGTGCCTGCAGGTTTCCCTTGAGAGGCAGCTCCGTTCTGCATCCTTTGTTCTGCTGCTAAGGAGTGCCTGAGAAGGAAAGGGGGAGTTTTATAAACTTCTACCTGCTCTCTCCTTGCTTTTGCTCAGGCCTCCACAGATGTCACAAGTATCTTTTGAGCCCCAGGAAGACCAAAATTGCCATAAAACAAAGCCAAAAAAACTGGATGAATGCAAGAACAGTGCATGTACGCAGAATCTTGAAGAATTTTAACATCTAGCAGTCAGGCTGCAAAAATGCTCCATTACTGAAGGCAGACATAGGTTCAACAAATATGGGTTTTTTACAAAGGAACAAATAGATGACTGTGGGTTTCCAGAACATGGCAGGATTTGAACATTGTAAATGTAGGGGACAAGGTAGGTGACTTTATGGCTTGAATTTTCCTTTCAGCTTCTAGGAGACACCCTCAAGCGAAAAACAGGTCAAAGTCAGTGAAGATTATCCACACAGAGACCCCAGGAAAAAAAAAATCAAGCCTCATTCTGGAGTTCAGATTTTTCAGAGATTGAAACTCTTGTCTATGGAAACTTTTTGGGTTCGGGTATTATGACTTGCCAAAAGGGATAAACAACTACTTAGGTAGTTACAGTATTTTTAGACATAATCAGCTGGATAGCACAAAATCCACGTGAAAACATTCAAAATAGGCCTGTAAAATATTCCCAAGAAAGAAAGTGTTGGCTTTGTAATAAACATTTGCCTCTATTTCAATGAATACAGTTTTCTAGTACAAATATCTAAATATTTAAAATTTTGTCCAAATAAATGTTTTCTCCCAAACATTCTCAAAATATAAAGAAAAACACATTTCAAAAAGAATTTTAAGAATACTCATAATACAAAAAAATTACCATAGAGCCATGTCCATGAAGATGTTACAAAATTCAAGGAGCATCAGGAGAATTAATATAGAAAAGCCATATAGACATATAGTCATATAGAGACCCAAAAAACTTTACAAAACTTATGTGTTTCTTTAACTTACAGATGTCACATGACAGGTATGCATCCTAACTAGTGAATTGTGTTCAATTATTTCCATCCAGATCAGCAAACGTGGATACGTGAAAATCCTTACATATGTTACAGGGGACTGCTCACACATATCACAGCTGTTTGATGGGTGTAAATTATATGTAGGAAGCTCAATCACAATCCAGCCTCTAAAGTATTCACAAATAGAACACAAAAGTATTTCACCTTTCCTTATACAAAGAAGCTATCAAATTTTTTTCTCAGTCCTAAAGCCATCTTTATTGTGAAGCAAAAAAGCAACACCTAGTCCCAAGTTAGCACTTCAATGTCTACAACAGTTCCTGACAGCATTTGAACATCCTGAAATGCTCCAGAAAATCAAAAGTATCTACCCAGTTTGGAGGTCTTTAGAAATGTCAGGTGTCTGCAGGGAAAAGTAATTTCTTCAACTTTGCAGTGGCTATAAGCCCTTTAAATACTAGAATTAATATTGTTCATTGGGATTTGGTTACATCCCCCCACTAACGTTTTATCAGCTGCTCTATAACTGAGCAAGGCATACCAGCAAGCAAGGCCAGTGTGCTTTGTACAAAGGCAGTAAGGACATTCCTGTATTAAATTCAGCCTGTTTATGTGGCAGAAACAACTAATCCACACTCCTGGACTTGGTTTGGCAGGAAGACTGTTGTTGCTTGAAAGACTAAAAAGGTGTTTTTAATGAAGAACCAAGATAAACCAGCACTAAAAATACTATGACAGGGGGTTTTTTCACCTCTGCTACATGATTACATTACCCTGGTTCAAACTCTATGATCTGTTCAGCACAATGAACTAAACTTCTAAAGTCTGTCAGAACCTCCTTTTTTGAGGGAGCAGGAAAAATATTTGTCTTTTGAATATGCACACAGATTATGACATAGTCTACTGCTCCCGCATACCTCTGGATATGGAATAAAACCCTCCTTTCTGTTGCTTTTCTTTGATTTCCTCTATCTATTGTAGGCAAAGACAAGGAGGGGGAGGGGGAGGGGGAAGGGAAGATTATTTGAGACTACTTACCCCAAATGCTATGGAAGGACCTTTGCACAAAAAAACATTACTCAAAAAATACAAACAAATCTGAAAAGCTCTGGCTACAGCCAAAATTTTGTTCCAGTTACATGCAAACATTTCTATAGTATTTCTCATGATCATTAACCTTTGCTTTTACTTCCAGAAAGGTGGTGTGTTTCACAAGGAAATTATTGTGCAATTAATTATCAGTTACTAATCAAACTGTAAATGGGGACAGGAATCAGCAAACCTACCATGAGATATCAGTTAGACACGCCACAGTTTGCTAGCTTGTCTCGTAAGGAAATTAAAACACTTTATCTCTATCAGGATCTTATGGCAGGTCGGTAGTGTGATTCCATAGGTATAACAGGACACAGGGAGGAAAAACTCTTTTTTTATCTGCTGAAGATTAATATCTTTAAAAATGTAACTAGACAGACTGGTATAAGATTATGAGAAATTTGATAAACAACATGGATCCACATCAAAAGATTAATATTCCATTTGTTCAACATGTAAATCATGCTGTCTGGGGTAGAGAAAAAATGCTAAGTTCAAAGGAAAAATAAGAACTGAAAAAAGAAAGCCTGTTCAGAGGCATTAATTATGAATTCTCCTGAAGTCTAGTGAAGTGACCCAAGCAATGAACTGAGGGATTAAAATCATGCTTTTTTTTTTTGAACTAGAAGGGAAAGTATGAGTAAAATTTGCAGTTTCATCTGTTGAATCTGTTGTTTCACAAAAAGGTTAAAACCTTGAATTTCTAACTTTGGCTGCAGGGCAGAACTCATTGCCACTGGGACAGAACTTGCCTGAGACCGTGGTGAGAATCTATGTGATGCAAAAGGCCTCCCCAACAAGGATGGATTTCAGCTGGAGCAGGAGATGAAAGGGCATCCACGAGCAGGTTATTGCTGTGACTTGCTTCCCACCCAGCTTCAAAGGGAAGGGCTCTGCTTTGGCATAAGGAGGGGCTGCTCACAGGCTGCATGGGAGCAGCTGCTGCACTCTGGTACCTCCAGGAGCTTGGATCTAGGGTGTTGGAACAAGAAAAAAGCCCAGTCACAATTGTCTCAGTAGATAAAAGACAGATGTGTTCCCCCTCTCCGAGTCTGTGTCTGGGTTCTCCCTCTACCATCCTCTGTCAGATGGTGGTGAACACCGTGGGTTTCAGGACTCCTGTCCCTGCAGCAGGACCCAGCCAACAACTGGGTATTGCTCCAACACCCAGTCTACTGCTCAGCCACAAATACTCTTCCTGTACACTGCCTTTTACATCACACTTTCTTCCTCATATTTTTTATCACCTCCCTCTCTCATAGTCAATCTTCCTACATGAAAAAAAACAGTTTATTTCCTTTCTCTAGGTGTCTGTCCCACCTCTACTTTGGCTGAAATGGAGAGGTGGAGTTGTAATGTGTGGAAAACAGCATTTGTGATGTTAGCATACCCACACCTAACTAAAAATTCACAATTTATTTCCTTGGCAGCAATGAACAGGCTTTGCAAACACTAAAAGGCCACACTGAAATGCTGAATGACAGGCATTGAAGACCAGCAAGGTCCAGGCTGGTGCAGCCTGCCCAGGGAATGGGCTTCCCTGCTGAAGGGAGGTCAAGTCTATTCCTGCGGGCTACAGACCCAGGGGAGCTTCTGGGACCAGTCCCAGCTGGTGGCTTTGTGCTGCCTGAGCTGGCAATGCTATCAAAACTGCCTTCCCTTCTCTGCTTTTACTGCTGGTGCTGACACAAAGTGAGGGAGGGAAATATGTTTTTCCAGTAGCAGTTTTTCAGCAGCTAGACATATTTATTTCATTTTAACATGGACTAGTAATAAAGAGCACCTGTTTTTAACTATGGACTGAGACTGTGGTGGTGGAGAATTATTGAAAAGTTATACTACTAACCAGCTGAGGTTAAATTATTTTTTATGGAATTCAAAACTGGAAGCCAAAGATACCTACTGCCACAGCTAGCTTATTCATGAGGCAATAGCATTGATGGTAATGGGAAAAGTATTTTTCCCATCCCCAAATTATTTCATGAAAATCTTTAAGCAGTTGAAGGTAGAATAATATATAACTCTTTTGGGATTCAGTGGTTTTTTCCTACTCTCTTTTCCTTTTCTTTGCCTTCTTTTTTGTTTTCTTCGTTATATAAAGCAGTAGTTATCAAAATCCAGATGTTTATCACCCCTATTGGAAAAATATTTTGTAAAGGAAACAAGCAATGCTAGATTCAAAGGTTATCATGCTGGCTCCCTGGTATTCTGCTTCTATGAAGACATACACACCTTAAGTCCACAGTGACAGCCACATGCTTTCAAGAGGACTGGGTAGGGAACTGTAAACATTAAGACAACCTCAAGAGAAGGTTCTTAGAAAATACTAGTTGCCTCCAGAAGTTTTATATAATCACTGGCATAGAGGAAAAAAAACCACTGACTTTGTGTAGAAAGTATTTCTGATAATTTGGGATTTACAGACATGTGGAGCCTACCAACATGTGCAGATTTTGTGCAGGGATTCAAACTTCATATTTACAAATACCAGGTAATTTTCACTGCCTCCTTGGGATGATGAGCATTATTACTCCCATCTCACAGATAGAGATCAGAGGATGTTAACTGATAACTGAGATCTTTCTGGTGTTTGGCCTAAATGGTGTGACAGACACTGTAGTGAATAAATGTTTTCAAATGTAAATGTGTTGCTGTGGAGGCAGTTATGACATAAAGCAGAGACCACAAGCAGTCTCAGATGGCAACTCTTTATTATTGAACATAGCTGACCTTATATACACTTTTCAATTGTTTATGCTTCTTCTACCCTAACTATTGGCTACAATAAGTCAACATAACACTATTGGTGAAAAGTTACAGTGACTTCAACTAACTTTCTAAAAATACTTCGTCTAGATGCAAAGTTCTCTTCTCTTTCTTCTCTTGGTCTCCTTGGTGACAGCCTTGGAGAGAGCTCCTTATCGTCTTCTTCTTGCTTCTCAGCTTCTTCTTGCTCCTTTAGCTAACAGGCCTGCTGTCAGCCCCTTCCACATAAATGTCCTCAACAAATTTTTGTCACAGTCTTTACTGGAAACCTTTCTTCCCATACTTCTTGACTGGATGGATGGCAGAATGGGGACTGGGGGGGCAAAGTCCTTCCCACTGTAAGGTCAGATTCATGACCACCTGAAGAACCTGAATGTAAGTCAGTGGGACCTGGTGAGATGCATCCCAGCGTCCTGAGGGAAAAGGCAGCTGTAGGTGCCAAGCCACTCTCCACGATGTTTGAAAGGTCATGGCAGTCCAGTGAGGTCCCAGGAGACTGGAAAAGGGGAAACATTGTGCCCATCTTTTAAAAGGGTTGAAAGGAGGACTCTAGGAACTACTGACCTGTCCGCCTCAGCTCAGAATATCAGATCCTCCTAGAAACTGTGCTAAGGTACATGAAGAACAGGGAGGTGATTCAAGACACCAGCATATATTCACCACGGTCAAGCCCTGCCTGAAAAACCCAGTGGCCTTCTGTGGTAGACTGACTGCATCAGTGCACAAGTGAAGGACTGTGGATGTCCTGGACTTCTGTAAAGCCGCACAACATCCTTCTGTCTCAACTGGGGAGAGATGGATTCAGAGGGTGAACTATTAGGTGGATAAGAAAGTGGTTGCACAGTCCCATCCAGAGGCTCGCGGTCAAGGGCTCAGTGTCCTGATGGCCATCAGTGACAAGTGGTGCCCTCAGGGGTCTGTACTGGGACCAGAGTTATTTAATATCTTCATCAGTGACAGGGATAAACTGCACCCTCAGCAGATTTGCAGATGACCCCTGAGTAGTGCTGTTGACACATCTGAAGGATGGGATGTCATCCAAAGGGACCTTCAGAAGTGGGCAGATGTGGAGCTCACAAGACCAAGTGCTGGTGCCGCACCAGAGCAGGACAACCCCAGATATCAGCACATGCTGGGGATGAACAGATCTAGAGCAGCCCTGGGGAGATGGAGTTGGGGCTGCTGGTGGCTGTGAGGCTGGACATTACCCAGCCATGGGCACTCTCAGCCCAGAGAGCCACACGTGTCCTGGGCTGCATCCAGAGCCCCATGGCAGCAGGGCAGGGACGGGATTCTGCCCTCTGCTCTGCTGACACCCCACCTGCAGGGCTGCATCACCTCTGGGGTCACAGCACAGGAAGGACATGGAGCAAGTCCAGAGGAAAGACACCGGGATGATCAGAGGGACAGAACACCACTGTGTTGGAGAGAAAAGCTGGGATAATTCAGCCTGGAAAAGAGCAGCTTTTGTAGTGACTTAATTGTGGCCTTTCAGTACATGAAGTGAGTCTACAAGGAAGATGGAAAGGGACTTTTTATTTTTTATGTAGTAATGAGAAAAGAGGGAATGGATTCAAACTAAAGTAGGTTCAGATTAAGTATTAGGAGTAAGCTCTTTCTTGTCAGGATGGTATGGCACTGGAACAAGTTGCCCAGAGAAGCTGTGGATGCCCCATCTCGGGCAGTGTCAAAGCCAGGCTGGATGGGCCTCTGGGCAACTTAGTCTAGTGGAAGATGTCTCTGCCCATGGCAACAGTGGGAGTGAGTCTAGATGATCTGTAAGGTCCCTTCCAACACAAACCATATTCTGATTTTATGATTCTGTGATTCTGTATAACATTTTCACTCTCCTAAATATGAATCATGATCCATGGCAGCATAAAAGGAGCCAAATAGATGAGGACTCAAACAAAGAAATGAAAGAAACTAATAAATGTGGTTGAATAAAGATAAATATAAACGAAAATGTAAGCTATTTGCATGGGTTTTGAATTGCATTATTAAGATGCAGGCATTACAATTCACAGGTCAGATAAAAGATTATGAGTTTAAAATACATAGTCAGAAATTCAAAGGCTGTAATTTTTTTCAACTGCTCTAATGCAGTCATGTTATACAGCGCAAAGGAACATGGCAGGTATATGTGATATTTACTTCATATGCAATTCCATTTCTCTCATAAATAGTTCTGGTTTAGGATTACCCCAGAGATTTCAGTCAAGGACCTCAATTTTAAGGCTCTTGAAAAACGAATTTTTATTACTTACTATGCCTTTAAGTGAACATCTTCTTTAATGCCACATTTTTATAATTGCTACAGCCCTATTCCTCCCTGCAGCAGTTTTCCCAATTTCCAATTAAACCAGGAAATCTGGAAAACAAGAAAACCTGCAGAATTTGGCCCTCTGGGGGTTTCATCTCATCTGCATGATTTTCTGTTTGCCTTTTTGTTTTCATATATCTTTTGCCTTTCAACCTACATTTCTGGCTAAACACTTATCCTTTGAGGCCAGTGCACTGAAAGTCTCTGGATCAGGGACTTAGGGAATGCTGAGATGCTTGTTTCCTTCTGTCTCTAAACCCATATTAACTATACTCAGTGCTGTTCCTCATCTCTACTTTTAAGATTTTGGTATTTTTCCTCTAAACCTGTGACATCTGCACCTTAATTTTGGAAATTTCTCTACTTCCCAGGGAGAGCCAAAAGCAGATTCACATCAGGTTGTTGCTTTTCACATGGATCAGCAGAAAAGGAGATACAAGGGCCATCCAGAAAATAATTTTCCTCATATAAAAAATACTTTTTCTATTTTCATATTGTTCAAAGAATCTTCTGCTTTCTCTGCTAAAAGAAAGAGAAGGATACAAACAGTTGCTCTTGCAAGCCAAATTGGAAGGAAAGCTGGAAGCCCAAAAATGCAAAATACAGAGCTTGTTGATGCCCAATGTCCTGGTTTAGGGCAAATTTGGGCAAAAACCTCCAAAAGGGGCCCCCCCAGAAAGCCAACCCACAAGGCCCCTCCCACCAACCAGTTTGGAAAAAATTTCCTCAGAGAGAAGTGGAAAAACCTGCTTATTTAACAGGCAAGGCACTCCCCAGCACACAAAATGAATACAGATGACAAAACTATGGAGAGTCTAGTTCAAGCATGGCTTAAAGAAAGAGACCATGAAGGCATACAGTTGAGGGAAAAGTAAAAGGTAGTTGTAAAGCAATTCCCAGGCTTGATTCTATAAACAATTAGGCTCTCTCAAGCACCACTTTATAAACAATAAGGTTCTCAGACAGTCTTCCCATAACAGGCAAAACACTCTGTCCTTGGGCTCTCTGGGAAAAATAGCTACTCTGAGAACAGATATGGAGGTTTTGGGAACTTTTCATATCACAGTGACAACGCTGGTCCTGTTTTCAATAAACAAATTATAGGTATTGTAAAACAAAAGGAATGGTTAGAGTTTCTCTGTTAACCTATTGTGAGCTTGGATTTTGCAATATGCATGAAGTTAATTAACACTGTTATATAAAGTGGCTGATTTATCAATAAATCGGAGTTCGATGCTCATCAATCGGATGCTTGTCTCCCTTCACTTCAATACAAAACTCATTCGCCGCTCTGAAGAGATGACAAATTCAGAAAGTCTCTCCTGTGGGTGGGCGCTGTCTTATCAATCCGTCCGGTGCTGGGAAAGGTCACTGCCCAGAGTAGGCCCCAGGAGCTCTCGGTGCTCCCTGAATCCCAGTCCAGAGCAGGTTTGAGCAGTTACAAGAAAAGGGAAAGAAAAACAGTCCAGCAGAAAGCTTCTCTGCCTCAGCTAGCTCAACTAACTAAAAAGCAAAGGAGGGCCCTGCTCTGCTCTGTCCATGCTCAGACAACACAGTCCCAGGGCAGAATGTGGAGGAGTACAGTCCCTAATAACAAACTCTGATTCTTCTTCTCCCTGCCTTCGCTTTCAGAACTAGTTTTGAAGGCACAGGATATAATATCCAGCATAAACAGAACACAAAACTGGGAATACAAGCATCATAATGTCACCATAGGACACCCAGATAGCAGCCTTCCTCCTTTAGGACTGGTGTCTCAGCTTTGCTCCAGACCAGTCACAAAGTGTGACCCATCTAAATTTTGCCTTCCCTCCACATTTTCCTGGATATGTTTATTGATAATCTAGTTGAGAAGATTGAGTCTGCTATTAGAAGTTCACGAACAACGCCAGTTTGAGCGGGAGTGCTCATCTGCTGGAGGGTAGGAAAGCTCTGCAGAGGGATCTGGACTGGCTGGATCATGGGATGAGGTCAATGGTGTGAGGTTCTACAAGGTCAAGTGCCAGGTCCTGCCCAGGCAGCTCCACAGGCTGGGGCAGAGTGGCTGGAAAGGAGCTGGGGGTGCTGCTGACAGCAGCTGGACATGAGCCAGGCTGTGCCCAGGGGGCCAAGAAGGCCAATGGCATCCTGGCCTGGATCAGCAATGCTGTGGCCAGCAGGGCCAGGGCAGGGATTGTCCCCCTGTGCTGGGCCCTGCTGAGGCCACACCTCCAGTGCTGTGTCCAGGGCTGGGCCCTCACTGCAGGAAAGGCCCTGAGGGGCTGGAGAGAGCCCAGAGAAGGGCAGTGGAGCTGGGGCAGGCTCTGGGGCACAAGTGCTGTGAGGAGCAGCTGAGGGAGCTGGGGGTGTTTGTCCTGGAGAAAAGGAGGCTCAGGGGGGACCTTATCACTCTCTACAGCTGCCTGAATGGAGGCTGTGGCCAGGTAGGGTTGGCCTCTTCTCCAAGGCAAGCAGTGACAGGACATGAGGACATAGCCTCAATCTGCACTAGAGGAGGTTTAGATTGGACATTATGAAGAAATCCTTCGCAGAAAGGGTGATTTTCTATAGGAAAGGGTGCCCAGGGAAGTGGTAGTCACCATCTCTGAAGTGTTTAACCAGTTGGATTCAATGACCTCAGAGGTCTTCTCCAATGTAATTGATTCTGCAATTCTATGTGATTCAGTGATCTTTGGAGTCTGTCTAAAGGGGCTGCACAGAGGCACACAACACAGAAAGAGTCTCCCTGTTACCATTTTGGGAGAGATGAGGGTATCAAACTCATTCTTCACATTAAAAAGACATACCTGCTTTCACTAAGTGCAGGCCAGTATGTTGCCATAATGTCTGCTCATTGCAATAGATGTCTAAAGGAAGCCAGTGCCAATTTCTAGAAAGACATTGGCACTAGTTGTAACAAAAAGAGCAGATTAATACAGAGAAACCCATTAGTAGAATGCTTGTTCCAAAGTTTTGTTCAAAGGAGGGTGTGCATCTGTCTCTTCAGCATCCACACCTGGCAACAGGTTTCCTATTAATTTGCTGACTTTTCTCTCCCTATCCTTCTGCATCTTTTGTCTTGTCACTTTTCTCTGCTCCACTTTCCCTAACTTCATTGAGAAGATGACTTTATTTTTTAAGAGTAGCGGCTGAAAACATTTTTCTCGTACTGGATCCTTAGCAGTGCATCATGGTGATGAGAACTGCATGGGACATAGCACCAGACTTGAACCAGTCCTGCCTGTCCCCCAGACACTGGAACTCAGAGGATGATACAAACCCAGTCCAACTTGTAGCTCTGGCCATGGTTCAGTCCTGTGTTTTTCCAATCACATCTTCCTGACCAGCACTGTCTACCCACACATCCTGCACGTCACACAATCTCCACACTTGCCCTTCACAATGTCACACGAAGATAAGACAGGAAATCTGCCCGTGTGCCCCTTGCACTTTTGTATCACAGATTGCACACCCTGTCTGCTCCCTGCATCTCAATTTTGTTACCTCTTCTACCTAAGCTTGGGGATTTTTCATATGACTATCTCCACTAAAAACAACTAACATTGCTTTGCAACAAAAATACCTCTTGGTCCTCCAGAATTTCATGCCATGAGGCAACAGAAGTTGCCTCATTCCCATCCTAAATTTCCACTCTCTCCATATACATGCCTACCTTTTCTGTTGTTTGTATCATATCTCATAAATTGAACCTGGAATGTTGTAAGAACAGACTTCTGCCTAAGTTGCAGGCATTCCCAAGTTAATTTTACTTAGTACTAGAGAGGCACATGTTTTTTATTAGATTTTTTGAAGTTGTTTTAACTCTTAGAAAAATAACTCAATATTCATTAAAAAAACCCAGTAGCTTAAAATGATTACTACCATAGGAGCCAAAATACAGTATCAGCAAATATGACTGAAGTGCACAAGGTGATATGATTTATAAGCCTCTGTAATCAAAAAGATGGATCATTATTCTAGAAAAACTATTCAGCAAGTGTTTGTTTATCACAGCTTTTGGAGAGCATACTAGTGAAACCCTACAAAACTAATAATTTTCATTTCCAATAAAACAATTACCGTTAAACATACACATTTTCAGCAGAGTCCATTGCTTCAAAGTAATTATATCCCAAATTACCTTTATACTCTACAATACACTACAATTATATACTATTATTCCCTGAATGTGCCTAGATCTTTCAAAACATGGCTCAAATGGAAAGTTCTTCAGCTCCAAAAAATTAATCCAAATGTTACTGTTAAGCTGCATGAGAACAAGGCCTTTGTTGCAACAACAACTCATTTGAAATTTTTTGGGGTTTTGAGAAAAAATTGATGTTGAGGCTTGTAAGCAAACTTCAATTTAGAAAACTACTTGAGTAGGTAACTGCATACAGTGTCTGACAAGTTATGCTATAAAGAACATACACAGTTTTCACATGAAATCCTAAGAACTATCTATTTCTTAATCCCTATATTAAACCCATTTTTTTTAAAGCAATATTTATGGGTAACTTCTAGGAAACATAGCCTACAAATGCACTGAGCATAAATTTTGTACTCACACAGCTGAGGAGCCATCACAAAAGGGAAGCCGTTCTAGAACAATACCATGAATTTCAGACTTTCAAGGACAGTACTCAGAACTTTATTTCTATTCAAATAAAAACTCTGTTTTCTTATAGATAATTTTTCATATAATACTAATGTGAAAATAATACCATAAAAAATACAACAAATCTCATCAACAGCCCTTCCTGAATGTTTCCAATATTTTAAAAAAATTAATAGAGTTAGATCAGAGTTTTGGCTGAAAAAATGTATCAGACAAAGCTTTGGCACAAGAAAAGTCAACTCAAAGAAGCAATGTATTTTCAAACAAATTTGAAAAGGCTATATCATACATACATGGGTCATTTTTAGATTATGGAGATGTAAAAAAGCTGGTTTTAACATCTGCTTTCAGTTCTCAAATGGAAATTCTTTGGGCTTCAATTGAAAGCAAAGGCAAGACATAAGACGTATATACAGACCAGGCTACTAGATTAAATAATTTAGTTATCAGAAGAATCAGTAGACTGGAAGTTTCACCAAGATATCTCTTTTGTCTCCTCTGTTGAGTCTATGCAACTCCTTAAGGGGAGAGCTGCACTTTGGCAAAAAACTCATTTGGTAATTTTCAGACAGGACACTGCGGACTTTAAAAGCTGAATTCCCCTCTCCCCACCCTACTCCCGTGCCTCCTGCTTAGGAATCTGACACAAGGGCTAGGATGGATGTGACTAACTCCAAGGAAAGTGACCTCATCTTTGCACTACTGCCCATGAGGCAGAGCTGCAGAGGTGCTGACACCACTGTGCTGTCATGCAAACCAACCTGCTCAGGGTTAAAAGCAAACCAAACTGCAATGCAAGAAGAAACATCTGCCACAGCTGCTGGGTGCTTTAATCCCATTGCAGAGACCCTGAGATGGACCAACATCACCTGAACGCACCAGGAAGAGGCCAGTAGCTGCAGGGCCAGCACCCAGGCATGATCCAGATCTCTGCAAAAGGTGCTGTGCTGCAGAGTAGCAGAGGTGAGCAGGAGTGCCTGATTTAATGATCTATTTGTTCATTCTAAAGAGAACAGGCAAGCATTTTGCCATCTTTACAGAGTTCATTCTGTAACCCCCATGCTATACCCCATGAGTGATATCACATTGCTACTTTCAGCCCATTAGATGTAGTTAAATGGGAGACATCACAGGGTTCAAAAGGAAAAACTGATAAATGAAAGATATTTCACTCATGCAACACTATTTCTGTACAGAAAGTGTAGGAAATAATGATAAATTTCAGTGGCAATAAACATCAAACAACCAGCTGCTTATAGCTCCAACTTCCCTCTGCTGGTGCTGAGCCTAAAAGCTTCCATCTTCTTCCATTTTGTTTTCAGGGGCACCTTGCAATTACTTCCCTGGGTTATATTTCCTTTTTTGTAGGAGACTGGGCTATGTACCTGCTTATCTTTTTCTGCTTCATTTTGTGTGGTCATGGATTTTCAAGAATTGTTGCTATGCAGAGAGAAATGTTTCTGGGACTGCCAGCGCCATTCCGGGAAACAGAATTCTGTCAGTCTATCTGATCACATAACTACATTTCTCTGATATGTTTCAACAGGCTGCTAGCTGTGCTTCTAAATAGATTAAGAGCAAAATGGAGTGGAAATATCTCAGAGAAAATGGCTGAGAGAAAAGGTCAGTAATTTCCTTCTTAGAAGTCTCTGCAAAGACTGAGATGTTGCATTATATATTGATGACTCTTTTCTTCTACAAATTCCCCCACAGTCCCACACACCATGATATAACAGCTGATGCCACCATCCAATTCCATCTTTTATTAAGTCAGGCTCATCAATTAGTGCAGCTTGAAGGTCTGTAGCATTTAAACAAGTCTTTTTTTTTTCTTTCCTTCATCTATATCACGTTCCCTTTTTAAAACAGTTACCTGACATTTTAGGAGAAAATCACCCCAGAAGATAGACAGCTCAGCAAGTGTATCTAGCTGTGAAAAGAGACCACCAGAATATCAACCCACACTGAGACATTTTGTAGGAACACTCATATAAGGACGATATAAGGATGAGCTCATCTAAGGATAAGCTTATAATTTGATTTTGGTTTGGCTTGTCTTTCACCTTTTGAATCACACAAATTCATGCAAATCAAGTTCCTTGTACTTTATTTAGTCCTTTATAGAAATAAATTTATGTTGAATGTGTCAGGAAAAAAATACCCTTTAGCTACTGTTATCACTGATGCATTACAAGTTAATGGATTTAATGGGATTTAATGGGAATGGCAAATTACTACTAAATACTATTCTTGAAATAGATATCAAAATTATCACCAGCCATAAAGCTCTGCAGGAAAATGGGAAAATCTATGTCTTCAGTGCCAAAACATTAAGGGATTCTGAGGGAAAGTTGCAGTTCTCTGTCTATCCAAATCCCAGTCCCATAGATGCTGGTCTCACTGAGGCCAGAAGTAGTTCTAGGAGGTTTCTGTACAATTAACAATTTACAGGAAAAGCATTTTAGCAGATTAGTGGGCAGTTGTTAGTAAGGAATTCCAGTAATCTATGAAGAGATGGGGCACCTTCATGTATTCTTCTTATAGTCATGGCACTGTCCAGACAAAAAAAAGGCACAAAAAAAATGTTTTCTCTGCAATGCCTGAGTGTGAGAAAAAGTGTCAAATGTTTCAGTGAGTCTGAAGAAACAGGAAGAACTGCCAGTAATGTTCCACAATGCTCATTTTCCATCTCCAGATCCTGAACTTTCTGGATATGTGTCAATACTTCCATCACACCAGATCTTTTTGACACATTAAGGGAAGAATTATTGAAGCTTCAGACTATGACCTGTAGGCAAAGCTAACACTAGGAAACAATCTCCAGGAAATACAAGCTTGCAGCCATTCTCATGTTCAAAGGAGAACTTTAAAAAAGGGAGCCAGAAACTGGTTTTAAAGCTATTTTGTTCAGTTAATTTTGTCTTCAAGTCTCTTCTAAAGTAATCACCTGCTGATGCTGCCTTCCACTGGCATGCAGGTCTTTTGCAGTAGATTTCAAGTCGTAGCTGCAAAGGAGCAGTATCAGAACCAAGAGGAGTGTCTTCACAAATTCGGTCCCTATGTAGGAGTAAGATCATTAACCACCAAGTAATGAGGAGCAACTATACACAGATTGATGTAAACAAGTGTATACTTGCTCGAGAAGCTGCCTAATATTGTCACAGTTAATGCAGTCAGGAAGATTTCTAGGAACAAAATGGGATTAGGCAAAGGTGTGACAAAGCCTAAGTACCAGGAAAGCTCCCAAACAAGCTACCCCCCAAGGTGCTATGAAGAACAGCATACAGGATTGGAAGAGATGTTGAAAACTGGAAAGGTTAAAGATTGCAGCATAAATTGTGCAGAAAGAAGGCTGTTGTCTGAGCTGTCTAAATGACAATGCTTTTGAAGAGAGACATCTCAGCAGGAACTGGGCTTTCCTACAAGCTTGGTTCTAGTTGCAGGTTTGAGATTTGTGGCACAGAGCATCACTCTACAATACCCCTGCAAAACCAGAGAGGCCAAAATAGACATAGCACTATGACACCCTGAAGGCAGGATATGGAGGGCCACTGCTCCCCAACAACCCAACATGAGGCAACAGCCCCTCAGGTGTCCCTGCTCTCTGAACACGGTTGGCAAACACTGCTTCCTTTAGGTATTAGGGCTTTTACTCAGACATCTGTTTCAGAGATTTTTGGGATTCGTCCAAGTCTTGCCATCTTTGCTGCTCCTTCAAGCACATGCCAATCCATTGAAGACAAATGCCTTAAAATATGAAAGGGTTTTGTCATGGTACTTACTGTTTGAATGTTAATTTTATTCCTCTTCATAACCCCTAAAAATTCTTTCTAATATTTCTTCTTGAACTTAGTTTCCTCTAACCCATCACTCTCTTTCCTTCAACTCTCAAAGTATTGCTCTTCAGAATCTTCTTATTTGGGAATTTTTAAAACACATCCCCTGAAATTTTCTAGTACAAAGCTCAGACTACAATAACAATCAGAAATTTGTTATACTGTGTATCTGAGAGCAAGTCCCCCTTCTCAGCCCAGCTGCTGCTTTGCAGAATGACATTACTTAAACTTGAAAATAGTGGGAGCACAGCAAAGATTGCCAAACATGCTGAAAAATATTTTGAGATTTATCTGTGTAGACATGGTGGTATAAATATTGGCACCTGGTTGAGCAGACTGATAATGTTGTATGGATAGTAATTCCTTTTCCCATTTTATTATCTCTGCTATCCAAAGCTGAGACACCCCTCTGAAAAGAACAAAGCATTTTATCCTGGAGTACAAACCCAACACCTATCATTCATGAAAAATTCCAGGATTTTGGATAAGTATCAACCCTGTCAGGTCTTTACCCCTAACCCACCTCTGGCCCCAAAAAAACTCTTGCAGGCTATTTTTCCTCCTTTTTAGGAAGAGACTCAGGTGTACCACTCTAGAGACATAACGGGAGGACAAGATGAAAAATGCAAGGGACACCTGGCCCTACTTATGTAAAGTACCCAAAGACAAGGCTGCTTCCATAATCATTTCTCTGTACATTTTACCATGACACCATTACAGTTCAGATGGAATAAGATGTGATGACATGTCAGATGCAGGCCAGCAAGAGAGCAGACATTAAATAAGCTGCAATATTGCTGAAGCCACATTAGGACACACTGCTCAGCTCCCATCTTCAGACAGACACAGCCACAAAAGGGAACATATGCGGCTGCAAGACACAGCAGTGAGAGTTTGGAAAGCCCTTGCTGGGGCCAATCAGCCCAGGGCAGGGACTCCCTGCCCACAGGCAGGAGCTGCATCAGACCTCTCCCGAGCTCTGCCCTAAAGATCTTGACAGCCACATTCAACTCTGACAGCACAGAGGCAGATTAATATTTTACCATCTCATGTGGAGACAAAATCTAGTCTGGCTTATAAATACATTATTGAAAAAACATGTTCTTTATGCTAGAAGAAAAAGAGCCAATGTTTGCTGAATCAACTTGAAAGGCCTGTCCCAAAATGACCTGAGCTGTGAGACCCAAAACATTGCTCCAGCTGCCTACTGGCACTGCAAACATGGTTTCTGGCATGGCTTCAAATCAGCACAGAGACTCAGGAGAAAGCCAGCATTTTTTGGACCCAAAGATTCTAAGGGTCTTTTCTATGGTTCTATAAATGGTTCTATATTTCTGTGATTTGGGAAGAGCATAGAGTGAGTTGCTTTCACCATTGCTACTCATTCATAGGAGGCGGGAACACTGCCATGTTTTGGCTTGTTTTATGTAGTGTGACCACCTCTACCATACATTGAGAGCTAGCAAAACTTAAAAAAGCAACTGTCAAGAGAAGCAAACAAAAACAGACAGAGAAGAGACTGTAATGTAAGGGAAAAAACTCATCTCAAAAGTCTCAAATACCCTCAAAATAATAGTTAAATGTGTGATGGCCACTAACACCAGTAGCATAATATACAATCTTTTCTTAAAAGAATATGGAAGCAAGATCCACTAAGCAAAAGCAATGTTCCACTTTGGCAAATTCCTTTCTCTTAGAGAATGGATGGACAAGCTCTCTCACATAGCCTTTACCTAACAGTGTTCTTGCAGGTCTTACCAGCATATGGTGAGAAATGGCAGGGATATATGCAATGGGAGAAGTTTGTGAACACAGTACAGACACAAGGCAGAGTACTATTTTAATTTGTAGTTCTATTTGTATTGCAGGACTTGCAACTGAAAACACGAAAGAAAAGTACAGCTCACATGTTGGTAGTGCCCTTGAGGGAAACAGCAGAACAAATTACAAATACTGGTCAGCCAAGCTTATAGGTTCCCCAGAAACAGCAAATGGTGGTGCAACCAGGAAATGCCTGACCTAGCTGAACAGCCAGATATGGCTTTACTGTGTATCATAGACCATGAAAAGTAAAATATATATAGTCATGGAATTATTCAAAATGGAAAATATCTTGTTATGTAATTTAGTCAAAGCAGAGACAATATTTGGCCTTGCAACACCAAATGACCATATTCACTATGAGAAATATCTGTGTGTCAGATCCAATAGAGCAGTTACATGTTATAAATTAATCATACCTGCTAATATGAACAGAAAAGTGACAAGATCATATTTAGATGAGTTACCTACTTTGTGAATGAAGACTAGAAAATTACCTGTCTTGTGAAATCCAAGTTCTTTTTCTCCAAATCAGTGTCCCCACCATCATTCTACGTCCATCACAGGCAGAATCACTGTTTGCATGAACAGGAGGAAGCTTCCCATTGAGACATCACACATCAGCTGAAGATCAAGGCACCTCTTTTCCAAAACTATCCTTGACTTCCACCTTGGTGCATTGGTGTCAGATACAAGAATGCATACAAGAATGCAAGTGGCATTTGTACCTGGGTCCTGGTCTTCTGTAGAAATATATCAGAAGGAATAAAAAAAAGCAGAACACTTTTTTCTTCTATCATTTTTTATTCTATACTCCTTGCCTTGGAATCTCCTTCAAAAAAGGATCTTTACCAGTTTATTTATAGTCATTTGCAATCAAAGAATCTTATTTTCATGTTTATGAGAAATCATGAATAAGAAGCTTGAGAATTATCCAATACAGACATCCTGTAAACTGGACAAATTTCTCAGTAACCTTATTTTGCTTTAATGTCAATATACTTGAGACTTGTATCATATTTGGCAAATTATGTTGCTTTTAAAAAAAATTAATGATAAGTAACCACACCAAGAAAATCCATAACATAACTGTGACTAAAGTCTCTAAAAACCTTATCTCATAAAAGTATGTTTTTAATAAATACATGTTTTCATAAGTCTTCATTAATCCTCACTGTTGACATTCCTAGAATAGAGGAGACCAATCAAAA
This sequence comes from Melospiza melodia melodia, assembly GCF_035770615.1. Lineage (NCBI taxonomy): Eukaryota > Metazoa > Chordata > Aves > Passeriformes > Passerellidae > Melospiza > Melospiza melodia. Next base: position 33,200,126 of record NC_086226.1, on the reverse strand, counting down.
AATAAAGCCTTACAAAGTACTTCTTATGGTTTGCATTAGCTGGGAAAGGTGTTCCAGTGGGACAGAGGTTATATCATTATGAGAACTGAATCATTCAACTGATTTCAACTAGTACAGAAATTAACTTTGGCTGCATGGCACAATGTCCTTTGGTGAACATTCAAACCAATGGAGAGTGGGATAACATTTAAGAAAAAAGCCCTTGCCAACAATATCAGTGGGCTCCAAGGTCCCAGTCCACATAGATAAGATCAAAACAGCTATCAGTGCTCTCCAAAACAATCTACAAATAAAAACATATTAACTTTCCTTCAGCCTTTCATTCTCTTAATCTAGTCCCAATACTCGTGATAGATCTAAGAACAAGGAGCAATGAACACAGGTTCTATTTTGTTTTTTTGTTTTGTTCTATGTTGTTGTAGTTTGTTTTGTTTTGTTTTGCTGTCCCATCCTGTATGGGAAAGGAACTGGAACTCGGATCAGTTAATCTTGGGAGAATTCTGTCAAAAAACTAAGCCAACCACCACCCTTTCTATCTTTTCTATATAATTATTATCATTTTCATTCAAAAATGTCTTAGCTGTAGTTGTACATTTCTCCAAATTGGATGTAGCCATCACTTAGAACATGGTAAAATAAACAGTAGCTGCTCTAGAGAAATTATCTTCTGAAAGGTACACAGGCTAATGTACATGTTCTTAGTTTAATGTACCTGCATGGAAAGCAAGAAGAGAAGGTTTACATGGGAATTTGGTAAAAATTTCTACAGAAGCACTGCATCTGAAGCAATACATACAAAGATGAAAAAAAAGCTGGTTAACTTAAACTGGGAACTTTTGGTGCAGGGAAAAATTGTTTGGCTTGAAATGGAGTCATTCCTGCTGTAAAGGAACAGCCTCAGGAAATACCATGGGAACTAACAAGGAGAAGAGCTACTTTAAAGTGCAGTTAAGGTCCCAGGGAATGCATACATAGCCTTACCCAAGCATGAAGTTAAGTGCCTCTGTCTCTCCAAAATGAAGACAGGTATTGATGGGACAAGAGACCTCAGTGGAAATGGCACAGAAGTACCTATGGAGAGATCCATCGTTGCAGCTACTGTTACTGCTGCAGCTGCTGTGATTAAAATTGGGAATAAGGAACAGATTTATATACATTTCTGTTGCAGAAATCTTAACACTCTCTTTTTGTTAACTTAAGCTCCAGAAATGTGCCTGCATGGTGCTCTCAGTTCACCCATAAATTGGAGGTGGGTGGAGGGTTATGAAAGCAATATCCTACAGAGTTGCATACTGGCAGCACTACAGTCCAGTGCAGACATTTCTCAAGCCAAGCCATATTGGCACAGAGCAGCTGGAGCCACATCCATGCTGGCTGACTCTGCTGGGAAGGTCTCACAATCCTCACAGGAAAGAATGGACAGCCCACTGTGTGACATGAGACAGGGCCTCTTCTGCAAGCACAAAAATTCAGCCCAGGTGGAAATTATCTTTTTTTTTTTTCCTTTTTTTCTTTTTTCTTTCTTTTTTTTTTTTTTTTTTTTTTTTTTTTTTTTTTTTTTTTTTTGAGGGGAGAGAGAGAGAGAGAGAGACTATTTAAAGTGAGTGTGGTTTCTAACTGGTGATAATAGCTCCCTGCTGATAAAAGCTATCTCTAGCATACTGAGCAGATGGCAAAAAGCAACAACAAGCTGTTTCTCCTCATTTTATCCTTATGTGTCCACCATAGTTTAGAAAAGCTGGAGCTTCTTTTACAGGTGAAATTTAAATACATTTTTCTTCTTTGTCCTTTTCTCCCCCCTCCTCTTCCAAACACACTACACAATGAATTCCCTCCCTCTAGTTAACTATACATTATTTCCAACCACATAGAAATGAAATTACAAGCTGAAGAAAGAACACAAAAAAGAAGCCAAGCTTTCATAAAAGAAGGAAAGGGGCTGGGAGAGGAAATGGTATGTACATTGAGTGTGCCTGCTGTTTCTCAGCTGGGAAGTAGAGGAAGAACACAATGTACAATTTATTCCATAAATTGAATTATCTGCCTTCTTCTCACACCACAGTTGTTCATAGCCACAGCAGTGACTGCGGATACACTGTGTAAATACATTGCAATCCTCCAGCTCACTGAGATTTATTCACCCCAGATTGCTGCAAGTCCAGTGCATGGTCAGCCATGCCAGAATCTGTCTAGCAATGATTCCTGAACTACATCTGGTTTGTTTGCAACAAATCTCTCACATATGTGCAACATACCCTGTCAAGAAAATAAAATCAATGAAACTCAGTATAAGAAATAATTAAAAGTGGAAACGTCACCTTGTTTAGCTGTTGGAAAAACACTGACATGAGGACAAAACTATGTAAAAGAGTCCTTGGACTTCCTTAAGGCTAGGAATTCCTTCAAACTAAAAATCACAGAGAATAAAAAGCCAAGCCTGTACGGAAAAAAAAAAAATAGAAGTGATGTAAATACTGTGCTATTCATCCCTTTCTAGGCAATAGCCTCACTTCTATCAGGAGAAAGAAGCCTATTCACTTACAGAAGCTCTGAATCATTTGCAGAGAGAAGGAGGGAGCTTTTCAGGCCTGCTTTCTAATACCTTACAACTTCTACCTGTGGAAAAGGTACTGAAGAGTATTTCTAAATATTTCAAATATGTCATGAGAGTTATCTGAAAACAGTTATGTTTTCATGCAAGTCTAGTCTTTAAAAATCAATTGAGAGCACAGCCTCTCTTAAAGGCGCAGCAACTTTCTCATCTGCCACAGATTTTACCAGAGAAATATCCTATATCCCAGGCTTTGCAAGTTAGTACACTGGAAAATAGGAAAATATTAAGAAAGAGCACAAGGAGGGAAATTGTTTGAAAGCTGTTTTGTGTCTCAAAAAACTTTTCTAGGTGCTTGTTCTCAGCAGAATTTGGGTTTGACAACCCAATCATGAGGCAAGAGATTGACTTTGGGAGTAGAGACAGGAAGGATGGGGCGAGAAGAAGGACATGGGAAAACTCTGGGGAGAAGGAGTCAGAAAGCCTTCATTGTCCCATTGGCAGAGCCATGTGTGCTCACCTGCCCTTCTCTCTGGCTTGCACAAATCAGGATGCATGGCAATGGCTCAGTGATGCAGGCAGCACTGCTGCCTCTAACAGCCTGCTTCTCCCAGCCCTGGAGCCAGGTGCCATGTGGTTACACACAATATCCAGAGATAGGACTAAAAACTTGGAAGAACTTCAACAGTGTAACTACATTTTTGCTACAGGCTTAGGTATGAAAAGCTTTTCTCACAGTGGAGTAATAGCAATATCCTAATTCCAAGCTGTAAAAGTGTTTCAGTGAACTGTAGCCTGCTGTTCAATACTGAACTGCCAGTATTGCAGTGTAACTGTACCAGCTAATAATGACATGCAAAATGAAACTCGTGTACTGAAATTTAGACACCTAAAGCACTACTCATGCTTGACCATTTTCACTTGTTTTCTTCCACTGATTATATACAGAGCTCAAATTGACCTGCTGAGGTGTGGACATGTGCACGTATCCAGATCACCAGACAAGTGTTGCCCAGTTGATGCTGATGCTGCAGCAGTCAATATAAACATAATTTGCCTGATCTGATGTTATGTGCTAAACAATCCTTATGAAAAACCATACAAGTAGTGATTAAGCACAGCTAGTACTTTTCGCAGAGGTACTATCATTTTGAAATAAGGACAGTACTGATCTGACATCACTGAAGGCAGTGCAGTGAATTATGAAGGGATGGGTGTACTATCCTTTCAAAGGCACAATTGTCAGAGAAGGTGATTATTACCTTAGAAATTATATATGCTAAAGCTTTTCCACAGCACGTACTTTTTGCTCAAAACAGAGCAATGGAAGTTTTAATGGCTCACATTGTATTAACCATCAAAAAAAAAAAAAAAAAAGGAAAAAAAATACACAGCTCCAGATAGAAAATACAAGCCAATGATTGCACATATGTTTTCTTTCAATTTCAGATAGTTTAGTCATTTCTGGATTTTAATGCATTTAGCTGCTCTCTGGTTTTAAAATCTTTGTGGGGAGCATGAGGGATAAAGAGACCACTTTGTAGTAAAAAAAAAAAACTATCTACATTATTAGAGGTTTACAGGGGAATGGAAAGGAAATAGTCATATTTGGCAAATTTAAATACATTTTTAAAATTAAGTTATGTAGTTTCTACTCAAGACTTGATTTTTAAAGAATTGCAAAAGTCTTCTGTTATGTAGAGATTCTGCCTCAGTGGATCGGGTGAAATTGTACCTGCTGCTTGCTCCTTAAATTCAAAGTAAATTCCCAAGAAAAATCCTGCTAATGTGGATTTTGAAAGACAATTTCAGAGATATTGACATTGCTCATCTTCCTGCTTGATGCACTCACAAGAGCCAGGTTTGCAGAGAAAGACATTCATCACTTTCTGCACTCTCACTCTGGGAGAGGAAGCAAAATATCAACAAGAATATTTGAAAAACGTGACTGTCCCAAGTAAGTCACAGTGGGTGGAAAAGTGTGGCTTGAGAAGGAAAAAGAGCCACAAACTCACATTATCTATATGGATGAGCATGGATTGACATGGTGAAAAGCATGTGCACACTGTGGAAAAAAACCCATTATCATGTCCCATCCTTTGCAGCTCATGAATCCAAAACAAAAAATAATGTATAGGTTAGTCAGAAAGAAAACAAAATCCTACACACAGAAAGGAAAGGGATCAAAAAAAGTTAAAAATATTTTTTCAGAACTTCGTAGTTCAGTGCACTCTCCATTTTTCAAGAACAAACCATGAACTGAAGACATACAAGTTTCAGTTGTGTTATTCATTAATCCAAATGTTCCTGAGCGTGTTCTTTTTTAAATTTCATAAGTCTTCCATTAAGTGTTTTGTACCCCAGAATTAATGATCCTTTTAAATGATTTATCTTTGTCATTGCTGCAAACCTGACCTATTCAGCTTATCTACTTTGAAGCTTCCTTAGGACTAATCAGCTGTCTCACTTCAGTGTCCCAAAACCCCTTGTTTTGTCTTCCTTTCAGGATTTTCTAAATGACTAGAAAAAGCACAAAACCCAGGAAGACAGATAAGACTTTAGAAGGCTATAAAAACAGTAAAAGTCATTAAACCTGTTAATCAACACACTACATGCACATGGGGGAAATTATTTTTGATAACATTGTGGTAGTTTTCCCAGAAAATGAAAGAACTAAAAGTGAAAGATACATGTTCATATTAATAAATAGAGTCTTTGTAATTAGAATCTGCTGCTATAGCATTTACTCATGCCCTGTAAGACTGGCCCGCTGTCCACCACATGTAATGCAACTACACCTATCACAGGGTTAACCCCATTATTTGGATGTAGATAAAAGCATAGACAGGGCCTATTTAGGTCATTGGACAACTCATTTATTCAAAAGTGAAGAACACATTTGAATCACAGACAAGTCTATGAGTCATGTCTAAAAGCCTGCTTTTATGGACCACGATCATCAGCTTGTACATGGAGTGAAAATTCACACCTTAACAGCCACATTGATAAGCATACTTCCTGCTGGATGAGACAAAACAGACTTTTCATCTAAATCATTATATGGTTTTCCAGAGGCCTTTCACAATCTCCATGGCTTAGAAAAATTAAGCACTGTATGATTTTTGCGAAGAAGTGCTCAGTGTACAAGCTAGCTAAAAAATGGAATTAATGCTCCTAACTTACAGGATTTTCCTGAGATTATTGTTTTTTCCACAAAGCGGGATCAAAATTCTTGTCACAGCAAAGTTTTTCAAAGGGAAGCTATTCCCATATAAAATCTCCGCTTTGCTGGCAAGGAGAACACTGGTTCCCAATATAGTTTTAAATTATTTCACTCTAGCTGAGACCCAAAACAGGGTCTCACCTACCAGCAGTATCACTGAACAGACTGTAAGAGCTGTTGTCTACCCCAAGGTCTCATACACCAAGTAGAAAACAAGAATATTGCATGCATTTTTCACTTTTATTTAAGTATATATAGATATATGTTTCTTGAATCCTCTTTTTTTTCATATTTTGATGACTTGATTACCAAAATAACTATTAATCATCTATAGACTGCAATATTTTATTTTACGGCTAAAATCACTACTGCTCAGCTTATGGGAACATGAATGAAAATGGGCAAGTGTTTCATTCAGGTGCTCACTAATATTTAAAACAGAAATATAAGGGAGAATTGAAAACTTAAACATTATCATCATGATGAACATGGTAGACGGCGTGTAATTAAAAAGTGGGGCTTGACAACTGACTCCAGGCAGCTCCTGAATACACAATGTTGCATATTTTATGAAGATGGTGAGTCTGCCCCAAAACTAGAGGCATAGTCTTCAGAATTTCCTCAAAGTTATGAAAGCAAAGATCTCTCTAAACAGAATGAAAAATTAGGTAAATTGCAATTGAACATATTTCTACACCTACAGAAAAGGGACACCACCTGAAAATTACTGGTATGTAATTTCCCTCTCAATTCATATTCCTTTCTTCAAAAATCCTTACATAAAAAAAACACGAAATCTAGAGCTGACAGCTTAGCTCATTTGCCTATTTTTTTTCCTCAAAGCAGTCAATACTTTTCCTTTCCATCCCAACCTCAGAGTGATAGTGCCAGTGTGTGGGTGTTCAAGCAGAAATATTATCACTTGTTCAGCCCTTTAAAATATCATTTCTGGTGTGTAAACAAAACATACAAAGAAACTAAAATAAAGGGTAATTGTTTTTCTTGCCTCTGTGTGCTGCAGCAGTTTCTTCTTTGACGGAGCCTGTACTGAGTGGCTGCTCCTCAAGCTTGGATGGAAAGGTTTCTGTTCATAATTTTATCCTTCTCTGAGTTGGATTATATTACTGACAATTAACAGTCAGAAGGATTTTTGACCCCTATAAGAGTAGAACAGACAAGATCAAAAATGTTGCTTTTTTTTCTCTTCCTTTTCATTACCTTTGTCATACTTTGTTAAGTATGCAAACATGTTCTGGAATAATAACTGTCTAGCATTAAATTGCAAATTTTGCTACAAGTGTTGACTACTCTACTAATAGGTTGTAACTCATGAAACTACTTCTTTTCCTGGTGCAAGGAGCTATTACAGAAACAGTCAAAAAACCCCTAAACCCTGCTAAAAATAATCCAAATTTTAAATGTCTACCAAATTGCACAAAGGTATAGTCTCCAAACCATACAATGACTTGCACTCCTGCAGCATGGCTGCAGCTTATTTCCTGCCAATAGTCTCAACAACTGCAGTGAAACTATTCATAATCTCAGAACAGAAAAGGTAGGCAAGTGCTCTGCTGGACTTAGATGAAAGTATTCCTCACATCAGAAAACAGGGCTGCAAGCTCAGGCCAACTACATTACATGCTTGAAGGTCTAAAGAGTCCTCAAAGCACTGAAAATAAATGTCAAGTGAATAGGGTCAGCTCAGGGCATGAAGACCAAACCAAGCATAATTTAATTTCTTTTGCTTTGGCTTTCTCTGGAGCAAATTCAACCAAAACCCACTCAGGATATTTGATGTAGTAGATAAAGGGCAACAGTAAAAATTAATCTAACATTTCATTCAAGGTAGTTGGAGAATACATTTATGTCTGTTCTGTGGTATAAATTAACTACCTTCAAGCTCTCTTCACAGAAGAGAAGGTCAAAAAGACTTCATGAGAGATTAAAGGTCTCTTATCACCATTCCTCCATCCATTTAGGAAAGGCAAAATCCTTTGTGCAACAGGGCAGTTTAATCAAGATCACTTACAACTTAAAATCTGAGCAAAGATTTAAAAAAACCTACAACCCAAATTCAGAATTCAGGTGTTTTTTCTGGGGAACAGCTGCAAATAAAAGATTTTAGAGTGGCCTGAAACACAGTTGTATGCATCTGTTTGCTGCCAAGAGAAACAGAGGAAAGCAAAGAAGGCCTGAAAGAGTTGAAATAAATCCAAGAGCATGAACAGACATCCCCATGAGAAGAAGCCTGGCTGAACACAGAGAGCTTTGTTGCACAGAGAAAAACATCCCCGTGCATCTATCTGCATCACCTGAAGCCATGAGGACTTGCTCAGTGGCAGCACACAGTGCCAAGGAGAAACTCTTTGGGCACACCCATTTCTCAGGCTGGCAAAGGTGAATGGGCTTTTGTCATAAGGGAGCTTTCTAGGGCAGCTTAATAGCATCTATTGTGCAAGTTCTGTTTAAACTCTTGTCTCTAAAAACGTGGTTTCTTCCCTGCAGGACACAGGTGGCCCAACATATTCCTGTTCTCAGATGTGACATTTCAGACTTAAGAAGCTGCCTCATCTGCAGCAGCAACCAGAGCGCTGGTGTCAGAAGAGAACTTCACTATTCACTGTAGCTGTAGTAACACCCTGACAGCAATTCATCCAGTCCAAAGGAGAACAGTCCCATATTCCTACAGGCAGATGACAAAATATCCCCTATTTCCATCCAGATCTGGTGATCTTACAAGTCCACTGCATGAAAATAAACCAAATTTTCCTATAACCATTGCTTCCGTTTTGGTAGTTGGGATTAAAAGTGAGCACATTTGAAGCCCTTGGGAGGAGCAGGAGGTAATGTAACACTATTATCCAAGAGATGGCTTCAGTTTTTACAGGCTGTGACTCTTTAAAGAGGTTACATCATGTCAAGCTACTGCTGAGGAAAGCAACTAGAGAGAAGCAATGCCAAAAGCCACAGATGACATACAGCTACCTAACTGGCCAAACTGAGAGGAAGCCTCATGAAAATTGTTACTACATAATGTCACTTGGATTAATTTGTGACAGTTTCTTAAAGAAAAGAGAATAGAAAAAAAAAGTAGAGCTGACAAGAACTAAAATGTTCAGCATTTATAGGCAGTGGGCACCCTGTTGTTACTGTGAGCATGAGCTGGGCAGGTCTCAAGAGCAGTCACAAACAGACTAACATTACACAGACTCTCTGTCTGTCAAAAGTATCAGCTGAAAATGATTTTCAGGTTAACAGGCATTTATCAAAATAAAACAGGTATATCAAGACAGCCATGAAAAATTGCTAGGTACTTAATATCTTTCATGGTGATTATTTCAGTGACTTATTTCACAAATTGATCCTCTGTTCCACAGGTTTATCCAAATATCTGTCTTTGAATAGCTCAGAGAAGTTTTCTACCGAGAGGATCTGTGAGTTGTTTCCTCAAAGCAACTGGCAAAAGGAACTGTTATGTCAAACACAACTGCTTGTGTTTGACATAACAATCCTTGAATATCAGTCACAAAAGGCAAAATTTTTAACAACAGACATGGAGCATCAAGATGTCTTTTTTGCATACAGATAAACTTTGTTTATTTACTGGAAAATAAAAATATGTTTAACAGGATGTTCCTTCTTGTGTTTTCATAAGGACCAAAACAACTAAGCCATGTACTGAGGTACGGCGGAGCTGGGATACTCCTGTTTACAGAGCATCAACCTCTTCCCAGGCCCCTCGCTGCTGACAATCTATTCACCAGCACAGCCTCTTCACCAGACCTTTCTACTCAAGTGCTCAAAACAGCCACAGTGTGATACATTTGCTAAAAGTTTCTTTTTCCCCTTTGCTCCTGGACATCTTTTGTCTGCAGAATTTCCACACTCACAGGCTCAAAGATCCCGTTCCCTGCTTAGCAACATAAAGGATGTACCTCCTGCTGTTTTCCCCCCACAGGAGAAAGCTCAAGGGGTCTCAAAATCTTTAAGGAAGCCTCTGAGAGGGCATATAGGTGCAGCATGGAAGTCCTAGATCCTGCCCAGGGTGACAGAGCACCTACTCCCATATTGCGAGAAGTGACTCTGAGTCATTTCTGCACTCCCCAACACCACAAAATAAAGGGTTCTTCCCACCCCTTGTCCACCCTTTCTGACATGACACAGTGACTGGCTGGGAGGGATTACAAGAGGTCATTTAATCTTTCTTCTCGCCCAGGGCAGGCTGCTGATGACACTCCTGGCAAGTGCTTGTTCAAGCAGTCCCTAAAAACTCCCGCCACATCCCCAGACATTGTGTCTCACAGCTTCTAAAACCCAGTGCTCTCTGCTATGCAAGCCAGATTATCTAGCTCCTTTTTCTCTCAGCATTTGAATTAACTTCCTCACCCTTTCAGAAAAACCTGAAGGCATTGCATCTTCCCAAAGATTTTTTCCTGTGCCTGCTGCTCTCACAGCCAAATGGCCAGGGATTCTGGTCCTGAAAAATTTCAGACTTCTACTGTCTACATGATTTATATTTTTATGTTGGTTCAAGTGATTCACAGACTCACCTTGCTGCTATTAAGAGCTGATATCAGGAGCATCAGAGCCTTCACTTATTTCCTCTGGCAGAGCATGACAACATTTCTACCAGAAACCATTTCTACCAGAAGTTTTATTTCAGGAATAAAACTTCTACCTCTCCAAAGGAGTCAGTGCTTCCCATGACACTCAAACTGCAGCAGTCCCAAGAGGCTACCAATTCCCAGTCCTGTGGGCATTAGGAGGCAATGCAGACCTGCCCCTTCTCTTTTCTAGCATTCACATGCCCTCTGGATGAGGCTGAACCAATACAACAACAGGACCATATTCTAGTTCCCCAGGAAAGGAGGAGACATTTCCCCCTGAAAGATCAACATAAGATACGCTTTTGCATCCACAACATAAGAGCTCCACAGGCACAACTGATATTAAAAAGGCTAATTGAGGATTGTATGAGAAAATACTGCAAGGTCTTGGCCATGAAGCTCTGAAAAGAAAATAAAATGACACCAAAAAAATCATAAATAAAAAAAAAGTGAAAAGGAGACTCTTGCCTTAGGGATTTAAAACATGTTAAAATGAAAGCCCCAGGGTCACACTGTCTAAATTCCTTAATTTTTCACAGGAAATAAATTTATGATAATATTTTCCTGAAGACAGTTCATTATTCTGGGCTCATTAAAAATCAATAGTCAGGAAGACTCCATTGCTATGCTGCTTTCTGTATTGTAATTAAATCCTTTAACTGCATTCAGACAGAATAATTACACACTCCAGGATGCATGAGTGGCTGGTTAGAGCTTTCTCCTGTGCCTTACAGTTTCCCAGGGTGCTATACAGTCTCATTTCTAGCCACATCTATCAGTCAAATGAACCTCCAGAGCACAATATTATTTCCCCTGCAACAATTATATTCTTATCTAGAGTATCTTGACCAAAACCAAACAGCTTTTAGAAAAGTACATTTTTATTAAACCAGATCTTTTTTTCACCTTAGGATAAAAATAAGAATATGCATCCTAATCAAACATGAAATAACCTTATATAAACTTTATCTTTCATGGAATTTAGAGCTTGAGTGTTTTGTTTTTGTGGAGGTAATGCATGTAGAAGAACAGCTTATTATACCTCAGACATCTGATTTTAACATAAAATGCTCTGTGTACTAAATAAATCCCTGTACTTTCACTTTCTCTGGTATGAGTAAACAATTTTCCCTCCTGGTCATCTGTCTGCCTCAATTCAGTCACACGAAAAGGATACCAAAAAGCACAGTGCGGTTTTTTATCTTCGTTTCTCATATATTTAACAAACATTGGCTGCTCTACTTGCAAGTATCCGCAGAGATGTGTCATGATTACATTACTGAAACAGAAAATTAATAGATTGAAGCAAATGTGTATTCCATCGGTAACCCCAAATTGCAGCAGCCATAGAATGACAACAAAATTAAGATTTTACAAAAGACCTAAAGCTTAATTTGCTCACCATGTCTGCTAGAAAATTGCTAATACTACTTGTAGTCTCCATTCTCATAATGGCTGCACAGAGATATCATTACATCCAGATTGGTTTTTTTTCTTTTTCTTTATATATACACTGCCTACAGTGTAATGGAATAAATTACTAGTTATGGATTTTTCAAATGCCCACAGATTTCAATCACTCCTCCCCCTTTTCTTTTTCAGTAATTTCCTTTTTTAGAAAAACCTAAATTAGTATCTATATACAGCTATAAGAAAAAAATTTCACTACTTGCATTTTCCTAGTATTTTGTATTCATTTGAATATGATCATGTTTGAAAAAGTGAGGTGAAGTGCTGGAAAACATTTGTTCTAAGAATTCAGAAAAATCTACTCTTTATGATAATTTTGACCTACTACTCTCTTACCATGAAGGCAAATCCCTGAATACTAAACTTAGATGACTCTCAGAGTGAATTTCTTAATTTCCGGTCACTGCAACCATGTAAATATTCTGCTAACTGTGCTGGCTGATTTACTTCTCCCTTCTCTCTTCCAACACAACTTTTACTCCACCATCTCTGCTATCTTCAGTTTCAACGCATGTCAATTTTAAGATTTAGCTCTCAGTTTAATGAAATATGTACTGGGTAAGCCAGCATGGGTTTTCCTCTTTCCAGGTAGGAGCATAAATAAACCTAGCCTTAGTGATGTGAAATATGGATGCTGTGGTATTCCAAGAAGACATGATTGCCTAAAGTAATGTTGAAAGTAAGGCTTTTTAAGTGTGTTGACTCAGGAGAAAAAAGGAAGAAAAAACACCACCAATGCCCCTTCTGCAAGGAAGACATTTTGATTGTCAGAATCAGGAAAAACAACTCCAAGGATGCATATCATCCAGATCTCCCCTGCAGTGCATGGGTGAGTGTGGCTTTCTCAGAACGTGGGTTTCTCTTCTTCAGATGTAATGTCTGTCTCCTCGGGAGGAATGGCCCAAAATAAGCATATCTTACAAGCAGTCAAGAGAAAATGGCAACACTACCAGAATTAAACCACACAAGATGCATTTCTAGCCCATCTGTTTTATCTAGCAAATTCTCCCCACAAAACACCTCAGCCTCAGAAAAGCAATTTTTCTTCAACCTCTTTCCTTCACAATTGTATTCAAACTTTCTATGCCTGGCCCTCCAGGAGCAATTAGGACAATTGAGAGTTATTTAGAAGGAGAGCAGAAGCGTATAATCCATCTGATTTCCCTCTGAAGAGACATATGTACAACAAGAAGAGAGGGAAGGGGGAAATGGCAGACAGAAACAATGGAAAAGGTGAAGACAGGTTAAGACAGTCTTTTGATCAGCACATACCACTCACCTGTCAGCAGTTTAGAGACCACCCAGCCACAAAACCTTACCACACCAGCCTGTCACTCCTATATCAATCCTTATATCAACTCGTCTTTTTTACATTTCCTCTCTTATTATTATTCTTTTTTTTCAGTCTAGATTGTGCTTTAAAAGGTGTTCAGACATTACTAAAACTTGCCAAGTAGCAGCAGTGGTGTCTAAGGGCACTTGCTGTGAAAGACATATACTAGTCCTCTTTTAACTCATCACTGTTCTGCTTATGTTCAGAGACATTGCAGACACACAACTTCCAGCCCTCCCCAGCACTCAGGGTCAAGTTAAGGTGACATACAGCTCCACTGCAGGCCCACTGTCTCCTGTGCTTAACCTGAAAACATGAACCAAAGCCAGTGACGGGAAGTGTCCAGTTGTTTGATTTGCTCTGAAACCTGTCATTATTTTATCCTTTAGCCAATCTAGTCCCTCAATACATCTGCTCTATTTAAACAGTCAAAGGGTCCTGCTACAACCACAGAAATACACAGACTCTGATAGGAGCAATTAGGTGTAAGGATTTAAAAATAATAGCAGGAGGAAGTGCCAAAACAAATAAGATGCCAAAGGGGTTCTGCCTTGGAGCCTCCTCTTTGCATTGCAAAGGCTCAAAGACCAGACACCTCGGAAACTGGAGCCATGGGATTCATTTATACTTCCAAGTGGGAACTTGTCTTATATAGCTTCAAAAATACACACTGCAACAACAACTCGCAAGTGGTAATGCCTTAAGTTGTTCAAAGAGTGTGTTTTCCACCAAACTCTGTCCCACTCAACTTCTGCTCAAACAGGGTATTTTCAGTACCTCTAGTCAGCAATATGCTTTAACATGTGGTAGATAAAATGGCCTGCAAAACTACACACAGATATTAGTTATTGTTCCCTTGCTGTTGCAAACAGGATTAACGGCTGTTAGTACAAACCACTGCTTGTTTGCAGGCTGGAGCCTTCTACATATCTCAAACCTAAGCAGGTGAGAACAGAGAACAACATTCAACACATGACCCATCAAAGCATTAAGCTGCAGCAGGACTAATCTGGGACTGTCACAGGAACAGATTTTGATATTTTTGTCTTTAAGGTGCTGCACTGATACACACTGAAACTGCACAGTCCAGCCAGAAGAAATGAGCCCAAATTAGGGACTGCTGGATAAACATTGTACCTCCTTCACAGCAGTCAGAGAAGGTGATCATAATGGTAGTAGACTTCAAGTCTGTGAAGTTGTGTTGTTCTGCTTTCCAGAGAGCACTTACACATGCAGCTGAATAAATTGCCTTGTAAACTTTTAGAATACAAAACTGTAAAAAAATTGTTGTGAAGGACTATTTTGTGTGGGAGAGGATCACTGTTATGTGCACAAAGCATTCTGTGCCATGTGTGTCACAACAAGAAGCTTTGCCAGGAGTTCATACTCAGACCCTGGTAGTCTCTTCCCAGACCTGACCAGTCCTTGCATATGGGCCGCTTTACAAAAGATCCTGTCACAGAGACAACTTGCCATAGGAGGAAAAATGTGCTACAACTTAAAGTGATGTGTAGTTTTCTCCAACTGGGCAAAAAGAAGCCAAAGTAAAAATCCTTTTCAGGCAAGTGATCTGAGCTGGCAAAACTGGTTGCTCAGGTAGTATATCAAAGACAGGAAAAGAAACCACAAGACTAAAATTTTAAAATAAGGGGGTGTAACTGAAGAAATGGCTTCCAGCAGCCATCTTATCTGTAAGAGAGTGAAAGCAATCTTATCCCAACAAAAGTCCTCTGAAGTACTCACATAGTAGCTTTTGTGTTGATTTTTTCAATTACAATCTCACCTTAAATTTATTCTTCATTGCAGTTTTAAATATAATGGCTTATGATCTTTCCTTATTAAAATTCTCCCTGAACTGGTGCCTTTTCAGTGTTCTGGGCACTCCTTACACACAAAGTAGATGATGAAGAAAACAATGCATTTCCTTCAATTGTGGGGTTATTCAATGTCAGCTACCAAACCATAGCAAGGTCCTGGGCTAATGCATTCTCCTTACAAAAGCACAATACTTTTCACCCAGGAGCTAGGTGAAAAAATCACCAGTGTTTCTGCAATGGCAGACACATGACCAGTTTACAGTGGTATAATATGCTCATATTTGCTAGCCTCAGTTGCCTAAACAATGCCTTACATGTATTAAGGTCTGGGACAGATTATGGTGAAAAACATACAATGCTGTGTCAAAATGTAATTTCAGAACATAAAAAACATAATGCCAGAGAATGTAACATCAAAGAACACAAAAATAGTTTACAACTTTGAAATCAAAAGAAACAGCACTCTATCTTCACCTTCACACCTCAGTTATGCATTTGAAATAAACTTGTCAGAGGCTGCTGTACTTCAGTGGCAAAGGAAATGTCACAGCCTTGGAAGTTTACTCAGCTTTGAGAAACTGAAAAAGCAACAGAAGTGGAACATTAGTTTCTGTTTGGATATGCACACAAAACAGCCAGGCTTAAGGATCCCATTTAGCAGCTAGATGCTGGAGCAAATTGTTGAAGCAACCTGGGAAGGTTGCTCTAAGGACACAGAGCAGCTGCACTGTGCACATTGCCTTCCAGTCTTTATCCACCAAAGAGGATACATCCAACATATGACTCCCAACATCACAATTCGACCGTGTGCCGTGTCACCCTACAAGATTAAATCCATTGATTCCTACTTTAATATATCCCTGAAGTTTAATATGGGCAATCTGTGAAAAGCTTTATGTAGGTAACTTAGCAGCTCCCACTGTTGCAGGTAGCCTGCATGGTAGATCATGCCCAGTCAGCCTTCCTGGAGCTGCACTGCTGAGACTCTGAAGGAGAAATGTTATAAAGAGGAATTAAAAAGAGATCTGTGGTTTCACTGAAACCAAACCCAGAAATGTGATGTTTATAAAAGCTGCTTCACAATCCCTCTACCACTTAGACTGAGGCAAGCATTACTCCAGTTTCACTTACTTATGGAGCCTTGTGTTAGTACAGTGTTAAGTATACTGAAATTCCATTTGAAGGCTTGCACAGGACATGAAGAGGGGATCAAGTGGAGGAACTGGCTCTGCAGGTGGAGGAACTCTCAGCTAGCCTATTCCAAAACAGATTTTATCTTAAGCTAAAAGAAGAACAAAGCAAAGCTCCACATAAGAAAACAAGTCTTTTTAATCTGACTGAACAAGGCTTAGAGAGAAAAGATTCAGTCACAGCCATAGGGCACATCCATCTACTCCAACAAGTGCAGACACATCTGAATGCCTCTCTACTGCTTGGTAGAAAGACAAGCATAAGCCAGCACTGGTCACCAAACTGCAGGACAGCCAACCAGAAAATGGGGCCATGGATCATCTTTCTGGATTGGATGTTATGCTATGCCATCTGGGCAGACAATTCCAAGTGCTGGCATAATGCTCAGCTGTCTGTGCGGATGCAACCACACACACCTCGGGAAACAGCATCCTCTAGGTTGATCCCATTATCTGTGACATTTTAGCTACTGGCTCCAGTTTTCTGAGATCCAGCCAGCTGTGAGCCCACAGGCTGGAATAGGGATCTGAGCATTACCCTGGGCTCTTTTAGCTGCCAGGGCTCTACAAACGCTGTCATCTTTGCTGTTCTCAAGTGCCAGCATGTGTGAAAATACATATTGCAGCTACACAGTGGAGAATGAAAGGCTACCTTCTCTCAATTTTTTCTTTCCTTTTTGTGATTAAATGTATTTACACACATTCTCTCCCACATTTGCGCTACATGTAGTGTAATCAGCTATCAGCTCATCTGCTCTATATTTTACTATTCATCTGCTCTATATTTTACTATTCAGCTCTCAGAAATTCTTAACTTGTGAACCAAAGCAGGGTGACAAATAGTTTAACACATCAGATCAAAGTCACTTCACCTGCAATGGATTTTTAAAGGACAACATTCAAGGCCGATAGTGATCATTCAGGCTGTCAACACATCATTAGTCATCAGTGAGCCCAAGAAGTGAGAGGGCTGCAAACCTGCCGTTTCAAACTGCCAATAGTTTTAAGTGCTTTGGAGAAGGTTGTGCTTGACTAAGGTTTATTTCATTTCAGTGGACATTACTTAAAGGCCTTCTTGAGCTGCAACCCAAAAGAAGACAGAACAAGGCTAAGCTCCAGTGGAATTCAGACGAATGAGGCTCTCAGTAAAGAACTGCAGGTATTTTTATTAGACTAAGTTGTACAGCTCAAAGTGTAGGCAAATCCCTCTTGGTATCTAAAACAGAGGTAGAAGATTACAAATTCAAGCACAAGCTGAAAACAATCGAGGTTTTAATAGATATGTATCAATTTGGTCATCTTTGAAAGCAAAGTTAGATTTACCTCAGTTGAGCAGAGGGATAGAGGGAGGGAGGCAGGTGATAAAGCAGCTTCTCAGTGTCACTAACTTACAAAAACACTCAAGTAAAAGACAGCATTTTCCAGAGGCTAAAATATTGCCTAACATTCAGGCAGCAGACCTTTATTTCAGTATGTTTTCACCTCTGTGCTCTTCATCACCCTTATCTCATCTTTATTTGTGTTGCACACTGGTACAGCAAGACTGTTTTGGGCCCTAAGAAATGCAGAGCACAACCCCAAGCCTTCACCAGTGATGGGGCAAAAACCCGGTCCCACGTCTGCTTTACTTAATACAGTAAACAAGAGGATGAACTACTTCCTTGGGCAGTGTAAAAACCATATTGGGTTAAGGTGTCAGCTTTCTCCACCAGAAAGGTCAGTATCCTAGATGTTAGATTATTTCACTGCGATGACCCTCCCACAAACAGAAGCAGACCTGTTTCATGACTGTGTGACTTGAATGGAAGTTGGTGCAATGCAGTTGTTCCTTTCAATCCCCTCTCCTTGATTCTTGCCACAGAGGGGTGGTGTAGGATGCTGGTTCCTCAGAAAAACAGGGCCAATTTATTAATGCTGTGTCCGTTCAATACTGGGTCCTCAGGAATGATGAAATCCAGTTACAAGAAGCTCTAAGTACTGCCAGGTGTCTTTCTGCCCAGTGTAACAGCAGTTGAGTTGGGATTTTACTACTGCTCCAGTAAGGACAGATTAACAAAGAAAGGGAGCAGTGCTATTCTACAGGCAGCATAAGCCTCTGTTGCCAGAGGCAGTCTCTAACTTCAATTCTTTCTACTTTGCTGGCCAAGTAAATAAGGGGCCAGAGATGAGTGTTCAGCTTTATCACAAGGCTGGTGTAGTTAAACTCACAGATCCAAAGCTGTCCTGCCAGTACAGGGGTGAGCCCCTTCTGCTGTTCTTAGTCATGAGTCAGCCTAATATGACCAGAAGAGATTACTTTGAAATCTAGGCGCACCACAGGGTTTTTCCAATTTTTTTAAATTCTCACACATACACTCAGACTTCTCACTCTTCCTAGCTGTTGACACACTGTTGACACACTTCCACTTCAGTGGCCATCTTTCTCCCCAAAATGCTTCTGTTGAAAGCTAAAGAGACAATGCATGTCCCCAGTTTTTTGTGAGGAAAAGGTAGCCCAGCACAGGTGTATGTCTGGACATACATGCAGCATTACAGACTAGTACAGGCAGGTAAAGGTGGCCAACAGTGCTTATAAACAAATGGAAGCAGTGAAAACCATCAGGTTGCCTCTTGACCCTTTGAACCCACTTGCTACCTACAGCATGGGGCATTTCACTGCTTCACCCCAGGCCATGCTACAGAGCTGGTACTCACAAGAGCATCCCAGGGACAGCAGTACCCACTGCCCTTGTGCCACAGAGCCCCATGCCAAATACATCTAAGAGGTTACTCTTAGATGTCTGGATTTGTTCATACTCATCTTCCTCACACAGGTATAGTCCTCAAGCACAAACGTATCTTGCCACTCTCTGACAAAATGACCTGGTGTTTGTTAGTGAAAAGGAAGTTCACATAGCAGCAAGCAGCACTGTACAAAAATATTCAGGCAAGTTTTGACAGAGATCAGCTGTTAAAATTACTGGTAATTAATTAAATACCAATAATTGAAATTATTAGGCTAAATCAGCTCAAAAACACTGTACTAATATCTCTGACTGGATTCAACCGTGTAACTGGGCCTTTCAAATCTGAGGATCTGAGGTCTCCTCTCTGCATATCACTATATCACACCAGGGTAATCTGACCTCCATGAAAGGAGCAAGGTGTCACCCACAAACAGAGCTGAGGAGGATGGCAAAAACACATGCAGTTGAGACTGCTGGGAGGTGAAGGTCCCAAGGAGGGGACACAGCCACTCACACATGTGCACACACATGGCAAAGATCAGCTGACAGCACATTTTCCCCACGGTGCTTCAGTCAGGCAAAGAGCTTCAGAGGCCCTGCAACAGCAGCCCTCAGACATGCAGGGGACTGGCTGCTCATACATGGTCATCACATGAATCTTCAACTTTTTTGGTTAAAACCCAGAAATTTGAATCCCCGATGAAAACTGTGCCCTCAGCCACTCCCACCCTGACTCAAGGAAGAGTGGGTCAGGAACCACAGCAGAAAGTGCCCAGCAATCCCACAGTCTCTGCCCACTCAGCAGGCAAGGGGCGGTGGTGGCTGACAGCTGGCCTGGAGGCCTCACGGTCAGAGATGACCCTAATTAGAACTTGACCAGCCTAGGCCCTTGGGGAACCAGCCTAGGCCCTTGGGGAACCAGCCTAGGCCATTAGGGGCGCAGACAGCTACTGGCCAATTAGCCAGGTGACAACCAAATTCAGCCATCAGGACCAGCTGCACGGGAGTTCGAGGGCTGTATAAAGGGAACTGCAGTCAATAAAATGTGCTGTTGCCCTATGAACCTCGATTGTTGTGTTGTGTGTCTGTCTCAACTGTCACAAGAAGCCACTTCTGCCCTCACTCCTATATATCAACGCAAAGAAGGCAGAATGTTTCAAAAAAGAAGAGATAAGTCTATGTGTGATGGAAAGAACTTCTGAACTATTTCAGCTCACAGTCTAATGCCTGTCAGGAATGAAAGAAATATAGCTGACAGCTACTTGAGCAAAAGAGAGTGATAGTTGCCCAAGATCATTCAAGCACATTTGACTTTTTACACATTTGCTTCCAAATTAAAAAAAAAATGCTTTATTGTCTTGAACATTTTTTTAAATTTTTTTTTGTCATTTTTCAAAGCTATAGGTCAAAGCTAAGAAGGGTAATCAAGCATGAATGAACTCAGACAGCATGAGAAGCAAAAAAGAAGAACTCAAACATTTTGACCCACATGCAGTGATGATCAATAGTGAGCAGCATGTCTTCTATTTTTCTCTGTCCTTGCTGATCACAGCCATAATGGCTAGTGCAGTCAAGGAAGGTCTAGCTTTGTTAAATGACAAAACACATTGCAAAGCACTGGCAAGGCACATGGTTTAAAAAACCACCATCAACAAAAAACCTATAAAACAACAATGATGGAACACCCACGATGAAAAAAAAAAAGCCCATAGAAATAATAATAATAAAACCCTACTAAAATAATAATAGGAACCATGATTTTTCTAACCATTTATCTAGAAGAAAATGCATCTAACTTCAGCTAATATACAGGAAATTTCTAGGATTCTACTCAGAGAACAGGTTTCATTTTATACATTGTCCAGGTTTCTCATGAAATTGGACATTTTCCTTTATCAGTATTTCCCAGGTCATTCTACATTTTTACTGGGCATCAAAACTCCAGTCTACAAAGCATGCACAAAATCATTTTTGTAGTTCCACAGGTTCATTAATAGGATTCTGAAACTTGGAAATAAGGAGGGCTCAGTATCAAGTTTTTCTTAAAGATAGGCACAAATTGGTATAAAATATTATCTAGAATGATTCTTACTGCAATCATCAGTGCAAGTAAATAGGCAGACCTGTCACACATCCTCAGTTATTATAAATGCCTTTCATGCCTTTAACAAAACTGAGTCAAATGAGAATGGACTTCAAGCTAGTTACAAAGTCTGGTACAGAGCAGAACCTACCTGTCAGCCCAGAAATTTCAAATATCCTTGTCATTAGTCAGGGAGAGTGAAGATTCAGGCAGATGTCAACATCTGCCCAAGTGATTCAGAAGTCACTGGATTGAAGTGATGCACAGCTAGATACAACCATTGTATCCATTGCCATAAGGCAGCCAAGGATGCTTTGCAGGGGAACTGTGATACATTTTATGGATTCTTGTATTTATTTCAAGCTGTTATCCAAATTGTACTGCCTCTTAACAAGAGATAGATAAACCAGTGCACCTCACTGTGAGAGAACCTGATTTTAAGGGGAACATAACTATGGTTTGTACAATAACCAAGCTCCTGTGAGAGAACAGATTGTTTCTGAGTTTGACAGAGGCTTTCTAACATTGATTGATTTAGCTTCTAAAAGTAACAGAACATTCTTTTAAGGCATTATTCGGGGTTTATAAAAAAATGCTTCAGGGAAGTTGTACAATTCACATATTGCAGCAAGTACCAAAGCTTCAGCAGTTGCTCACTTGGGGGCTATCAACAAAACTAAAATATATTCTACAGGTAAAAATGCACTGGTGCTAGGAGATAATCTTCAAAGTGTTATGCCAAGGTACTGAGTCTGTTAATTAACTAGGACACTAGGTTCTAAGGAGTACAGCTAGTAATGATTCTGTCCATGTGGTGGAAGGACTTGATGAGAGTGTGACCAAGTGTGTGACCAAGATAGTCAGCAAATACCAAGATAGTCAGCAAATACCAATACAATGCTCTCTGAGTTGTTTGTTATGCTAACTCCACTAATTAATTCCACTGATATCTTTAAGCTGCTCATGAAAACAAAAAAACTGCTTCTGAAACATATACAGCCCAGAACTATGATCAGGAAATTAAAAGTTATCTTGAGACAAAATTTTATTTGCATAGGCGGCACCAAATTGCCCTATTCATATAGTTAATAGCTTTGGCAGAGTTGACAGCAAAACATTGCAAGACAAGCTGTAACAAATGCTTGAAATGGGTACCTGCACTTGGGCCTAAAGGTCAATGTGTCTCAGAAATTAAGTCCTCTGCTTAGGAGTGGGGATCTGCATATATGAAGACAACATGGCTTATGGGCACCCCATGGGATGGGCAACTGTGTAAATTGACATATACAGGTAACCAGGACAACCATGAAGCTGAAATGCAGAGTAGATTCATGTCACATCCTTACTAACAATGCCAGGCATTTGCCAGAGACACTGAGGGGGACAGGCTCAATCAGGCTGAATTTTTCCCACAGAACAGTGGGGAGGCCCCCACAGCCTGCCTCAATATATGAAAGGGCTTTGTGCGTGTGCACCTTCTCACAAGGCTGTGCTTTTATGATGTCTCTCTCTCCAAAAAGGAGCCTCAAACATTTTTGTGAGAGTTTATTACCTCTACACAGGTATTCCACATCTCGAAACAGTCAGAGGATGAACAACACTAGGCATGGAGTTTCCCCACACTGACATTCTTAGCATTCCCAGCTGCAAGGTCAGTTTGAGCAAAATTATTCCCTCCTTGCCAATTCTTCCAGTTGTAACCTTTTCCTCCAACAGCAATACAGAGACCAGCCAGCATCAGCTGTGTTTTCCTAATGGTGCATCTGATTAACTCACTCCACTTAAACAAGAAGTCAGGGTGAGTGCTTTATGCAGATCTGAGCACAGAGGAGAGGGTTCTGTGCTGGGCACTAATAGATTTACTGGATTTGTAACTAGTATAAAAGGTAATCAAAACTAAAACCAAGGAGAGGCTTTCATCCAGCCACTGATGTTATACCCAGCCAGGATCTTAGAGACCACGGAAGACCAGCCACAAAACTTTTGGTTTCTCAGATGGGTTGGGACTTGTGTGTGCACTCCAAATTTTCTGCTTCCTCACATGTACCCCCTTCCTTGTGTATGTATCAGTTTAATGCATTTCCTCTCCAGTATTTCCAGTCCAGATGGCCATACAACATGGCTTTCCTCTCCAAGTAATGGACTGGTATTTCAGGGCAGTCAATATGGTGCAGTGTGGTGTAGTGCCCCATAGCCAGCCCTGACACATAGGGGCAGCAGGGCTGGACTGCTGGTCAGGTGCAGCACAAGACAGATTCCCATCACAGCCATGTCCCAAGGTATACCAGGAGTTGTCCCCTCATGACACAAAGCCACTGCTCCACTGTCCTCCAGGAGCTGTGCAGCCAATGCTGCCACCCCTCTCATCACTCAGCCACCTGTGTACAAGCTCTTGGACACACCAAACTGCTCCACTGAACCCAAAGAAACCTTCGTATGGGAGGCTTATTTGAACAAAGCAGTATACTACAATTCTTGTAAATAGCATAATCTTATTTACAGTATTGGGACAAACTCCAGTGCCAGGACAGATGGAGTAGCTGAGCAACTATTGATGCCGGTCAAATCCGCTAAAGACCAGTGCTGCAAGACTGTGGTTTCCAGCCACAGCTAAGACCAGGGCTACCCCCTACCCTGTGTGTCGTGGAGGTGTTTCCTTCTGCCTGTAGCAGTGACTTACCTGTCACCTACCACTTCATTCACAGGTGGATATACATGGGGACAGTCATCCCTTGAATGGAAGGGATCCCAGCCACAGGTGGTGGCCAGCCTAGCCAGTCTGTTGAGCAAGCTGTACTTGGATGCCCTGGAGGAGGTTGTGGAAGTCCCCTATGAGAAACAGAGCAAGAGCAGCCCTGGAAAGAAAGAAGAAGACGAAAGATAAATCATTAGTGAATGCAGGGATAATGTGTGATTTATACTGTTCTGTTCTTGTCATTGCATTAGTTTTTTCTATGTGTGATATTACAATACAAAGTCATAAAAAGCAAAATTTCCTAGACTTTGGTCCTCATTCTTTGCCTCTTCTAGAAAACTAATCTTACCCTGGCTGGTGGCAGTTTACACTTACCTGTCATCATATATTGCTGAGTGATTCATTTTAGCTACATTGTTTCTGTTTTATTTTCTTCCTTCTGAAAGGAGATTCTTCTAAATTTTTCATACAGCAGTAACTTTATCTGATCTTATCACTTGTCAGATTCCAAAAAAAGAAACCCTATTAACTAAAATCTGGAACTTGTACTTCTCAATTGGGCTAGATCTTGAATGGGCAGGAAGACACTATCATTAACTGGGACATAAAGCTTCATGTTGCTACCACTATACTCTCATGGTCCTGAGCATGAATAGTTAGGACTTCATTCATAATTAAAATAAATACTGCTTTTTAATAAATAAATTGTCAACCAGCCAGTTCTGTGACTCAACAGCTTAATTCTGATCATTTATTCCTTGTTTCAAATGAAGAATCTAAACTTAATGTAACATGGGCAAGAATACAAAGAAAAAATGGTGTCTGATGGGTTTTCCCTTTCTCTGAAATTGAAGAATACTGAAAACTGAAAGAGATAGTATATTTTCAGCCTGCTTCTCCACCAAGGCAAATGAATTATCTCTAGCAACACTCAACATGAGGCTCTGGGGGTGTTTTTTGTGATGGTACCAGACTGTTTTTGCTTCAGCAGAATTCAACAGAAATTCCTTCACAAAATTTCATGGGAAAAAGAAAGGAAGGTAGAAATGTCATGTATATCAAAAGACATTAAATATTAAGGAAGTAAAATCTTGCAAGGAAGCAGAGGTTTCCTTAGCAATGAACCATTCCCTAATTTCCTTATTCAGCTCTATGCATCTGTCCATGCTTTCTGGAGAATGCCCTTGTATTTGACACAGTGGTGGCTGCAAGTTGCATCAGAGGTTCCTCTCTGGTTTCTCATCCCAGACCACTTGCACAGAGCTATGAAGTAAAGGCAGATATTTCATCCTGCCTTGTGCAATCCTAACCAAATGCTACCCCTTTTTTAAATCCAATGACACTGCCAGTGCCTTTGAGATTGTGGCAAATTATAAACCAGGAGGTGGCAAACATAAAAGGCATGAGCTGATCCGTGATTTTCATTCAAACAGCTCACATTGATGACATCAGACCGTTCTCCAGAGGCAGCTCAAGTTTGGGAGAAAAGCCTTGGAAGTACATATGTGAATGGACACAAAAACCAATAAGGCTTTGGTCTAAGCTGAAAAGCCCAAGCAATTATTAAAACAATATTTTTGTAAGCAACCCACTCACACTCAATTCTTCCCACAACAACACCCACAGTATGCGAGGGGTGAATGTGGCAACAGGCCTCTTCAGTCAATCTGACAATGAGAACATCTCAGTTGGCTTTTGATTTCACCGTTACTCCTTAAAAAAATTTCAAAAATCTAGGTATTTTGAGGGGTTTTTTTTCAGATATAACATGTTAGCATGTTAGAGAAATAATCACAGTCCATGAGGGACTACACTGAAATCCAGGTGACCACAGCCCAAAAATTTTAAAAGGCATTTTTGCCTAACTTGCCTAGTTTTGCATCAATAATGTAGCAGCATGAGTCTCAGATTTCACTGGACTGTGGCATGGAGAAGATTTGCTGGACATCCAGATACCACAGATAAGGACACAGTTATGAAGAGACTGACGGCTCTCTGAACCAATCGAAAGTGAGGCTACCCAGACCTTGCAATAGTGATGCCTGGGCATGACCATGGTTTTCAGACGCAGTTGCTTAATTGTGCTAAGCTTGAGTCTGCAAGCTAAATTTTCTTTCAGCCACTTCAGCCTCCTACAAGCCTGCCCTCACTGCAGGAGCATGGGCATGAAGGAAACTACTGATGGCAAACACAAGTGCACTGTGAGAGCTGAGGGTCAAGGTTTGTGAGTTTTTATGTAAAACACCTGTTTCCTAAAACATCAAAGGAGAATTTGCACCAGCTGAGAAAGGTGAAAGATAAGAGTCATCATCACCTCCAAGGAAGGAAACGGAAAGGCCTTCGGTAAAATTTGCTGTTCATTAAGGATACTCAGTCGCAGGCTGACAATTTCAGTGAGATTGTAATATTTGTAATGAAGACCAAGAGTACAAGGAGAAGCATGCATAAAATGGCAGTAATTACTCAAGGAATATGAAGAGGAGGAGATGACCTAGAAAAAGGGGAAAAAAAACCAAAAATCCACCAAAGAAATCAAACTCAGGCAAAAATAAGAGAAGGCCTGAAACTGAATTTTAAAATTTACCCTAATCTAAGTCTTATGCAAGCTGATAAATATTGACAATAAACTTAAGGGCAGTTGTTCACTCATGGTCTCCAAAATGTAATGTTGATGACCAGTAAATGTGGTAGTCATTGGTTTTCTTCCAAAGAACTTGAAATTGACCTATTTTCCTCATGAAAAAAATCATGTTCATTTATTAATTTAGGATGTGCATACTTTTTACATAATGAAACAGTATCCAAAGTTGGACTGCTAGGATACAAACAAAATATTTCACTCTGTCAAGCAACTAAGGAAAATAATTGAGTAAAAAAAAGGAATGTTTAAACATCTATGAAGACTTTTAAAGTAGGCTTGACAAGATTTGCAGGTGTCCAAAGGCAGAAAATCAAAGCTGACTAAGGACATACTGTTACCTTACTTCCACTTTTGGTCAATATTCCACAAATGTGGAAGGGGGAAAAACCAAATAAGTTGAAGACAAGCAAAGAGAGAAAATTCAATTCATTTTCAACAAGCACTGCAGACAATGCATTGGACCCAATGACATTTACTCTCAAAGCAAGTTAAGCACCAAGTCCTGGTGCGTGAGCTTTCCAGGTGTTTAACCATCACAACATTGTGATCTCTGCTCCAGTAGAGGCACATCTCTGATGTTCCCTCTTCCAGTCTCAGTCCAGGACAGTGCATGTGTGAGGAGCTCTCTGCAGCATGCTTTACCCTTGGGGAGGCGATTACTGTAGACACAACCAGAAGATGCTCAAGATCCTATGCTCCCTACTGCTGTATAAATTCCTATACAGAACAAATATATACCATACTTCAGAAGTTAGAATAACCTAAGCATAACTACTACAGCTCAAAACCTCTGCTCAGACTAAGGCAATGTGTTTTCACACACTGGAGATACATCTGCAGCACCTGTGGCTGTATTCAAGGTACCATGAGTGGAGTTGGCAGCAAACACATACACCTACTTACTGTGTAATCTGCCAGGTTCCTTGGAGGATATCTGTAGCCTAGAGTACAATTTCGTAGCTATTAATATCCAAGTTAGCTAAATTAAAGCTAGCTCATATACGTGCTGCAATCACGCTTTCAATCACATAACAGAAAATGTCACAAATGGCTTAAAAGCAGAATTAGCAACAGACATGAAGGTTTTTATGGGCACGCCTGCCTGCACAGACAAGCACAACTGGCTTGTCTGTATGTACCTGGAGGACAGCCAAGGCCTGGTCATGCACTGTGTGAGGACATGAGCACTGCACTCTAGCACAGCACAGCGCAGCAGCACAAACCCACTGGCACAGGCACAGAACAGTGTTCCCTGTTCTGAACAGCACAGTTTTCCCTCATTGCTGGAGCCACCCACCACTCCCCAGGATGCTGCAGATAAACACTGTGCACATTTTCCATCTGTGGCTGAAGAGGGTCCTGGCACAAGAATGTGGTTCTTCTCCATGGGAGAGGAGTATGAGGCACTGCTTGATTCAGAAAAATTTCTTACAGCATTATTTTATTCAGCCAAATTATTAAATCTCTCTTATATCTCAGTTTTCCCACCTGTAAAATTGAAAGAAGCACACATCTACGCAGCACTTCAGAGGTTAAAATCTGTACATAGGTGCTTGTTAAATATGAAGAATAGGTAAAAGTGCACATGGAATGGTTGTCATGTTATCACATCTATGCATTACTTTTGTGTGCCTTACATAGATTTTAATGCTTATTTATTCTTTTAATGCAGATATAGAGAATTTCAGTCTGGGTTCAGCTGCTGCAGGTAGACAGTTAAAAGGGTAAAAATGTAGGTATCTATTTTAATTAATCAACAAAAATGGATCTTTCAATGTCACTGTCTTTGGCAGCTAAACCTGTTTAGGACGTACCACTTTCTTCTGCCCACTTCTTCCTGAACCAAAGTCAGATTTATGCAACCAATCTGAGATTATGATATAAGTACATCCAGTGAAACTACCTAGGTTAAATTTTGAGAAAAAAGGAAACAAAAAACATCACGTACACACCCATTCCTTTCCCAAAAGAGAAAGAGGTAAAAAAAGTTAGTCGATACCAATTTAACAACCCTGTTGAGTAAGTCTTTGCAAACATGGTGGGAGACCTGGGGCACCCAGACTCTACATGGAAATGCTGAGCTACACTCTAACATAAGTTGGGGAAGATAGCTGGGGAAACACAATGACAAAAATCTCCTGGGCTGGCTACAAACCCCTCTGCTAATCTCATAACTTTTTTCAATTTTGTTTTGATGAGGCCCTCTGATACACTTGTTCTGCATGGCTAGGTTTAAATGTGGACACCCCTCTCTGCTACCCAGCACAACACTTGCAGAGTTGCCACATTATAGAAGCCAAGAGGAAGAGGCTTCATGAGCTGAGAAATCAAACATTCCTGGATGCGAGGAAGACACCAAATGCACACCACAGCAGCTGTGTACATTGTGCTGCAGGATAGCTTTAAACCTGCATGCAGGCATGCTACCAAATATCCATTGGTTTCAGGGATTTTCACATGCTGCTGCCAAGCAGGTAGAGACAAACTGGTGCTATGGGCAGCCACTTGCTGCCTGGGACTGCCAGTCTCCAGGTGTCTGGATCCAAGCAGCAGAAAACAGTTGAAAAAGAGACTGGCCTTTGTAATTCCCATTTCGGACATAGAAAGGGTATCCAGCACAGGTTTGTACATGAATCCCCAGGAGCATCCTGTGTTCTCCC
This sequence comes from Melospiza melodia melodia, assembly GCF_035770615.1. Classification (NCBI taxonomy): domain Eukaryota; kingdom Metazoa; phylum Chordata; class Aves; order Passeriformes; family Passerellidae; genus Melospiza; species Melospiza melodia. The sequence goes on along the minus strand of NC_086226.1, from coordinate 33,171,130 downwards.
AGATGGGGTCTGCAACCAAGCACAGGGGAGTGCATGGCCCAAACTGCCCTGTGAGAACACTGCCAAGAGAAGGCAACCCGGGCCACTCCTGCATTGTATGCATAGAAATGTAAGTATCTTAGAGAGGAGCAAATGCTACAATCAGGTGAAACAGAGGGTGTTCAAGTTCACACTCAGCCAAGTCCTGCCAAACTAACCTGAGACTATTTTCACTCTTTTTATCTCAAAAATTGCTTTAAAATAAAAAGTACTTACATGCGGGTCTTGTCATGGTATATAGCTTAGAAGCTGGTGGAACAGCATGCCCTGTGAGAACCATTGGTCTGACAAGAAGATCCCATTCTCAGGAAGAGAGGAGGCCCTTTCCATTTGTGATGTTACACCAGTTTACTGCCATAATATATCTCCCAGAAAAAAAAACTCCCATTACTCAAAGCTGCCTCTGGCCTGGGTGAAATTTTACTACATGAAAGGAAATTGTGACGGTACACCACTGAGCTATCACAAAAGCAGGTTAAATCTCGCAGACTCTACAAGGGGAAACAGTGAACACACAGAGCCTACATTGCCCCAGCTTATTTTCATACACATATTTTTGAAAGATATGTCAAAACAAACAGAAGACCAGGAAAATATATCAGATGTAGTTTCTGCAAGTGTTATACTTTAAGCTAAAATACAGCTTAATTGCTCAAGAGAGGTTACATAAAAATAACCTGGCTTACTATCAGATTTCCAACCTTTTCTCTCCAGCCTCTCTCATTTAAAAACTTATGTTGATTCACCAACCCTGTCAAAATCAACAATTTGAAAAGCAAAGCTTATATGTCGTGTTAATTAGGATGTTTCTTTTTACTACAAAGCCACCAGGACTCTGCATTTATATCCTGTGTAATTTATCTTTTGTCTTAACAATATATGAACTTTATATCCATTTTATTTGACATGAATAATAATTTCCAGTATAAAACCCTGTTATTTTGAATGAGAACTGAATGTGTGCTACAATTTCCTGTTTAATATGCAATTGTTAATAAAATGAGAACAAAGTTCCTTTTAAAATATCCATAACACAAATAATTGAACAGGAGAGGCACCAGCGGTAGAATTCTCATGCTAGATCCTGAAACTCCTCAGATGTTGAAAACTGAGTAGATAGAACAACAAGGTGCCATCTGTTTGTATTTATTGGCAAGGGAGAAGTGGTTTATGTAAATTAACTTCTCCAGATGACATCAGATTCCCTTATTCCATTTTGTCTTATTAGCAGAAGATGAAAATCCCTTCCAATGCAACTTTTGCCAGCATCCTACACCAGCAAAAACAAAAAAAATCTTCCAGACAGCTGAAAGTAATATTTGAACAACTATCTGCCCTAAGATTTATGTTTTAGAGGTGTACAGCAAATATTGCCTCATGAATACTGCATCTGCTTAGGGAAGCTATTCTGAGTTTCAAAACTACTCATCAAATAGGACAAGGCATTGCAGTAAATTTCAGTAAGAAGTAGCACAGTGTCCCACGCAAATTACTGAGATGCAGTTACAGTATTGTGAATTTCATTCCAGTTTGCCACTTAATTATTGCATGGCCTTCAGCAAGTTACTTTACATCTCTCCTTTTCTTTAGGCTCACATATTTCTTTATACTCACTTCAGAGGTGGAATGGAACACTGGATAAAGGACATGAAATACAATGGTAATTTTCCACCAGGAATAAAGCTTTACTTCTGGATAGCTTCTTTTCTTTAAAAAGAGCTTTCAAAGTGTAGTCTTCGTACAATGCAAGCTGCTGTCAAGTGCTCCAACACTGACATACCAAGATTATGCCTTGAAGTTCTGGATTTGATACTGCTTGATACTATTTGACATTAGATTTTATTCACAGTGCTCCTCTTACCCTCAGGTTTAGGTCCTCATTAAGAACAAGGTTTAGGGGTTTTGCTGTAGCCCATTTTGGACACAGGATTTTAGTAAAAAGAGAATATAATAAGCTTGACCTGGATAAGAAAAATTGTCCTGAAAACAGTAGGAACACAAATCCTACATTTAAAAAAAAAAACCAAACCTTTTTCCTATGGCATGACAAAAACCTTTTCTGAATCATGGGAACACTTTAAAGTGTTTCAGGATTTTTTAAATAGCCATAGTGTCAAGGACAGCTTTTTTCCTCTGATTCATAATTTGAAATAATTTTAATTTCATTTCAAAACCTTTCCCATGTTAATCCTTGGCAAAAAAAAAAAGACAGATTGAGACAGACATACAATGGTTAGCATTTCAGCTCAAAGAGTTAAACTCATGCTGTCATGAGACAGCAAAGTAGCATATCAGTACCTGGAAAAGTAGATGTACTGCCATCCATGTGATAGCACAGTAAGCTTTGGTGTTTACAGAGAAAAAATATATTTTCTGCAACAAAAAAAACCCAGATTTCAAGGCAACTTTTAGTTTTTTACGGCCTAGTTTAAAATTTATCTGTAACACGTTTTACTTAATGAGAAAACAAAAAATAAATGAGAAAAAAAAAATAAATCCCCTTCTGTTTTTCAGTCACACTTGTGACCCAAGGCAGCAGCAGAAAAGACAAGTGTAAGACTGTTAATTAGTTGGACATAAGCTTTTCATTTGATCTGAATTTAGAAAAGAATGCATAATTTTCTTCTTTTATGTTAGAGTACATATTGCCCATATCACTGCAATGCCAACACAGGCACATTCTTAAGCATCACTTTAGAGGGAAATTACATGAAACTTTAATTTCCATGCACCTTTCAAAAGCACAACTACAGCAAAAAAACAACAAGTGGGAACACAGAGACAAGAAAGAGCTCCTAGTCCCCCACTATTTTTAAATATAAGAGTGCCTGAGTACTTTGTAAGAAAATAAAACTACATCCAAATGCAGATGACAGCTCAATATCAAAAAATGGCCAGTTGTGGGAGATATCAACATAACTTTCATAGGATAGAAGTAAATAAATGAGTTAATTTGCTGTTTATCCTCTCACAATCTTTTATTTTTTAAGAGAACAGAACATGAAAAGTCCCCATATCTCAGCTTCACACTTTCCCAAGGAATCAAGCTTCCAAGAGTGTGAATAAAAGGGTCTTCCAAATTCATTTTTAGGGTCACAATTTCAGCAGGTACAGGATTATGTGCCTCTTCTCCTTAGCTAACCACTGTGCACATCATTGTGGGAGCAATAAAATGTGCTACAGGAGAGAAGAAGGGCTGTTTGGTTGTCCCTGATGATTTCTATCAAAGGTGTTTCAATGGCTGGTGCATTTATTGTGCAGATTTACATTGCTCCTGTAATGTTTTCAGGATGAGGATGTTTGGATACACTTACTCTCTGTAGTGCTGCAGAAGTGCTTACTTCTTTATCTTTATTCACTTACTGCAGACAAGTAGTTTTATCCCTTTTCTGTGCCCTTCCAAAGCTCTTCCATGCAACTCTGAAAGGATCTAGTTGCAGTTCAGAAGATACCAATGGCTCTGCCACGACTGTGGCTGACAGTGGCAAGGCAGCACGTGCAGGAAGACCACTTACAGGGAGAAAACCCAGAGGGATGGTTTCTCAAAAGAGTTGGTGGTGGGACCACATAGATTAGAAATGTATGTTGTTCTTCAGTGGCTGGAGCTCACCAAGATTGTGTTGTTAATTCATCCAACAGCAGAGTGAAATCCAACCGAAATCAGAGTCGAATATCTAGAATTCTGGGGATACATCACTTAAGAGTTCCAACTCCTAATATCAGAGGCTAAGGAAAAAGCAAAAAACTCCAGTTGCATACAGCAGCTTGGGCTAGTGCAAGACCCACGTCCAGCTGCGCTTCTTCCCCTCTGTTCTGATAGACACAAAATAGATACAGTGAAGATGCAGCTGGGGTAGGCCAAAAATCCAAAAGCAGGAGAGGTATCCTGAGCCCAAAGTATTATTTTGGATGTAGTAATCGCAGCAATCACTTTGATGCTTTCTGGTGACACTTAACTTCACAGTCCTTTGGGCTTCCCCATTATCTATCCCCGTTATTCTCTCATTACCTTATAAAAATCATGGTTAAAACTTACTAATTATGCTGTGCCAAAATATATCTGGTAGCGACCAGTATCCAACATATACTGGTTGTTTATCTGTATTGTGCTGGATTCTGAGCAAGAAAATGCCATGGCTGCCACTTGCTCCATGCATGAAAAGCACAAGCTTCCTTGCAGAACAGAGCGGGGTCTGCTGGCCCAGGCTTGCTCTCACCAGGGAGCCCTGTAGCACCTGTGAGAATAAAATTTCACCATTAAGTACCGCACAAGAACTTGGCCTAGTTCTGACAACTCTATCCTATCACTTCTACCACTTTTCAGAGGACTGGTTTAGCAGATTACAGTATGTATAATAAATCTGGCTCTATGCTGCCCATAAAAAACAGTTCCAAAAGGACCTTCATGCTAACTATTGTATGATTGAAGTGCATAGCATATCAAACTACATTTACCTTCTCAAGAATAATATCCTTTCTGGTAGAAAAACAGTGACTACTCACCTACAGCTTGTTTCTTTGCTTTCCTCTTCATGCAGTGTCCTGATCAGTGATAATCAAAATCTCTTCCTCAAAAAGTAGAGTAGGGTCTACAACCTATACACATGGTTTAAAGACACATCTTTCAGAAATACTTTCAGGTCTCTGCAAATTCAGTGAGGTTTTGTTTTCCCACAGTTATATTTGTTTTGTAATCAAATCTGAGATTTTACTCGATTAACTGAAACAAAACTGCTTGTTAAAGGAGGATAAAAGCAAACTTAACTTCTCTCTACTCTGAATATCCAGGGAAGTCAGGGTAGAAATGCTGTTGTAGGTTTGATCCCTATGAAATTCTGTTCATTAACATACAAATAGGCCAGATTTGACTAATATTAGTACGGTAGTCAAAAGTATAAAAAAGATGCTTTTTAATTACTTATGTATTTTGAAGACTGCAGCTGTTAATGCTGTAAAGGCCTTTTGATCTTGGTAAATTGTAATTTACTGAAAATAGCAATTTGCAGTATGTTTCTGTTCATGCTTCCTATAAAGTGAAAAAAAATAATCAGTTAACTAAATAATTTTGTTCTAATGCTAATATCTTTAATCATATAGTACTCATTAAACAGCCACCACATAAATGTGTAACTGTGAGCTTAATAAAAGATATTAAGATATTTCTCAAATTTATTTAAGAATAGAATGAACCCCTCCAATCATAATGTTTTGATCTACTTAAAGAATAGCATGTTTTTTCTTACAGGAGAAGCATTCTTTTAAATCAGGACTCCTTTTAAAACAATCGATCTCAAAGTTAGTCAAGTAGGGGAAAACCATCCATTAGACTACTGCTTTATGGGAACATAAAATAGCCTGGGATAGCTGTCCACCATATGAAATCCTGTTTCACCAGAAATGAAACTCTACAATAAGCAGAAAACATTCCACTTCTATTAAACACAAGTCCCTGTTCCATCCACATGAGAGAGGACCAGAACTTTCTGTATTTCACATACAGCAATAGCACTTTTTACACACAGACCTGATGCAGCACATCTGAAACAAATCTGTTTCTGCAGTCTACAGGAAAGCACTTCAATAAGCACTTAAAAATCTGGAAGGCAGGTGACTGTGATTAGCTATTTGTATAATTAGCTTTACTGATCATAATCGACTTATGCAAAAAATAGAGAACTTAGACACTACTCCTGCTTCAGGGAGGGCATTGAAGGATCAAGTGTGCACTCCTGTTTCCATGAAAACACTAAACTCTGGGCTGTTTGTTAGGGTGAGGTTCCCTGAGACCCTAACCATGAAAACAGCTTCAAGTCTGTGCTCCCAGGTCCTGCTCACAGCACCCAAGGCCACCAGCATAGCTAATGCAGATGCTGCCCATCAGAGCAATTTGTAGCAGATGCCTGCGTAGTTGCTGCCCCAGTAACTTTGGGTATTTGCAGGCACTGCACTGGTTACAGAGGCCAGTTTGACTCAGAACACCTGAAAAATCCATGCTTACATGGTAGTGGGGAAAATATTTAAAGCATCTTAAGAAGTGCAAACCTCAAAACTGTTTTCCGGTCTTATGTATTCCAAATGCTGAACATTACAAGATCATGCAATAGGAACACAAATCATAAAATGGTTTGAGTTGGAAGGAACTTTTATAAGTCATCTAGGCCAAACCCCCAGCAATTAGGGACATCTTAAACTATGTTAGGTTGCTCAAAGTCCCATCCAGCCTAACCTTAAAAGTTTCTGCAGATAAGACATCCACAGCTTCTCTGAGAAACTTGTTCCAATGTTTCACCACCCACATTGCAAAAAGTATTTTCCTTTTATGTAGACCGAATCTAACCTCTTTCTATTCAAAGCCATTCCCCCCTAGTGATAGTGTCCTATCACTACACACCCTTGTAAAATCCCTTTTGGTACTGCAAAGTGCTATAAGGTCTCCCTGGAACCTTCTCTTCTCCAGGCTAAGCAACCCCAGCCTTTCATCATGGGAAGGTGTTCTATCCATCTAATCATTTTTGTGGCAGTCCTATAGACCATATAAAGCCATGTCTTTCCGGTTCTGGGTACAGTGCTCCAGGTGGGTCTCAGCAGAGCAGAGCAGAGCAGAGGGGCAGAATCCCCTCCCTGCCCTGCTGCCCACGGGGCTCTGGGTGTAGCCCAGGACACGTTCAGTTCTCTGGAATGTGAGTGCCATGGCTGGGCCATGTGCAGCCTCTCAGCCACCAGCACCCCTAAGCCCTTCTGGGCAGGGCTGCTCTGGGTCTGTCCAGCCCCAGCATGTGTTGATACCAGGGGTTGGCCTGATCCAGATGCAGCACCTTGCACTGGTCTTGTTGAATCTCATGGCATTCCCATGGGCCCGTTTCTCCAGGTCCCTTTGGATGACATCCCATCCTTCAGACGTGTCAACAGCACCACTCAGCTTGGGGTCATCTCCAAATCTGAGAGCGCACTCGATCCCTTTGTCTTATGTCACTGATGAAGATATTAAATTACTCTGGTCCCAGTACAGAACCCTGAGGGCACCACTTGTCAATGATGTCCATTGGGACTCTGCATCCTTGATGACAACCATCTGGATGGTCCAATCACTGAATCCATCTCTTTCCAATTTGAAGAGAAGGATGTCATGAGGGATAGAGTCAAGGACTTTATAGAAGTCCAGATAAATGACATCTGGACTTTCTCTGTGCAGTGATGGAGTCACTTCATTATAGCAGGCCACTGGATCACTCAGACAGGAATTACTCCTGGCAAAATGGTGCTAGCTGTCTTGAATTGCCTCCCTCTTTTCCATGTTCCTTAGTACAGCTTCTAGGAAGATTTATTCCATAACCAGGTCAATAGTTCTCAGGTCCTCCTGCCTACCCTTTTTAAAAAGAGATGCAATATTTCCCTTTTTCCAGTTAGTGGAGACGTCCTCTGACTGTATGACTTTTCAAATATCATGGAGAGTAGCCTGGCAACAGCATCAGAAAATTTCCTCAGGAATCTGGGATCTCTTCAGATCCCATAGATTTATGTATGTCCAGGGTCTTCAAGTGGGCACAAATCTGATCATTAGTCCCCCAGTCCCTGTCTTGAAGTCCACTGACTTGAGAGATTTACAAAGAGAGATTGACATTGAAGATTTGAGGAAAAACTGTTCCGTATTTCAGCCTTCTCCTCATCTGTTGTTACCAGTTTGCCAGCCTTGTTCAATGGGGGATGGTACTCCTTCTTTGATCTTTCTTTTCTTGCTGTAGAAATCCTTCCTGTTTTTCTTTGTGTCTCTTGTCAAATTCAGCTCCAAGAGCACCTTGGCCTTGATTGCCCCATCCCTACACAACCAGGCAGCATTCCTATATTCTTTCCAGGATACTTGTCCCTCATTCCATTGTCTGCGCATTCTTGCCCATTAGTTTGATCAGCAGGTCTTGACTCATCCATGCCCATCCCTTCCTTATCTGGTTTCTTACAGATAAGAATTTTGTGCTCTAAGGAAAGTGTCCATAAAGATCTGCCAGCTTATTTCTGCTCCCTTGTCCCTGAGGCAGTTTCCCATGTCATCCTACTGACTAATTCCTTGAGCAGCTGGAGTTTGCTTTCCTAAAATTCAGGGTCCTGACTGTGCTCTTGGCCTGTCCCATATTCCTCAGGACTGCAGATGCAGCAGTGATGCTCACTGCAGCCCTGGCTGCCTCCAGCCTTGACATCACCCATGAGCTCACTGCACTGGCGACCATCAGGTCCAGTGACAGATCCCCTCTGTCAGGGCTCTCCATTACCTGGCTTAGGGTTATCCATGTGCATCCCAGCAGTCCCCTGGATTGCCTACAGCTCACTGTGCTTCTTTTCCAGCAGATGCTGAGGGTTGAAGTGCCCCAGCAGGATGAGGTCTGGTGAGTTCAGTGCCTCCTGTGCTGGAGCAAGAAGGTGTTGTTGTGAACAGGCTCTCCCTGATCAGGCAGCCTCTAACAGACACCATCCACAAGGTTCCCTTTGTTACCTCAGTCTCTGATTCTCACCCATGAAGTTTTGATCTGTTTGTGGCTGTTCTTCAGAGGCAGCCCTTCAATCTCTATTCATTTCTTATGTAGGGGCAACACACAGAGATCCCTGCCTGTCCCTTCTGAACAGCCTGTAGCCATCAGTGGCCACACTTGTCATGGGATTCATCCCACCAGGCAACTAGGCAACTAAAGGCCACTAGCTTGTACCCCTCTAGCAGCATGGCAGCTTCCAGCTCCTGTTTGTTTGAAGATTATATTGGAGAATTGATTCATCTCTCTGTGGATGGTCAAGGAATGGTCCACAGAGATTTAGTGAGGTGAAAGCACCCAAGTAAGCTACTGGCATCCTCCACAATAAGCTGGGGAGGGTGTTCCATTGCTTCTTACATCCTTATTAATTCTCTGAATTCTCTAGGTTCTTTGGTAAGGACCAAGATCTACATTCATCTTTCCAAGCTTATTGTTCACTTTCAGGTCAGAGGTAGTGAGAAAGGAAATTGTGTCTGTGGCTTACAACAAGACCTCTCTCCTTTCCCCTCTCTCCAGGGGGAGTAGAAAGGACAGTCTGTTTCTAGCTACCCTGCTGCTTCACTCAAAGGCAGTGTGAAAAATCCTCTTAGGCATCAGCTGGAGCAGTTTTGCTCAGGGCTGTATTGACAGCAGATGTGGGTCGAGGAGAATTTCTCTGGGTCACCTTGGAAAGGATCATGACAAGGTTCAGCAACATGGTGTGGCTAAGATACTACAGTGTGTTTTGTTTACCCTAGAGGGAGCAAACACATGGTATCTGTGGTAGATTAGTCTCTTCTGATTCTGCACAAGGCTCACCTACAGTGTCCTGAGGACTGAAATCCTTTATTTCTACTACATCATCTGTTTAGAAATAGGACATATGGACAAAATTTGACACAGTTCTTCAGGCATAGAGGTGCTCTTAAAATCTCCTTGTAGCTCTAACATTGATGACATCCTTCTCAGACTCCCAAGAAGCTATAGGTAAGCCTTAAAGACAAAAAGACAAAAAAAAAAAACAAAAAACCAAATCAATCCAAAACAAAACAAAACAAAACAAAAAAAAAAAAAAAAAAACAAAACAAAACAAAAAAAAAAAAACCACAAAAAGAAAAGGAGGGAAGGAGGGCAGAGCTTCTGAGCTTCTGGGGTTTGTTTGGATTAGTATTCTCAAAGCAAACAGTAGGAAAGAAGTACCTCAATTCAATTATTTACAGTCCTGGAAAGACCTGGAAAACAGAAACCACTTAACTATTTTACAGTGCTGCTCTTCCACTTTTTGCAGAAGTTTAGCCCTGATGACTATTGTGCCAATGCTGATTCATGAGCAAGCCTATCAGCTTAAAGGGAAGAGAACAAAGATACATTATCTTCAAAGCAATCATGGAAAGCAAGTCTCTTTTATTTGCTTGAAAGGAGCAAACACATCTTTTTGTTTAACATAGGACTAGTCTTACAGTCCAATTCAGAATGTCTTTCTGTAGAACACCACATGCTATTCAGGACAACAGAGACCCTTAAAAGTTTAACAAGAAGCTTTTTCATGGATTTTTTTTGTCTTGACTGAAAACTCCCTGCTGGGGGGCATAAAGGTTTGGGGAGTGAATTAAGTGCTCAGTGCAAAAGAACCTGCTAAACAAATGAAAGCAAGGGGTAGACAAGTTTCCAATTTGTCTCACAAAGATCTCAACATGGCCCATTTAACCTTCAAAATATTTGGGGGTTTTGCCTTTTCACAGTCCCCATGCTTTTCTACAGCTATTTTCTTTTTGGCACTGTTTTAATTTGTGAATTTAAATCCTCCCTACATGCACAAGCACAATACCAAGATAAATAAAAAGTATATTTCTTCAAGGTGGAAGCAAGATATGGTAGGATATACTGACCTAACTACTTACAATACAAGCTGCTGCACTTTTCTCCAGTGTGGGATCTTGTTGCATCTCTCAACAATCCAGATTAACTAAATACACTGTCAAAACCATAAAATACTAAAAAAAACTGTCAGAGGTTTTCTGCTCCATTTGTTGATTTGATGTTTGGGAGAATGTTGAGAAATATCTAAGTCTGTACAACTTTCAGCGAGGCTTGGAGGGACAAGTCGGGAAAGATGTTTCAGCCTTTCTAGGATGAAGCAGTCTCTTAGGCTCTCTCTCTGGTAGAACCGCACTGTCCCCGTGTGGACACAGATGTAAGTAGCCTTTGTGTCATACACTGCAGTTACTTATGTCTTTATCCTTAGGAATGCCACCACCAGCTAGGCACCTTCGCATCACAATGGCTGAATCCATGCAAGATATCGAGACAGGAAACATATATAACACATTAACTGTGTTCTTACAATTATGAAAACACAACCTGTGTGTGAACAAGCCTTTACTTGCTGGGATTTGCGAGTTGAAAAGAGAAAGTGATTACATAATAATTTCTAAATGTGCCACTGAAAATGACCACCAAAGCTCCTTTGAAGATTGTTTTGAGGCCGTCTGAGAGGCTTTGTACACTTACTCTCTTGTACATTTCACGGTGCCAAAGCTAACCTCATTAATGAAGGAATGGTAGTGAAACCTCCAAAGAAAATTCATACTCATCCTGCTGATGGCATGAGGAGGAATGATTCATCCTACATCCCATATCTTTGGCTTCCCCCTGGTGTGGATGCTACCTTGCCCTCTTTTTGACTTTTAGTTATTCTTCTCCTTTGTTCAGAAACTGGCATAATTTTTTAGATGTTTGGTAATATGTGTGTACTGAACTGAATCTTGACATGTAGTGTTTATCTCAGGAGCCTAAAGGTGCATGTTTTTAATCTCGTTTCCTCTTTGTTTAGTTGCTTCTGGGAGATATCCCTCTATGGTCTGGACAAAACTCATGGAGTGATCTCATTCAGTAGAGGCAATGGAAAGCCAGACAGCTCTCTTCTGATTCAACATAATCTGGGAGGAGGTGTTATTTTCATTTCTGTATCGAATATTAAAGAGGAAGAGACAGAAATGTGTGTTTCTTGAGGCTTTGCTACATCAAATGCTCTGTTATATGTTGTCTCAGCATTTGCTTGTTTCTGGCATGCTGACATTTCACAACCTACAGTTGTGAAACCCACAGTGAACAGGAAATCACCAAGAATTACTCTGTTTACTTATAGATGTGGAACATACATTGCTCATAATTAAATGGCAGCACCATAAAGACATGTGTTAGCTGCAAACTTCGACTGAACTGTAAGAAAATTACCGTTGGCCGTCTTAAACCCAACTATATGTAACTAGTCTGGCTTTGTGATCTCAGCAAAGCATTTGGTTGGGACGTTTACAGAATGACTGGGGGCATAATGAGGAGAGTGGAATTTTCCTCGGATTTTTCAAGCCAGTATTGGTACCCCTGCCTCTAGAGATAAAACACAGCTCAGATGTGATGCATTTTGAGGTGCAGAGGGAAAGTCAATTAATAAAGGACAAAGCATCTCAAATACTGAAAAAATAACATAGGACATTTACTTGATTTGGAGACACACTCTTGCATTGCAAAGTCTCTGTGTTAACCCTAGGTAGCTGGTAGTCATTACTGAGGAAACTGGTGTTGGTTGGTATTATAAGGGTCTATTTCCTCTGCTCTTCTAAATGAAGCACAGCTGAAGATGGACTGACATGCAACTCTGTCTTTGTACTCCAGAAAGGATGTGGCTGCTTTGTATCTCCACTCTTTGAGCAGAATAAATCCACATCTAAGAAGACATTCTGGAAGTTCATAATTGCATCCAGATGATCACATGTTAGGGTCTGATCTCTCCTGTCTTCCTGATACAGAGTACTTCCCTAGGATTAAATTTCTGGTGTTTACAGCTAAGAGCCCAGACATCTACAAACCAAATTAAAACTGGACTTAGGAGTAGATCTGCAAAATATGACTTTCATATATGCCAGCAAGTACCAAAGTGCCAAATTTAAGTTCTAAACTGACTTTTATGACTTCTTGCAATTTTCAGCCATAAACCTGGACTTGGATACCCAATCTAGTTCACCTTGTTTCCCACCCAAGATGATAGGTCTACTAGATGATGAACCTTAGTGGATAAAACATTTGGATTAAGCTCCTATCAGTCAAGTAGAACAAGGCATGCTCTGACACAGGCCTCCTCCACAGGCTGCAGGTGGGTCTCTGCACCCCCTTAAACCTCCGTGGGCTCAGGGGCACAGCTGCTTCCCTGGTCTGCACTATGGGCTGCAGGAGAATCCCAGCTGCAGTGCCTGGAGCACCTCATCCCCCTCCTTCTCACTTCACTTCATGCTGTGCTTGTACTATGAGGACAAGATGATGGAGCTGGGGGTGGAAAGGAGAAGAAAAGGGGGCTTAGAGAGACCTTTCCACTCTTTACAAGTGCCAGGAAGGAGGGGGTCAGCCTCTTCTCCCAGGGAACCACCAATAGGAAAAGAGACACAGTCTTAAGCTGCACCTGAGGAGGTTTGAGATGGAGTTTCTTCCCAGAAACAATGATCAGATAGTGGAATGGGATGCCCAGAGAGGTAATGGAACCACTGGGGAGGTGCATAAGGAAAGACTGGATATAGCACAAAGTGTTGATACAGTGTGTCTGGTTAATACAGTGTTCCATCATAGGTTGGACTCAATGACCTCAGAGGTCTTTTCCACCCTAATTGATTCTTTGGTTTTGTGGTTCTTTGATTCGCTGACTCTGGTGCTTGCATAATTCCTCTCTTTTCTGTCCACAATTACATCTTTGCAATAACTCTTATTTTCTTTTTTTTTTCTTAAATATGTTATCACAGAAGTGTTACCACTATCACTGATCTTCTTGGCCTTGGCCAGCAGCAGGTTTACCTTGGAGCCAGCTGTCATTGGCTCCCTCAGACACAGAGGAAGCTTCTCACAGCTTCTCACAGAAGCCACCCCTGTAGCCCTCCCACTACCAAAATCTGGCCACACAAACCCAAAACAACAGATGTTGAATAAAGGCACTACACTTCTACTGAAAGAGGGTTAAGAAATTCTCACTAACATCTGGCAACCATTGTCTTGCAACAGGATGTCCTTACCTAGGTGCTGCACTGGCCCTGCTAAGTCATGACAACACTGCCATGAGGAACCACACTTCTTCTACAAAGGCTGCACTCCTTTAAAAACTACCTATGAGGCACATATAATACAGTATGGTTTGTTTCAGAGTCCCATTGTATTACTGCCAACTGAATGACAGCAAAATTCAGACCAAGGGGAAGTCTCAATGCTGCTGATTCAGGTGATAACTTAGGATCTGTGACACAGTGATATAATTCGCCAACTCTTGTTAGTGAGTTTTGGTCTGATCCCAGGAGACTTCCTTAAATCTTTATTTCCTACATCTCCTTCTTTATAAATTTGGCTGTTGCCATGTATCTGTAAACACTGATTATTCGCTCTCCACCCTCCCCTGATCAGATATACAGGCAGGTGAGCTCTCAAATACTGCCATAGTGGAGCTATTGGGCAGCTTAGATAAAGCTGATGCAAGCAAGAAGATATCCCTCCTGTGCTTTCAATAATGCATGCTAGTTCAGGACTACTGAAGGCCCCAGAAGAAATGGAGGCTTTCAATTTTGCTTTCAGTTTTGTAATTCCTTGAAATATATACAACCTAAGAATTATTTGCTCATGGAACTATTTTTAATTGGTGTGATGGTGGAAATATTGGGCTACTAGTCAATGGCCAGAGCCAGCTATTATTCATGTACATAATAGAAAGAGAGTCCCCATGAGTCTAGAATATAAGACTGCTGGTGCAAACAGCTACACAGTTCTTGAAGTATTGGGGTCTTTCTGAAGTGTAAACTAGTAAGAATTTACTAAAATGAAGTGTTTGAACTAGACTTTCAGGGAGGAGAAGGAAACCAGCACTTTTTTTTTTTTTTTTTTTTTTTTTGTTAGACTTTTATACAGGACTTCTGGTTCATTACATTCCCCAGGAACATGGATATCAGCTGAAGGGTTTCAAGGGAAGTGGGGTAGTAATTAAAGAAAAATACTTTTAAACTGTTTCAAAAAAGCCATTACTTCAAAAATTGTTTGAGTAGTCCAAAATCAATTACCTAGATGTGCAGAGGGTAGCCAACAAGAGAAAATAAAAAGGCCTTAGTGAAGTTACAAGCCCACATGTTAAGCAACACAATCTCTGTGGCAGCAGCAATAGGCAGTTCAAGGCTGTAGCTATTGCTGCATGCAGGGACAGCCTCAATGCTAGGGAATGCCAGGGACCTTCTGCTGCTGGGTGAGCAGGAGTCATGTAGAGCCACAGCAGGGCTCACTGATGGAAAGAATCCTCAGATCCAGGAGCAACTCATGTGAGCCTCCTTCCCTACTGGCACAACATTGAAAAAGAGATTTTGGAGCACACAACTTACTCTCTGTTTTTAAACCAATGCTTCAGCCCCTCTCACTGCTGCTCCATCTCTTCCTTTTTTTATTCCTGTCCAATATGTTAGATGCAGTTACTATTAAGAGGAAACATATAACACCATAGTACGATTTGTGTCTGTCCCCCTATACTCCTTCCAGCAGGACACACTGCTAACTTTTGTCCCGAAGAAAAATTGAAGCTGTGGCCTTTTTTTCCTCCTCTTCACAACTGACTATGATTTGAAGGTTTCAGTTCAAGAAGAACTCTGCAGATGAACATAGGAAATTAAAATAAAAACAAAACATACAAAGACCATTTTGATTATACAAGCATAAAAGCTGAAGCACAGACAGGGAAGTAGATGAACAAGAAATGGGAAGGTTAAAATAAAATAATGAAACTATGTGAGAAAGATTAATTTAAGAATTCTGGAGCCTGCTTGCAAAAAAGAAGGCTAGGACACTGACTGATTAATTCCTTTCTAAGAAATGTGCCATCTCTTCTTTGCCTTTAAATTCAGCCTTCACCTTGTTTCTGCATCACCCAATATTAATTAAACAAAAAAAAAAAGTCACAGAAGATCACTGGAAAAAGAAGGAAAATTTAGAATTCAAAATTTTAAATCCTTCTCAGAAGTGGGATTATTGTTCTTCACTTGCATCAATATCAATCTTCCTGGACAAATCACTGTATTTGTTCTATCTCCAAGTCCTAACTGTTAAAAAGAGTTTTAAAATGTTTTCCTTTTAAAGAGTGCATTTTCATTGTGAAAATGAGTAACTAGCACCAGCTAGTCTCTCAAGCAGGTAGTCACACAAATTTTATAGGATTTTTCGGTAACGTCTAGGAGCCCAAATAACAAACGAGCATGAAATTGTGTTATCTCTAGAAAAGTAGAGCCTGAAAACAGTCTTCTTTCCTTACAGCTTAAGTATTCATTGTATCACAGATTCATAGGTTCATACAATAGCCAGGGTTGGAAGGGACCTTAAACATCATCACAGTTCTCTGTGATGGGCTGGGATATCCTCCTCTAGATCAGTTGATCAGATCTCCATCCAGCCCACACTCAAACACTTCTAGGCATAGGGTGCCTGCATCTTCTCGAGGCAGCCTGTTCCAGTACCTCACCACCCTCACAATTTTTTTTCCCTAATACTCAATATAAACCTACTTTCTTTCATTTTGAAGCCATTTCCTCTTGTCCTGTTACTACATGCTCGTATGAAGGGTCTCTTTCCATCTGCCTTGTTGATTCCCTTCGGGTACTGGAAGGCCACAATTATGTCGCCTGAAACCTCTTTTCCAGGCTGTACAAACTCAACTCTCTCAGCATTTCCTCACAGGGGCTGTGTTCCATTCCTCTATCTTAATGGTCTTCCTCTGGGCTCACTTCACCAGGTTGATCCACCTCCTTGTCATGGGGACCCCAGCTCTGGATGCAGTGCTCTAGATGGGATCCCACCAGAGCAGAGCAGAGCAGAGCAGAGCAGAGCAGAGCAGAGCAGAGCAGAGGGGCAGAATCCCCTCCCTGCCCTGCTGCCCACCCTGCTCTGGGTGCAGCCCAGGACACGTGTGGCTCTCTGGGCTGGCAGTGCCATGGCTGGGCCATGTGCAGCCTCTCATCCACAGCACCCCCAAGCCCTTCTGGGCAGGGCTGCTCTGGATCTGTTCATCCCCAGCATGTGTTGTTACCATCTATTGACTCAGCCCAGGTGCACCATCTTGCACTTGGTCTTACTAAATTGCACGAGATTCTCATGGGCCCACTTCTCAAGATGGCCCAGGAAGTTGTAGGCATTGTTTTGTATATATCTTTGTATTTTTCCTAGCATCAGGGAGAAAAAGTTGAGCTGGAAATGCTGGAGCCTTTGCCATTTGTCAATGCCTTCCCTCAGAACAGAGAATCCAATGCACCTGACCAATGACTCCTGACCAAACAATACAATCTGCTTTTCAGGCTCTTCTGTATGACTTTTAAACAGGTTAAGACAATTTTTCTGGACTGCAGTGCAGCAGTTTTTATGCCCTCAAGGATGACATTCCCCATTAAGCTGAAGTTTGCTACCTGCATGGTGGGACAGTAAGATGACTATAAAGTTGTCTGCTAGACAGGGATATCTCCAAAAAAAAACTTTTCCATTCTAATGCTTTTTGTTTTCTGTGCTCCTTTCTGTTTCTACAGAACAGCTATAGTACAGTGTATTTTCCCCATGCCACTGAATTCATCTGAGCAACCACTTTTTCTGTCTCTGCCTTTCTGTTTTGATTGCTGCTAGAAGTAGAAAGACCAAAATTCCATGAGTAAAATTAATCTCACAGCATTTCATGCATTGTTAGAACAAAAATGTATTTACAGTTTGGAGAATACTTGTCCTTTTAAGACATCTAGTCCAATTTTGGGGACCTAAGTTAAGTAAATTATTTAGTAATGTTTCTGCACATTCTCTCATCTTAATATAACTCCATTTTGCTCATGCTACATTTACCTAGTAAATAAAAGTACAAAGTAGACCAAAATTGAATGAGAATGACTGAGTTTTCTGGTGGTTTCAAATTGGTCTTAAAGCAACACAGCACCTGAAAGGCAATGAGAAGCCAGATACACTATGAAACTTCCCTCCACACTCCTAAAAGCCTCTCTGCTATGTTTAATCTTGAAAGTCCAAATACAATATAAAAGTTAGACAGCTATGCCTACAAAACTTTTTCAAATAAACTTCAAACTTACAGATACAAGATAAAAGTTAGGTAAAGTAAGTGAAGGAAACTGACCCAGGGAGAGAACATAGGAATTCTGGTCACAGCTTTGCACTGACCCTTTGTAAATCTGATAATTTTCTATAAAAATCGCTAAAGGCTCTATCTAAAAGCAATATGTAATTAATTATCTAACTTGTGAGCTATCGCCATGTCTGCAACAGAAGGCTTTCAGCAAAGGAGCAATTTAATTTTCTAAAGCTGTTGACTTTTGCTATGCCTCCTAAAATAAAGCATGTTGTTTTAGGCATGCTGGTGAGAAGCATGGATCTGCTTATTGTACCGAAATTAGACATTTCAAGTCTCTACAAATACAGCTACTTCAAGATTTGGCAATGACATTCAGTGAATAGGAAAGGCCTTCCTATCCAGAAACAATGTGCTTTAATCTTCTGTATAGAAGTAGCCTGTATGTTGTACAGAAAGCCACTGCTGGCAGAATGATGGATACTTACTTAGGCCGGCAGAATTATGGATACTTACTTAGTTCCCTCATTTGTGCCAGCTTGATTTAAACATAACGTGACCATGTCTAAGATCCCAAAATGTAACAACAGAAATCTCTCTCAAAGATCACATTTAGTCAGCTTTAACTCTTGTAAGTATCTCTGGCAGAAAATTCTTTGAGAGCACGTAGGTGGAGTAGAGATGCAGATAGATTAGTTACACCCTCATGTGCAGCCCACCACCTGTGCCATTGATGTGACATATGTGGGCTTCCCAGGGACACAGACATCCTCAGCATCCGTGAGCTTCAACAGATGCCTGGTCTGGGCAGGTGGAGTGGCTGGAGCTGCACACGGAAAGTTCCTGGGAGAACACAGGGACCAGATGAGCAGTGCAGAAAAAACCAGAAAGCCCACTGAATGATAATCATGGAGATGGTGGCTGCACAGAGAAGTTACATTCCTTGGGTGCACCTCAGCAGCAGGTAGAGGCCAAGGGGAGGAAAAGAGGACCTGGAGGAGGCTCTTCTTCTTCCTTGGTGGCAGCTTTCCAGGACTGCGCTCTGAAGGCAGAAAAGGAGCACCATGGCAGGCAAGCTGGCTGCAGAAGCTAGGAAACTTCTAATGTATCTCTGAGGAAAGTATTAGGGAGTAGGAAGATATTTATTATCTAGACTTAGGTAAAAATTACCATTTGCATTTTTATTTTACCTGTTTTCAGTATTGTAAATAACACCTGACTTGATATCTCATACAAAAAAAAACAATTTTTGCTTTCATTTCCTCTCAAGCAGCCTCTTGAAGCTGCAGGGAATTTTATCCTAAATTCCTAACAGTGGGCTGTCTCCACAGCAAGAAGGTGGAGGACATAATAAGAGGAAATACAGGCCACCTGGAGGATGCTGCATGCAGGAAACACATTGTGGAAAGCTAAAGGTCAGGGGAAGGTTACCTGACAGCCTGACATGGACCACCATGATATAAATCCACATACCCGAGAGGCCGAATTAATTAATCCTGGCAAGAAGTAATTGCCCAAGGGAGAGCCCTCAGAGAGCCCCAGCACCACAGACACCAAAGAGTAGCATAAACCCAGCAGGCTTAGCTGTGAGCATACATTAGGGAAAACTGATCCCAATGTATTTCTGACACACACACGCTCCTCCAGATGCGCTGCCTACAGTATCAGGTTTTGAACAAAGGAAAGCTTGTAGCTGGCAGTCAGGAAGAGAAATCCATCTTACAAGGGCCCCTGGGTGCGTTTTCTTTATACCAACCCTCCAGAACACCCTAGAAGAAATGGAACACTATTCTCTCAATGCTAAACAAAATATTCTCCTGTTCTTTCTCTTGTCTCCATCTTTCCACAAATCCCACACGTTCAGCAACAATTCCTAGCCATGTTCCTCTGACTGGATTTTCCTGCTGTGGAAAGTGATTTTCACCATTCTGCTACTTAGTCAGTAACTATTAACACAATTTGTCCATATTCATCAGTAGTATAACATCAATGATCTCAGCTGGAATCACACCAAGAATTAATGTGGTCTATTAATTTTGCAGAATGCTGTTGATGTGCAAGTAGTTATGATTTGCAGTTGCCAAGAGTGTTGATGACTCCTCCAGTTCCTAGGGCAAATACCAGTAGTTGTGGGGAGCTCTGCACTATCTTGTCTAAGAAGATTTAATTGTATCTGGATAAAAGTTTTTTGAAGCAATTTTTTGTCCAACTGGCTTGTTTGCTTTACATGCTGATTGTATTAAACATTTATTTTAATTTTTCAGAGAAAACTGTGTCATTCCATGGTACATCATACTTTTAATAATATATGATATCACTGTTGAGCCAATGTTTGGGAAAAGGATGCATCAGCCTTGTGTATGTAATTAGCCTATACTTCCTTTCACAGTAGATCACTAAACTCTTGTTAAGAAAGGACTTGTGTAAAAATTATCGTTTGACCTAATACTTGGAGCAACCATATTTCCATGCAAGCCTTTTTGTCCCATGTATTGATGACCTTCTCATGTAAATCAAAATTTTGACATTTCTCTCTAAAAGATATAGTGTGCATGACAGAATCAAGTTCAGTGCACCTAAGGTCTTTCAATTTGATACAAAAATTGATGTCATGTTATGTCTATTGATCTTTGCTATTTAAAGGATCTAGAAGATTGTTAAGGGTAAGTATTAAGGATGCTTGCCGTAAAAATTGAGAAAAAAGGGGAAGGCTAGCAGACAAGAAGGAAATATTTCAAATTTCATCCATCTAGGAAGATCCACTGGAAATTACAGACTATTCATAGTATGTGGGTACTTTAATGAACAAAAATATTAGTTTTAATCAATTACAATATATCTATGTTAGTATTAAGCTTTAAGGAAAATACATGGTTTGAATGAACGATAAAAATTCCTGTAGGCATGTTTTATAAATGTACTGCATATTGAATACGCACATTGCCTTCATAACCCAAAAGACCCAGATTGTTTGACAATCCTAACAGCTCTATGACTCAGAGAAGATCATGAAGCAGAAGTCTAATGATATTGATGGAGAATATGTGCAACTACTAGATTTATCAAAAACCCCCTGAGCTCTGTATGCATGTATCACACCAACTGAACCAGGCACAGGGAACTGAGAAATTTGTAGCTGAAAATACAATTTTTCCTTTTGGAACACGAATTTTGTTCAAAAAGGATTCTGAATGGCCAGTTTGCATACCCAGAGGATAAGGTCTTGTTTTCAGCCCAGCATGCCCTAGCTTTGTATCAAAAGGGCAAGGGGACAGTGCTGCTAAGAGCTCTATAAATAACCCAGGAGCAAACGCTCTCTGCAGTTTGTCTGATCTGACTATGGAGACTGTGCTCTGCTATATTTAGCTAAAGAACAAGTATTTTTAAAAGATCAGAGGAAGAACAAAAATAAGCTAAGCATACATTTGAAATACAGTCTTGAACTTCCACAGCTAACTGAATCCACGGACAATGGGAGGTACCATCTCCTGCCCAGTGGAGAAAATCCCTGCTGATTTTCAGCCTCCAGAGAGCTTGCTACAGGCAGCAGGGGCTGAGGCTTCTGTTGAGGACATCAGACTGCGCAATCAGCAAAAAGACAAGAGTGAGTTTTGCTCTCTACATCACCTAGAGCAGACAAGAGGAGGACAGCATAGTTCCAACCCTGCCTCAGGACCAGTGGAAGGGAAGAGACAATTTGCATCTCTGGACCCAGACCTACAAACAAAAGAGCAATCCAAGTCCATCAAAGAGAGTGGGATTTTTATCAGCAGTTTTATTTCATGACTTGAATAATTCCTGGTGTATCCACAGATAAAGGCTTACCTTCAAAAGTGTCTCAGAGGTAGGTCATAAATACAGTTTTGAGGTCCTATCCTATCAGCCCATTTAAGCCTTCTCCTAAAGAGCCACTGAAGCTAAAGCCCATCACTAATCCCAGTAGTGCCATGGGACACTGTGAGGATAGGGCACCTTTAGAGGATTGTACATGCTGGCAGGGCCAGCACCACTCGCTGCTAAGACAACCCATGTAGATTGGAGAAGAAAAGGGAGAGGAAAAAAGGACAAGTTTCAACAGATCCATTCACGTAATTGCAAATTTGAAAGACAGCATTTAAAAGAATATTTGTAAAAATTTTTAAAAATCATGGGAAGAGGAGAAAAAATTTCCAGCAAATCTTTCCAGAATCAGATGTATAGATGTTTGCTTTCATTAAAACCAGATTTCTAGGCAGCATCCAGAGGCTTCTGAGGCATGTGTCTGAAATAAAAATCAGATGCAAACACAGAGCACACAGATGAAACCTGGCCAAGCCTTCAGGGAAATTATCAAGTTCACATGTGTGCTTTTAAGTGAATAATCCTCATGCTTGCTTTATATACACCAATTAACCTTGCACGAAGAGTAACACTGAGGAAGCACCATTATTGTAGTATAAAACCAGCATAAGACCAAACTGGAGGGAGCAAATTATTCTTTACTATAGTATCTCACTTCCTATACTGCTTATAAGAGTGAGAAGACCAGACTCTTGATCAGGATAGTCCCACATGCTGGAGCCTTACTGGATTATACAGGGGGCATAAAGGCAGTACAAAGAGCTTTCTTTCAGTGACATTTAATGCCTAAGCCTTTGGGACAAGGAAGCATTAGGCATAATTTCATGTCACCTTCATGGGTTAATGATTGAGGTCTGTTCACAGCACCAGCTAGGATTTTGACAGTGGGAAATGGGTGGGAAAGGATTTTGGAGAGATGTGGATGAGAGGAAAAATGCTGCAACATGTGCCAACACCTGTGCTAGACATTAATTTCTATTTCTACTACATATGTTTCTCCTTTCCTCTAAGAATCACAAAATGATGTGGGTTGGCCCCATCCAAACAGGTGCTGAACAGTTCCAGGGACAGACACAGGCAACTTCCCAGGGCAATGTGACCCTGTGCCTCATGACCCTCAGAGCAAATATCTTCCTAATATCTAACATAAACCTACCCTCTTTTAGTTTGAAACCATTCCCTTTTGACCTATCACTACATGCCCTTGTGAAAAGCCCTTCTCCAGCTTTCTTATAGGCTCTCTTTGCATACTGGAAGGTGCTATAAGGCCTCTACAGAGCTTTCTCTTCCCCAGGCTGTACAGGCTCTATCATCCTGCCTTCATAGGAAAGGTTCTCCAGCCCTCAGATAATCAGGATTTTCTCAAACAGGTCTGTGTAATTCTTGCATTGGGAGCCCCAGTGCTGGATGCAGCAGTCTAGGTAGGTTCTCAGCCGAGCAGAAGGGCAGAATCCCCTCCCCCAGTCTGCTGGCCAATGCTGCTTTGGATGAAGCCCAGGGCACAGCTGGTTTGCTGACCTGCAATCACACTTTTCTGGATCATGTTGACCTTCTCCCCACCAGCGCCTGCAAGTCCTTCTCCCCAGGACAGCTCACAATCCATTCTTCGCCCAGCTTGTATTTGTGCTTGGGATTATCCCAACTCAGGTGCAAGACCTTGAGCTTGTTAAACCTCACCGAGTTCATACAGGTCTACTTCCTAAGCCTGTCCAGGTCCCTCTGGATTGCCATCCAGCCCAGCCTTTGCAGACTGAATGGGCAAGTGTGGCATGATGTGTACAGCAGAGCTAAGCAGCAGGACCTCACTGCCTGGCCATAGTGGCAGAGACATGACCAGGAAGCAGCACCTCCCATCCTGGAATCACCAAAAGGGCGAGATCTCTCACATTCACGCTGGTCTCTCTTCTGTCAAAAGCGGCGCAAGGACTGCAGGGTACTGTGGTCCTCAGAGCAGAACCAGCATCCTCTTTCCCACACCCCAGGACTAAAAGACAGACCACCCGATGCTCAGAGCAGGCCCGTCTGAGGGAGGGACATTCACAGGTTTTGGTTTAGACATTTTGGGTATCACCTGCTTCCAGTTTCAGCATGCCTTACTTTTCACTTTTCACCCTTTTTTCCTCTGTGAACTAATTGACACATATCAAAAAGCTGGCACAAGTTTTGAAGTATGCACGACATTGGTCTCTGCACTCAAAACCCCAAAGTGTGCTCTCAGTTTCTCACAGTGAGGGGAAGAGTCATACCATTACCTCTGAACTCCACAGGTCCAGCAAAAGTCAACAGACTGTATCAAGAAACATTACACTTTTTTCTAGTAGTGGGAGAATCCACCAGCAGCCCACTGGGATGACTCAGCATGAGACATGCCCATGAGTCAGTCAGGTGGAGGGTCTCACAACAGCAAAGTTCTGCATGGCTGTGAGAAATGGGTAAAACCCCTCTCTCACCCAAACTGGAGACAGACAATTGTTATGAAAGGAACAGAAATTTTAGTGAAGGGACCATTGTAGTCACAGAGAGCTCACACAGCAGCATATGGTATGTTTTATTTTTGAGTCATTTGATCAGCTCGAAAGTCTTTCTGTTTCTGGGGAGGTTCTTGAATTCATTTTCAAAGAGCAGACCCCAGTGTCAGGAGAAATGATGGGAACCCACTGCCTTCAGAGCCCTGGGTCCCAGGATGGGGCTGGCAGAGGGCGCTGGGGTGGGATTGCAGAGCTGTCACATGCAGGATGGCCCCTGGACATGGGAGTTGCAGAGCAGCTGAAGGAAAAGCACATGCAATCAGGGCCATCAGCAGAGGCTAATTTTATAAACTGAAACAACAATAATAATGGTAGAGCCATGACAAGCCTGGTTGCAGCTGGTTGGGATTCAGCTGGCTTTATGTTGTTTTGATTAGCCTGACATTCGGCTGGTGGGATGCTTGTATGGGCACATGAGTGGGCGGGAAGATAAACACAGCTGAGCAAATCTGGTCCCTCATCTTGCTTCTGCACAAGCAAGTGGGCTAACCCTCAGCTCAGATAGGAGCCATGGCCATCCTCCCTCACACATCCAAAAAGGTGCAGCTGTATGTAATGGCAATTTATCATAGCAGCATTTGTGGCAATTTTGCTGACGTTATTGTTATAGACAAAGCACAAATGTCAAGCTCATGAAACTCAGTTGAGTTTCATGAGCTTGACATTTGTGCTTTGTCTGTAACAGTTGAGAAGACAGTTGAAAGTTAGAGACAGTTGAGAAGTCAAAAAAAAAAAAAAAAGGTACCAAACCACTTGGAAAGTGAAAAAGGGAAAAAGCGCATCATCTTGACAGAGAAAATAGGATTGTTCCTACTTAGGTCAGGATTCTCCTTCAGGAAGCCTCCTTTCAACCAGGTCTTTATTGCAGAAGCTGGACAGACTTCACACAAAGCCTATGTTTTTTTTCTTGTGACACATTAATGACAACTGGTTGTAAACAGAAGCTGCACCAACAAAAGAAGATCCACCTCTCTCCAATTTAGAGAGTAGAATGTTGTGAGGGACCATGCCAAAGGATTTACAGAACATACAAAAGGATTTACAGGGCATCCACAGCCCTTTCCTTGTCCACTGATGCAGCCAGTCCACTGCAAAAGGCCACTGGGCTGGTCAGGCAAGGCCTGCCCTTGGTGAAGCTGTGCTGGTCTCTCAAATCACTCCCTGTTCTCCATGTGCCTTAGCACAGCTTCTGGGAGGCTCTGTTCCATCATCTTCCCGGGCAAAAAGTGGAGGTTGACAGGTCAGCTACTCGCTTTTAAAACCAGTTCTGTTTAACTATCAGAACAACTGCAGAATCAACAAAATCTAAGTTTTGGCACTGTTCTTTCCATATAAGAGCTACTCCAGACAGAACCACAGGAGTGGGCCTTCTCTGCCAAATCCACAGAGACTGTCTATCCATCTGTTGGTTGGATTCAACTGAGAATAAGTGTGTTCTTGCTAAAATTCATCTAATTGGACCACAGCTGCAGGAATTTTCCAGCAGCAATTCTCTCATCTGTCCAGGTGTAATAAAGGGAAAGGACTTCAGTTACTCACAATATTCTGATGAGCAGCTGTGAATGTAATCATTCTTTAGTGGATATAGTACCCAAGCAGCATCAATCCTGCTGGGTATAAGCTAACTGACCACTCTACCCAAAATATATTTGGTCAGAGAGTATGCAAGATAAAGTCATTTGTTCCCATGTGTAGTATATTGACATAATCTATTATTTAGATCAAATATAGATAATAGATTATGGCAATATACTACACATGGGAACAAATGCAAAAGTAATTATCCACATTGTCAGGATTATCTAGGACATGAGATACAAAACAAGGGGCAACAGAATAAACATAGAAACTTGCTGACATGAGAAGCAAACCAAAAGATTACCAGAAGAAATTTAGCATTCCAGTAGTAATAATTAAATGTAATCCATAGCCCACTTTACTACTTGTTGATTTATTCTAGTTTACAAATGTATTGCTCATGCAAGACTCCACCTCAGGAATTCAGTATCTGTTGGCTCTGGTGAACATTTATTAAGTGTAAAGATACTATAAAGAAGACTGAATTGCATCTCCTCATCAATCCATTCCTGATTATAGGGTGGATCCCTTGCTTTTTTTTTCCCCTGTATTTTAAAATATTTATCTGGGGACATGCAAGCCGAATCCAATGGTTGATCATTTAAGGTTAGGAAATGGAGCAACCAAGTGGTTATAAAAAGATCCAAGCCAGTGAATATCTACTGTAACAAAGAAATCATGCCAAAAGTGATTTTATAGCTTGATTGAAAGTGCATACACAAAACAAACAACTCCTACAGGCAGCAACTTGCTTGAAGTGCAGGAAAGAGGCATATTTTCCACCCCAGAGTGCTGGCCACCCAAGGAAGGAGCTAGAGAGCAAGCTGAGGGAGCATGGGCCCTGGTGAGGATCAGTGCTCCCTGTGCTCCTCGGCCAGCACCTAGCTGCAGCAGCCGACCCATGTCTACAGAACTTCTGGCCAGATGACAATAACTAGTCTGCACACATGGGGACAGCAAAATTTAATTTTCCCTGAGCTGCAGAGCTCCCTGGCCCTTGTGTACGTTAAATAATGGGACTATCTGTGGTAGAGCAGACAACTTTCCCTGGAGCAGTGGGGGAGCACAAACACCACAAAATGGCCCAACAATGGTTAATGAAGGTTAGCCAGAGCTTCATTCCTTCTCTCCTTAACAAAGATGGATCAGATGTTTCCAGCTAGATCATCTCTGATATAGAAACTTCATTCCTCCAACCACAATAATTATTTGTATCCTGCCATTATAAATAAAGTTTTAAAGGATCACTGATTTTAATTTTCTCCATAACATTTCATTTTCAGATGTACTGCCAAAACCACTAACACAAAACCAAAACTACATAAACAATCAAACTATGCATTCCATGTCTGAATTTAGAGTATGTTATTTTTGTAATCTGTATTTAGAAACAAATTATATTCTACATTATATTTATTTGAACATAAAAATACAAATATTGTTATTACAAATAAAATATAATAATAATTTATTTTTGTGTTTGACATGAAAATACCTGCTTCTGCACTGAACAGAAAAACCTTAATTCCATCAAGCTGCTGTTACAATCTCTGCCATAAGTGAATGTCTTGACTGAATTACAGTTTTTCAGTTCCTTTCCATCATTTATTTCATCAAAGACACTTCTTTAAAAAAAAATATTGCCTTCATCCAAAAATAAATCCAGCTGAAAACAACTCCTGAGACCTCCACAAAAAGTTATTGAATAATGATGTCTGGAAGCAGCTGCCAAGCATAAGAAAGCTCAAACAGAACAAAAATTTTGACAATTATGGTTCCTCCTACCATTTCTACAAGGGCCTGGCAATATTAGAGTTTTGGGTTCTGAGATCAGGACAAAATGCAAACACACAGTAGAGACAACACCTTGCAAAAGCCGAGATGCAAAATTTCCTTCACCTAAAAAAACTCACAGAGGACATCCATGGAGAATTCCCCAGTCACCCTGGAAAAATTTTGCAATTTATATTTTCACAGATATTTGACGGGCAGTCTTGGCAGCCTTAATAATCTAATTCCAGACAGCAAATCTGACTTTCATTTGCACAAGAGAATAATCTGGATTTTTCTGGTAATTCCAGCCCTCAGTCTTTAAGGTTATATACATGATGCAGCACAGGCTGTTTCCCCTGCAGCCCAAACAAGTGCTCTTTGGAGCTGTAGCAAGGGACTACTGACAGCATTAACCTGTCAGTGGCCAAAGATCACAGAATCTTAGAATCAATAAAGTTTGAAAATACCTCTAAAATCAAGTCCAAGTTTGGCCAAATACCACCACTCCACTAAACCATGGCGTTGAAAGCACCACATAAAAACGTGTTTTGAATTCTTCCGCGGATAGAGACTCGTCCACTTCCCTAGGCAGTACATTCCAATGTTCAACCACTCTTTAAGTGAATAAACTTTTCTGAATATCCAATATAGACTTCCCTTGGTGCAACTGGAGGCCAATTCCACTTGTCCTATCACTTGTTGGCTTGGACAAGAGGCCAACCTCCACCTGGCCACAGCCTCCTTTCAGGCAGCTGCAGAGGTCCCCCCTGAGCCTCCTTTTCTCCAGGACAAACACCCCCAGCTCCCTCAGCTGCTCCTCACAGCACTTGTGCCCCAGAGCCTGCCCCAGCTCCATTGCCCTTCTCTGGGCTCTCTCCAGCCCCTCAGGGCCTTTCCTGCAGTGAGGGCCCAGCCCTGGACACAGCACTGGAGGTGTGGCCTCAGCAGGGCCCAGCACAGGGGGACAATCCCTGCCCTGGCCCTGCTGGCCACAGCATTGCTGATCCAGGCCAGGATGCCATTGGCCTTCTTGGCCCCCTGGGCACAGCCTGGCTCATGTCCAGCTGCTGTCACCAGCACCCCCAGCTCCTTTCCAGCCACTCTGCCCCAGCCTGTGGAGCTGCCTGGGGCTGTTGTGACTCCCAGTTAGGATACAGCTCTTGGCCTTGTTGAACCTCACACCACTCGCCTTCAACCCATGATCCAGCCTGCCCAGGTGCCTCTGCAGAGCCTTCCTGCCCTCCAGCAGATCCACACTCCCACCCAAATTGGTGTCATCTGCAAACAGACTGAGGATGCCCTTGATCTCCGTATCCAGGTCATCAATAAAGATATCATGTGATTCATTACTAAACTGTCAATATAAGTGCAGGCACCTGTCCTCAAGTAAGACAGCTGTACATCACTGATTCTTTTATTTCCATTTCACAAGCAGTATCAAAACCTGACCCTGTCTTTATTTTCCTTCAAAGCACAGATAATGAGTGTATGTGTTTTATGTCACAAGCAAGCCCTCTGAAACCTGGTAGGTAAGTAGAAGCACACTGTCTTTTTACAGAAGACAATATAAATCAATTTGTAAGAAAAAGATACAAAATTCAGATGTATCAAAATAATGTCACTATCAGTATGAGGACATTGTTATGAAGCTTATGCACCCTTTACTGCTGAGTTACCACCCTGTGCTGTGGGAGTTGGCCACCTTCTACTGAGTGACAGCGCTTCTCCCATCTTCTCCCCAGGCAGGAGACATGACCTCCAACAACCTAAGCTGTCTCCTAGGGCAAGAACCCTTTGTGGATGTGCACCATTTTCAGGTGCAGTCGGCACTTATCCAATTTTATTATTTTAATAAATTATTACTCATTTTCATATGCCTTTGATTTGGGAGTTTCATGACAGTGCTCAAAGAAAACCACTACATGGAGTCATACAAGTCTAACCAGACACTAGTGGAAACATTAAGGCTGATTTATTCTTTCAAGATTATCTGGGCTACTTTTACAGCCCTAAGAAGTTCAAAGGTAATTTGGACTAATCTGAAATGCTGCATGCTTATGCAAACCAATCAGTAAAACAAACTAGTGCTTTTGATAGGCACTACTTACCACTACATAGGAAAAGACCATGCCATTTAAATATTACATTGCACATTCCATATCAGAACTCTCTTTCACATTATGAAAAGGCCACAAAGATATTTGGACTTGGGAGCAGTTGGATCTCGAATGTGAAAATAAGAGTGCAAATTCACCCTCAGGCAGTATACAAAGTCTGGCCAGAGTGATCAAAGCAAAACTCCCCCCACCTCCTTTTGTTTTTTTCTTGTTTTAATGTTCTTCCAAGTTGGCAACTTCTATGACAAGTTTTAGTATGATACTATTTCAAACAGAGGAGATAACATGCAGTACCATACAAACCAAATTGCTTAGAAACTAAGGGCAAAAATGCATCTAGATAAATACATCTTAATGAGTGAACAACTGGCTGACAGGGCAGGTACAAAGGATTACAGTAAGTGGGGTTACATCACGCTGCCAACAGCTCACTACAGTTGATCTGAAATAAGCTGAAACAAGTGAACTAGCAGAAATCTGTGATGGCTATGACGTTATATCATCTGTGAAATCCTTTTACCTGAACTTGTGTCATAAAGTTAAAGTCAGCAGATCCAGGACACCTTTTCATTGTAGAATGAAAGTAAAATTTCACTTTGTGAAGTTTTAAAAAGTGTTAAGAAAGGAGAAAGTGAAAATGTTATAAAAATAATATTAAAACTTTCTCCCTGATTGATCACTGAGATACCTGGAATACAAGACAATTCCTGGTTCTTAGAGATTATAGGGTGACAGGATGAAATCCACTATTCTTGTCTGCCCCTAAGCATTTTCTCAAGGTATTATTTTCTTACATATTATAGATTACAACTTCTGTCCCTGAACATTTCAGCTAAAGTCTTCTGCTTTATAAAATCTAATATCATCAAGCTACTAACATTGTTTTACAAGTCAGCTGAACAGAGTCATCTAACAGAAAACAGTCCAATATTCTCTGTATTTTACAAAATTTCTGCAGAGGCAGGAAACCTGCAGCTGCTTCACTGGCTGTGTGGTTTTCAATGTCCCACTGAAATGGAGCAGTGTAGGTGGAGGTTGGTAGGGACCTCTGGAGATTGTGATCTCCATTACCTGCTCAAAGCAGAACCAACTTCAGAATCAGATTAGATTTCTCAGGGCCATCTTCACTCAAGTTTGGAAAGTCCTGTAACATTTCAAATGAAGGTTACTGTATGTGGAGATGTAGTGAAAAAGCTTAAGACAGGAATGGAGAACACCAGTCTTACTGAGGCTATTGACCCGTTGCTGTTGGTTTCTAATGGTATGCACAGCTGCCAGGATAAGGGCAGCAGGAAACCATCTACAGCCATCTGCAAAAAAACCATCTACAGTCATCTACCAAAAAAAACTTTCTTGTTGCTCCCTGGTGGGAGTTCTCTGCCCTTTTAAAGCCACCATGGCTGCCATCTCCCCTTACCTGCATCTAAACAGACCCACTGCACCAGCAGGGGCTGTGGACAGCCAGGACCACTCAGGCATGTGGAATCCTGCAAGCATCCTGCAAGAACATCTTTACATCTTCCCCTTTCTTCTAGAAGAAAGGTAGAGCTATGTGGTACCTCTAGACTTTCCCTTGCATTGCTGCACACCCAAATACCTTTGAGTTCTGATTATTCCTCTAAATAACCTTGTAACATAGCTATGGAGTTTTTTCAGTTCTTTACATTATAGAGTACCACTGTAGTCTCTAAAAGAAACTGAATAAAGTGCATGCTTAAGATAAACCAGAAGGATTTTCATCCTGTCTAATGTTAAAAGATAAAAAACAACCAAAATATCAGATACTCAGCTTGCATAGGTCAATACAATTTCACAGACTTCTGCCACCTGAGGATCTGCTCCACCATGCTATTAAAAGCTGTGAGCAACCGAGTTGCAAAAGAACTGCTAGAAATGTGTAAAAATAACCAGTAAAGCACAAAGCTTTAAAATATCCAAGGCTGTCTAGAGTAAAAAAAGTTCATGGCACGTAAGTACCATTTAAATTAATTATGGACCCTGCTTTTAGAGGATACAGATTGCAAAGTCTTTGCAACAGCCAGACAGCAGCAGCATTGAAGCAGCATCTTATCTGTCCTCACTTTGCTCCGCTCTGATAATCACTGAGCACAGACATCAGCACAGTGCAACCATAGAGGTGCACATCACACTGGTCCTAATCAGACTAAGTAGATTATTTTTACCTGAAGTAATAGCAGTGAAGTTGACCTGAGCAATCTAACACATCACTCATGAAAGGAGAAACTCCTCTTGTAAATTTGTACAGGCCTTGAAGCTCCACCACATTTATAATTTCCAGGGACAAAGTCTCAGCTAGCACAAATTGATCCCACAGAACTCTGTTGACTAATATCCACTGGGAATCTATTGTAGAGAGATTATGCCCTTCAGCTTTGCAACTGAGAGGCTCAAATAAAACAGAGGTTAAAATAAAAACTGAGAAGGGAAATTAGCCAGTGGAGGTGCATTTTCTGGTAAAAGTTTCTTTGCTATTTTAATGAAACAAATCTGTAAAAGGACTACACAACTGAGAGGATAACAAAAGTAGCAACTTACATCTGTGCAAACTCTTGCCTATTCCTCCTGAACGCAGGAGACTGGAGAGCTTCAGTACTCAGTACATAACCAGCTCCTTATTAATCTGAGCACCCACCAAGGGTGAACATGTGAGACAGGATTCTAGGCTAAAGGAACCTTCACTCTCGTACACACTTCATGCAGTCAGGGAAAGGAATGCAAGACAGCTTTCTGGAGATGAGACAGTGCCATTTTTAGCAGTGATAACACTCACACTACAGAAGAGCAGTACTTAGGTTTGCAGCTGCAGACCCATTTCTGCTGACAGGACACCAAGGCACAGTACAATACATCTACACCAGGTTAAGCTTGGTTGCTTTCAGCCCCATTTCTGCTCTCAGCAGGTTCATGTGATCCAGTAGCTGCAGGGATGGAGGTGGGGTGTTGAGGTCAGGTCAGCAGGAAAAGCCACCCACCCAAAGTACACCACCTCTTACACAAATGCCCTGTGGCCTTGCCCTCAGGGAAACATCATCTGTGCCCGGCCATACAGGTACACTTCCATCCACATGTCAGCAGTGTGGTGAGTAGGAAAGTGATGGGACTGGGAACTGCAGGGGTATACCATCATGTAATCCACCTCATCAGCCTACCCTGCCTGGACAGGGTGCAGAAAAGACCATCGCGTTGTACCTTAAAGGCAATAACATGAAGCAAGATAGTAACAGGGTTGGATCCTGCTGCACTAGACTTCCCACTCTAAAAAATCACACAGAAGCAAAGGGAAAATTTTAAGTGTTTCACCCTTTTGCAGACTTTTTTCAGACTCACAGAACTTGCAAGGTTAACTTGAGCTAAACCAAGCGGCCCACGTTCCCCTGACGAAATCCAGAAGCTGCAATAAAGTTCTCTATTTGTTCCCAATACCACAGTATAACTAGCTCATGGCCAGGATCTGTAGCACCTAGTTGAGGGGGAAAAACTAACACAAGTGCAAAATTAGCTATCCTAAATAAACTGTGTCTAGCAGACCCCATCATCACGTGTCTTCCACTGCAGCACAGGGAAGAGGCAGATGCATGACACCCTTGTAGCGCTTAGCTGGTAACAGCATGAAGAGAAAGAGCAAAATCAGCTGCTGAAAATCTCCCTCTTTAGATTCACAGCCACACTCAGTAACATCATATGTTGCATGTGTTCTGCTCCAAGTAGAAACAAACTTAATTTTATCCCCATGTCCTCCAGTTTAGCCATTGCATCATTCTGAGCTGGGAAATAGAGCAACATCCACAAAATAAGATCAGCAAATCAGCAAAGGAAATTTTTTCTCATTGCTGAACCATAGCTAGTGCATCCTAATTTTGGTGGTAATAATGAATAATAATTAGTTACTGGTGCATGGGGGAGTTACAACACATGAGGATCCCAAATGATAAAGCCTCATACTGCTCACTGCTGAATCAATTTAAAACCTGATTTATGGTCCATATAATAATCAAATTAACTTTTTATGTATTGCCATTATGTCCTACCCTCAGGAAATGCCTTAAATAAACACTTAGAGCTAAAGGAAGACTCATGGCTAACCATATTAGCTCATGAGTGAGGACAAGATCACAAATCAAAGTTGGTTCAAAAGCAGCAACAGTCTTGAGTTTTGGTCTATAGGGAGGGCTAGTAAAAATGCATTTCCATGAGGAGCAGGAAAACAAGCAACTGATTCAGGAAATGTAATCACTCTTGCTCTCTTGCAGCAACTAGCAAGCTCCTAAGGAAAAGTATCTGTGATGTGAATTATGATGTTAATATCTGTGAATGATTGAAGCTCCCACCAGGAGTTTATGAAGAAAGGTGGCAAACTACAGTGGAACCTGGGGCACTGCAGAGGTACCAACATTAGGCACAGCTGAATTAGAGCAAATGAACCGATAATTCCCCTCAGGAAATGATGAAAACAAATAGTGTTGATTTAAGATATGTGAATATGTTTCCAGAAAATTGAAAGGAGGCATAAATCGGCCTTAAATAATAAATAAGTATGAGTTTGCTCTGGAAAACAATTACTTGTCAACAAAGCCTTCTTGTTCAGTTGTCTGTATGTACAATGGACTGTGATCCCACGGGCTCAATTGGAGCTAAGGTATTAAAGAGGTAGATATTTTGCCTTGCAGTTTTGCCTTTCCAAATGTGGTCCTGTTAGTTTGACCTGGTTAGTAGGATCCCTCTATAAGGCCCTGTATACTGCCTAAACCCCTTGGGTCTTTAGGCATGTCACCTGTTTTAAAATATTAATAGCCAAGCTCGAAATTTTCTGCTCTCTGAAGTTTGACACGTACCTTAATTGTCCTTAAGACACCAAATTTTGAGTTTTCACTTCTCTTGGCTCTCCAAAGGGTAAAGTTAGAAAATGAGGAGTAAATACAGCAAAGCAGAAAAGCCTCTACCCACAAACAGAACATAAGAGATGCTAAAGGCTGTCAGGCTGTTTCACTGAGCAGCCTACAGCTGAACTGGTATCTGGCTTCTCCAGATTGGTATCTGGTTCTGTCTCCAGAAGGAATTGGAGATGTCTGTGCAGTAGAAGGCAAACCTCTACTCCCAGCCAAGACAGAGGATGGGTGGGGTAGGAGAGGGAGGCCAGTGGTGGGACAGGGCCACAAGGAGACACTTGAGGGCCAGAGCCAGGCTTGCTGCTGTGGCAGGGCAGCTGCATCTCACGTGTCCTTGCTCCCACAGATGGAGGACCCCAGGTACAATGGCCAGGAATTTTCTCAGGGGGTAAACAACAGTGAGAAAGAGCTGTCACAGAGCTGGGAATGTCTTTCTGCTCACTCATGGGGGTCAAGTTCTTGGACTCAGGGCTCTCACAGGACCCCCACACTGGCCCCCAAGAGGGACCCAGCTGTCCCAGCAGCACAGCCACAGAGACAGCAGGAGAGGCAGGAGACCTGCACAGCACATCTCCTGCCCCCAGGTCCTGTGGACACCAAACTGGCAGCTGCCACTCTGGCTGGAGCTCCTGAGGAAGAGGAGAACCATGCACCTCTCTCTTCTGCAAAGGCAGCAGTTTCCCCAGCCTTTGGTGAGCAGGCAACAGCAGCAGGGACCCAAACTAGGCCCCTGCCCTGCACGGCTCTTCTTGCCCACCCAGGCCCTCACCCAGCCAGCTGGAAGCCCATGCTTCCTGCAGGCAGCAGGGAGAGGCAGTGGGGGAAGCACGCAGGAAACAAAATTGCCTTTCAAAACAGCTTCTGTCTTCTCAGTCTGCATTTCAGTTTACACCTAGATGTATAGGAAAAAAATTCAGACAGCCTTTGTTTGTGACTCTAGTTGTCCTCCAATACCTGTTGCTAGTTACCAAGTCACTTGGGTACCACATCTGGTGCTGTAGAAGGTGCTACAAAATGAAAAATGTGTAGTGTAAACCCTACCCTTCTCACTGAAGCACTTTCCTCTAACATACCTCCAAAAGTGACACATCAGTTTAGTCTCCAGGTTTATCCAAACTCTGCATTCCTGCTAATCCAGGCAAGTATTGATGCGGCCCACAAGAAAGAGCTGGGCCATGAAAACCACTGAACAGCAACAAGAGTAGAAATTTTAGCCATTATGAAGATACATCAAATCTACCTTTTAATTGCAAAATACATGGTCCCCATACTTAGAACAAAGTCCCTCTCAGGAAAGCTCTCTGGCAGCTGGAGTTGGAGTGTGAGAAACCTCACTTCACCACAGTTTGTTTCATGTCTCTGGACAAGAAACATTGTCTTTGTTCTTCCTTGAAGGCACTAAGTGGAAACTCAGTGAAACAAGAACAAAACTTCCATTTTGTGACAAAAGTGTTGCAAATACTTGTGAGGTATTCAAACACTGTACCAAAAGGGCTGTGATAGAAAGTTGGCTAGAAATTAAATTAAGTGTAGAAATTAAGTGTTTCAACAACTTTTGGCATTAACACATTTGAAATTAGTTTTTATAAGTAATTTCTTTTTGACTGGCTTTCAAACTTTTTAAAACATTGGTTTTACAAATGAGATCTTTAATCCAGACAAATTATTTTGCCTGATCCCACATCAGATTTTATAATACAATTTCATAACATGTTCTTAAATTTAGAGGAGAGGAAGGGTGGTCCATTTACAACTTTCTTACCAAGTAAAGAATTGTTCCTGAATACTTAAAGGCATATTCTTCATAAAAAAGGATGAATGAATGGCATTCTGAGTGAGAGAAGGAACACAAACCAATAAAAACTGTATGCATGCCTATATATAAAACATTGTTCACACCACGTACATGTGGTAAAAAACAACCTCTAATATTCAGAAAGTACGTCTCCCTTGTCTTGCTTCAGTTCAGTTTTTTATTCAAATTTTTCTGTTCTTTCATTTTCTCCTTTTCCACTCTTTGCTTTATTATTATTGTTGTTGTTATTGATTACATTGTTGCTGCTGCAGCTTTATTTTTTTCATTGCTTTAAAGCTATTTTTAAAAAATATATTAGGCAAAATACTTTTCCCCACATTTTCTTTTACTTAATCTTGGAAATTCTGCATTGAGCTCAAATATTGTTCAACCATCAAATTTGTGAATCAGGCTGAAGACTAATACACTGAAGCTAAGGAAAAAACCTTCAAACCTTGAGAAATTTTCTACACGAGTGGTTGAAGAATAATTGATAAAGTAATCATCTGACCATATTTGCCTTGCATACAATAGATGTTTTAAAAAACATAATGATAATGATAATGATGACGATGATGATGATGATAACAATAATAATAATAATAATAATAATAATAATAATAATAATAATAATAGTACCACCCTTTTTTTCAGGTAATACCACACAGAAGACTACTTCTAATCAACATTTGGAAATCAGTAGCTCTATCCCCACCAGCATGCCTGAATAATGGAAGATGATTTCTATCAGGGCACAGGAGTAAGCACCAAAAATATGTGTCTAGATATTATTTCTTACTGCATG
The DNA here is from genome assembly GCF_035770615.1 of Melospiza melodia melodia. Taxonomy (NCBI): domain Eukaryota; kingdom Metazoa; phylum Chordata; class Aves; order Passeriformes; family Passerellidae; genus Melospiza; species Melospiza melodia. The sequence goes on along the minus strand of NC_086226.1, from coordinate 33,134,129 downwards.
TAAAGGCCACTCAGACAGCTACTGACACTGTTAACACAACCACTTGGTTCTTCTGTCCTTTGACGTCATCTAAGTTACTCTCTAGCAAATAGCTTTTTTTAAAAATCTCTTAATGAATTGTTAAAAGTATATTAACTAGAATCTGGACAAAGGTATTTTCTTAAAAGGAGATGTTTTGAGAAGGACCAGGCTCCAACACTCAAAATGTGTAGAAGACATTGTTTCACATTCTGTGGGATTGTGAGGACACTTCAGCTCACCTCATCCCAGGAAAAATAAAGTGACTGTGGTTTTCCTTGGTGTCCCATGGGTCATCTGCACCCAGGCACGCATCCAAACAGTCTGTGTGAGGTGGCAGTGCAGTACCACTAGCTGCCAAGTCCTGGCACAGCTCTTAGGTTTGCTTCTAGTGACAACAAACTCTGTTCTGTATCTGCCTTTTGAACCTCAGTGTTCTGACAGGATATTTATTAAATGCTAAATTCCTGCTTCCTGTTGTTCTGTTGTTTTCTTTATCAGGATGTTTTGTGGCACCCCTCCAGTTTCTCCTCATCTCTTTACCACAGATTCAGGCTTTAATATATTCTTTGCCTCCTTGTTATGAATTTCTTTGAATGAATTTTCTTCTACAATGCCCTGTAGTGGTTAACCTATTCATTTCATTAACCCTTGTTTTTCTGTTCCTGCTAGTGATTTCACATGCCCATTCGGTTCACCTTCACCAGCCTCAGGGCTTCTGTGAAAAGATTCTGACCTGTTCCAAAGAGCATCACTCTCACCAGTGTCCAGGCATGATCAGGGGATAGGTACTGCTCCCCACAGCCAGCAGCACCACCTTGCTTCCAGGAAGTGGAAAAGAGCTGTACAGATGTGAGCTGTACGCACTGCTACATGCCCCCAGGGCCGCACAATAGCTCAGGGCCTCCATCCTTTATTGCTGACAAATAGCCATCTCTGTACTTATGGTGAGAGATGAGAGGGGGCCAGGAGCTGTCCCGTGCGTTTGGGTTCATTGCTGCAAGGTCTGCTTAGCAGCCTGGACAGTCCCTGGCTCTTTTGATCATTCCAAGTAGATCTCTCCATTACCAAACAGCTACAAATGTAGCCAGCTCCAGATGGGAGGAAAGAGATGGGGTTAATCACAACAAGAACCACATTAGCAAATTCTACACTTAAATGCCAGAAATTTTTTCACCAGTAAAATAGTAGGCTGCTCTACATGTTTCCTACAAAAAACTTAGCCCTTGCCTCACATCAGTGGTGGGGAAATGCACTTGCTCATGTCTGAATGTGCTCTGAAATGTTTCTAAAAAACCAAACCCAAAGCTTTGGTGTTGTGTTACAGAAACCTACCACAAAACAGGTTTAAACCCCCACTGCTATGAAGGACTTCATCCATACCATGATACTGAACCTGCAGAGGCACAAGGTATCCAGAGTGTTGATATAATGCCAAGCTACAATGTGCATTTGAAATCTAGCAGAGCAGAGCAACCCTTTAAAATCACCAGTTTCGAAAAGTCCCAAACTCTGATTACAGTCTCGTCTTTTCAAATCCACTGTTGTGACATTAATTATGATACCATTTAACCACAGAATCAAAAAGAGTTACAGAGAAATGGCAATTTCCCGTACTCTTTCTATCACTGCCAGCCTACAAATGTAAAAAAAAAAAATCTGTGATTGTAGCAAATTTTGATAGCAAAGGCAGAAGGAAAGCAGAAAACCCAGATCTGCTATGAGTATGTACAGCATGACACTCATCTCTACTAATACATCTTTTCATGCAAATTGTCTTTGTATTCCTCTCCAAACATGCTGAAAGAATTCCTCTCCAAACATAAGGAAGAATTATATCATCTTGGAGACCTAGATTTTCAAGAAAATAAGGTAGAAAACAAAAGTTAAATCATAGCAGTCCTTCCAAAGGAAAGAGCCTCGATCTCATTTGTCTATGTGAACATAAAGCTACATAGGTCACTGCAAGATTAAAATAATTTAAATCAGTTTATGATCCCAGGAAACAAACAGAGAAAGATTTCCCAACATAAATTGAGACATAATGCCTAAATCATTTAGGGAATAAATAGAATAAATCAAATCATTAAGAATTTCAAACTAAAGAACTGTGGGAGCACCAGAAAAGAAGGTAAGTCCAGCTGAACCCACCTGTCCCTGTACTTTGCTGAACTGATGACTAATGCAGCTCAAGTGCTGCAACCCCCTCAGCAGTTCCTTCTCATTATAAACACAAGGCTCCTACTGCCTCCAGCGTGGCAGTATCTTTCTACCTGCCCCTGTAGAGATGTTCTTTTCTTTTCAGAATCAGGTGCCAATGTACAGCACAAGAGCTGCAACTCACTGCATGTGTGGCAAAACAAGTGTTGTTCTCACGATCTTAAAATTGCATTTCATAAAGAGGTTTTGTTAAAATGAGGCAAAGTCACACATTTGTTACTTTTTTGCTTCACTTGCCTGAAAACAACCACTGATGGGGAGCATGGGATGCTCATGGAGAGCAGAGATGTGTGGAGAAGCCAGACAAGGCTGTTTCATAGGTACAGTGCTCAGAGCGCACTGACTTGCAGAGGTGCAAGCACTTGAGGAGAAACAGGTCACAGGCCCTGGCTGAGATGCTCCACCACCCCTCACACCCAAATCTGAGGCAAGAAGAGTCAGTGGAAGCCCCCCATTCCCCCTTGGAGCCAGATCAGGGTGCATCTGCTGTGACAGCAGTGTTTTTCCCTTCTCTGTCCCCCCCAAAGGCAGTAATGGGTGTCACACTGTATTAATGAAAACAGAGGGAGATGCTGGCCTAGCAGAGGTACCTGACACAGCTGCAGCTTTGCCTCTGTGACACCATTAGCCCAGAAGAGCAGCTCATGAGAACCAGCAGTGGTGTATGGCCTGTGCTGGCACACCAAAGACAGCTGCAATTTTTTTGTAGCATGTAGCTATACATTTCATTTTGGCAGAGATAATGCCACACTGTTCCTTGAGGGCAGACATGAAGCATGAGACCTCTCCTTAAAGTGGTGCAGTGTAACAGTTCCTCACACATTTGTCTAACAAACGTACATCTAATAAACAATTAAGACCTCATTCTTTAATGTTCATATATTGGAATTATTTTAACAGAGAGCAGTGCATAATTCTTGGGGCATTTTCAACCTCACTAAGCTGTAGAAGAACATTCAGGGTTCTGATTAATTTTCAGCCCTACATCTGAAAAATTCTCAAAACTGTCACCAGAGTCAAATCCCACCACTACAAGAATTTATTCCCCAAAACAATGTTCCTTTAAAGCCAGAGCTGGGAGCTTGTAAATCCCAGCACAATAATTGCCCTGCTGCAAAAGGCTTCAGACTGACACTGTCCTGCTAATTCACACACCCAGGGGTGCAAACACCTGCCCCAGAGGCTGCTTTGGGTGCCTGGCACTGTGTTGTGAACAGTCAGTAAACACTGATAGGCCTAAACAGGCTCCCCGAGCCTTTCTCCTCTTTTAATATCATTGTATCTGAAAAATCATCACATATAGGCATACAAGAAAGGCGTTTATATTCAAGAAAAATAAACCGCTGAGTTTATTCTACATTTTCAAAGCAGTCCACATATCATTTTCTACAGATGAATGCTTAATAACGCCTTAATTTAAGACAGCTGACTGCTGGAAATTCGATTGCTGATAGAGAATTAACACCATATGATAATATGTTTTTTCCAGAGTTCATCACTTTGAACATGGAGATGAAGTGAATATTTTCTGATCGTACAGAAAATGAAAAGCTTTAAGGGATTTTAAAAACCAGGATGATTTAAAGCAAGACAAATGGTACCTGTTTTAAGCTTGCCCTCCCACACTAAAAAAGGCTTCCTTACCCTTGATCTGAAACAGAACTGTGGCTGATGACAGCAAATACATATATGAAAAATATTAATGGGCTACTGACTCCAGGGAACGAAGTCTCTGGTTCTTTATCAAATTTCCTGTGGTGGCTCTTTGATCAGAAAAAAAAATAGTAAGTTATTTTTAAAAATCTGTCATCAAGTGAATAGTACTGCTGTGATATATTGTAATAAAATTCAATTTTAAAAGGTCTTTATAATCGGAAGAACTGAAAACAGAAATACAGGAAACGAATATGCAGAATTCTGTGATGTGGGTGGTAAGAACAAAATGAGTCTAAGCTGTGGTATCTGAACCTAACTACCATCTTTCCCAAAGACTGGGGGGGCTGTGTCATTGGGTGTAGGCTATATTTACCACTTTGTGTTATAACTCATTCTCATATTACATTTCCTTTCTCTTTTGTTTGACAGATTAATATACTGACTCTTAACTAACAGAGGACAAACTGTGCAGGTATTTTCTGGAGAGATGTGGATAGAAAATTGGTTTTTTCCCTTCTTACCATGGAGAAACTTCCATTCCTCAGAGCCACCTTTTCTATTATTCAATGCATACAAATTAGGTACTCTAAGAAATATTTTAAAATGTAAATACCCAAAAGTTTCAGTTTTTTAATTGTAAATAATAGTAAGTCAGGTTTTTCCCATATGTTTCCTTTTGTGTTACACATGCTGCCTTCATGAGGGGCCAGCTAAGGCCTCTGTCCCACAGAATCTGAAGGCAGAGCTGACCCAGATCCACCTCAGCAGAGGTCTGTAGCGTACTCCATGCCATAGCTGGCAATCAGAGGGAAACATCCCATCTCTTACTGATAGGGTTGTACTGCTGTGCAGACAGTGCAAAAATACCAAGCAGCAGAGGACACATGAATCCCACTCTCAGTAGCTTGTATTACATGACCAAAAAAAGGTCCTTTTACAAGATGATGTCCATTGCAGCCAGCAAAGCGTGTGTGTCAAGAAGATACATTTAACTATATGTGTGGCCATAAGACAAGAAATAATATGATAATATTAGACAAAAATGGCAAATACATGCTTTTCTTACAAGCAGTATATGGGAATTTACACAGCTTTGGCCTATATACATGTTCAGTATTTGTAGAATGTTTTCAGATCTCAGAAATTAATTGTATGAAAGCCAGTCTTATTTGATCATAAAAAAGAAACTCTTCCTATTCCCACTGTGACACAGTGACAGAATTCCAAATAACTTCAAAGGGAAACAGAAACAGATCAAGAAACGAAGTGACCTTTTTACCCCACTTCCAGATTTTGCTCTTTAGATCTAATATTCATGTATGAAGATCAGCATCATGAAATAATAATACCCTTAGCATCTGCCTAACCATGGGTTTGGATGAGTAAACAGAAAATAAAACATGTGAAATCTGCATTGTCTGCTCAGAGGGGTGCTAAGTGGAACAGCAGTGCACCCCTGTGTGGTGCAGCCAGCTGGCAGCCAGGATCCTGCACTGGTGGCCAGCTGAAACGATGCAGACCTGGAGGATGCAGCTGCAGGCACACATTGTCTTCCAGACTGTCCCACACTTGGGGCTCTGAGATCTGGGCTGAATAAAATTACTGCTCTTGTAAGCCCAATCATTAATTCTTAACCTGGTCGCCAATATACCTTTGCATTCTTTTTTTTTTTTTTTTTCCTTAGAGGTTCTTTTTCGTCTTTTTTTTTTTTTTTTTTTTTTTTTGGATGGTATTAAACAAACAAGCAAACAAATAAAAAACTAAAACAAAAAAAACCAAGACCAAAATCACTCTTAAGAATTTCTGTACAAGGTGACCAGAGCAAATACATTTTTATTAGGGTTGTTCACAGTTGTCTTCATTTACATAGGCCAAGCAACCTGTGGATGGGAAGATTCAGTAAAATTAAACCAGAGCCAAAGTAGTCAACACTTTGCACTTTCATTTTAGCACTATGGGTTGAGACAACAGAAGTTCTCATCTCACAGGAAGTTTAGGATGCTTCAGATACAGTATGGGTGCAACCCAAGCCTGTGTGGGGTGCACACATGAGGAGCTGCCTCGCAGAGGGAGGCTCGTGCAGTCTCTCCAGAGCCACAGGGCGAGCTGTGGGACAGCATCCGGAGGAGCCAAGAGCCGCCTAATCAGCTTGGGACCAGCCTGTGAAGCAGCCCCTAAAACAAGGAGCCTTCTGTGCTGTCTCCTACCAGTGTGAGGGCAGATATGGGGGGTAAAGGGGCAAGCTGACCCGTTGCCTCCAGCTGTCTGTGTGAGAGACACCACCACCATCCTTACAGCACAAAGGTGAGTAAGATACTGAGGATGTGCTGTAACAGGAACCAATTGCTAATGAGTGTTAGCCTGCACGGAGAGACAAAGTGTGAATTCCAGTGTCATTGTCTCCTGCTCTGATATCTCTAAGGATCAACATCATCTCCTGTATAGACTATGCACACCTATACATGTATTTGCCTAGTCTGCTTCCACTCTAGTTCACAAATGTGTTGATCCAGAAACCAGTCCAAATTCCTGGTAGTTAAATTTGCATTTAAGCAGTAAATAGAACCTCCTCTTTTTTTTTTTTTTTTCCACCTCTTTTTTTCTCCCTTCTTTCTTTTTTTTTTTTTTTTTTTTTTTTTTGGTCACTGAAACTTGAAAGACATCTCAAATATCATTTTCTGTCATCTTTATGCCAGAGACTGCCTAAGTAAAACCTTGCTGACATCAAATTGCACCAGAAACAATCACAGCCCACTAAAATATTACAACCTTTATTCTTCCTTTTGAAGAAGGAAAAACATGCCCTCAGGCAAAAAAGTTTATATAGCAGAATTCAATCCCAGACTTCAAACAGCTGAATGGAGCTGCTGTAACAAGGGATTATAATGAAACAACTTCAGAGCCCTGGGTGTGGTGGCTGGTGGAACAAGGGCTGCTCAAGGGAACTCAGAGCCTAATGTTTCATGTGACATTGTTCCCAGCTTCAAAGCCATAAGCTAAATTGCTGTGCTGAAACCAGTATGAAACAGCACCGTTTTTAATATATGGCATGCTGTATAACCGCACTTAAGAACACAAAATGTTAACAAATGTTTTCCTTAACCACTGTGTGGTCTGCTGGGACAGAATTTCCCAGAGAGCCAAAGAGATGGCACAGACCAAACTTCATTCTTGGATTGGGTGATTCGTGGCTGCTGGCACAAAATAACATCTCACAGGCCAATCCCTAACTTACTGCTTACCCCTCTGGTCCTTCAGGACATGCAATATGGCATATTTCCTCACATGCCATTTCAAACACCACCCACCCATTTGATGTCTGCAGCCCACCTCCTCAGTTTACTCCTCTTCGGGCAGGGACACAGAGAGAGCTGCTATCAGGCAAATCCAAGCTACTCCTGCCCTTGCTGGAGTTGAGACTGCATGTCCTACTGCACAGCCCCTGCAAGAGCAGAACCACAGAGTCACAGAGTAAGATCACTTGGAAGATGGAGCAGGGCAGACAGCTGAGGACAATAAGCCACTTAAGCCACTTCAACAGCAGGCACTGCCAAACAGGGTATTTTCTGAGCTCTCCTCCCTTAGAGGTTTGCTTTTGCTGGGCCAAGAGTGGAAACAGGATGTATAACTTCCAATGTCCATGCAAAAAGGCTTCTCCAATCCCATTTAATGCCTGGCTTTGCACAGAAGTTCTATCTCCTTGTACATCCATATGTTCACCATAATTAACCCTCCCACACTGGCTGGGAGCAGAATTTCACAGCACAAAAATTGATGGGAGTTTATCTCCTCCTGCAGTTGCCTTGTGTGTACAGGCACAAAAAATGAGCTAGCAATGTGCTTCTGCTTCTAATACCTATGAGTCTAACCAGAAAGGATAGATAGACAGAATTTTCCAATAAATTAAGTAGTTCTGACATTTAAATATCACCATTAAGCTACAAATGGCTGACTAAAACAGCACAAATATATTGGCCAGTAGTATATTTAATTAAGAAACAACATTTTGGGCTTTAAGTTTCCTGACCAGAGAGAAGATATGACATTCTCTACATGGACAAAGTGCTTGGGCATGTGCAAAGGACCATTTAAAAATTAACTGTAACTAATGGTTACTGATTGAAATTCTTACTTTAATGGCAGGGAGAGTGTTTATGTATTTGTTGCCCCAAATATGAAGTGTCTGATATATTTATTAGAAAACTAGCTCTCTGTTCACTCCAGGATGAATGCCCAGCAATGGAAAGAGAAGGTAGAAATTCTCTCCTGGCTCCCAAAGACCTGGGATGTATGATGGATCCTGTCCCAGCCACAACAAAACCTTGCACAACCACAGATGTACTGCAGCCAAGCTCCTGCTATGAAGAGAAGTTATTTCAAGCAAGGATTACAAATTGATACTTTCAGACAAAAGCTAGATCAAGCAGCACAACTTCAAAATCAACAGCCCTTCTCATTATGGTTTTGATCAATCAAAATCAAACTGCCCTGCTCTCTTCTGGTTTTAGGGGTAAAATCCAGCATTATGAAAACCAATACATAAAGAGGGAGTTCAACCCTCTGCTGCTCTCTTTGAAAAAACCTCCTGCTGACTTCAGTGCAGCTGGATCAGTAAAGTTTTTAAATACATAAAAGAGATCACTCACCCTGTCTGAAAATCCTAGGGATGGTGGCTTATTGTCTTATTATTGCTATCAGCAATTTGGCTTACAGCTGCCTCCATAGTACTACTTTGAATATTTTATGTAGACAAGCAACAAAAAAATATGGTAAGTAGAAGCGGAATTCAAGATTTTAATGAACCTGATATAATGTCTGAGGCAATTCAGTGGAAACGATAGAAACTGAGTCACTGAACATATGGTGCGTCACATTTCAAAACAATTCATTCAGAGCATCCATGAATGAATCATTTATTTTGTAAATAATAATACAACCCCTTTATTACAAGATCAGAGCTGTGAGCGGCTGAGCACCTTTGCAATTTCTCTGTTATCTCCTCAGTTTACACTACAGCAGAGTGGAGATGATGCAATCAGCTTTTAAGATGCTCTATTAGGAAAAATCACATGAGAAGAATAGCAAGTTAACAGGCTGTTTGCCAGCTCAAAATCCAAAATATGCAGTCTACTGGTTCGTCTCTGTTCTAATATAAATATTTATTTTCACATTCCAAGCTGGAGTACAAAAACCCTGTCCTGGACATTAGATCCAAAATCTTGACTGTTTCACGGTGACAGCCAAACTGTAGGCTTTATCATTTCCATAGACTGCTGCTTTCACTGTGCCTGAACCTCAGGGCTACCAGATGAACAGGCTGGCAGACCTCTCTGCAGATGACCTTGGTGGCAAGCAGGGAAGGTTATATCTCTCTCTGGGGGGCTTCTCACATTTCTAACTCTTACTGCCAAAAGCCCCTATGCCATGAGGGTGCAGTGTCCCCATGGAAGGTCCCAACCCTCCACTCTCTCTCCAGGAAGGTCTTTCCATTTCTGATTCACCTCACCATCTTGCTCCTTTTATCATCTTGCTGAGTTTCTCCGTTCAGCTTCCTGGGTACCCTCCAGTACCAGTCCTTCCCTCCTCTCCTCCTCATACACCCAGGCATCCTGCAGCCCTGCTCTTCTGCCTACTGAATCCTTAATGCCACTGCCATGGTCCTTTTTCAGTCAAGCTTTCTTCCCACTGGAAGGAAGAACCTTACCTAGGTTTCAGGACTGCCTCCAAAGTGGAATGCTTGCTCCCAAGTGCTGCCCTAACAGTCCAGACCAGATTACCCTCCATTTAATTTTCTGCAGAGAAACACTCTGATAAAAGACTTTTACAAGCTGCCATCATTCATGTCTCTTCATTAAAGGGATGAGAGAAACAAAATAAGACATTCAGACTTCACTCAGTCCTAAATTTCGGCAGGCCTGGAGAAAATAAGGCTTAGATATGCCCTAATTTTTTTGGTTTTTTTAGTGACAAAACTCATATTTCTGTTTCAATTTTTAGAATTGTGTTCCTATCTTTACCTTTGCTCTATTCCTTTTGAAAATATGTACTATAAACCAGGTGAGATTTTAATACATTTGTGGCTGCTGATAAAAAAATGCAGGGTTTCCTCCTATTACTACTATGATTTTTGTCAGAAATAAATAGCCCCTTTGTGGAAAAAAAAAATGCACCAAATGCTGGCATGAGCACTAGGTCAAAGTAACAATTCACACTTTTTACTGCCATATTTTGAGCAATATTAGTGAAAGATGCTTAAAATACAGAGCAACTACAGAGTGATCTCTCCTGTTTTGGTCTAACCGGGAGCCTCTAAATACAGAACAAACCCTTTCAGAGCTCCTAATTGCCAGAAACGCTTCTGCAAATCTGAATTTGTTAAATAAATAATTTAACAGATTCTGAGAATCTTGGGCACTCTGGGCAGCCTTTGCAATATGCATTTTCTGGGTACTGATGGTACCAAACTAGGAAATTCAGGCACAGTGGTATAGTAGGAGCTGACATAGCTGGAGACCACTCTTACGAGGTGATGGGAGCCACTGAAAACACACCACTTAAAGGTGAGTTCATTAATTTGAAAAAAAAAAAAAAAAAAAAGACAAGATTTTATTTCAAGATTTGGCAACTTATTATAGCTGGAAAACATTTGCCTTTTTTTTCTGTTCCAAAATAATGTTCAGCTGTGGGGGGTAATGATTATACGTATCTTCATTTTCCAAAATAAGAATTTTTTTCCTCACCACTATAAATTATAAGTACAAGACAGAGAAAATTACATGTAATTAACTCTCACTGCCAAAACAAAGGCCTTTTCCACGTAAAGTAAAAGTTCATGTGGAACAATTGAATTCAATAAAGAAATAACAGCATTAGAAAGTTATCCTTTTTCTTAAAACAAATCTCATAAAAAACTTGGTATTTAAAATACAGCATTGGAAGAAAAATAAGACAAGCAAAGGCTGAAGAGACAGGAAAAGAGCTATCAGGTTTCTGCAATAACCAAGGCATTTTTTAACAACCACTTTCCATTTTTGATTTGCATTTAAAAAGTCTTAGAAACATAGAAGGGTTTTATAGATCACTTCTGAATGGAGTATTGACCAATCTATAACCATAAGACTTCTAAGTTTATTTATGAAATCAGCATGTCTGGGTACACTGGTTTCTAGGCTAAGGTCTTCCATACTGATTAGATCACCATGACATGATGCAGTTTTCTTCATACCTGCATTCAGTAGCCAAAAATTTGTCCTTATTTGTAGCTCAGTTGGTTAAAGCCTGGTGCTAATAAAGCCAAAGCTGTGTGTTCAATCCCTGTATAGGCTAATCCCTTAAAAGTTGAACTTGGATGGTCCTTATGGGTCTCTTTCAATGCAGAATATTCTGTGATTCTGTGGCTCTTATTTAGGTTAATCTTTGATGTTTTAGGATTGCAGCTATGTAATTTCCAGTATCAATTTGCTAAACTGTATATGCTACAGGCCTTCTAGCATTTCAGTCATACTTTTCATTCACTAAAACCACAGTCTCTCTGATCAGAAGAGCATGGGTTCTTAAATTCCAAAACTACAGTTTTCAGGAGATGTTGTGAGGAAAGCATAAACAATTTTTCCCGTAATATTTATTCATAGAATTTGATAGCCACTCCTTTACTCACAATATATCATTGTGATTTAACAGTATTTTGCTATTAAAACACCCAGCAAGAAATTATGTCATCTTCTGAGTTTGAAAATGTTCTCCTTTAGTGGAGAGTTTGTTTGCATTTTAAAGAAAAAAAATGCTATGGTTTTAGTTCTCTCCACTGAACTGGCTACTGTTTTGCAGGATGTGATCTGCTAGGCCCTAATTTGTTGTCCCATTTTCTTCAGAGAAATAAACCTGTTACTTGAGAGAACTACCCAGGTTTGCTTCAGTGATTACCAGCTATCTGTAACCATGTTCTTTGGTAGTTTCACTGTAAAGCATGAGTAACAAGAAATTTAAAATACAAAGTTATAATGCACAGCTGGTATTGAGGCACTAGAGATTCCCCAGACACCAAAGAAGGGCAGCTCTGTGTCTTCAGCTCTTGGAGTAATCTGTGAGCTGGGGGACATGCCACCAAGCACCATTTTTATTGAGGTTACCAGAGTCTTAGATTTGCTCCTAGCTGGTTTGAGAAAGAAAATCCATTCCCTGGATGAGATTTTGGGAATGCACATTATGGGATAAAATCAGTGATGTCACCCTCATGCAGCCAGGGGAGTAGACACTGCCGAGCTCAGCAAGGGTGAGAGATGTGGAGCATCTCTGTGATGGGGGACGTTCATTCTGCCTGCAGCCACCTAAAACAAAATTGTCTAATCTTGACGGGCTTTCCAAACTCTCCTCTGCATTTAGTGAAAAGGGATGTGAATCTCCAAAGGCCTGTTCAGTCTATGGATCTTAAGAGGAACTAATTAACTTACCGAACTGGCTTTGTGTACTGGCAGCAAAGGGAGTGCTCAGATGATCTGCATGGCTAAAAGCTTTACCTTCACCTGGTCCTGTTGCAGTGCCTTAATCTCTGTGAGACCCTTGCTGCTTGCTTCCACCAGGATTAGAGGGAATGCACACCCTGGAATTTTTAAACCCTGCCAGGCACCAGTTTACATGGTGGCAGTACACTCAGGCGTGCTGTGCACATGACATGCATGCTGTATAAACATCTCCCAGCTCTGGAATCTGCACAGAAGGGATTTCAGAAGCTTTGGATCCTGTGCCACACATGCAGCAATGGAGAGACACTGACTGGTTCCATCCACTGGAGAACAAGCCCAGATAAGGAGGAAATCCTGAGGGTTATCCTGCACACTAACAAAGGGGAACATCTGGCCTATAAAAGTATGCTTTGCATTTTAATAAATGCTCCATCATTTTTTTTAATTATTAGGATTATAAGGATACTTTAAAAAACTTTTGCATCTGCCCATCATAATCCTTCTAAGTGTATTACTGCATGTTTCAGGGATTGCAGGAATTCATATGATTTAGGGAAGCTTGAATGTTTTAATAACTTCAAAGTGACAGAATCCTTTTGTTTTGCAGAGAAAAACTATTGATTCTCTAAGGGAGGAAGACATAAAATGTTAATACAAACAATCATGGTCTAAAAAATAAGTTCTCCTTTAAAAAGTTCAAAATGCAAATGTTATTATTCAATGTCACTTTTAAATGAGATCTTCATGTATCCCAAAACAGATGGTTCACTGTTAATGTTTCTGTACCTAAAATGATTTATTCAGTATCACAAAAAACAACAGTTTTCAACAGCTGCTGAAAATAAATACTAATCATAGCAAGAAGACATAACCACTCACTATGCCCCAAAATCATTAATAAGTCAACATGCACATTCAGAGACAACAGCAACAATAAATGGTATCCTGTTTTGTGTGTGTGTTTTTAACTAAACAGACTTTGCCATCTGTGGTTAATTATTCTGGGATCATTGCCATTATTTTATTCAAGATTTGCTATCCAGTTTTAATAAATTAATGAGGTGTTAGAAAAATCCTTATGTGAATGGAGAGAATGCATCATGACTGTTTATGTAGCAGTCCTAAAATCCCAATATTAGCTGCTGTTCCTCTCCTTAGAAGACATCGTAAGTGACTACTAGCACACCATGTACTTAATTCCCTTACTAACCCTCCTCTAGGAAACAATGCCTGCTTATGCTCCCCATTTCAGCTTTCCCAGACAGACTGTTCCAATTTAAATCCTCAATACTGGATAACTGTTACAGTTGTTCTGGAATTTTTCAGTAAAACCCGCCATTTCTGTTTGAGAAGAGAGGTCAGGGTAAAAGAAATCACTAGAACTTGGTGAATCATTCTTAGAAGACACCTAGGATCGCAGCCAATTATGAGAGAGAGATAAAGAAGAGAGGATGAACCTTGGTTACTTGGAATGCTTTTGCGGTTCATGTGGACATCTGTCCAGACTGAAGCAGCTTGCAGACCAGAGGCTTGCTGTGTGCTGTGGCTGCTCACATCTCCAGCTGCTGCCCTAGGAACAGCTGCCCTCTCTGCTGCCTTCAGCGAGGCTGGGTCAGGGTGCTCCCTGGTCGGGATGGGGCATTGGACTCCTGGGCATCAGGCAGAGGTGGCAGTCACCAGTGGAACACCTTGCTGATCCTCACATCAACTGGAAGAAGCAAGGTTTGGACCAGCCAGCTGGAGAGGCCCCATCAGATGAAGGGCAGGGGACCTGACCAGGACATGTCTGGCCTGTTAGACATCCCCTAAAGCCATGTAAATAAGGCTGATGCTAGAAAAAGAAGCCTCATCTGGTCATCTTTAGTGAGTATTCAGAGCATCTGGGCTCTCCATACTAGAGAAGGCTGAGTGCCTGAGTCAAAAGCAGGATATGTCTTCTTGTAATTAAAGATTATGATTTTGTACTGCGTGTGCTAAATAAGGCTGCTGAAAATACTGCTCAGTTTGGTGTACCTTGCATTGTAAATATTTAATCTTGCAACCTAGGTATTTCCTAATATCTCTTTTTTACTTTGTTTTTGTGTCAGTGCACTGTTACATGTAGAAAATACATTGATGTACTACTATCTAAGTACTAATAACTGAGGTCAGTGGCATCACCTGAAAATGGGGGAATGGAATACAGACAACAGGGCTGGTGACCCAAGGAGGAGATGGGAATTACTAGCAAAGCATGAGTTACCTTAGAAATACTTTGGAATGAGGTTACCATTTCTTTAGCAGGGATGGCTGTGAATTTTAACATTGGGGGTCTGGTTGTAATCTGTACAGCGTGGAGAGAGGAGAATGAGCCCTGCTCATAAGCTTGGTGCTATGAGAGCACAGAAGTCTCCCAGTATTAGGCAAAAGCAGCAGAAGGAATTAGACTTTCTTGTTCAAAAATTATAAGCATGTCATTCAGTCAGATCACCCTTGAGCAGAACTGAGCATCCCCACTGAAGCAGCAGTTTTTCTCAGGCTGGCTCAATTTTGTGTAATCCCCTGAATCTATTCAACTAATACCAACTGTCAGACATCTTTCAACATGTTCTGCTCTCTACATGCTCTTTTTATGCTTGCGCCTAAACAGTGTGCCATCTAGGGTATTGTTTACATCAAATATTTTTGCTTTGTACCTTAAATTAATCTGAGGCAAATTATGTCAAACCAATACATTATTCTACATCATGGGGTTGAGTTGTACAGTCTGATGGGGAAGCCAATAGTCCTTTTTTTCAAGTTAGCAGTGGAGAGCAATTAACCCAAACTCTTGGACTGTCACGATGACTTGTTCTAACAGGAATAAATGCAATATACATTGATGATGCCTTCTATGCCACAGCACCAAAAACAGAGTGCTGTGCCCAGTTCTGATCCCCAAAGTTCAAGAAAGACAAGGAGATATAGGAGAGGGCCCAGAGAAGGGTACAAAGATGATGAGGTGTCTGGAGCATCTCTCTTATGAGAAGACACTGAGGGACATGGGTCATTTTGCTCTCGAGAAGACTGAGAGGGGATCTTGTTAATGCACATAAATATATCAAAGGCAGGTGCAAAGGGGATGATGCCAGATTTTTTCCCTTTTTGATGGTGTCCAGAAACAGGACAAGAATCAATGTCCATAAACTAACACACATGGAAGAATTTTACATTGAGGGTGGCACTGGAGGAGGCTGCCCAGAGGGGTTGTGGAGTCTCCCTCTCTCTGGAGACACTCCACACCCACCTGGATGTGTTCCTGTGTCACCTGCTCTGGGTGACCCACACTGGCACAGGGGTTGAACAGGATGATCTCCTGACGTCCCTTCCAACTCTTAACTGTTCTTCAATTCTGTAATTCTTTAAATCAAGACCACAGAGACTTTACTGCAAGTATGACCATACTCAAATGGAAAACAAATAGAATAAATTTTAGTTCACCTCACATGTGACTTAGATGAAGCTTAATTCCTTTTAGAATGAAGTGAAAAAACCATGTGTTTTCCATGTAATTTCACCATCCTCCAGAGCAACTCAGAGTTAGAGTGAAGGGAAATATTTACATACTCCAAAGTCTGAGTAAGTGTATTACTCAAGACTGAACTTCTATAAATTAGCATAAAACATGAACAAATACTAAACTCTGAGAAATTATTACTGGACGAAGCTAATGCATAGTAAAGCAGTTTACTGGCAGGAATCAACACACACCCAAACATGCACTCACATGTACAAAGAAATGAGTTGGGTATCAATAATTTCATAGTTAGTCAAAGAAGCTGGCAAGAAAGAGAAAAGACTGAAGAGGAAACAATGTTTTAGAAGTAAATATGCATGGTAACGATGTGAGAAGTTTTGAGTTTGGGTGTGACATTTGAACTGCAATTAAACTGGCTACTTTCAGCTACATAAGTCAGAAAAGTTCTAATACTACAGGGATGAATAGATAGGACCTAAAACACATTGAAATCAGAAATAAAATATTGATTAAGGAAGATGCCAATATAGGCAGCAATGAAGATAGGACTAAGGGTATGAACATTCAAATTATCTCAAATAAAGTGGAAGCACAACTAAAAGATTTTGTGCATGCTTGATTGAAGGAAACTATTGACTGAAGCAAACTGAATCCCAAAACTCTTGAAGGCTTTCCTCTATGGAATCTTGGCTTTGATAGCAAATATTTTCTACAACTTCTTGAGTCAGTGAAAGCACAATATGAGTGGATAATATGAAAAAAATTGTCCATGTTGAAAGAAGAGGGAGGCCTAGTGAACTAGGAACAACAATCTGTATTCACCAAAGCTCAATGGTATTTAAGGTTTATAGAGCAAATTAGAAAAAGCCATCTAAGGAAGACAGAGTGAAAGAGAAACTGCAAAACACAAAAGACAAACCCAGGCTGAAGTTTTCTTTTTCCTTAGGAAGAAAACTAAAAGCTTCTTAAAAAGCAAGCAAAGGAAACAGACTTTAATAAACACCAGCTAAAAACATGTGCAAGACTACATGCTCAGATGGAGGAGGGATTATTACAAGAACCCTTAAGTGTGTAGGCAGCTTCAGGAGAGCTGACTGTAAGCTGAGCTGTAAAGAGAACTGTCCCTCTGGAGGGACTGTCCCCTCACTTGTGTCTTAGGGCATCCATGTTGTTAATTCACAGTCTCCTTAATGACCTCGGGATAAAATTATGCAGGTAGGACTCCACTGGTCAAACCAACACAAACCTGAGGAATAGGAGAAAAGCAACAGGATGTGCTTCAAGCAGGAGGTCTCACAGCTTGAGTAACCAAAACTGACCCTTCTAGCTCAGCATTTCCTTGAGCTCACGGTGTTGAGGATGCCTTCCTGTTTTGTGAAGCCAAGATTCCATAGAGGAGAGCCTTCAAAAGTTTTGGGATTCAGTTTGCTTCCATCAATAATTTCCTTCAATCAAGCATACACAAAATCTTTTAGTTGTGCTTCCACTTTATTTGAGATAATTTGAGAAAATTGAGAAAATATCTGGAATCAAGGACAATGGGTGTACACTAACCCAACATGGAAAGAGAGGAGATGATTTGGAAAACATCAGCGCTGTTTCACAAAGGTACACCCTCCTCTACAAACGTCTCTGAGTTGTCTGGACAGACACACAATTGTGTGGAGGTCTATGTATGATTGTTAGATCGTACATAATTACTATATAATAATACATCTCTGCATTTATAACACTATCAGCAAGGTCATCCACCAAGGATTCCTAGACATTCTCCAAGGTTTTGCACTGGGATTTGTGGCATAGAACAAATTTAGAATGATGTGGAAACACCAATGTGGTGATATTACTGATGTTTATTTTTCAGGGTAGTTGAAAAGGGCAATCTTCAACGATTTCAAGAGAACCTCATGAAACTGAATGACTGTAGATAATAACAGCAGAAATTCAGGACACATAATAATAAAGTCAGTCTAAAGGGTAAAAGACGATATATCCTAGTTTCCAAAGTAAGATGAAGTTTTCCAAGCTAACCATTACCACTAAAGCAAAATTTTGAGATTATGATAAATAGTTACATAAATACAATTCAGTGCTCAGTAGAAGTCAAAAGAGCAAACTGAATAATAAGAATTCTTGGAAACGGAACAGAGACCAAAAGCAAGATCATTATGTCCCTATATAAATCCAGGGTTTATCCATAAATTGAATACTGTGTGCAATTCCATTACCCTCATCTTCAGCAACCCATAATAAAATTGGGAAGGGTTCAGAGAAGAGGCACAATGTTCAAAGGTGTGGATTATTTCCAGCTAAGTAGGAAAAGTTTGGGGTTTTATGGTTTCAGAATTCTGAGTCTGAAAAAGAAACAACTGGGGAGGACAAAGATAGAGGCCCACACAGGGATGACACCCCACAGGGACACAAGCACTGCATCTGGCAGGCAGCTCAGAGAAGGCATTTGGGGCTGGCTGTCCTGGAGGGGCATTGTAGCATTAATCATAAAAGAAGCAATTTGGCTAACCAAAGTCTGCAGGGAGAGATAATGCCTCATTAAATCAAACACTATACTTGGGGAAGAGATGACAAATTTCTGGGTATGCCCATCCTTCAGGTTATTTGGCATCTACCACGCTACACATCTGGCAAGAAAATATCTCTTTCAAGTCCAGTATTGAAATGTCTTAGACCTTTCCCCTTTTCTAATGACTTGATTGCTATTTTGTTCACAGAGCACAGCACATATCAGTTGTTTTACTGTCCTCACAGTGTCCATGTACTGGCTGAAGCCCACATGATTTAGCTGAGGTGGGAATGGGAGCTCACAGAACGGATCCCCCCCACCCTTCTCCTGCTCACTGCTTGGGGAGCTGGGGCCTGTGGCTGAACATTATATACTACTGTAGCACCTACATTAACATGAACACTAGCCAATTCAGGAAAACCTTAGTCACCTCTGAGTTTTGGTTCCTTAATTAGAGACCTTTTTTTAATGAAAAATAAAACAATCCAAACAGGAAGGGCGCTTCCCACTGTAACAGGAGTGTTTAACAGGGTGAAGATAGAAGGGCAGCTGTACATTCTCTTTTTTTCTTGCTGGCAAGACAAACATGTAAGTGATATTATTCAGCAGTGTCAGTGCATCTGCTCGTGCCGCTGTGTTACAGGCTGATAAGGAAGAAATGCCAGGATCTAGGAAACTGCTGTGGCTGAGCACTCATCTGGGCTGCACGCTGTGATGGTATCTTCTCTGATGTACAGTCCAGAGTATTCAATTTTTATTATACACAATCAGGAAGCAGGCTGCATTTTCTCTCCTCTGTAGTAATCCAGTGGAACAAGGGCTTTTTATCTTACAATGTCTTCTCTGGCACTCATGGAAGAGAAATCCTTAAGGTAACAGAATGATAGAATATCTGTTAAACGCTAGGCTACTGAGTACAAGTCATTTGTCCTCGTGGTTATTATTCCATTATTGGAAGTTAAACACGTTTGCCATGCCCTGTTACCTCAATGACCTAAAGAACACGTCAGCAGAGCCCTGCTCACGCTGCTGTCACCTGTGACCTCCCTGGAAGTTCCTTTCAAAAGCAGCAGCAGCAAGACAAGGAAACAAGAACGGCCCAATAGAATCAGTGGAACTCCCACAATGCACACTGGGGGCAGAGTCATTAAAACGCTGGAGAATTAGTTTCAGTCTGGAAATTGTCCGTGACCTAAATGCCTTTTATAGATTACCAATCCTAATGATGTTTTGCCCATTGGCACATTAAAAGCAGTTTTCCATCATTTGTAATTAATTGTTGAAAGCAAACAAATACCCATATGTTGGAAAGCATAGCCTCAATTCTGTAAACCAAGGTAAGAGTTTAATTTTATTCACACAAGTAGCTCTTTTAACTTTGTACATACAAAATTCCAGGAAAACAACTACATTCATCTGCACTAGCAAAATCAGAGCCAAGGATCATTGCCAACCTTCTCTCCTCAAAAAGCAAAACACATACTTTCTTTTTGTTCCAGAGCACTTGTGGTAGAGACTGGTTAATCTCTTAGTTGTGAGGTCACAGTGTGGGAGTGGGAGTTGGGAGGGAATGTGTGGAAAGAAGAAGAAAAACAATAAGGTAAACATTTCACAACAATCTCCAATAAAAACCACCACAAGACACGCCAGCACTGCCAGATGGATTGGGTAAATATGAATTTAAACAGATTTTCCTCAGAGATGCTCTTCTAGCTTGAAAAGCTACCCTGTGAGTTGATTGTTTATGGTTTGGATTTATTGCGTCTCAGCAGCTTCAGCCTAGATATATTCCATTTAACTGAAAGAACACAAAGCTGAAAAAATCCCTTTCTTAAGAAAAAATTACATCCCAGAGGAACAGAATGACTGGACTATCTGACACAAATTTTTCATATTCTGCCTTACAAATATTCATGAAGTTTTATTACTTTTCTTCCTTTCACATGGCCATTCAAAATTTAGTATTGCTCTACAAGTTTAATCAGCTGCTGTTTACAAGGGTGAATACAAATCAGCAGGGTGCAGTGGTTTCTGTGCATACCATGCACAAGCAGCTATACAGCACTGGCCCACGAGATATGAAACTGCAGGCAAGTAAAGAATGCATCACAGTTAAGCATCACATCTATATCTGGGGTTCAGCAGCTGCATGCCTCGTCAGGGCTCTCTGGAACCACAGCCCAGCAGATGAAAGCATACACACACTGAAGTATTGCCTGAACCCCTGCACCAAAACCAACCACAGTAAGTTTCTGAGAGCAGACATTTCAGAGCTGCTTCTGAAGAGCTGAAGTGTCCTTCAGACCTGCAAGCTTTTATTCTGGGTTCTTACCACTAATTAACTATGTCAAAACTAGGTCCTTTCAGTAGAACAAATATAAACATAGGCTTATAAAAGAAGCCACAGGCCTATTGCTTTATATGTTATTAGTGAAGGGGCATAGTTTGGCAGCCTGGGAAAACATTTCATTAAAATACCCAATGCAAGCTGAATGCTGGGCTCAGTCGAAACTGCTTTGCTACCAATTATTATGGCAAAGCAGCTTTGGCAACAACAAAGTCTTCAGACATCTCTGAAAGTAGTCTCCTGCCTGTTCAGCTGCAGCTGCAGGTGCACCATGGCATTCTCATGGGTCCTTCTGCCCTTTTCAGAAGGAGCTCATTAGCCAAGCATCACGGCCAAGTCTTTATCACCTGCCATCTGCCCTGGACCAGAGGCTCCCACACAGTGTTTTCCACCTCCACTCTGTATTTCCATTCTGTTCCTGTCTTTCACAGACAAAAGAGATAAGCAGACCTTTGCTGTGAAAAGCTGAAGGCAGCTGAGCCCCACAGTTTCAGCATAACCAGAATTACAGCCCCCGGACTTCCATCTGCACAGTGTCCTTCCAGATCACACTGAAATGCAGCAGAAGACTGTTATTAAGAGTGAAAAGCCATCATGGGAAAGGTAAAGAACACCAGAATTCGAGTTGCATTCAAAATGCTGTTGGGACACAAATGTTTTTACCTAGCCAAGACAAGACTGTTGCTTTGGAATTGGTTCTCAGCTTGATTTCAGGGTAAAAGTTGGTGTTCTGAAAATTACTATTGCTTTATTATTTGTTTTGTTTTAATATTTTCAGAACATTTTGTTCTAACTTTGCCGTTTTCATTCATTAATTCTTTCATAAGAAGTAAATGCTTAGGGCAACATTGATTTGGACTTTAAAAAAAGAAAACAAATGAAAAAATCCAAATGTAAGTTTTATCTCTAAATGAAAAGAAAAAAGTGGAAATTGTGGGCAATTTTTTAAGTTTTTACCCAGAACTATACAATTCGAAGATGCTGTAAACTAGTCCTTTCCCTACAAAAATTTTTGCTCAATCCGTATTTCTGGTTGTCCCTGTGGATGATATTATTTACTGACAACTATTCAAACCATACTCAGACAACATAATTATGTTGTTACCCTGACACTGAACTTCACTGTTCTTCACCCCCACTGCCCCTTCCCAGGCTCCACAGGAGTGTCCTGGACCTTCCTGCATGACCTTGTCCAGCTGTGACCTCCCCTTTTCCTACCACAGACAAAATATTCTTGTCCCAGTTATATATTTTCCTTTAACACCATTTCACAGCCACTGCTTCACTTTTTCCTGCTCACCACAAAGTATTTTCATTTCCCAAGCCAAGCTAACCATCACTCACTGGAAGTCTGCAGAAACAGAGGCCGGGATGGAAAAACAGAAACCTGGAAAGGTGGAGCTGTCCCCAGACACTCGTACCTCTCTCCATCCAGCATTGCCTGCCTGTAACATTCAGGTAGCCGTGGGCAAAGCCTTCTACACACTCCATCAAACCCCTTCAAAAGCACACACACAGTTCACCTGAGGCACACTCACAACACCCACTATTTCAACCCATGCAGTCAAAGTCTACTGAAGTAACAAGAAACTTAGTTAAAAAGAAATAAAAAGTCTTCTAAGGGAAACCATTAAACAACTTAATAAATAAAGCAAATTTTTTCTGCTGAAGGAGGAGACAGCATTTCTACAACACGAGCCTGACTCCTCTTCTTAGGGGATATGTTCCCACATTTTGCCTCTCACTCTACCTGTGTTTATTGTGCTTCCTCCCACTCCTTTAATCTCTCATGTTCCCTCCCATGTTATCAGCAAAATCTCACTGAAACAGACCAAGGCCCAACTCATTCTCTTCTTTTGTGGATGAGAATTCATTGTGTCATCTCAAGAGCAAGCTTGGGTATCCATGAAGTCATGGCAACTGATGTCAGCTCTTTTATTTATCATTAGTTCATGGCTTTTAGGAATATAAACTAACATATTTTACCTGAGCAAGATAAAAATTTCCTTCTCCTTTAAAGTGAGGATTAGAAGGAAGCTCTGCCATTTCTGGAACACAGCAGCGCACACAGCACAGCAAGACTGGTGACCTGCTGCTAGCTAGGAGGCAAGGCTGCTCCAGCATCTTCAAATCTTGCTTTTGTGTTCATTAAAAAGTGTCCTTAGGGGTGTTAGATTAGAAAAATACCTACTCTGGGCAATTAGCTGTTATCTGATTTAATTAAAGGGCTGTGTGCTGATAACTGCACAGACAATGGTAAACATCCACAGAAGTTACTCATTCACCCATCTTTTTTCCCACCTTAGAAAGTATTAGAAGCACACATGAACCAAACAGTTCATCATCTCCAAAACAAAAAAAAAAACATACTTTGCTCCATGACCTCAATTAACAATTGCAAAATAAAAGTGATCAAAAAAATTCTGAGACCCTGATATATCTACCAAGAATCTGAAACTCAGAAATCTGGCTTGAAAATAATTTCCCATGTGAACTAAAGGACATCTAATAATGAGAGAAGTTATTGTGAATTTAAGGACTCAGATACAGTACATTAAGAAGAAAAAGCTAAATAAATCAGCATAAATAGTGGATTACAAGAAAAAAACCTTTAAGTGTAGAGACCCAGGGGGTGCAGGCTTTAAAGCAAGATTAACACTCCACCTTGAGCCCAGTATGTATCAGAATGAACTCAAAACAAGAGAAGAGTGCAAGTAGCATTTGCAAAACAAGGTAACCTTTTTGCACACAACATTTGCAATAATTTGTTTTCACTAAGCCTGAGGGCAGTGCTCTGCTCTGTGGAGAGCCAGCCTCCAGGAGAGCAGGACTTCAATCCTGTGTCCAGAAAAGAGGATGTCACTAGCACTGACCCCTGCACGTCCTCCACCATCTGCTCCCTGTCCTGCCAAGCTCAGCACAAGGATCACTCACAGGCACTGAGAGGCTTGAGCAGGGTCACATCATCACCTGGAGCCCCATAACAACAGACTGCACCAGGCAACTGACAGGGAAGTTATGGAAAATCAAAGGAAGATTATCAAGTAGTCCTGATCCATTCCACTGTCTGAGAGAAAACTCTCATTGACCTCTATACAAACCAATTATTACATTTAAGAAATTACTATCTGCTGTCCTTTTGTCCTCTGCCTTCCTACCACACACTTTTCCTAATAACCCCGATTGCACAAATTGCAAAGAGCTTTGGAAAAGTGAAGCACATAAAAAATTGTTGAACTGTGTTTGCTTTGTTTGATTTTAACTACTTCATTACATAATATTAAAAAGCCTTTGTGTCCATTAGCTTAAAACAGCAGAAAACAAACAGTGATGAGCTTTGTCAGGATGAGATGCACAAGAAAGACCATTTTATTTCCATCAACCATTTCCAAACAACACACTATTTGTGTGCACTTAGTATGCTTCCTTCTGGCTCAGCTGGTTTCAGATACATTGGTGATTTATGAGATGCTGCACTGACTGTTCATGCTAACGTGAAAGCATTTGGAACAGCTGCAGAGCTGCAGCAATAACCTCTTTTCTGAAGAAAAATAAAGTTCAGCAGGAACTGCATGCAAACAGATTGTATGAAAGCCAGGGAGACATTTTAAAAGATGGGTCAAGCAAACACCTCATACTCACCAGAAGACAGCATTTCACTTTTCTCAGAAAGGATCAAATAGACTTAGGTGGTTTTTTTCCCAATTCAAAGTGCTGAATCAGCTTACCAAGGGATCAAGGTCATCTGAGCCGATTCATGGGGCGCTGGGGTGTGGAGAACCATGTAGCCAGCAGGCAAACGCTCCAGAGCTAAAACCCTTCCCTGACAGCAGTGATCTGGTCGATGTGCTTTGCCAGCGCCAAAATCACACCCCCATTTGTACCATAAACTCAGAGTAGCAGAGATCATTTTGGCCAGTAAATGGATGAAAGATAAGGGGCTGTCTTCTAGATGGCAATGTCTGGCTGATCCAGGAGGATGGTTAATCACGCAGCAGCAGAAGTTCCCAGGCAGAAGGATAAGCACAAAGCCCGCATTTTCCTGGGCAGTATTTTATGTAGGAAACTTCAGAACCACCACTGCCACAAAGCAGAGGCATACAGCAATAGGTAAAGTATTTGCTGCCTCTCAGCAAAGTGTCATTTTTGTGAAAAAATTATGAAAAGGCAAAATTAATTAGAAAATACAGTTTTTGAAGGTGTCTGTGATGTGCATGATTAGCAGCACTAGATTGCAAAACCTTATGGTCCTTTGTAACTCACTACCTTAATCAGTGCTTTTTTCCTGTTTTCTGGTATAGAAGATCTGGACCACAGACAAAAGGAATCACAGAGCACACATAAGCATTGATATGCACAAGAGGACCTATCTGGAAAAAATTACACTATGAGTTCTCAAATTAACATAACAGAAATAAAGTCCTTTCCAAACCTCAGTGGAATTGTCTTTGCAGTTGTCTGAGGTGTCATTTTCCTTTCCTAGGTCCACTTTTGCAGAAATTAGGGCTCACTGATCAGTCCTTGAGAAGCATCCAGTAACAAATCATTAAACTTTTCAAATCCAAAATTATCCTTTGATAGGCATATGAGACTTGACTTTGGCTCTTCATAATCCAAGTCTTATTGAAACGGAAAATTTTAAGTCACAAAAAGAGTCTTTCCAGAAAGAAAGATTTCTCACAAACTGCAAGAGCCTCTTTTTCTAGCTGGAGTCTATGGCATACACCTGTTCCCTTGAACACACAAACTTCGGGAAAAAAGGTAGAAAAAAAAAGACCTAATTTGAGTGCAAGCTCTTCAGATTCATTCCTCTAATCCTGAAGACAACCTTGATATAGCTCATATTTCACAAATAATTTAATGTGGTTTCTAGAATTCACTTACATAAATAAGAAAACTCAAATATACAGAACTCCCCTGCTCCCACCATCCCAGGAAGGATGATAGAGTTAAAAAAAAATAACTTGAAGTTTCCTGTGGAGATCTGATCATTTTTATAAATGCAGTGGAGAAAAGCTCCATTTCTGTGTCTCTATTCCCAGGTTTTCCATTGACTGAGCATGTGACAACTCTACAAGCAGGATTTTCAGCTGCTTACATCCACCCTGTGATATATTTAGAGACCAGAGAGCTCTCAGTGTGCCTGCTGTGACGACCAAACTGAAGTCCATAACTAAACAAATAGGCCTAATGCTGTGCTTCACACTTACTTACTTACTTCAGACTAATCCAGTGTCCAGTTCCTGCTATCCCTTTCAATTCTGTGCTTAATTTGGAAATTAGAGGAGCTATCTTTTGTAGCTAAATTTACTTCAAGGAGAAAGTAGCAGGGCAGGAAAAAAACTCAAATGAAAGCATCCTAAAAGCATTATTGCCAGGATTATCTGATTTCAGTTTTAAAAGCCAAACCAAACATGAGCTATTTTGGTTCAGAAAGATCATCAATAATCTTTGAACTCTTTGGTTGTCCTGTGGGTTGGGATCCACAACCATATTTCAAACTCCTTTCAACCATCTTGACTTATGAAAACAGAGGTCATATAATACAAGAGTGTCCAAAAGGGAGTAAACAGCAGTAATGTAAAAGGAGAAAAAGGCACAGAGACTGCCAGAAGCTACTACAGCTGAATTTGTGAACTCAGCTGTACAGACACTGACACATACTGACATATCCTTGCACCCTTTTACTCTATACTCCCTAATGCATCTCCAAATAATTTTCTTCCATGGACTTCACTGATCTCTCTCCTCTTTACTTGCCTTCATACTGTGCTACCATTTTGCTAGGCATTCATGCTGGCTTTAATACCAAACAAACTATTTTAAGAACCTCAGACCTTGATATAGTTGCAGGATGCCCGAAGCATAAAAATCAGTGCCCCCTTCTAAATCCCAGTAATGCTAGACAAAACATGACAGATTTCAAAAATGCCATAAAGTCAACTAAGTACACAAAACTCTAGTCATTTTTATTAATTTAAAACTCACCAAATCTACCCATATGAAAAACTTCATGTTTGGACTAGGTCCAGCTGGGCACTCTGGCTCCCCAGCAGCCAGGAACAGAAACATGAGTGCAAGAATGGCACCATTGTGGTAATTTCAGTGGACATTGTACCTACAGGCTTCCCTGAATCAGAGTTTGTGTATTCAGTCTACATCCATTAATTTTACCAAGGACTTCTTGAACCATTTAAGCTCAGCAGTTACTTGTTTTGTTCCAATCTAGCATCAGGTTGCTTTCCTGGTGCTGTTACAGAAAACAGAGAGCAAATCTACATTACTGTGGCGTCACTTATAAAGCAGAAAAAAAAGAAGCATAGGGACCAAAATAGGAATACACAGCCAACCTCAAGGTGAACCAAACCAGCAGGGTGATTTTGGATACTCTATTTTATGTTTTAACTTTGGCATCTTTCTGCTTCACTTTCATGTGGGGAAGAAACCTGGCAGGAGAAAAGAGAGGCAATGACTCTCACTTCACTCTGAGATTTGGTTGAGTTTTGTCGCTCCAGGTGAAACCTGAATGAAGGGAGGGGAGTCCCAGATCAAGTTCTCCATGCACTTCAGACATCACTTTTACCCTAACCAGTCTCACAACAGGACTGTTCAGGCCTGGTATTAGGGGATGGGATCTCCACTGCTTCAGGCCATGCTTGCAGTTAAGGGATGTGGAAGGGGGGTTAATACCCACTCCCACAGCTCTGACCCTTGATTCTGTGTTGCTTCAAGCTGCTGTTATCACCTAATTTGATACCAGTGCACTTTGATGAGCACATGTTGGTAAACAAAGCGGCAATGGAAGGACAGCATCCTGTTTATATTTCACTGCAGGATGATTCATTTACAGTTCTTTAGAAGGGCAGAGTCTGTAATCATGCAAAAGGTCAGCAGTTTCTGCTAGGGCTTTTGCATTTGGTTAGATACTGTTTAGGTTTAAAAAAAATCTGGTGTTGATACAATCCTGCTGGACAATCTTCATCTTTCCTGGAAATCAAGAGTTTGACGTAGATAGAGCTTCTTTAATTTAAGGTATGGAAAACTACTCCCAGTGTTTCAAAAGGAAGTTGATTGTCTCTGAGTACATTTAATGTAATCTGCCTGCAAACTGGCAGGCACTGGCAATGTGCCACCTCCCACAGATCTCCAAAACCAGCACTGCCAGACTTGCAATGTGAAAGAGTAAGAAATCACCCTAAGCATTAATGTCTTCTATTAAATGGAGCTGGGGGGAACTCTGCCATTGGCTGGATAAATAATTACAATAGCCAAATAATCTAAAACACTTGCACTTCTGTTATAAAGCACATGGCCTTCAGGATCAGCCACTGAACTTCAGCATCAAGATATGGAACACAACATCCAGCACAGTAGGAGCACATCCATTTCTGATGAGCTATGACTTCTTCACACTTAGCATTTGCCTGGAATCTTATCTTCCACCCCAGTCACTGAGCTGTAGCTTTCACATTCATTATGTAACATCTTTTCATGGTGAGACCTTACTGTGAGAGCAACATATGTAGTCAGTGCTCGTCCCCATCTCTGCAGGAGCACGCTTCATGAAATCCATGCGCGAGCTCCCAGATAAGTTATTGATTTAGAACTTGACACCAACTCCTAAATATAGCAAACCGTCCAAAGGTGTATCCTCTTCAAACACTAATCTTAGCTCCCCTTTACCAGAATACACACAAGGAATAACCTTCCCCAGAGTCTGACCTTAAAATGCTGCATTATTTATGTTACAATCAAATAAACATGGCCTCTGAGAAGATAGGAGCTACTTGTTTCTTTCCAAAAAGCAACCCTCACATAAGCACTTGGAAGCCAAAGATGTCCTTAAATCAGTAACTACTTCAACAAGCCCTCGAGGAACTAGGATGTAATTATTACAGCACTAGCTCCTGATTAAGGACTTGTTTGAAAAAGAGTTCATTATCTTTCATGCACATCTGATTGACTGTGTTGGAAGGGAGTAGACAGAGAGCAAGGCACTGCTTCCCCTGCACGTGCTTGGAACATCAAATACCTGTCTCTTAGAAGAATTCTAAGTCACCTGTTCATTTTCCACCTCTGTTATACCATAGCCCCTAAAACCTCAGATCTCTCCTTTTCTTGTTGACCAAATTACTATTAATAGTTCAGTGCAGGTCTGTCCAGATTGTAAAGATATTCACAAAAAACAGTGTTTCAGGAAAGTCTGACCTGCTTCCAAAGAGTGCACAACAGGAGGGAGGGACACCAGCATGGCTGTAGAAATTACCTGCTGCCTGTTTTCCCCTTCATTCCACTGCTATGTAAAATACAGCCATCTTATAGTGACACAGGAAGTGACTCTGTGCAACTGCTAATACCATATTAAGGATTGCTTGAGAAAATGTGTATATAGCTCCATTTTATGAGTACATTTTAATAAACAGAAAGATTTAACTGCAATCTTACCTCCACTGTGAGAAAGGTATTAACTCTTAAAAAGAGCGTATGAGCTTTATAACCCAGATCTCTGCAACTGAATTATTACAGACCAGTTGGCCAGACTTACCCTGGAAACCAGAAGGAAGGCAGCTAAAATTACCTCACTGCTTAAGCAGACAAAGGCCACTGAGGCAGGAACTACAGGAACAATGAGTACACGGGAGTACACTGGCCAATTTAGCTGGCAATGCTCCCCAGCATCAGCTGACAATGCTGCAAACCCAGGGGAAGGAGGGAGCCCCACATGCAGGGAGCCCAGGTGCCAGAAAACAGTCTCCCTCTCAGGTTCCACCCCTGCACACATGAGTAGTTACTTTGCCTCCAGTTTCCCAATACCTGACTACAACCTCACTTGGAGTACCCTGGAGCTGGCTCTATTTTGATGGTGCATTCTGTGAAAAAATGGGAAGAAATGCTGTAGGAATGTCAGGAAGGCTCATTTTCTTCATGCCCTGGAACAGCTGAAATGCAGAGCTAACATGTTTGTCCTTCCAGTTACTTATATACTTCTTCAATTTTTATGGTATTCAGTATTTTAGGTCAGACACTAATGCTGCTTTCAAGCAAGTGGCACAACTTACAGACAAAATTCTTCATGTTTTTAATTCTAGGGAACTATGCCTTGAATAAATAGTTGCAAGCTGTCTGGGAGCAATACCTGTCCCCCGCCCTCGTTGAACAGTGTTTGACATTGTCAGGCATTTAGCTTGTTTTAACACACAAGTTTTTCACCTGCTGCTGATTCCAGCCATTCATAAGGGGTTTTTTTCCCAAAATCCAGAATTTGTTTTGGTTTTTTTTGTTTTCTGAAATATCCATTTGCTTGTTTGCCTTAGCAAAACCGTACCTGTGTTCACAGTTGAACTTTCAAGAATCTGGAGGAATCTAAGAAACAACCACCTTTTTCTCCATGCCCTGAAAGTGATCACATTGGCAGCTCTTACCACGCTGCTGGGCATGGGATACATCTTCCCAAGGCCTGCTTCTCTCTAAGGATCAATTCTCACACTCCTGACAACACAGAACTATTGGATATCTTGACTCTGGAGAACAGCTTCATCTCTAAGAGGAGGTGCTCAAATGCCAGGTATTCAGGCCTGCTAAAACTTTTCCTCCAATTACTGTACAAAGGCTGTTCCTCTGCCTTCCTATCCACTGTGCTTCAAGTCTGCCTCCCCTGCTCTGAGTGCCTTTGCTGCCAGTGATGAACACAGAGGATGGACAGATAGCAGTGAACACAGGCAGGCTCCACTGTCAGTAGTCATCCAGCACTTAGCAATCACGAAGGGCTTGGCAGGGTGGCCAGAGACACACAACCCTGTCCTGGCAAGGAGCCCTTCCCCGGCACTGCCAGGCTCCGCAGGGCGGCAGCCACAACTGACACACTGTGGGCAATCCCACCTGAGGAACTCCAGAGACCAAAGAGGCTGGCAAAGATGACCCCAGCAGTCCCTGAAAGCCTCCACCATTCCACGATTCTGAAATCTGAAGTTCTGTCAGTTCCTACTGAAGAAAGCTGTGTAAATCCTGCTTAGCTATGCATAATATTAATAAAAATTATGTGACCAACTCCACCCAGTACTTTTTTTGAGCATTGTAGAAGCAGAATAAAATAAGACTTTAAGACTCATAAAACACAAATCAGCATACTTACATGAACATTGCCAGCTGGCCTTAGATCCAAGAAAATCTTGATTTTCAGTAGAAAAGATATATGGTTTAGTCAAGTTGTCCCTGTATGGCTGCAAATTAAATATTATTTTGGTGCATGGGACCTTTGCAGTTTATAAAACCTGTGTATGGAAGTACTACAGAGATCCAGAAAGAAAAGTGAAATTTGTTTAAATCAATATGAAAATGCTCAAAATCAATAAGACATGAAGTCAATTACTTGCATTTCTGAATAAACAGAAGAAAATGAAGATTTAAGACCTACAGGTAACAAGTCATATAAGTATTGGTTTTTAAAAAATTGTTTTGCCCCTACCCTTTTATTTTATTCATGTGATGGTTTAGAAAGAGTATAATAAATAATTTCAACACAAAGCTAATTACTACAAAAGTGTACTTGCATTCCATTTAGGAAAAATCTGATACACGAAAGCCAAGAGCTGCTGATTGATGCTTTTGTTTCCCAAATGTAAACCCAAGCACACTGTAAGCTCTACAAAACCAACAAACAAACATGATGAGTTCATTGGACCAAGTGTTCACTTTAACCCCAGAAGATATTAATCTGCATGCACAAACACCGTGTGAGAAGAGTTCTCTGTTTCTCAATTACACACCATGTTTTTTAGACATATGCTAAATAACCTTTGGAAAGGTTGCCTCTGATTTCCCTGCTTAGAAAGTCAATTCACTGCTCAAACGTAAATATTAATCACATACTCCTGCAAGAAGAAAACTGGTTTTCTTGAAAAGTCCTGAAGAGGGGAACCATTTCTCCTGTGCTTGGTGGGTGCCCTGGCATCAGTGGGCCCCCAGCAGCAGCCTCGTGCCCTGCAGTGCTCCTCACACTCGGGAACGGCCTGGCAGAGGGACAGACCACCCTCCCTGCCCTGAGGGGAACTGCCTGCCACATTTAAAAGCCAACGTGTGGTTAAGTAGTACTGAAAAATGAGTGGCCAGCACAAGAACTAGCCATTGAAGAGGTGCTTTCAGAGACCTGCAGACATTATGCCTGCACAGGTGCCATCTGCAGGTGATGGAGTAGCTAGATCAGGAAGGAGACAGCATAGTAATACCCAATCTTCTCTTCCAGATCCTCATTTAGATTTATTTGTTCCATACCTACTACACTTGAAAATAACCTGTGAGTGTTCAGGCCTTAGAAGAGACTTTATAGTTTGGTTCATCAAGGCAGGATTTTTATCAATAACAAACATAAACAGTAACTTATTATTACTCTCAAGAGGTAGTCCCAACCTGGAGGGAGGATAAGGATGTATTCTGCTTACACAAAGCAGCACAAGCTGCAGTCAGGCACTCCTCTGAACTTTCTCAGGTTGTGGAGTGAGACACCTTCAGCAAAAGCTGCAGGTTTTCCCACTACAACCACTTATGTACCTTTGGGTACCTGGGGCTTAGAGCCTACAGCACAGCTTAAACTTCTAAACTGTCCTGTAGCAGAGAAGGCAGAAAAAATGAAACATTCCACAAAAAATGAGATTGTTCAAAAAGGAACTAAGGACTGAAATACAATCTGTTCTCAGAGTCGTTATACAACTAAAGAATTCTACATATGTGCCTATACACACATACTCAGATGCATTGGTTTTAAGAGTTTTCTATGGGATAAGAAAATAAAATTAGAAAACTCAAAATGTATTTTTAATAGATTTCATATTTTTACTACAACATCTCTAACAGAAGGTCATGGAAACTTTAACTAGAAGAAAACTTCAATACTTCTGCTGAAGAAAATTCTATTTCCTACTTAAAACTCTCACCACCAGACCCAGCTGCACACTTACATCACATCACAGAGTGACGTTTGTGAGAGGGTTAATTACCTCTCCTGTATTTCACCTTGCCCTACTGTCCATCCACTTTAAGCCCAAATGTCCTCCTTCAAGCACCTCCTGTCTCAGCAGCCTGATCCCTCATATTTTAGTGTGCTTCGTGTATTCTGCCTTTATCAGCACAGCAAGATAGACTCCAAAATGTTCTTTCCTATAAAAAAGAATGATTTGGGCCTGTCTTAGAGGCAATGAAAATGATTTTATGGGTCTGGAGCTGTTAGAATTCCCTCTGCTGCACAGCTCTGCCTCAAGCACTGCGGCACAGCGATGCCATCTGCTTACAGCAGCGAGATGCACCCACCGTGCAGAGCCCAGCCTCTGCACCACTGCTGCCACCACCAACCTGTGAAAGATGTAATCTGCTCTGCCTCTGGCATGGTGGGGAGGAATCCTCAGACTTGAAACACTCGGGGTATTGCTGCTGAGTGAAGGGAGAACTGAAACGCCCAAGCTCTTCTTAGGGGCAAAAAAAGCAGCCGAAGAATTGGAAGATGATGAGGCAGAGGATTTCTTTCAAATTACCATTTGAAAGTGTGGCTTGGGTTGGTCTTTTTTCAAAGGTGTGAAAATCTGGGCCCTGATTTGAATGGTGAACAAAGAGGAAGTTTGCATGAGAGAGAGAGCAAAAACTCTTGTGTGGACAGGTGGGGGATTAATTCTTCCAGTATAGAAGTAACATGAAAAAGGTCTATGGATTTACTTTCTCATTCTTGGATGGATACCTGCTGTTTTCCAAGATAGAGTGGGCACCTTTATTTCACTTGGGCCTATATGAATTCCCAAAGCCCTATCATAAAAGAGATTTGTGCTGTGTAAATGCTTGACCTCCATTATATATGTAGCCTGTGGTTTTTATTTATAAAAATGCTTAAGCAGCTGTCTGGCCCCACAGAGAAGGACATGTCCACAACTACTGACAGATGTGATTGAGGGACTGAAGGTCATTTAACCGAGGACACAAACACCTGCAGCATCTCCTTGTCCAATATTTTGATTAAAGAAGAAACTATGGAGGTGTGTTGCCCATCTCCCTGAAGAAGAGAGGCAGTATCACCTCATACCTGTAAGGACAGGCTGGCACATTAACACATCATATTGCTTAGCTCCCTTAGGTATGGATAGCTAAAGGAAAGTTTCTTCTAATTAAGAGCCTAAAATCAAGTAATGAAGTATTGTTTTCAGTCATTGTATCTATTACTGCCGTTGCTGGACAGCAAAGGATTTGCTCTCCATCTCTGAATGAGGCAATTACATCTCCAATTAAAGGTGTCTCAAAATTGTTAGCCCCTCAAAATTGAAGATTTTGTCCAAAGATTTCAAAATTGAAGATTTTTGTCCAAAAGCTACAAAAACATCTTATAAGTGCTCATGGCTCATTTCCAGCAAGCATCTTCAGGGCAAGACAGAGATTAAGACTTATAAAAATCCACTGGAAAAGAAAACTTCTACAAGTGAGCTTCATGTTGCAGGCTACAGAAAGCCATATCATCCCTCTCCTCGTGCTCTGAGGAGAAGGCATCTAGCTGCAAATACAAATATGAGAGCGTGTTTCAACCACATCTATTCTGTCCTCTAGTGTCAGCTTTTACTGATTAACAGAATCAGAATAAGCCTTACTCTGTGGTCCATTTTAACTGGCTTTTTTAAAGCAAAATAGTACCTGTCCTATTGTGAATTGGCAAGCATACATCTCAAAAGAGGCCAAGTTTTAACTGGAAAACATCAGCTTCACCCAAACCTACCTGCAAACTTTTAAACAGCATCATTTCAGTACATAAGACAGCCTGAAAACCACAAACAGGGGATTTACCTCAGGGGAGAATCACAGCAGAACAGAGAACACAACTGATTTTATTTCCAACAATTTTTCTTTAAACTAATGCTATTGTATGCAGAGAGTTTGTGTAGCTAAAAATATGTCAGAATGGTCTTTCCCTCCTTGATTTACAACAGACCTATCCATGCAGGCTGTTCTGCTTAAGAACATGATTAGCCAAATTCCCCCTTACAGCAGACTGCCATTTCATGTATTTTATGAATACAGCATGTATTGTATCAAAGTAGTTCCATGAACAGGGTAATTTTCTTTGCATTTAGGTGCTGCCACAGTAAAGTATTTTTTAAAAAATCCTAGAATACTTAGGTACACTAGTTGAGGAAAATAAAACCATATTAATAGTAGTTCCACGAAAGCTGTAAGCAGAGCAGGAGCCGAACAAGCAGAAGATCTCCAGCACCCTCTTCTGGCGTGTAGAGCCTGCAGGCACCACTGCAAAAACCTTCCTTCTGCTCGAATTACATCGACAGCCCTCGGTAACTAACACACAAGTAGAGGGGAGTGACGGGGTGCTAGTGCCCTCCGCAGCACTGACTTATTTATGTCATCCTATTGTTTTGAAAATTTCGGGAAGAAATTCCAACAGTAATGGTATCCCACAGTAGTGGGATCTTTCCTCACACTCGGCATGCATTGACGCACGATGGCAACAGCTGCCAGAACATTGCTTCTGCTGGGACCCCAACCTTAGAGCTGCTATGAAATACCTTTCCCGGGTCCACAGTGCTCCTCGTAGCACTGAGCCCACTCAGCACCCAGCTCCCCCACCACCAGGTCCATCAGCTCACCTCCCAGTGAAGCCAACAACACCGTGCCCCCTGCCCCTCCGCAGCTCTGCCAAGGTTGCCACCGTTTCAGAGATCACCAAAAAGGTTTCAGCTTTGCTGAGGCTTGATACATTAGTTAGTAAATGGAATCTGTCCATCCTGGTTTGGTAAATCCTAATAGCTACCTCGTCCAGCAAAGTGGGGTTCTATCATCTTTTTTTAAAAAATTAACAGTGAAATTGTGGCAGTACCGGGTTCCTTTGCTCAGCTTTCCTGCCTCCCCCATCCACATACCACTGAGCAAAATTCACTGCTCAGCCGGTGAATTTCACATGTTTCCATGATTACTCTTTGACAGGGCTTAAACACCCTGTAAAGTACTCATGCATCCACTTGTCCCTCTGCTGGCATTTTATGCCTGCACCAGATAGTCTGCTCCATACAACAGTCACTCACCTTCCATCAGTCACAGAACCACAGAAAAAGGCTGAGTTTAGAAGGACCCACAAGGACAAGTGAGTCCAACTCCTGGCCCTGCACAGCACCATCTCCAAGAGTCACATCATGTGCCTGACAGAATTGTCCCAATACTTCCTGAAATCTGTCAGGTTTGCTGCTGTGACCACTTCCCTAGAGAGCTGTTTCAGTGCCCAAACACCCTCTGGGTGAAGAACCTTTTCCTAATATCCATCCTAAACCTTCCCTGAGGAGGCCATTGCCTTGGGTCCTGTCACTGGTCATTCAGAGAAGAGATCAATATCTGTCTTTCCTCTTTCCCTCAGGAGGAAGTTGTAACTGCAGTGAGGTCTCCCCTCAGTCTCCTCCAGGCTGAACAGACCAAGTGACCTCAGCTGTTCCTCATCAGGCTTCCCCTCCAGAACCTTCAAGATCTTTGTTGCTCTTCTTTGGACTCTAATATTTTAGTACCTTTCTTATACTGTGGCCCCCAGAAGTGCCCCCACCAGTGCAGAGCAGAGCAGGACAATCCCCTCCCTTGCCTGGCTGCTGATGCTGTCCCTGATGCCCCCAGGACACGCTTGGCCCTCCTGGCTGCCAGGGCACTGCTGGCTCATGTTCAGCTTGCCATGGACCAGAGCCCCAGGGCCCTTTCCATGGCACTGCTGCCCAGCCTCTCGTTCCCCAGCCTGTCTGTACATCCAGGGCTGCCCCATGCCAGGTGCAGAATCTGGCATCTTCCTTTGTTGAATTTCATATGATTGGTCCTTCTCCTTGCAGCTTCTCCTCCCCCAGGCACATTTCTGAGCTGGGGTGTCACTGTCCTCACAGCTCTACCCCTTCGTGCCCCCACAGCCCCGCCAGGCAGAGCAGACCCAGCTCCTGATCCACAGCTACAGCCAAGATGCTGGATCCACTGCTGAATCTCCTCTACTCAGCACAGCCAGGCTGACCATCCTTCATTTTGCCCAGCTGTTTCCACCCCCCAGACATGAGAGCTATGCCTCTGCAGAGTCCTCTTCACCCCTGGCTATCACTATTTCTTCAGAAACTGCTTTCCACTGCTCATTAGAAAATATTCTGCTCCAGCCGTATCTCTCCACCCTCACTCTGTGAAAAGAGCTCTGCCTGTAGCTGCCACCTGCCTTTAGGCATAAGGGAAAGAAGCCAATTAGTCCTAGGGCGTGAAGGTGCCTTGTCTGTGTCCTGCTCCCTCAGTCCAAGCATAGCAGGTTTTTTTGCTACCAGTTGGCAGTCTCTGCACCACAAAATCTACTAAAAATTCAAAGGTGAGGCCATCTGCCTTTCAGAAATTTTAACAGCAGCCAAAAATTCAAATACAAACCCAAAAAATGGCATCCCAGGAAAAATCAAAACAGAAACAAACAAACAAAAACCCAGTAACAGAAAGCAAAAACAAAAATATATAAACATAACCACAAACACAAACAAACCACAAAAAATACAACCCAAACTAAAAGGCGAAGAAAAAAGAAGGTTTAACCTATATTGTGGCTGCCCAGTGTTGACCTAGGCCAGACTGTGCATAATTTTATTTTTTTTTTACTCCATTTCAGTCAAGTACCAGTTCCCCCTCCTCAGAGAGCTCTGGCCTCTCTCCCCACTCCCACCCTACCCCTGCAGTGATGCATCTCTTAGATAGGTGCCCTCCTACACCCTGGGTCACTTAGAGGATGCCCTCTGAATCTCAGACCCCACAGAATTGTGTCTGCTCCTAAAAATACCTTAGCAATTTTACAGAAGCTCCAGCTTTTTTCTCATCTTTTCTTCAGTCTTAATTTTCCCATTCATATGACAGGAAACCAACATCAGGACCACCTTTGAGAGTTCTTTAAACTAGGTTTGAAGGGGAAGGGGATGCAGCTGGGCTCCCTGGAAGCAGGCCCAAAGGTGGTAAGCCTGAGTTAGGGGTGAAATCAGCAGCCCAGCTGAGGTTCATGTATACCAATGTGCACAGCATGGGCAACAAACAAGAACTGGAAGCCCTGGTGCAAGAGCAGAGCTATGATGGAATTGCCATCACAGAAACGTGGTGCGATGACTCCCACAGCTTTGCACCGGACAGGTACAACCTCTTCAGAAGAGACAGGAAAGGGAGAAGAGGTGAAGGGATGATCCTTTATACCAGGGAGGCTTTTGATGCCGTGGGTATTGAAACTAATGATGATGAGGCTGAGTGCCATTGGGTAAGAATTAGGGGGAAGGTCAACAAGGCTGGCATCCTACTGGGAGTCTCTTATCATCCACCCAGCCAGGATGAAGAGGTGGACAACTTATTCTGTATGCAGCTGGAAAATGTTTCAG
This sequence comes from Melospiza melodia melodia, assembly GCF_035770615.1. Classification (NCBI taxonomy): domain Eukaryota; kingdom Metazoa; phylum Chordata; class Aves; order Passeriformes; family Passerellidae; genus Melospiza; species Melospiza melodia. Next base: position 33,096,022 of record NC_086226.1, on the reverse strand, counting down.
ACTTCAACCTACCAGACATCTGCTGGAAACTTAATACAGAGAAAAGAGGCAGTCCAGGAAGTTCTGAGAGTGTGTGGAGGACAACTTTTTGTTGTGGCTGGTGGGTGAGCCCCACCAGGAGAGGGACTATGTTAGACCTGTTGTTTGCAAATAGAGATGGGCTGGTTGGGAGGTGTGGTGGTTGGAAGCCACTTGGGGCAGAGTGATTGTGAAATTATAGAGTTCTTGATATTTGGTGAAATCAGAAGGAACATCAGTAGGACTCTTACACTGGAGTTCCAGAGGGCAGACTTTGGCCTATTTAGGTGACTTATTCAGAGAGTTCCTTGGAAAGCAGCCCTTAAAAACAAATGAGTCCAGGAAATGTGAGTGTGCTTCAAAACAGAGATCCTGAGGGCACAGGAACAGACTGTCCCCATGTGCTGAAAGATGAGACAATGAGGCAAATGTCCATCCTGGATGGGCAAGGAGGTTTTGAAGGAGCTTAGGAATAAAAAGAGGATGTATTACCTTTGGAAGGAGGGTCAGGTCTCTGAGGAAGAATTCAAGGGGGGTTGCTAGGGTATGTAGGAAAAAAATTAAGGAGGCCAAAGCCTTTTTACAAATATATTAACAGCAAAAGGAGAGGTAAGACCAACCTTTGTTCTCTACAGGATGTGGAAGGGAACTCAGTAATTGCAGTTGAAGAAAAGGTAGAGGTGCTTAATGCCTTCTTTTCCTCAGTCTTTAGTGGAAAGACGGCTTGTCCTCACAACAGCTGTCCTCCTGGGCTGGTAGATGGTGTCAGACAGAATGGTCTCCCTGTTATCAGAGAACAGCTGAGCCACCTGGATGTTCCTAAATCCATGGGATCCATCCCAGGTGATGAGGGGGCTGGCAGATGAGCTTGCAAAGCTGCTCTCCATCATTTACCAGCAGTTCTGGCTCACTGGTGAGGTTCCAGAGGACTGGAAGCTGGCCAGTGTGACTGCCATTCATAAAAAGGGTGGGAAGGAGGATCCTGGCAATTATAGGCCAGTTAGCCTGACCTCAGTACCAGGTAAGGTTATGGAGCAGTGTATACCGAGTGCCAGCACACAGCACTCACAGGATGGCCAGGGTGTCAGACCCAGCCAGCACAGGTTTAGTGGGGACAGGTCGTGTTTCACCAACCTGGACTCCTTTTATGACCAAGAGACCTGCCTGGTGGATGTGGGAAAGGCTGTGGATGTTGTGTACCTGGACTTCAGCAAGGCCTTGGCACTGTCTCCCACAGCACACTCCTGGAAAAGCTGGGAGCCCACGGCTTGGACAGGAGCACTCTGTGCTGGGTTAGGAACTGGCTGGATGGCCGGGCCCAGAGGGTGCTGGTGAACGGTGCTGCATCCAGCTGGTGGCTGCTCACCAGGGGTGTCCCTCAGGGGTCTGTGCTGGGGCCAGTGCTGTTCAATGTCTTTATTGATGACATGGATGAGGGGATTGAGGCTTTCAGTAGTGAATTTGCAGATGACACTGAGCTGGGATCGTGTGTCGATCTGTTGGAAGGTGGGAGGACTCTGCAGAGAGACCTGGAGTGACTGAATGGATGGGCACAGTCCAACAGGATGAGGTTTAACAAGTCCAGTTGTCAAGTCCTGCATTTTGGCCACAGTAACCGCCAGTAATGTTACAGGCTGTGGATGGTGTGGCTGGACAGTGCCCAGGCAGAAAGGGACCTGGGGGTGCTGGTGACAGCGGCTGAACACGAGCCAGCAGTGTGCCCTGGTGGCCTTACAGGCCAGTGGCATCCTGGCCTGTGCCAGGCACAGTGTGGCCAGCAGGAGCAGGGAGGTCACCCTTCCCTGTACTCGGCACTGGTGAGGCAGCACCTTGAGTGCTGTGTCCAGCTCTGGGCCCTCAGTTTGGGAAGGACCTTGAGACACCCGAGCAGGTCCAGAGGAGGCAACGAGGCTGGTGAGGGGCTTGGAACACAAACCCTGTGAGGAACGACTGAGGGAGCTGGGGGTGTTTAGCCTGGAGAAAAGGAGACTCAGGGGTGACCTTAACACTCTCCACAAGTTCCTGAAAGGTGGTTGCAGTCAGGAGGGGGTTGGTCTCTTTCTCCAGGCAACAACTGACAGAACAAGACAGACTTAAGCTGCAGCAAGGGAAATATAGGTTGGATGTTAGGAAGAAGTTTTTTATGGAAAGGGTGATAAAGTACTGGAATTGTCTGCCCAGGGAGATGGTGGAGTCACCATCCTTGGATGTGTTTAAAAAAAGACTGGATGTGGCACTCAGTGCTGTGGTTTAGTGGAGGTGTTAGGGCACGGGTTGTATTTGACAGTCTTAAAGGTCTTTTCCAACCTCATGATTCTGTGATTTGTAAAGTGGCACAAGAAAGGTACTCAAAGAAAATTAAAGTCAAGATTATAAACAGAGAACCTTGCTGAAAGCCAAGAAGCACAAGCATATGCAATCTTCAAGCCCTCCTAGGCATGTGTTACTGTTACATTTTTAATTGCACAAGCACATACCACTCACCTGGCAGGACATCAGGACACCTGCCTAACTCAGTATTTGGTTTTGACTTACTTAACACATCATCCCTGCCATGCACAAAACACAGAATTATTCCCCTCCTCTGGTACTTTGGTGCTGAGTCCTTCAATGTTAACTTACCTTGTGGTTAGCAAGCAGTATGGTCCATTTTCTTCAAGTCAATAAATTACCAAGGTTAAGGTAAGAATTTGCACAAACATCCACTAAAATCAGGATCTTGCTTGCTCATTGCTAAACCTGGCATATCACTATCAGCTTGTTCTCTCAACACTAATCAAAAGAAAAAGGAACAAGAGAACCACATCAAAACTCTACATAAACTAGTCAAGACATTAACCTTCTTACAATGAAACAGCATAATCTGGGATCATCACATACAACAAAAGTTGGCTGCAATCTAATGCAGAACCAGCCACTAACAGGCAGGGAGAATGCTTCTCTGTCATCAGAAGACTCACTTTCCAACTACACGATCAGAACAAAATTATTGCAGACCTTTATTTTTCAAAATTATGAGACTGTTTGCTCCCATTTGCCCTTATCACTGAAAACTTTTCCCCTCTTTTGTCCCTGAGTTCTCCACAACTATATCTGCCTTTGGCACATCTGCTAGGCTCTGCCAGCATGCAGCTGCATGCTGAGGGGCTTGGTCAGCCTGGGAAAACTGGTCCCACGGCATATTCAGCAGTAAATGACCAGGAACAGGTTCTTCCAGTGGAAACACAAGGTAACCATAATCACAGCCAGTGGAAACATAAGATAGCCAGTACTACCAGTTTCATCTACAACAATGTGCTTGTTTTTTCAGCAGTTTATAAAAGGAAAGACTAAAAATCAAATAATACTCAGTTGTAATTTATCTGGAACATTAAGATACTTACAAATCGCACTTTCAGAATAACTAATTCCTTTATCTCAATTATGAAAATGCATTTATTCTGTACAAAGATTATTTGTGCATGCCCACTTTGGAGGTGGACAATAAAAAAAAACTGAAGCAAAGAAAAATAAATGTTCACACGAGGATTTAGGAAAATAAAATTTACATTCATACTTGAGCTTCTTTCTGAAACAGCCTTCCAATGAATAAAGTAGTGTTTCTCAGCTTCTGGTAATGAAGCTTGGCATAAACAGCGGCTTGACTCAGCAGGCTGTTTATAGTGTATGTCAATTCCTTACAGATCAGCTCATTTCAGACAGCTTTCATTTTCATTATCCTTACAAACAACATGAATTGTTACCTAAAGCAATGTCATAGAAAAATAAAAAATTACCCAGTTGTTGAGGAAGAGGCCCTTCAGCCTGCCTATTATTTAAGGCAGGAAAAAAAATGTGATGCTCATGACAAGAACACCAGTAAAACCAACCAAGCACAAATGGCAGGCACAGAAAATAATTACTGCTAACAATTCTACAATGTCCCCTTGTATTACATTCAAATTCTAATAGAACACATCCATGCAACACAGTGCATGCACATGTATTCTAAACAACTCAAAGCTCTCTTTTTTACCTATCCATGATGCAGTCACTTAAGTTCAAACAGGAGGCACCTTGACTTGCTAAAGATGGTTCTGCAGCAGTCCTCAGCAGAAAGCAAGGGGAGATGGAATACACAAGAACAGCACAGAGCCCCCAGACTTTAAGTTATCACACAAAAGGAACAAGGAAGCCACAATACTAAAGCCACCATGCTGGATTAAGCTGGATCAGAGCTGCACACCATCTCCTGTACTGGCTACACCGAGTAGCTGACTGGAGGAAAAGCCGCACCACCTTCCCTGACACAACTCTGGTAACGCTAAGGCAACACCAGGCACCCTCTGGGTTCAGGGACAGCCAGGAGCCCTGTGTTGGTACCTAATGCACAGCTCTGTTTCAGGACCTATAGGCTTAAAAGATCACAACTCAGGATAGTACACCACCAGCCTGTTAAACCAGTAAAACGAAATAGCTCAGGTCACCAGGCTGGTCCAAGTTCTCAAGCATGTGCAATTTCCTGAAACAGTTCTCAAGTCTGACACTTCCTGGCAGAATGCGTTTGTTTCCCTTTGCTTCCCAAGCTGAAACTTAGTATTCACAGAAAGAGTTCTCTCCCCTCATCTCCTAAGGGGAACTCAAGTTCTCCATACTGACCCAAGCTCCATCAGTCTGTTAAGCAGATGCCTGCCTGGACATCAGCAATCATCACTTACCAAAAATACTCTTTCACTTCAAAGCTGTATATTTCATCTCCATAGAAGACAAAACTAAATGAGCAATTGCTCTGCAAGTATGGAATGGCATTTCTCTACGAAAATCATGCCAGTGCCAGGGAAATAAATAGCTGCATATTAAGAATATCCAAGAAGAATGAAGTCTACATAACAAGCCTACTGTTGGGTGTCTTTTCAGGAATTTAAGGAATGCATGCTGCTGTGGCCCTGTGAGACCTTCCACATCCATCAGAGGATCTGATCTGCACAAGGGACTACGGCAGAAGCTGACTGTGGTGCACACTGAACTCAGCAGTAAACTCCACTGACGCACTGGTTGAAGGAGTGAGTTTTTCTTCAGTCTGAAGATCTCTTCCAGATGGCAATCCAGTAAGAGAGACCAACCTCAGAATTTGCTTACAAATCTCCTGAGGAAGTGCAAACCTCCTGTGAGAGAAGAGTCTTTGGCACTATCCTGTGCCCCATCCAGAGCCAGACTGCTTTGTAGATCACTGCCAGTGCTGGTTTAGCAAATGCATTTCCAGGTACCTCTAAGGACAGCTGCAGAGTGATCCAGGCTACAAAACAAACCTCAGTTTGCAATAAAACTCCCCGATGAGCAAGAACAACAGCACGAGGAAAAGATGACCAGCTTGTCAGCACATTTATTATCCTAATGAGCCAGTAATCCTTGGTGTTCAAGTGCAATAATCCTTAATCAGATCAAAAGTTCCCTGCAGCTCAGTAAATTACCTCAGCTGCTGCCTAGCAGCAAACTGAAAATGGATAAACAAAGGCATCCTTGACTAAACTATACTTCCAGTTTCTAGCAGCCAGTAGTTTAAATGCATTTACTGAAAAATAGATATTCTTTTAAAAAGAAACACTGAAGTTGAAGTCCCCAACCTCAAATCAAGCAGATGTTTATCCCTCACAGGCAACTGTAGGAGAATAAAAATTCATTTCCTTCACACTTGGTAACATTTCTCAAAGACTGGGATGACCATTAAAATCTTCTTCAGACTCTTGACAAGGTCCAACGTGAATCCATGGACAACTTTACTGTAGTTTTAACAATTTCCACAAAGACAACTAGCTTCTTTTACACCTTAAGAGAGATAAAGGCCCTGTACAAGCCAGCGAGGGAGGCCTCTGGTCTTTCTGAATGAGGTGAAGGATCCCCAGCTCCCCATCATAAACTCAGGCACCCTCCATGCCAGCAGCAGGCTGAGAGTACATTCTCCATCAACAGCAGATCAGAAAAACCAGTGAGTGAGTGATCACTACTGTTTGCTTTTGAAGAGGGTTGGAACAGGGAACCAGGAATACATGGTTCTCCACCAATAAAGCCAGGAAGATGAAGAGAAATGCGACTTCAAATCATGTCTGCATACAGCCACCTGTGATTAACACCGCTGAAGTCAAGCTCTGTTAACCCAGCACTGACAAAGTATCTCCAAAGCTTACTAGTGCCCACTAAGGATATGGGCAAGTTTAGTCATCAACTTCTCAATCCTTTAACACAGACACCTGGTGAAGCAGAAAAACAAGAGAGGACTTATTCTGGGAATGGATCATGGTTTATGTATGAGAGAACAAAAAGGCCAATGCACTACTTAAATTGCCCTGGAAAAGGAACAAAGTCAAAGATGCATAAGGTTGCACTGTTAAATACTAGAGAATCCAATTTCATTCTTCTCTACATCATCAAGCACTGAAAAAAAGGAAGACGAACTGTACAATAAAATGCTTTCATACATTTTATGGAAGTATACTACAAAAACCAAACATTGTTTTGAGTGACATTTCGCAGGGAAAAAAAACTAAAAGAGTTCCCACAGTAAGTGACTAAAAGTTTCTTAAGGTGACACAGAAGATGATGGATACTCTACTCAGCTTTGTCACAAGCAAGTATAACATAAGGGAATCTAGTTCCTCAGTGGAAATATCAAATCTCACCCATTGCCACACTGCCATGAAGGGCCAACAGAAGTAACAGAGCAGGCAGATAACCATTTAAGCCAGGGGCCACACACACTTACGAGGAGTCTCTGAACTGGTAGAAACTACCAGAAATTAATCCACAAGTATCAGCAGACACAAGAGGAGAAACCAGTTCAGAGAAAAGTTATGAAGGCCATAAAAGTGTTTCACTCTACAAAGCAAAACCACTGCCCAATTCCTGTTACCTGCTTTGCCCACAGTTCATTATAATCAGTGCTTCCATTACCAGTTTCAGGATATAAACTAGCAAAGAAGAAGTACCAAGTATGACTAGTACTCCCACTTCCTCTAAAGATAATTTTCTCAATTCCAACTTGTAAATTTCCAAAGTCTATACAATTTTAACACAACTCTTCTATAATTACATTAACTTCTCAGAGAGTTAATTCCTGAGGTGACTGAAATAAAGTAAAACTGAATAAAGAAGGGGGAAAAGTCTACACCCTACTTTGAGAAATGTCAAGGAAAAACATTTTCACTTCCTATTAAAACAGTGCATCCACATATCACTATATAATTAAGCTAGGCAGAAGATCCTGTTTATAATATGTGAAAACCAAAAAGTGAACAAACTACAACCATGTGTCAAAGTCAGTAAAAAAAAATTCAGGAGAGGGATAGGAAAAAGGTGTATAAGGCATGCAGGTAGGAAAAACATCATTACAGATATGGCAGTTTTCTTTTTAAAAAAGAAACATTTTTATCCTCTTAAATTTAGATTAGAAACTGAGTATTTAAATACACCAGGCCAAAATTAACTACATCAACATTTGCAAGCAGCTTCTAATACAAAAAGTGACCTCTTGAAAAGAAATATCTATTTAAATTAACAATAAATAAAAAAGAGAAACATACCAAATTTGGCCCAAAATTGATGCCGCTTAAAAAAAAAAGTATTTTCCTAAAGAAATATGGACAGAATCTCAACTTTATAAATATTTTTGCTTTCAAGTTCTAAACTGCAAATAATTTACTATAAGAAGTAGTAGAATTCAAAAACATCTTGACAGGGAAGTGTCTATATATATATATATATATACACATATATATATGTGCTATATTATAAACTTATGCAACATCCCCAAGAGCAGTTGTGCTTATGAATTAATGCTACACAGGTTGCACAACCGTGGACAACATTTAAAGAACTAAAATAAACCAACTAAAACTATAAATAATACAATATTGGTTTTTAAATGTGAGATCACAAAGAAAAAGTCTTACACTGAGTAAGCAAAAGAGGTGGCTATTGCACACATATACTTCTGCTGCTATAAAAGCAAGATCTAGTGATGAAAGTATTTTTACCTTGCACTGAAATGCACAACTGCACTGCTGCCAGAGTACATGTAATATAAATGCAAACAAACTTAGCTGTTTTAAAAACAATACCCGTGATGCTGTGCAGTGAGGCAATACTCTGTAAATCATTTATTTCCCATGTAGTGGGCAAATCCAGTCACTGTAATGATTTTTCCACATGTTGAATAGTAAAATCAAACTGCTTATTTTCCCACGAGTCACTGTGAGAATAAGGATCTTGCTATACTCCTTAAAGCCTTCAATTTAAAAGTTAATTCTAGAAATTTGGAACTGTAACATCATGTCTTTTGCCATTAATAACAACGATAACACAACCAATGGCTAAAGAGCAGTTATTTGTAGAACAGTTCAACAACTCACTTAAGAAAGAGTTTTAGTGCACTTTGCTCATTTTAGCCAACATGCTACATTGCCCTTTTTGCATACAAAGCGGACTCATTGATTTCCACTGTAAGAAAAAAATGACTTGGCAAGCAAAACACTGTGACAAGCTACCCTTTTCTTCCTTAGATATTTTAAGACAGAAGCTTTGCAAGATATTACACAATCCTTTGCTTTTATTATTAAGTGAGAAAGTCTGATTTGTAACATTGTCACATTGCTAGTCAGAAATGCTTCAGTGATGGAAGTCAACACTGGGTTAACACAAGGCCTCGTTCTACGACATTCGTTTACAGAGAACTTATAACGATTTTCAACACACCCAACAGAAAATTCCTTGCTTCCTTCAGAAGAAAGTCCCATTATTCTTTCTGTAGTGGGCATGTTACTACATAAATGACAATTTTTGTTTTTGGACAAAACATCCCCAATCTTCACGAGAACAAATGGACTTCTACAGGTGTTACAGAAGTCTTCACACATCATCATCATCTGATGTATCACTGCTGCTTGTCTCAGAATCCTCATAATCCAGAGCAGGTTTGAAAGTGCTGTTTTTCCAGGGGCTAAATTTAAAATTACAGATGAGGCCATTTTTCAAAATGCCATTTTTCCGAAGGCCATTTTTTTGTAACTGAAATGTGAAAACATGACACATTTAGAGAAAGAAAATGCCAACACAACAATCTGTTGCAATTCAATACTCTTTGCATCTTCCCCTCTGGGCTACACTGGATCCACAGCTTTTCATATGTACACAGAAAGGATAACTCCCCTGTGAGCCTTCACCTCTGGCCAGCCACCAGTATCCCAGTGTCTCCAGCTGTGCTGAACTCCTGCAGTCAATGAGAGCTCACCCTGCTCTCATCCATGTCCCCACATATCTTGCCCCAGAGATCCTTTCTCCCAAATGGTCTCTCCCTGCAATCCAGTCCCCTTTCCCACAGTGCTGCAAACATCTGTGCTAAGAAGGACAAAGGACAATAGAGAAGGGGCCCAGAAGAGATGCTGCAGACAGGAATGGGTATCTCAGCAATTGGAAATTCAAAGATACTGAAGAAAGGAAACAGCTGATTCTGCAAAAAAGAAAGGAATTACTGCATTTTCAATGTCATGCAGAATGCGTGCACTAAAACAAGCACTTGAAATTTTAATATTCCAATATTAAATTATTAATATTTCAAATAATATTGGAATTACCAAATGTTTACACTATTCTCATTTCTGACTTTTTCTCACTGACCCCACCAGGTATACTCAATACTCCTAATAAAAAAAAAATAAAAATTAAAAAAAAAAGAAGGAAAAGTCAGAAAAAGATTACTTTTTCATACTTTGTTACTAGTAAATTAAATGTCTCACAATTCAAAAAAAAAAAAAATTGCAGCTCTCAGGGTACCATGAAAACTGCACAAAAAACAAAAACCTTGAAAGAATGAAAGAAGAATCTCTTTCCTTAGGCTAAGCTAAGGAGCTTGAAAGCCTGTGCACTTCTACCTCCAACAATACTTAAAGTACTCAGAAGTACACCCTAACCTTCCCTTGATGCTTTGTGAATAGGCCTGAGCTACAGTCAGCATTGGTACCCAATTTTTCTGAAGCAACTATACTTCCAAAAGCACAGTACTGAAATGGTACTGCAACAGCAACATCCCTAATGATCAAAATTACTGCAGATCCTCCTCAAAGGAAGGCATCAAGGGTAACTAACTGCAGGTTTATAATGGAAAATTAACTTAGTTTTACCTGTTCACTAATGACTTGAAACTCCCTCATCTCATCCTCAGTTAGTGGAGCACATGTTTCATCATTTTCACTGTCTTCCTGCCAGCCCATCTCCTTTAACAACCTTTAAATTAAGAAGGACAACATTAGGAATTTGCTACACACACTCAAACACTTCAAGCTCTGCCTACATACATGTCTGAAGACCTGTAACAAATGCATTGATTAATCAGCCAGTATTTTTTTTAAACAAACTCTCACATAAGTGTGAGTTCAAAGTCTTGTAAAAGCTATGTAAAGCAGAGAAGCTGAGTTTTCAGGTCCCTTAAAGATGACCCTATCCAACCATCATATGTGGTAAAAACTGTACTTTCATTCTAAGGCAAGAGATCTGTGTCAGAACAGTAAGAATGTGTTTTCTTAACATAACTTAAAGCTGTCAGTGAAGCAGCAATGTATTCACTCCCCTGACAATAATATGAAGAGACAAAGACACACTGATGGAGTCTGCAGGTTTTCCTGAATAACAAAGCAGAGGAAAGCATAAGGAATATTGGTGGTGTCCCCTCAATGGAATGCAATGGCCTCATGTGATTTATTTTTTATAGCACACGCT